>NC_090927.1:398705359-399382857 GCF_040938575.1 Ambystoma mexicanum
ACTTTATTTAAGCATGCCTCTCTCGGTCTTGTTGGAAAGTTTAAAACCCAGAGTAGATTTTTTTAGACTCCCAGTACTTTGTATGTTGGTAATTGTAGGCTCTCATTCAGGATTGGAAAAGTGAAACTATAATACTCTTTCTGCTCAACATGCTACCATAATGATTTATAGATTGTCTGGTTGGTCTAATATGTGATTTGTGCTCGTTTAAAGTGACAAATACAAAACAGGATGTTCTTTTATTTTAGCATTTTTCACGCTTTTCAAAAGGCCATGAGTTTACGGCCATGGTGCCACCCCTTGCTCTGCTCACTGCATCGAAAACCACCCATCCACCCCCCACAGTTCGAATTTATTACCAGAGTAACTATTTTCCATCCCCAGCACTACAACTACAGTAGAAACTAGGAAATAAATAAGTCAGCAGTGATCTCAAGTTGTCCCATGCTATGTGTTACGGTCTCCATGTCATTCTGGTCCTTTTAGTTAGGGTTCACAATAGGGACAGAAGACTAAACTGTTACTGAATGAACTCACACCTGACATTACAACAGTGCCAGGTGATTGTGATAGAAAGAATACCATTTTTTGTACGTTTTGCATTTTTGTTTATTGGTATGCATGTCAATATGGTTTAATGAATGATGACACCCTAAAACGTATTTGTCATTCTAGATAGAAGTGAACCACTGTGAGGAATGCAGTGCGTTTTGACCATTCAGTGAGGCCTTATTAAGCAATAGCAGAGTTTGGCCGGTAGATGGCGGTGATGTATCAGAATTCATGCAACACACGCAACCCCAGCACAGTAGACAGCCTCTTGTGCACAAAGGCGCAGACAGCACAAGACAAAGGAAACTGCAGAGAGCAGCGGCTCTGACACAGGACGCCTCATCATCAGCACCAGCAGCTAATCTGGCTCTGGTGAGTCATCTGCAATGCAGATCCTATCAATTTTGCTGCTGTGACAGCAACCGGCTGGATGCTGATTAAGGGGATTCTGGGGGGCTTGCAGGAGTCTGGGGAGGTGCAAGCGAGGGCAGGAATCGGCAGCAAGGGAACCGGGCTGGATTAGGAGGAGCCAGGGGCCCGGGAGGCAGCATAATGCACGCAGTGTGCCTTACCATAAACCACACACTGTTCTATGGAGACATTAGGAAGTTGCGCTGCTTTCTGCTAATCCATCACCTGTCAGCGGGCTGTTTCCCCAGCACCAGGGTTCCAGAATGTTGCATTGTGCATTGTCTCGCGCCCTGGACGCTTTGGGCCGGCTCCCACTTTACAGTCTCTTTCGTAATCCCGCTTCTGTGGGTGTACGCGAGGGCAGCATTCTTTAAACCTGCTCTCATGTTATATGAAAACATGATGTATGTCACCCCCCCCCCCGCTCTGCGATAGGGTCGTGCTTTTATCTGGGAAAACCAGGCTATTTTTTATGATCAGCAGTTTAAGTCATCAGTCATGGCTCAACTTCCCCCCTGGGGCTGTGAATGTACCTACGAAGTATACAGTTACACCCCCACATAAAACTTCCTGCACGCAATAAAGCCTGACAGCCGAGGGCAGCTTTCAAGTACACTGCTGCACACTTGCTCATAACTTTTCCAGAGTGACTGACAATCGTGTGATTCTGGGAACCACTTCAGAGGATATGTAATGGTCTGGAAATCTGAAAACAAAGCAACTATAAAGTGTACTGTCAGATAATGTTCTCTTTGCATGCATTCGCCTCGCTCTGTCAATCACTACCTGGTTTCCATAAAATAGAGTACCCCACCACACACATGGCGCACGCATTCCAGTGCGCATTATACCCATACTTTATGCAGCACTCTGGAGTTCATTTTTGATGAGCATGTAGCAAAAATGAATGGCGTGAAAGCCTTGCGTAGGGTTTTTACAGCATTCAGTCATGTTACGGTTCATTTTACAGGATTTGTATGGCGGAGAACAGAGGCGGAACTCAATTTGCATTTCCACCGCCTCCCGTCTTCTCCAACATACGAATGCTCCAGCATTTGTTCCGGCATGCATTTTCCCCTGTGGGGTGCTCCAGCTTAAAGCAGGCATACCCTATAGGGGTCCATTGTACATGCTGCCTGCCATGTTCGCATGCCAGGCAGCGTTCACTTGTAACTTTGAATGCTGCATGCAACAACTAAAAATAAATGCTGCCTGACATGCAAGCTTGTCAGGCAGCTTTTAATTGTGAGTGCCTCTTACCATGCAAGCAGCGTGTACTCACTTTGCACGGTGGAGTGCAAATGTGCCGGGCAAAAGGTGGCGTACGCATGTATACATCGCCTTTTTCCCTGCACATTTGCACTCTGCGTGCAAATGAGAAAAATGTGTAGGTGGGGACCTGGCTATGCTTGAGGGCATCTGTACCAGGCGCCCACCGTCTTTTCTTCCAAGAATAATTTTAGTAAAGCGCTTAAGTGCTCGTCAGGTTTAAATCATGCCTATATCAAATAACGAAAATGTCAAAAAACTACTCACGGTGCAAATCCTTCGAATCATGCCATGTTTACATAAAACTTCCATGGGGATGGATTACACCAATGTTTTTGGCCACAGAGGCAAATTTAGCTGGCGCTGTTTTGCACTGTACAGGTATGCGTGATGCCTCCTACTTTGCGCAGGCTCAGCGTTGCGCATGTAGAGTAACTGGTATAGAAGAACTTTATAATTTCAATAAACGGTATGCAGGTTTCACAAAAGACAGCTGTGCAGAATCCAGGTGTGGGAAAAATATGTGTGCTACAGTGTCAATCAGCACCAAGCCTGACGGCACTTGCCTTCATCCTTTCCCCCGCCACTTACTGATCCAAAGGCTTCCAAGAGCTGTCGATGTTGAAGGTGCCACGAAGGTACTGCTCAATAAATAAATAAATAAAACATAGTTGGCGCTATGCAAATCCTCAGTACATAAATCTGCTATTTAAAAACAAAAAGTATATACTCGGGGCCTTCTTTTATGGTGTACATTCCCACCTTTGTACACATCCCCAGGTCCCATTTGCAAGGGTGTGTGCTCTGCTCACAGCTGCAGCATGGAGAGGTAAAGTAAAGGACCTGGGCGCTACGCAGGCGTTTACGGGGTGGAACAGACTGATTTTCCTCATGTTACGGTTTGACACCACTTTTAATGTCCCCACATCCTCTGCGAAATCGGAGGGTGGAATTATGGAGAAAATGGTTAATTCCCAACACAGTGGCAAAAATAACACATCCTTCTCACAACGTTCAGGTTACAACCATGAGAAAAAGACACATCTTTCCTTTTTTCAAAGGGTTCCTTGAAGCGTGTTGTGGGCTCCCGTGGCCAGGCTCGGACTGGCCTATAGGGCAACAGGGCAATGCACGAACCAAAAACACAAAATGCTAGTGTGGGCCAGTTTTTTCGCCCATGTGGGTCAGTTCCGTAAGTTACTTCATCATGCAGCCAGTAGTTTTGACCAGTGTTTCTGAATAAATATTCTTTAAAATGCACAAGTTGCATCACATTTTATCAAAAAACTCCCCCTTGGGTACTACTCAAAGTCTGTCACAAAAGGACTAAACTGCCATTTGCAGCTTTGGGCCTCTTTTTCATTGGTGCCCTAGACAATTGTATGCCCCAGCCCGAGCCTGCCTGTGGCAGACGCGCTAATGATGTTTATGTTTATGTTTATTGAATTTATATAGCGCTTTAATGATGCAACTGCACCGGGAACAGGAGCGGGAATTCGTTTCCCAGAGTCAACCTGTTACATCCCACCATGCAATTCTCATCATTTTCAGTAGGAAGTGCCAAAAGAAGGAGTAAACAAGGACAAAGTCGATGTTACTCCTTCTTTTTGCACTTCACATTGAAATGTATGTAAATGCCGCCTGCCATTGCCAGGTGTCAGGCAGCACTTACAGTGGAGGTCATTGTTTGCATGCATTGCACGGAGGGGACCTGTTAGGTTTTCACGTCCATGCAAACACGTCACCTCAATGCAAAGTTGGAAAAAGTTGGATTAAAATGCAAAATCTCCTTTACTCCTTCTTTTTGCACTTCATCCTGAAAATTGTGCAATGCCACCTGGCTCGGCAGGCCGCATGTGCTATGGATTCCTAGGGAATCCACCTGCGTAGGCAGGTTAAAAAACAGGCAGATTTCATAGGAATTCAAAGCATTAGCTTCAGCATCAAAAGCATATGGTGGTGGTGCCGCGGGAGGATTTGCACAACTCAGCGCATGTGCCTCAGAATTGGCCATTCCATTCCATCGCTCTACCATTCAAATCAATGCTCGGATAACGTAAGCATAGAGCATGGAATTCAGAAGAAGTCCAGATGCCATAAGTAAGTTCAGCTTATTCGACTTGTTGGGGGGTGTCTGCCAACAACTTCGCAGCCTTTGTCCCCTGCGTGAAGACAAATAGTTTGGAACTCAACTCAACCAAAACTGAGCATATGATTTGCAGCACAAGGCCAACATAGCCACACCAATCCCATAACCTGAGGAAATGGGGTCCTGCTCTCTCCCTACACAAACAGTCATAGACCTTGCATTCTGGATGGGTGGTAACTGCACATTCAAACTACACCTTAAGATTATCCATCAGAGCTGCTTTCTTCAATTCCAAACTATGCCACACGTCCCGCCTTACCTGACCATCCCTCAGAGAGAGCCATGGCAGTGATGGAGCTAGCACTCTCAGGTTTAGTCGATGCAAGTAGCCGCTACCTGAATCTCTGATTTACCTGCTGACTAAGCTACGAAGACTCAAAAACACAGCAGCGAGACCCCTTCTGAGACTTTGAAGACACAAACGCATCAACCCAGTCATTTGAAAACTCCACTGGTTCTTGATCGAAAAGAGGATTCTCCTCAAAGCTCTCTCCATAGTCCATGATGCGTTCCAGAGTCGAGGCCCGGAATCCACCACCAGCCAATTCATCCACTACAAACAATTGGGAACTTTCTTGGATTCAGCAACGGGGCCTCGGTGGCAATGTCAACCTTCAAGCAGAAAAGCCAAAGAGCTTCTTCCTTTGCCTTCCTCTCAACCATACTCTGCAATTATATCGCCGGATTTTCGTGTACAGTGGAAAACCACATGGCCTTCAGAAAATTCCCTAAAAACAAACTATTCAAATGACACTGCAAGGAGAACATCACAAAAAAACCTCAATCAACAGATGTCCCCTCCCAGAAGCATTGAGCAGACAGAATCGGCTCTCCCTAAAAATTATATTAATGATTTCATATTTTATAACATGCTTAATACCGGAGCCCAGTCTCTAAGCCCGGGACAGGGATTTGAACCTGTGTTGCACTGCATTTTCTTGCTTCCAAGACAAACGCGGTATTCCAAGAATGTCACTCCCAAAGGTACGCTCTCGACCAACCATTCCCTCCTCCCCTTCTCTAGCTGACTCACATCCTCATCTGTCTCCACCGTGCACTACTCATGCACCTGCCATGGCCTACACACTCACCAAACAAATTGACCAACACCGCATTTCACTTGTCTAACCCTATCATGCCCACCCCGCATGCCATTACAATCATGGCCTACCATGATAAAGATGTCCCATCTATCAATCAAAGCGTAAACAAACCCTCATGTTGCTCTACATGAGGGGGCAATGGTCTTTCAGCCACAGTGTTCGTGTAAAGTGCGGTAGATCTCCGGCCACATATTGTTATTATTAAACAAATGTATAGAGCGCACATCCACCCAAGGGCACCTTGGCACTAGGACGATCAAGCAAAATGAATGCCTACCCCAGATATCTAGAATAGAAAAGTCTTCAGTCCAGAATAGAAAGTCTTCAGTCCAGAATAGAAAAGTCTTCAGCCCGTGTCTAAACTCATGATGGTCCTCGGTACGCCTGAGAGGGAGTGGCAAAGCATTCACAATTTTGCCGCAGCGATTGACAATGCCGGCCACATAGCTAGAGTAAAGAGGCATTCATTTTCCAGCCATGTTGCCGGTTGCATCATTCACGATCGCCAAGCTGTACAGTGCTTTCTAACCCATGACCTATCAGACACAGTGCACTGTGCAACTCAGCATTGATCCCTCAACACAGGTGCTCTTGATGAAGCATGACTGATCGCCCCGCCATGGGGGAAATCAACCTAGAACCCAGCCCTCAGTGCTCTGTCGAACGTATGATGAGCCTCACAGCCATAATGTCCTGTGTAAACACGTCCATTGATTTACCGGCCAGAGTGCACTGTGCAAAGCTTGAATACTATCCCATCCATAGTGCTTTATGCACAAGGCTTCCCAGGCCACAGTGCAGGAGTGGCCTCCCAGGCACTGCGCGTGTGTGGGGTGTGATTGACCTCTCAGTTAAAGTGCTCTGTGAATATGATGGTTGATTTCCCATTCATAAGCGCTTTAGAAGGCGTGATTGATCTTGTATCCATAGCGCTTTATGTAAAGATGGATTGTGCAACTGGTGCATTGACCTCTGAGCCATAATGCAGTGACAAATTACAATTGATCAGCAGTTCATAGTGCTCTTTCTAGACTGTGATTAACCGCCCAGCTTCAGCGCTCAGTGTTATTGGCACATTATTTCCCAGGCAGCGTGCTCTGTGCATAGCAGCAATGTACTGGATGAGTGATAGCTCATCCAATGTGTGAGTGCTCGCCCAGCCATAGTGCTATCTTTGAAGCTTACTTCATCCTCCATCTATGGCACGCTGTGTAAAGCATGATTCCTCTTTCATCCGTACGGTGCGGTTTAAAGCATGATTGACAACCCAGTCACAATGCTCTGGTTCAAATGCAAATGACATCCCTGTCAAAGTTCTCTGGGGTAAGCGCAGCACTCACCTGCTATCCTGCAGAGCAGAATTGCGACACACAGGGGTCTTTCCCCTCTGGGCGTTCCGGCCACCCAGCAGTTGACATTACATTGGGTGTTCAGTCCAATGAGGGAGGATCGTCTAGGGTAGCCATTACATACATCACATCCTGATTGGCCAGAATGAGGATGTTTCAACAAATTCACCTCCCTGCGCCAGCCGCAGACAAAATGCTGGTGGAATGGCAAGCATTCCATGCCGGTGGGTGGGGGCGCCACAGAGAGGTTTGCTTGTTCCGCCAACTATAACACGGCTCCTCCCACCTTTAATAGTGCTCTCGGTAAATGGCAATGCGTGCACATAATAATAATAATTTGGCATTTATATAGTGCTACGAACGCTCAGGTATCTGAGCGCTGCTTATTATTACCCACGGTTTGTGGTGCTCATTTATCGATCTCGGAAGGATGAAACGCTGAGTTTGGCGCTGTCGGGATTCGAACCTGCGTTCGCAGGCTCTGCAGTGATGTCAAAGCTAGCGCTCTACTTGCTGTGCCACTTGACGGCTGTTGCCAAAGTCTTCTGCGCAAAAAGTAAGCCATAGTCCACTGTGCAAAGAATGATGAGAGAGCCCCGAGCTATTGTGCTCCACGATACATCTGTTTTTGAAGCTTTTATTTCAATGGTTAGGTTCCTGTAGTGCGGTTGTGTGGTTTTAGTAGAACATAGTGAAACTGTGCACTGTCTTTTCATAGATCATATTGTAGGATTTGATTATCGTGTCCTGATCATTCCAAATGTGAGGTCATTTGTTCATCATGAGGTATTGTATGATATGATAAGGCATTTATAACGCGCCTATACACAAGCGTTTCAAGGCGCGACGAGGCAAGGGAGGGGGAACAGAGGGAAGACGGAGGCAACAATCTTACTGGGGCAGGTGACATTGAGATTGCGCAAGTGTAGGGGAGGGGAAAAGGGGAAAAGTGCGAGGGGGGAGGGGAAGTGCAGTACATAGGATAACAGTAGATAAATAAATCAGAAAACAAGAGCAATAAATAAGAAGTGTGGCCAGCTGGTGGCAGGTGCAGGGGAAAGTGCAGACATCAGGTGTCAAGTGCTGGTAGGGGGCTGTAGGGATATAGAAACAGCCCCAGAGTGCAAGGGTTGCTGGGGGGGCAGTACAGGTGTGCAACTCACATGGAGGGGACCTGGGCCCAATAACAGAGGGTAGCAGGTGACCAATGCAGTTTCAGTTTCCGCAAGGAGTTCAGCAGGGGAGAAGAGGAGAGAAAGCAGAAGCACAGAGGAAGGTCTTGAGATGATTCAGAAACCGGAGATGGTTGTCCTCAATTTTCAGAGTGGCAGGGAGGCTGTTAGTGATGCTCCAACCAAAGAAAGAGATCAACTCGCTGCTTGGAGAAGCGACTGACCCTGAGGACGTTGGAGGCGGATGAGCGAAGAGCTCGAGATGGAAGATATTTAGGAAGAGAGAGCTGAAGGTAATGATGCCCCATGCGGTGTGCAGTCATAAAATCGAAAAAAAAAATCGAACGTCAAAAAATCGAAAACATAATGCCAAAAAAAAAAGTCGAATGATTCATTTTTTTATTTATATTTATTTTTTGTCTCTCGCATGTAAAAAAAAAGTTAAAAACAAAAAAAAACAGAAAAAGGGGGGTTGGGGGGAACCCCCTCATTTCGAATAAAAAACGTAATAAAAAAGAAATTCGACTTTTATTTTTTCAACATTTTTTTTCAATTTTTTTACTTTCAACTTTTTTGTTTTCGATTTTATGACTATAAACCGCCCCATGCCCCAGAATGCCTTGTGGACAATGCAGAGGGTTTTGAACTTAATCCTCTCAGCCACTGTAGCCAATGCAGAGATTTCAGCCCTGGAGAGATTCAATTCCTGGGCTTGAGGCCAAGGACAAGTCTCTCAGTTGTGTTTTGAATGAGTTGCAGAGGGCGGAGAGTAGAGGCAGGCAGATTTAGAAAGAGGCTGTTGCAGTAATCCAGCCTAGAGAGAAACCGGAGCTCTCGAGACAGTGAACTTCTGGGGGAAGGAGAGGAATGGTAGAATACCTCTGAGGAGGTGGTGCTGGTAGTGTGACTTCTTAGAGACGTCAGAGTTGTGAGGAGAGAAGGAGAGTGTGGAGTCAAAGATGACCCCCAGGTTTTTAGCCTCACAGGTGGGAGCAGGAGGAGGGCCAAGAGAGGCCGGCCAGAGAGTGACAGGAAAGGAGGGCACGGGTGCGCTGATGAGGTGGATCTCCATCTTACTGGTATTGAGGCAGAGACCATTGGTGCCACACAACTCCTGGATAGCAGAAAGACAGAGATGAGAGAAGGAGAAGAGGTGGCTGAAGGGAGCCTGAAAATGAGCTGAGTGTCATCCGCATAGCACTGAAAGTTGGGGCAGAGAGCGGCAATGTGATGGGCAAGAAGTGCCAGGTATTGGTTAAACAGCCAAGGAGAGAGGTTAGACCCCCGGGGAACACAACAGGTAGAGATAGAGATAGAGGTGAGGAAGGACCCAAGTTGAACCTGGGAGGGTCGATCGGAGATGAAAGAAGTCAGCCAAGCCAGGGCCTGATCGGTGATACCCAGGTTATCACAGAGATGGTTGAGCAGGATGGCATGGTTGACCATGTCAAAGGCAGAAGAGAGATCAAGTAAGATGAGGACACAGGAGGTGTTGGAATCAAGGTTAGAGAGCAGGTCTTTGCGGATGTTCAGGAGAGCAGTTTCCGTGCTTCTGGAAGCTCTGAAGCCAGACTGATGGTCATGGAGACAACCAACAGATTCTGTGTGAAGATTAAGCTGGGAGATGGCCAGCTTTTCCAGGAGTTTGCCCAGGAAAGGAGTGTTGGAGATTGGGCGATAGCGGGGCAGGACAGGTCTGCAGAGGGTTTCTTAAGAAGAGGGTGCACAAGGGAGTGCTTCGGGGTAAGGGAAGACTCCAGTGGCAAAGGAGTGGTTGCAGAAGTCAGTCAGAGCAGGAACCAGGGTGTCAATGTGGTCCTTGATGGTTTTGGGGAGGAACAGGGGTGAACCTGTTTTGACGAGACTTTCATAGATCAGACTTGTCTAGAAACCTTGTCTGGGGAGAACAGCAGAAAGGCAGGGAAGGAGGGAGGAGACATGGCCGAAGAGGGGCCAGAGGAAGAGCAGGGAGTAGAGGAAGGTGGGGGAGAGGATAGGATGTCCTGAGTTTTTAGAGATGAAATCAGAAGCCAGAGCCGTGCAAAGGGTCTGGGAGGGGATAGGAGAGGAGAGGTAGAGACTGCAGCAGGATTGGCCAGTTCCTTGCAGATTTTAAAGAGTTCAGCCAAGTTATTAGAGGCTGCAGAGACACAGGCTTGGATGTGGGGCTCTCTTCTTGGTGTGGACAGAGAGCCGGTATAGCCTTTAGAGCAGTCGGTAGGTTAGTTTGTCAGACGATGTACCAGAAGTGAGCCATTTCCTCTCAGCCACCTGGCACTTGCGTTTGAGGCTGACCAGGTCAGAGTTGTACCAGGAGTTGCACTTGGCTTTGGGCTTCAAGTGGATCCTCATGACAGAGGCAAGAACATCAAGAGTATCAGATATAGCAGAGTGGAGCATGGAAAGGGCCGTGTTAGGGTGTGTCAGCCAATGGGGGGGTGGTGAGAAAGTGGTGGCGAAAGCCTCAACTGTCACATGTTTCATGGGTCAGATGATCGAGAAGGTAGGTGGCAGTGCTGGCAGTGGCTTGGCCTGAGGGGTAGAGAGGGTGAGCTGGGAGGAAAGGAGAAAGTGATCACTCCCGGAGAGAGGAGTGGAGCGAGGAATAGAAAGGGGGAGGTCTGAAGAGATCAGAACATCCAGAGTGTTCCCTGCAGAGTGAGGGGGGCCAGAGGGGAGAATAGACAGTGAGAGGGAGTCGCAGAGGTTGTGAAAGAGTCCAGAGGAAGGACAGGAAGCATCCAGGTGGATGATAAAGTCTCCAAGAAGAGTGGTTGAGACCAGGAGGGAAGAGGAGAGATCCGCCCACTCAGAGAGAAAGGAGGCGATCTGACCAGGTGGCCAAAGAATGGTAGCCACAGTAAGTGAATGGTCAGGAGAGAGAGAGAGCCTGCAGATGAGGCATTCGAAAGAGGATTAGGCCTGTGTAGGAATGACAGAGGCAGGGATCCACTCAGGGAAGGTCAGGCGTACACCCGCATTTGAACGGTTGGATCTAGCTGTGGAGAGGATCTTGTAGCCATCAGCGAGAAGAGTGTCAAAGCTCGTGGAAGAGCTGTCCGTGAAACATTTCTCCATGAGACCAAGAAAATCGAGGTACATTTCCTCCAGGAGGCGGCAGATGTCAGAGGAGTGATTGACAGCAGAGTGATAGTTGAGATTGGCAATATGGAGAAGGTTGCCACCTTCAATGAAGCCGAGGGGGGAACAAAGGGGACAGCAGGAGAGGAAAGAACCTTTGCCTAGGGGCCCTTAGCCACAAGAGGCTGCCGGGCAAGGGGCTTCCCTAGGAAGGTTGGTAATGACAGGAGGGATGGCCAGTGGAGAAGGTTTCCATCTTTGAAAGGCTTCTGGGGAGAGGTACAAATCAGAGGTACGCCCTGCGTTGGTTCAGAAGAAGCCCGAGGGGGTGGGCAGAAGAGGATGAAGGAGAGGGCAAGGTAGCCAAGTTGGTAACAACAGGGGGAGGCAAGGAAGCCATGGGGGGAAGAAGGGAGACAGCAGGAGAGGAAAGGAAATTGATGAGGTGCGGGAAGCGTCTATCAAAGAGGAGCAGATTGGCCTGAGGGCCTTGGACCAAAATGGTACCATTAAGGTAAACATTAATGATGACCTTCGAGGAGTGAAAGGAGGCCAGGAGGGCCTCCCGCCACGTGCCACCATTAATGGGAGAATAAGAGAAAGGAGAAAGCAAAGAGACCATATGAGGAGTGAATAGGTCTGAGGAGGGAACGACAAAAAAGGATGTCGGTGAGGGTTTGCCTGCAGGAGGCGCTGGTATAGGTGTCAGCGATAGGGAGGCCTGGGTTGGAGACCAGGATGTCTTTTTTAAACTTCTTCCTACCAGATTTATTGAGGAGAGCAGGATAGTCGATAGAGAAGCAGTTAGAAAAGATAGGAGCGATAGAGAGCACCATAGAGTAGGTAGGGAGAGGAGAGAATAAGAAGGGGCGGGGAGAACACTAGCGAAGGATACAGGGAGGGGCGCAAGCAGACAAGGCAGAGAGAGACGAGACAGTGGAAGCCAAATTGGACAGACAACAGGAGCTCCAATAACGATTGACAAGTTCGCTAGATGAATGCTTTGCTAAGAAGGCAAAAACCACAGAACGGCACTACTTTCACAATGCAACTTTTAAATACCGGAGAAAACACACTTAAGTATGACAATGCAATTTTAAATACTTTCATAATGCAATTTCTAAATACTGGAGAAAACACACCTAAGTCTGAGTGTCCTGTATAGTGGGAAAAAAAACCTAGGTTTCACAATGCAATTTTAAATACTTTCACAATGCAATTTTTAAGTACCAGAGAAAGCACACCTACGTCTAAGGTCTGCTAAGTGGCAGGGTTGCCAGGGTAGAGCAAAGGCTCTATTCCTAAGCCGGGTCACTCCAACGATACTAAGTAGCTGCTGGTTGACAGCTGGCCGCTGTCTTCCCCTGCTGACACCTGCAGACACGATATGTTTGTTTGTTTGTTTATTTGGTAATGCGCTCCCAACCCGTGGGTAGCTGGGCGCAGCAGATACACAAATACTTTAGGCTTAGTTACAGAATACAGATATTTACATATAGCGTGTAGACATAAAACATATTTACAATATGGTAGGGTATGTGCAGTACATGATCAACAATGCTAGGCACATGGGAACAGCCATATATACATATGTACAGATACAGGTTATACGGGGATCAAAGGATCACTAGATGTTAATTGTCATTGGTTCGCAACCAGGTCAGCAGATTTCTCCTAAAGCTAGAGTAGGGTTGTTTCACCCTGATGTGAGTGGGCAGTGCATTCCAATAGAGTGACAGGGAAACTAGATCCACCTGCTTTGGCCAGTCTGAATTTAGGAATGTCTAGGCAGAGGTGATTGGAGGCTCTAGTTTGGTAGGTAGGGCTTTTCATGGGCAGTCTGGCAGAGAGATAAGGGGGAGCAGTATTATTAAGGCATTTGAAGGAAAGGGAGGCCAATTTGAGGAGTATTCTGTCACTAACTTTTAACCAATGCTGGTCTCTTCTAATGTGAGATATATGTTCACGGCGGGGTATATCCAGGGCTGCTCTCAGCGCATTATTTTGTAATATTTTAATTTTATTGATGATACTTTTATTAGCTCCGGCATATAAGGCATTACAGTAGTCAAGTTTGGACATTATTAATGCATTGGAAAGTGTAATACAACTAGTTTTGGATAGAAAGGGTCTACAGGCTCTAATTAATTTACACGTATAGGCTGTAGATGAGGCCATGGAACTGATTTATTTTTTTAGTGAAAGTGTGGAGTCCAGTTAGAAACCTAATGTTTTTACCTGAGAGACTACTTTAATTACATTGCCATCGATGGTAAAAGCGGCATAGTTGGGACTTAGTTTTTTTGGGTTGGAGTCAGAACCCAGGATCAGTATCTCGGTTTTATCATCATTCAGGCAGAGTCCATGTGAGGCCATCCATGCCTGAATGATGAGGTATATCCTGTTTACCAGCGCTGTGTCTTCGACAAAGTTGCCCGTTAGGGGAATAAGGATCTGGGTGTCATCAGCATAGTTAGTATATGTAACAGCCAGACGGTCAAGTTTGATGAAGAGAGGCTTGGTAAAGATGTTATACATTGTTGGTGAGACACATGAACCTTGTGGGACACCACAGGTAATTTGGATTGGGTCTGCTGAGGCTGATGGGGAGAACACTCTCATCGTACGGTTGGCAAGGAAGGATTGAACCCACGCTATGGCTTCACTCGAGAAGTGTGCAGCTGATGCTAGATGTTCACATAACACTGCGTGATCCACCAGACCAAAGGCTGCCGAGAGGTCGAGGAGGAGTAGCATAGCTGTTTTCTCTTTATCCTTCAGCTCGTCGATTTGTGTTTTTAGGTCAATTAACGCTGTTTCAGTCCCGTGTTGTGGTCTGAATCCAGATTGGCGTGATCCTAATAGGTGTTTTTTCTCCAAATAGGCTTGAATTTGGAGGTAGGCTACTCTGTCAATGATTTTGAGGAGGAAGGAAACCTTTGTTATTGGTCTATAGTTGGTGGCAATGGACGGGTCAAGTGTCTGTTTTTTAAGGAGTGATAATACCCACGATTCTTTGAGGTTGGTTGGAACGGTACTTGAATTAAAGGAGGCGTTAATTAGCTTGGAAATGAACGGTGATAGCTCTCTGGCTGCATCCTTGATAACTTGGGCCGGGCAGCTGTCTCCCTGGCAGTTGGAGGGTTTCAAGGAGAGTATGACCTTTTCAGTGTCCAAAATGGAGATGTTATTGAATCTGAAAGGTGCGTTTGGTGATAAGGTGGTAGAGGGAGGGGTGGTGTGCGTCTCTGTGGAGCGCAATGATCTTTTCTTTGCGGATATTTTAGTCTGTAGTGTGGCTATTTTATTAGATAAGGCGTTTTGGATGCTGGTGCACCATTGTTTATCTTTTGGGCTGTTGTCTATAGTTGGAATAGGGTTCTCCATTTCCCAGAGGACGGTAAAGAGCTCCTTGGTATTGTGGTTGGCTTTGGAGATTCTTTCGTTGTATGTGTTTCTTTTGGTAAGGACGATTTCTTTTTTGTACATGTTAGCAAAGTTGGCTAGAGTAGATTTATTTACCGCTCTGGGGAATGTGTCGCCAGATAGCTTGTAATTTCCTTTTCTAGAGTCTCAATTCTTTGAGTTGGAGGGTACACCACGTGTTCAGATGGGATTTTTGTTTGCTTTTACAAAGTTTGGTGGGCGCACTGATGTCCAGGGCTTTAGTCATGGTGTTGTTGAATGTGGCTATTAGTGCATTGGGGTTGGAGTTGTTGGTGAGAGCAGAGGGGGAAGGTAGGAGGAGTGGGAGCAGTTTTTCTGCAGTAATGTCTTTTTTGCTTCTATTAGGGAGCTGTGGAACTAATTCAGTATTTTTCTGTGTTGGTGCCTCTATGGCAGTCAATAAGTTGATTAGATAATGGTCTGTCCAAGGTTGGGGGGTTATTTTGGTAATGGTGATCATGCAATTCAGGTTGGCTACCCAGTCTAAGGTACGACCTTTTATATGTGTAGGGTTCGCGACTGTTTGGGTCAAGTCAAAATCCTTCAGAATGGTTTCAATGGCATGGGCATGTTTATCCTTAAGGTCATTAAATCCCAGATTGAAGTCTCCTAACAATAGTAATTGTGAGGTGTCCTTAATGTTGTTGGTAAGGAGGCTGGAGAATGAAGCTGCCACAGTTGAAGCCGCCCTTTGTCTAGGGGCCTTTAGCTGCAAGGGGCTGCCGGGCAAGGCGCTTCCCTAGGAAGGTCGGTAATGACAGGAGGGATGGCCAATCAGCAGTGGTCGGAGGGCTGGGGGGCGGGAGGGAGGTAGGGGAACAGAGCCAGAAGGAAAGTGAGGGAAAGGGGAAAGAAGAAGGGGAACAACAGGGCAACAGGGGCTCAGATAAAAGCCAAACTTAAATGAAGAAGGCCCAGGAGGGTCTCACGAGCTGGCTTCCAACTCACCTGCTGAGCCATGTGCAAATGGCAAACATGTAGAAGTGTGACTTAGTGTGGAAGTGACTGAGATGCAGTAGAGTCTGAAACAGTGCCCACACTGGGGCAGATGTGAAATACTGCAATGGTTGGAATAAGAGATGAACAATTTTATACTGTTTGCTCAAATTGCTAACTGTGCTTCAATGATCATTTCTGCTTCTTCTTGTCAATTCAGTCTGATCTAATTAATGACTCCAGTTCATGTTCTTCATTGAAGCCGTATTTCAATGTTCCCAAATGGTGGATCAAGCCTGCTTCATTTTATGTAGGGCCAAAGACAGTTTCTAGCCCTGCTTGTGGTTGGAGCTTTCACATTCTCTACTCTGTCTGTAAAACTTAAATGATTCCCCATCGTATTATTCTCATCATCTTCATCATAAACTTTATCTGGGAAATAAAATTCCATCAAAGTTATATAACACAGTAAAATATCACATCTGCTGCACAAAAGTTAAGGCGATTAAAATGGATCCAACCAGTGATAGAACATTAAACAGAATAACACTCAACCATACATTATTACAGTATCTTCATAAATAATTCTCTTCTCTTCCGTGCACTCGATGAATAATTAGAAACTGCAAAAATAAAATCCATAAATGTAGGACTTTTGCAGAGATATTCTGCTGCAAATACCGTTGACAGGCCACTGTTCTTTATAAATGTTTTTTCTTCTTCGTATTGCGTCATATTGTGGACACATAAAAAGTAAATGCTGTAAAGTTACTTACCATCGGAACAAAAAGGACACATAGAGGAGTTTCTACTGTCCCACTTTTCTTTAACTGTAGCCAGTGGTAGGTTTTCCAAACCCATTTTTACAAATAAAGATCACGTCAGATGGGTCATCTATAATGTACAAGTATTCCTCCATCATTAAAGTGTCTTTGCACAACAGATACTCATAGCCCATGGACAAGTTTAAACATTTTGTGACATACTCACCCCAAGCATACTGCGTGTAAGTGTCCACAGCAGTTTCTTTGGATGCGACATTGAAGGTGTGTGGTCTGGTCCAGAGCTGTTCGAAACCCAACTTATACTCACGTTTCTTCATTTGTGGAAACCACGCGAGAGAGCCTCACATTAATATGAGAGTACAGATCTTTCAGCGCATCTCGCTACTTCATATGCAGCTCACCAGACGGAATGGGCGTTTTCTGTTATGTAGGAATTTATTTAACAAAAATGCAACGTTTTCCATATTCACAGCCTCTTGACTACATGTGAGCCACGGTTCTTTTGTTTTGGGTTCTGTGTGAAGCTTGGTTGAGCTCTGTATATAATGTGGACAGTGGTGGGCAAAACGTCTGTAATGCGCTTGGTGGACTAATTGGCAAATTCTGGGGAAAATCTGGCCATTTGGTCAACTTCGTCCACGGACAAAATAGGGCATTTTCCTCAACATTAATTTTGTTCATTGCTGGACATTTTGGGGTTTTGCACAAAATGTTATCCACTTAGAGGCCATGGAATGGTTTGGCCTCCTAGTTGGCTGAAATTTCGTGGAAAAAAGAAATTCAACAAAAAGTGCTGAAAATAAACTGCTGCTACTAGCAAAATTGGAGGCAAATTTCAGCAATTTCGCTTCGCCTGTCGTCATTTTACCCAGCCCTAATGGCGGGGTGAATGTTGCAGTACAAATAGGGTGTCCCCCTCTCTCCTTGGGAACAGTAACGTGAGTAGGGGTGGCAGGGGGGTCCCCGACTTACCATTGTGGTAAGCGGGGGAAAAGAAAGTAAAAAATAAAAAAAATGAAAAAATACACTTTTAAAGAGCACCCTCCGGCGTCATCGCTGACCCACACAAGTGGGAGAAACCGATGCCACAGAGATTGCAGGGAGTCGGCGGCACACATAGAAGTGTGCGCAGCAAAGGTTGGTGGGGTGGGGGTTGGGTAAGTGAAGGGGATCCGGGGGATGCGTATAAAGTGATCTATTTGATCACTGCACCACGCCGTAATTGGCGTCTGCATTTTCATCAGTGCTGTTACGGGCAGCCCAGTGATCACATAGATTCCAAATCTTGTATTCATATCTTCAAACCAGTTTAGAGTTTATTCTGAGCTATTTCAGGTACACATGGTCAGTAATTTGAGCTTTGCTCTCCCTGTGACAACCAGCAGGAGTCACACAGTGTTTGATAGATTGTCTATGTCTTCCTGGGCATGGGTTTCATTCTATTGATCATATAACAAGGTTCGCCGACTATCCCTTTGAAGCAATCCTCTTGGAGCCGAGGGAGGGACACTCTTTGGACTCTCCAATAGTGTTATGATATGATATGATAGTTTATTTATATAGCACTTATACACAATGTGTTTCAAAGCACTTCAAGGCAAGGGAGGGAACAAGGAAAAATACAATGACATTCTTACAGGCCATGAACAGTAAGGATGTGAAAATAACTATAGTACTCGGTGTGACAACACTTCAGATAGTACAAGAGCTAAGACATAGATAAGGAAGGGGGGAGAGAGTGGGTAGGAAATGGAAACAGACAGGCGACTACTGTACTAGGCCTGGTAGAGCCGGAGAAAAACAAAAAGTGAGGGAGAGGGGTGCAGAAATGGAGGGAAGTAACAAAACAAGCGACTATTGTACTAGGCCTGACGATATTTCCGATAGTGCTGGAGGGGCGGGGGGACAAGTAAGGGGAGGGAGGAGGAGACGGACGAGGTTGCTATCATACCAGGTCTAGGGACAATTCTGATAGAGTAAGTGCATAGAAGAAAGTAAGGGGAGGAGATAGGAAAAGAGAGAAAGGGAGAGGAGGAGAGAACAGAGAGTAGGCAGTCAAAAAGAGTGGAAAAACAAGAGGGGCGAGCGAGTACAATTGCAGAAGTCAGTAGTAACACATAATGTTGCAAATCAGGATACAAGATGAAGATCGGAACAGCATGATTCAGGGCCACCATGAGTACAAGATGCAAAGGAAGTCCAGAATGAGAGCTAAGAAAGGGTGACGCCGTGAATCAATGAAGTCCATAAAAGTCAAATCCAGCAGTGAGTTAAGGCCCATCCCTTTTATGTCAGACCAGTGATAGAAATGGATTGAGTCATTTTGCCTGGCAGGAGGATAGGGAGAACGGCAGCCAGGGTTGCCCCTCCCCAGTAAGGATGGGTAGTGAGGCATGGGAGAGGTTTTGTGATATATTTCTGGTGTAACTACTTTTAAAGCCTCTGTGCTCCAGGTCCTTCAATCCTAAGCCTTGATGTAGAGATTTCTACATCACCTCTTGCTTCGATAGCTGAACTCTGAATTAGTCCATATTAGCTGCTATTTAATAAATGCCTGTATATTCACAGAATTGCATGGCTCTTTATTTTGAATCAGTCATCGATGCCCGTACACTACTTTATGTGAGCAAATCATTCCAATACATCGAAGCAAATCGCCCCGTGAGCCAGACATCTCAACTCCCCCTTCCTTCGAGATTACTCCTCCTCTGAAATAATGTCCTGTCTCGCAGAAAGCTGAATCCCGTTATAGACTTCAATGGGATCACCCTACCAACACACGTAGATCACTCACATAAATAGTTAATCTTAATTGATTTCAAACATATCACTCTTCTGCAAACACGTGCCAAGCTTTCAATTTGTTTTAGCCTCCATTAATTTTCATTGGGGTCACACTGAAAGCAAACCTGTATTACCCTCCCAAAAATGATTAAGCTTCATTGACTTTAATGGGATCACCCTTACGCAAACCCGCATCACTCTGTAAAAGATTGCTCTCCTCTATAAACTTCCATGAGACTGTGCAAATCTGCATTGTCCTTCTAGAAGCGGTAAACGACCATGGACATCAATGGGATCACTTTCAAAAGTAGCTTGTGTTGCCCTCCTAAGAATGATTTTACTCCTTTGACTTCAGTGGTCTGAGTCGCCACATTAAATTGCATTGCTGTCCCAGAACAGGTTAACCTCAGTTGATTTCAGTGAGATGATACACCTCACCTCAAAATACCTGTTTGCCCCTGTCTTGCAGAGTGAATCAGTTGAGAGGTTGCCTTTGCTGCATGTTGAGATGTAAAGACCTTCTCACCCTCTTAGCACACCTATATCACAATCACATAAATAGTTAACCTTAATTAATTAAGCAATAAGCTCCTTACCGCGGAGGGCATCACCGAGTCAAGTAATGCCCCGGGCATTACCTGACTCGGCAATGCCCCCGCAGCGAGGGGCTTATTGCTGCCTGCGGTACTAATAGTATTGTTTTTGTGTTCCGAAACACTGCTGTGTTTCGGAACAGAAAAAAAAAGTCTAAAAATGGCTGCCGGGAAGGGAAAACGGAGTCCATTTTCACTTTCCATGCATGGTGGCCATCGGGAGCGGTTGTGCTGGGGACAGAAGTGTTCCCAGCCAATTCGCTCCCAAAAAAGGATGAAAAAGAAGGTAAGTGGGGTTGGAAGGGTCCGGGAGGGGTTTGTTTGGAGAGTGGGGTAGGGGAGATGGACAAAACACTTACCTGAATCCCCGGCGGGGGAGGATGGCAGGCTCCAGCCGTGTGGAGGCTCGGAGCAGGGATTGCCCCGTTCCGTGCCTCCTCATTAGCTGAGGGGCTACCACACACCCGCCGAGAACAAAGGAAAGGAATCCCAGCCAAGGGATTCCCAGTTGGGTAAAGCCCCGGCGAGGGCCTATCAGATTGTTTGTTACATTCTGATTGACCCTCGCCGGGTACTAATTTCCAATATATTACCTTTCTGCAAACATGTACCATACTGTCAGAAAATATTGAACTTCCTTTAACTTCCTTGGCATCAAGTTGAGAGAAAACCTGTATTACCCTCCCAAAGATGATTACGCAATATTTAATTCAGTGAGAGCACCTTATGCAAACCTGCATCGCGCCGCCAGAAAGGGCAGCCCGCCATAGACATCAACGGGCTCGCTTTCCAAGCAAACCTGGATTGCCTTGCCAAGAATGGTTACCCTCCTTTGACTTCAATGCGCTCAAACGCCACAAAAAGCGGCACTGCTGTCCCAGAAATGGTTAACCTCTGTTGACTTCAGTGGGATCACACACCCCACAAGCCCCCCTCCCCACACCCCACTTCCAAATACCTGCTTTCTCCCACTTTGATCTATGATGTGCATGTTGCATTGTTTGAACAGATCACCTGCTTATGGGGGAACGCCTGGCTGGGCCCCAGGCACAAGGAGAAAAGGCATGTGTCAGCGAGGGAGGGGCCGGGAACACACTGCAGCCACTTGCCTTTGAAGTTGATGCTCTGAGCACAAGACCACACCTGCTGCTGCACTGATCCATTTCGCTTTCACGGCGGGGAGGAGAGTGGAGGGCGCAGCTGCACACAGGCCAGTGCTTATGAAATAGTTACTAGGAGTGCAGACATATACTGCATTAAACAGCAGCCTAAAGAGGGGAAAAGCCCTGCATATGGGACCCTGGATCAGCTGTGGCTAATCCTAAAAGGACTCTGCAGAGTGCGCGCACTGCAGGCTGCCTGGCACAGGCTGCTGCACTCTATTAAGTGGAAGGGAGGCGCCTGGGACCGAAATGCTGAGCCCAGACTCCAGAGAG
This sequence comes from Ambystoma mexicanum, assembly GCF_040938575.1. Lineage (NCBI taxonomy): Eukaryota > Metazoa > Chordata > Amphibia > Caudata > Ambystomatidae > Ambystoma > Ambystoma mexicanum. The sequence continues at coordinate 398,726,427 of NC_090927.1, forward strand.
AACGCAATATCAGGAATGAACCCCGGGCGGTCTTAATGTCTTTCCTGGAAGGCTGCCACCGGTATTTCACCTTCCTCGAAATGTTCCGCCCTGCCATCCGTGAGGACGAGCCCTTCCTGAACAGCAGCCTGCGTGTCTCTGCCACAGCTGAGGGCGCGCGGCGTCTATAATAAGCGCCGACAACTGCGGCGTGGCAGGCGCTCAACTCAATGCAGCCGGTCGCGCGAGTGCAAGGGCGAGTGCACGCACGCAGGCATGCCGGGCCAGAGTACAGTACAGCGCCCTCAGAATCCCCCGTGGAGTGAACTGAGGTGAATGTCGCGGCCCGCCGCCGCCGCATTTAGCCCCAGCTCTCGCCTGCGTTCGAGGTTATTCCAGGATGCCGCGTGACCGCCCCTGCTTCTGCGCCGCCCTTTGCTTCCGAGAAGGCTCACGAGCCATTGAATTCAGATTCACGCTTCTGCATTATTGGGGCCGCCGCTATCTATGAATAAATACTATGTTATGCAGGGTTTGCCGTTCACACCATGTAGAGACAAATGACCAATGTTCGCGGTAATAGCGTGCTGACGTCGCCCACATGTGACATGTTTTGTGAATAGGGTCTGGATGCAGACCTAGGGAGAAAGCTGCAAAATGAAGCGCGCAGACGCAGATTGTGGAGGCACCCATTGAGGGAGGGGGGCGGGGCACTATAGTTCAAATGGATGCACCCCTGCGATTCATAGGGTTAGCTCTGTTATCTGGGGACACCGATTTTTCGACCACAGGGAATTGAGGAGCAGATGACGCCTTTTGGCTTACTGCACAAAAACCCAGACTCATTTAAACGTGGAAAAGGTCGCTTTAATGTGACAGGCCAAAGCTTACAATCAAACGCTTAACTGGCTCCATGGCCTAACAAACTAAAGAAATGTTTTAACAACCAATTAAATAAATTAAACATTTTCATTTTCCCCCAACAATTAAATAATTAAATAACCCAATTCCTCCCTAATGATCCCTTGGATCCTACCGTCTCCTTGCCCCTTTTCCAGGTGTCCCGCTTTCTCCCAGGGGCCATGCCCCTCCAGGCTCAATACCTGTTCCCCCGGGGTGACCTGCTTGTGCAAATAGCGCCACCCCATCCTTTCCCGTGTCATTCCCCCATTGTGCTTCCCTCCCCCCACATCAAAAGGGGCCATGCCCCCGGCACCAGAAAAACCCTCCCCCGAGGAGTTCTTTCTGCCCCACCCCCCCAAACTTTTCTACCTCAAACTTTTTACCCAGTCTCCCAGCCCAGAACCTAAGAAGAGCCACACCCGTATCCCTTACCAGATGATTTTCCCCAGCAAGACTAATCCCCCCCATCTGGAGGCCCATAGCTTTCCCTCAACCCAGCCAACATAGGAAGCAACTAATCCCATCCCAGCCCCCCAAACCCGGACATCTTACCACAACATCTTTATAGTTGCACCCCAGTTGCCTGCCAACAACCCTTTTCTCAACTTCTTTCCCCGCCCACTTAACCCTAGAATGTCCCAAAAACCAGATTTTTGACATCTGACCGGACCTCCTAGCAGCATCTGAAAAAGAAATTACAAAATCACTTAAAAATCAACAACATCCTAATAAATGCAACACTCCTGCTACCTACTGAAAACATTCTATAAAGACATTTCGTTTGCCCCGGTCCCTGACATACCCTTTGTATCTCCCTTAGTCCCAGCGTCCCAACCTTTTCACCTACTCCTCTTAATAACCCAGCCTGCTACTTTCAGATGCTGCACCTCTCCTAAATGAATGAGTTCCAACCTCCTAACCTTTCCCACACCCCTAGTAACACCTCATCAGTACCCTATCCTTTCTGGCCATCTCCTTAACCCTCTCTGGAAACGCCCAGGTCTTCTCCTACCGTCCCCCTATATTTCGCCCCTTTCACCTAACCTTTAAACAATACACCTAAACCCACTTAGACCCCCTTTTTCCTCTAAACTATTACCCCCCTGTTCTCCCTCGCCCCCCCACCTTCCATCACCTTATTAATATTGGCCCTGCGTTGCCCCCTCCTGCACCGGGGGCCCATGTGCACCCCCGTCCATGCAGGCCCTTTACTTTATTGCTCCTCTCGCCACTGCACCAGGGGCCAAACCTGCACCCCCGTCCATGCAGTCCCTTCCTTATAACTAAATTTCAAGATCCTTGCGTCCATTACCACCTGTTTCCCACCTGCACCAGGGGCCCTAGTGCACCCCCGTCCATGCAGGCCCCTTTTCTGCCTTACTCCTCTCCACCGCTGCACCAGGGGCCAAACCTGTGCCCCCGTCCATGCAGTTGATTCCACATAAATTCCTCTTCCAGCACCTTGCTTCGTTGCTCCACTTCTATCCCCCAGCTGCACCAGGGGCCCTAGTGCACCCCCGTCCATGCAGACCCAGCTCATCACTTCCCCTTGCTGCACCAGAGGCGCTCCCGCACCTCCGTCCATGCAGCCTGAAGCTTACTCACCTTGTCGTGGGGTAAGAGTGAGGGCTTCCCCACCGTCGTCCATGCCCTCCAAACGACGGCCACCACCCCTTAACAATTTCCACAGTTACATCCCCCCTGCGGCCCTCCCCTACCTACGCTTCTTCCTCCTCACCCTTCTCCTACCCCCTTTAAGTCGCCCCCAAAAACCTTTCATCAAACCTTGTGCCCCCCCTCCTTTTACGTTGAACTGAGCCCGACCTACCAGCACACCCCAATTTACCTGGCATGCGGTCCTTCCCCCCCACTTCCTTGCCCCGCTCCTCGCCCTGACCCACTGTCCCCTGCCTGAAAACAATCTGTAACCGGATGCCGACCCGCACACCTGCTGCACTCGTGTTTAAATTTGCACATCCACCTCGTGCAGCCTTCTTTATTGAACGCCCAACATGCTGTCGAGGGCTGTCCTCCGCCTCCTCCCCCACCCCCTCATGGGCGCAATGTGTGCAATGTCGGGGCAGGCCTCGTTGGAGCCATCCATTGCAGCCAAAGATCCATGTCTATCTCCCCCCAGACCGCCTGACTGTCCTCCGCCATTCTCGCTCTGAATTCCTCATCATAGCGTACCCAGGCAAAACCCCCAAAACTCGTGAAAGCCTTCCTAATTACGTCCATATATTTAAGCAGGGCCACGCAACGCTCCGGGAATTTTTCACAGTACACACTGGCATAAATGATAAACGCTGACGTCCAATTCTCAATAGTCACCGGGACCCTTGGGCGTGAAGCCAGTTCTCTCTCTTCCTCCTTAGACCCCTCCTTTGCTCTCACTCCCCTATGGAGCAATTTAAAGACATCCACAAATTCCCCTGCCTGAATCTTCTCCCTGGTCGCTGCCATCAAGTGCGCCCCCAATGGTTTTGTTATCCCCATGTATGGCCATTTTTTCTCCTTTCTTTTCACTTCACACTCCTTATCTTTTCCGGCTTGCACTTCGAGCACCAATGGCTCCACCACCTTGTCCGTTTGGACCTACAATGAGCAAATGCTCTTCTCAACCCCCGCGGCTCCAATGGCCTGCACACCAACTTCTTTCCTTACACTTTGCAGTCCAGACCCCTCATCGCTTGTCCCCCTTCTTGCGACCCCTCTCTGCCATGCAGATGACCATTCCCTTTCCCGCTCACCTCTTTCCACACCTGCCGCCTGTGCCTGGCATCCACACCGATGCTCCTCCTCTCCTTTCTTAGAGGGCTCCTACTGCGGGGACAAAACATGTCAGCACACTCACCCAGCCAATAGTTCCCCTGACCCCTTCCTCCCCGTCCACCCTGCACTTCCCCTTCCCTATCCCACCTCAAGCTTCTTCTCTCCTCCCCCCTTTCCGCCCCATAATCTTCCACTTCCCATTGCCCCACATATTCCTCCCATCCAACTTCATCACCCCTTAAATACCATTGCGTATGCGAGTTCCTGCCCGAGTTGAGTTGATGATCTTCTTCCGAGCCCGGGGCGTCCGCCCCGCCACTCCTTTGACGTCTTCTCGGCGGGGTTGTGGAAACCCCTGCCTGGTCCTCTTCTCTCGGGCGAGGCGTTCCGTCCTCCACCCTGGGATCCTCATTGCTAGGGGCTGTGCTGCGCCCTCTAGGCTCTCCTTGCGCTGACCGAGGAGGGGCCGTACTGAAACCCTCTACCTCCACCTGACCAGTGGGGGCTGCGCAGCGCACTCCGCCCTCACTCCTCCTACCCGGGGGGGCCGTTTCGCGCCCCACTCTAACCTCCTCAATTGATGGGGACCTCTCCCTCCTTCTCCCACCTGCACTCTTCTGCAGGTATTTACCCCCTCTTCCCCTCTGCCCTGACACCCCCCTCTGCACCCCCTCATTGGCCCCACTCTTGTTCCCTTGAGCCACCTCCATCTGAGCACTCCTATCTTCCCTAGGGCTATTACTCACTCCCTCCCTCAATGGCTGACCACCCAAAATCATTTCTCCCCCGGACGCCCTCCTGTCTATCTCCCGCCTCAACTTCCTACCCCTGGATTCCCACACCTCCCCTTTCCCCACCGCAGGGGTGCAAGCCATCACTGCCGCGAGAGCCCCATCTGCCCCTGCTCTACGCTGTGGCCTACCCCCACTTATCTCCCCCTCACCCGTGACCTCGCCCCCAGTGACCTCCCCCATTGCCCCCTCCAACTGGGCGTTGGATGCCCTACTAATTATTTCTAAGAGCCAAACTACCCGTGGACCTAAACCCCAACTGACCAACTACTAACTCAGAAACGAGTTAAAAAAGCACTAGTGAAACCCAACCTTTAATATCAAATCCCCAATGCAAATTACAAAATTATTAATCAATTTAACAAAAAAATTATATATTTTTTTAATTATTTTTTTAAAAATTTTTTTTATCTACCTCTAAATACCCCCTATAATACTGCCCTAGCCCCTGAAACCCCCTGCCCAGGCAATAACGTGCCACGGGAAAAGGAAAACCCGCAAAAAACCAGCAGCCCAACTATAAATGGGCCCGAGATGTGCCCGTGTCACACTGCCCTCTGGCTGCGTGTAAGCACCACTGCACCAAGTAATAACAGCACTGTCCCTTTAAGGTGAGCACACTGCCCCCTCTGACATGCGACAGCTACCGCACGTATCTTTCCCCTCACAGCTGCAAACAACACGGGAGCTGGCGCTCCCTAATTAAAATACCCCCTACAACTCCAATGGAAAGAAGCACCACACTAGATGCCCAATATCCTCCCCGCTCCCCCTCCCGGACCTGCGTTCAACGGCACGTTTTTTAAAAATGTTTTTAATAAAACCCCACACCCAACAGCAAAATGGGAAATACGCCGGGACAAAATGCTGTGCAAGAAAACCCAGCCCGGACCACAGACAACGCTGGGACCAGAGCCAGGTACAGTAAGTGGGGGTACCTTATCTACGGTACCCCCGGCTATAACAAGAATATATATTTTATAACAATGTTCCTGCTAACTATACCTAACCTCCCCAATACTACAACTATCCCTCTCACCTACTCTACCCTGCAGCACCGACTGCCCAGCTACTTCGGGGAAGGCTCGGGAGCAGGCGACAGGACTGAGACAATCATCAAGTCCTAACCGTCGCCTGCCTCCCGAACCTTCCCTGAGCCCTTAAATACCTCCCGGGAGGCGCTCTGCCCCCACGGCCACTCGCTGGCCGTGTGCAGCGCCAAAAACTCCCCGGGGGGAAACGCTTCGCGTTCCCCCCGGTGCCCCCCTTTCCATAACCTGCCGGGCACAGTCGGGTTGAAAGGTCATCTATCCCCAGCTCCCAAGGAAGTCTCGCTGTCCTGTTCTTTCCTGTCTGCACCACACCACATTTCCACCACGAGTTCACCTTGACTACTTGGCAGAGATACCAATAGGCGAGCAAGTAAACGCTTGCACAGAAGAGCCCCTCCACCCCCACAGGGATGAGAGGATCCTCTCTAACAGCTGCCTACTAAGGTGCTGTGTGTGTTAGGCAGCAGTCCATGTGGGCGGTTGGGCCTGGGTGAGCAATATGGCTGGGAGCCATTCGGGGTGCACATGTTCCGTGTGGTGAGTTTAGGGCCAGGCTCTGATGGGTGCACAGGCTGGTGGGTTACCATCAGGGTTGTAAAGTGTCTGTAGGGCTGGTGCCAGTGGTGCCGGTGTATTTGACTGAAAGTTCTGCTGAGTGGCTGGTCCTGTAGTGTGTTAATGGTTAGTTTGTGTTGTCGGTGAGTGGCTGGTCCCGTAGTGTGTTAATGGTTAATTTGTGTTGTCGGTGAGTGGCTGGTCCTGTAGTGTGTTAATGGTTAATTTGTGTTGTCGGTGAGTGGCTGGTCCCGTAGTGTGTTAACGGTTAGTTTGTGTGGTCGGTGCTCTGTGCAGTGAGTGAACGGCGTAGTATGGCTGCTCAGCTGCTTATCTACTCTGCCTCCTTGGCTAACGGCTTCTTTCTTGTTTCTGCATTTTGACCATCACCTGGTGTCTCGTCTTTCTGTTTGGGGACCTCAAACAGGGCACATGGGTGGAGTTCATCTTGTGGGCATGAGATTGTGCTTGCTACACTCCACGTAGGGGTTGTGCCCACTTACTAATCGAGACTTACCCGAATGCTCTCAGTGTATGGCTCGTATGGGAAGCTCACAGGACGTTTTTAGGGTGTGTCCTGGCTATGAGTGACATTCTGCAGTCTTTTAGGTGGGTTAGGGGGGTACATGTCGGCGTCTGCTGTTCTACACTGCACTATAGCTGCAGCATGCTCGTTAAGGAGGGCGCCATATTATGTTAATGGGAATTTGTATAGCAGACATTTTGGTGCTGTCTGGTCGTGCTGTTGGTCATCTTTCAGGTTGTAGGCCTACTGCTTTTGATTGTTCGCACACCTGTACAAGAGCCGTGATATCTCTGGGTCTGTGCGCAACATAACTCAAACACATAAATGAATAAATAGGCCAGAGCTGGGGTAAACGTATGCAAAGGGTGTGTATTTGGGATGTATCATGTATGGACCACTTTGGTTGGTGTGTATGTGGCGCTGTATTCTCCTCGCTGTGCAGAATCTATGTTTGTGTAGGTGGGAAAGGTGATAGAGACACACTATCCCTACCCAGCTGCTGGATCCTGCCATTTATGTCTTAGTGCAAGTCCTGAGGTAGATGCGTGTCTGATGCGGCATTAGTGGGTAAATTGCATGATGGGAGAGACGTGCTCTGGTTGTGCTGCTGCCAGTATATCTCTGTGCTTTGCAGAGGGTATGATGCAACAGGCAGAGATCTGAGGCCACGCCCTCAATCAATACTTTCACATCCCCCATACAGGCCTCATGAGCAATCATCAGAGCCCAGAGGCATATTTACTTTAAGACTTTCATACAAACGCCACTAGAAGATCCAAAGGTTTGAGCTATTTGCTGATCACCTGGAGGAAACGATGCAATTATAAGTTAAGGAGTAGGGGCATTCCCTTGTCATTCAAAGCCAGACAGATCATTCCATTGTGTTTCCAGGCAGGTATCCATCCCTCTGGCACACTTCTGAAAGGGAGCCTCGGGCTGGGTCTCAACTTTGAAGATTGGAAATGTCCAAGCCTGAGGTAGAGGCACCAAGGGAGGTACATTTCTTCTGACAATAGGCGCCTCAGATTTACATTATGCAGAAATGGTCGGGGGTGCCAGGTGGGTACCCCTTCAGGCATTCCAAAGTGCCTAGTTGGAATCTACTTCAAACCGAAGGAAAATGGGCATCATCGGAAGAGGATATCCAATAGACTTCTCATCCCTCCTGACTCAGGGGAATCTTATCTTAAACCATTGCTACGCCCGAGAAGAGATTAACACAGCTGAGGGTGAAGAGTTTGATGACCAAAATAGCAATGGTTCCAGTTCCTCCAATGGGAACATGGTTTGGAAATAATTCATTTGTACCCAGATGGCAACATAAGAGGTCTGGCAGGTCCACATTAGCAAAATGTACAAATACTACACACAGATCCATATGCAGTCTATGGGCACAAGGTGGAGGTAGCAGGAGGGGGTTTAATACAGCACAGCAGAGCAAAGTGCATTACATCACATTCCAAGTTTTCAGCATCCAGACCACTTACAAACTCTCCATTCAGCCTTAAATTATTTTGCAACATACTCAACTCATTTTCTATTTCCTTCCTGACCAGATCCACACTCTTCATTGAGATGAACGGAAAGAGAAAGAAAGAGATGTGCAGACCTGAAAACAGCATTCAAATCTGCAGATAGGGGTCTGTTGTGGGAGCCATTGAGGAGGGAAGTCCTGAGGGGAGGGTATGTGGAGGTCCCAGCAGTGCTTCACAGTGTTAATGTAGCACAAGCCAGATAACGGATAGGGTAATTTTCTATAGGCATGGGTGTCATATATGGGTGCGTACTGGCTCCCATTCAATTTTGCCAGTTCCAGAATAGGATAGAGGTGTTTCTGGTGGGCCAACAACTGGATGTGATGTGAGGAAGTACCTTGACAGACCTTGGGCATAGAAGGTGAAGTGGCCAAAGATCTGTGATCCATAGCTAGTGGAAGTAGACCCACAGGGGCACATAGGGGATACCCAGATCACCTCACCTGCATCATGCAATAAGGAAAAAGACTGTCACAGAATTAGTCAACTTTTTTCACCTTTAGGTGTGAGCAGGAGCCCCCAGAGGAACGCCTCAGAAAAGCTCAACCATCCACCGACCACATAGTAGGTCTGATAATCCAGGGAAACCAGCACTGGTATATGTACTGCTACACTTCTGATATTCAGGGATATAAAATGAGTCAAGCAAGGACCCCCGACGCTCCCCTCACCGTCCCAAATCAAGTTTTCTTGTGGTCCCAGGAACCCAGATAGTATGTTTGTTTTCAAAACAGGTTCAGGGTTACTGTGAAGAACGCACAATGAAATAAAAGGCTATTTGCACTCAGCGTGGTTGACAGTTAGGCATCAGATCAAACCATATCGAGGTTTCTCCTTTTGGACAACCGTTCCAAATGTTTACATTTTTCATGACCACGTGGTGTTGCCATCTCCTCCAATCAGGAAGCTCAGGTAGGGCTGATATTAGCTGGAAACTGTGTCTGAGCTTTGCGACAGCCGCCTCACTCCGTTCACCTCCTCTTGTTCACCTCACACACCCCCACATGTCTTTTTAAATATATATAAAAAAATCTTCAAGTTTCTTCTCGATCCTCTAACTTCTCCATTATTCCTTTGCCTGCCACTTCCAATTTTCTTTTGAGCACTGTAGAAAGAGAAAAGGACCACTTTCTAGAACTGCCTTCGCACATTTCATGGTGACCATCTTGTTTAGTAGATTTTACTTGGTAAACATGTTTTCACTCCATACTCAAACTTTTTAAACAAAAAATGACCATAATCACACTGGTGTTTTTCAGTGGTGATAATGGTGATACTCAGTTGACAATAAAATCTCTATGAGAAAAAGCAGAGTGAAAGGAGGATCAAGTTTAAAAAACTGTAACGGTGGAAAGAGGCTGATGTTAGGGGAATTGAGCAAGGAGTGGTGGCGGGTCTGACAAGCAAAGTGCGCAGATGTGGGGGACCAGAACCTAAAGAATTTGAGCAATCTTTGGGAGGATTTGAAGTCGTGGTAATCACCTCGAGCTGATAAGGGTGCTGCTGCTCTCTTTACTGGCCCTTTCCTCATTCCAGTTATTACCTAAAGCTGGCTGACCATTACTGGCTAGTATGGCGCACTGTCAAGCTGATTACCATTTAATTGTTAAACTAAGCATTTATATCAAATCTATAGCAGAATGAGTAGGTATTAAGTTATCAACCAGTGAGTTCTTCTGATGTGCTTGATTTTATTTTCAATGTTTAAATCTTGTATTCATGTATATTTTTCTATAAAACGTTATACAGAGCTGACCCTAGCCAGAGGATCTTGGAGCTCTATACAGAGCTCAGAGGGAGGAGGTGAAAAAGAAGAACAGGTTAGAAAGATCAGGATAGATGGATAACAGGGGGAGACCTGGCTGAATGAGGCGTGGCAAGAGAAGTAAGATTTGAGGAATCTTGGGAAGATGATAATGGAAGGAGAAAAAGAAGGGGCAGATAAGATGCAGGGTGGAATGGCGTTCCAGGCTTCCGGTGCCCATTGATGTAAAGGACTGTTTTTGTGTTTAGGTTATATTTAAACAAACATTTCCTAATCTAGCCTGGTATGATACAGAGTGTAGAACCCTGAAATCCCACCCATTAAAATTAAATTAGCAAAGAGCCCTAATTCAAATCATCCAGAGTTTGCCTTATCGAGAATATCTTACAAAGATTCCTTACATCAGGGCAAAGAAGCATGGAAGACTAAACGTTGGCAGGAACTAGAAGAGGCAGCCAGAAAATCCAATACACATGATTTCTGGAAAATAGTTTCACTAAGTACCTGTCCTTTAAGAGCAGAATGCCCTGATTTTCCCTCCGCCTTGGCCTGGTCCAACCACTTTTCAAAATTGCTTGGTTAGAAGGGAGACGGTTCAGTGCCACTAAATGAGAACGGTTGTGAACACCTATATGTATTAAATAACGACCCCGCTCTGGAGTTTCAGGTGGATGAAATAAGAGATGCTTTGTTTTCAATTGCTTGTGGCAAGACTCCTGCCCTGGACCATGTGGTGATAGATGCATTTAGAAAAGAACACCTAATATGGGATCCAACCTTCACAAACATTTTCAATACATTTCTGACCACAAGTAATTTTCACTCAAGCTGGAAGGAATCAATAATAATTCCAATATTTCTAAAAGGTGAAATAACTGACCCCAGCTGCTATCGGCCCATATCCATGACGGATGCAACAGTAAAATGGTTGGGCAGGGCATTATAGTCCCTCATAATTAAGTGGGCCAATGAAAGCCATATACTATTGGAAGAACAATATGGCTTCAGGGCAGGGTTTGGCCCAGCAGAACAAATCATGAACCTCATCTGCTTTTGGACAAATATGAGAAAGGATACGGTTGTCCTGTTTACCTGGGATTTATGGATCTTTACCAATCTTTTGATAGGGTAAATCGAGAAAAACTGTGGCATTTCTTCCATTATATGGGCCTTCTGGCACCCATTGTGAAAACACTAATTTCACTGCACAATGGTTTGAAAGCATCAGTTAGAATGAGCAACGCAGGAAAGCCAACCCCTTCATTTGATATCTTATGTGGAGTCAGACAAGGTTGCGTTCTTGCTCCACTTTTGTTTAATTTGTACATTTGCAGTCTGGCAAGCGATCTAAACAAAGCAACAAAGGACAAACCAGAGTTGGGGGGGGAGTAACATTTCTGTCCTGTTTTACAGTGATCATGACGTGTTGTTGGCACGCACTCCATTAGCCTTACATAATTAAGTTTGGATGTTTAATGTTTATTGCCAAATCTCTTTTACCCATGTATTGTTCATAGGCACAAAGGCATGCAAGTGGGCACACAGTCCAAGAGTCTACCTCCCATTCATGTATAAGGGCAAAAGCTTGACTGGGTGGAAAAATGTACACATTTAGGGGTGACTTTCAACAACAAGGCAAATTGGTTAGACCACCTTGCCGAAACTACACACAAATGTTCTCAGGCCTGCGGTGCAGTATATAGATTCGCACAAGAGATGGGTGGCTTAAGCACCAAACTCACTCTAGATAGCTATCGGGCAAAGCCAGTAGCGGCATGTACTCATGGCGCAGAAGTGTGGGGCTGGTGTCCTGCTAATTCGCTTCAGGTTAAGGAAAACAATTTCTTGCGGAGCATTTGGGAGCTCCTCTATTGATTTGCTCCACCGAGAACTAAACCTGGATTATATAACAGAGTCCATAAGTTTAAAACTGGTGCTGTTCTGGTGGAGAATATGGGTGCAAACTGAGACGCACCTAACGCATGAAATTTTGTAGTGGTTGATAACATCAGACATCCTGAAAAAGATCAACTGGCTAAATGCACTTGGTAAGACACTTGACAGCCTTGGTTTAAGGGTGATTTTTACTGCTCCAGCAACTGTTTCTCGAACTGATATTAATTTAATAAGGACAAAATACCTGGAGTATCAAAGGGGGCAGCGCACCCTCATGGAAATAAAGAACTGGTTGGTCTCTAATTATTTTAACTATGGATGCAATGGGTCAAACGCTGAATATATGCATTGGTTTCATCGTAAAAGAATAAGGTGTGTTCTGTTTCATCAGAGGATTTGCCGCCTCCTATAGCACTCATCTGGACCAAAACATGATCATTTGTTGCCCGTGTAAAGTGATTTTATATTATGACATGGTTCTCTTTTTGTTTGTTTGCCCATGTTTCTATGAATTACAAAAAAGGTTTTTATTACCGGCCTTTAAGAAATCAAAGTATAAGTCGAGTAAATAGGCATTACATTGCACATTCTCTCTACTATCAAAAGACATAGCAGTGGCCATCTATAGGTTTTCAGAATATTCTTTGTCACTCCGTGCAGAGTTTGTTGCAAAATAGAATGTCTGTAAAATGTTTTAAATGTTATATTGTTATATCGTATGTTGTCTTTCATGGAGAAATGCTTCGAAATAAAGATTATAGACAAGATGTCCTGATTTATTGATGTGAAATGGGAGGCCAAGGTGGTGCAGAGATTGGAGGTGACAGCTCCTACAAGTTCTCTCTGGCAATCCACCTGGTTGGAAAGTGCAGAGCAAGAATACACTTTGACCCTGGAGACCATCAACAGTGTCCTCCAGCAACAGCAGTCAGGAACCAATTTAGAGCCCTCTTTTCTAGCTTTGATCTGCTTTCGAACAAACTCAAACACTTCAAGTAAATATATAAACCTCTGCAAGCACCCAGAGCTGCTTTTTCGATCCGATTTCCAGCCATTGAGTCACTGACTGAGCCAGCGACTTCCTGTGCTCCATTCCTTTTCCGGGCCGATCCCAACTGAAGACCTGCATCGCATTGCTGGATCTTGTGGAGCTGACTCAACAAATCTGAGACACCAACTCGAAAATTGCCTATTCATCGCCCAATTCAATATGATCCCTGCTACAGTACCACATCACATGGCTGGACCATCTCAAGTGAATTAGAGTGTCCTGATGCAATGGATCCTTTGTGAACAACCTACTGGAAAATGCCTAGAGGCATGCCTCAGAGCTAGCAAGCACTTAGTGTAACTCGAAAAGGGATTTGGAGTTGTCCTGTCTCCCTGGCCTGCCTCAACGGACTCTAGTGATAGTTAATACACTATTCCTTACCTTTTTAAATACCTTCTTCATTGAACATCTTTGCTGCTGAACATATTGACTCTTTAGCCCTGTCTTCAGGCCGAGAGCACTCCCTTTCATTACAAAGTCTGCATATTGTGTGTCTTCCCTTGCAAGGCTGTGCTATTTGTATTATGATTGTGTGTATTTTTATGTTAATTAAAGGCTTCTATTTTTAACCTTGGTTGGACATTCTTTTATTGTGGTAACACAGTACTATTGTTGCTTCGAAGCACTTTTGTTGTCTCACATCCCTCTTGACGAGCATAGTCTGCCCTCGGCCCATTCTACCTTAAAGAGGCAGAGACAGTGTACCATTCATGTTGTGCCAGTTTCATCTCTACGTTTGCCAACATTGCTAGTTTAGTAGTAGTATGGGGATGAGTAGGGGTTTTATACACACCACTGATCCCTGGACTCCTGCAAAGCAGCCAACATTTTTTGTCACACAGGTTTTGAGTGCAAGTCCTATCAAATTTGAGGATTAAAGCTTCCTTCTTCCCCTCATAATGCCCTTTCTTGGCCTCACTCAACTTCAGGATTGCACCACATGCACCCTGAGGGAGGGCCTAGGAAAATGAAAAACGACCTGACTCTACCAGCCGCACGGCAACCTTCAAGAGATTTAGAAAAATGTAACCGCTCCAAAATGTCATCCACCATTGCATACACATTAATAAAATCCTTAGGAAATTTGGGAAAAGAGTGAGGAATAGAGCCATTCCTAGATCCAATCCCATTGGTACTATCCACCTGAGCAGCCTCTAACTCGGATTTCTTGAGTTCTTGTTAGTCAGATCTCCAGGACAGTCGACGTTTCCTTCTTTTTAATGCATCGGTGCCGCAGACCTTTTCTGTCCTATCTTCAGCTTTCTAGTGTCAGGGTATCTAATTTTACTTTGGTCAGCAGGTCAGCATGCAATAGATTCAATTCCCTTTTATTGAATCTTTGGGCTGCTCTCACTTTCTCTGTGTCTCAAGATCAGAGGATCTTTGGACACAGAGGTAGAAACAACAGTGGAGAGTAGGGCGACTGCCTACTCTTCCTCAGCGCAGAGGAACATGTTGCAGCTGGAAAAACGTTAACAGCTTTAACAACATCTGCTTTGGTTCTTGAAACATTTGGGGCCTGTTTCATGCAATGTTAAGCATGGTGCAAAGTGACTTTGCACTGGTGCAAAGTGACTTTGCCCTGCCAACAAACACTCCGATTTACAGAGTGGTGCAAAGCGTATTTTTGCAGTGCAAAGTGACTGCAAAAATATATTTTTCACCACTCTGTGAATCAGGGTGTTTGGTATTTTTGCATTGCAAAGTGACTTTTCACCAGTGCAAAGTGACTCTCTACCGTGCTACAAATTCCATGAATCAGACCCTTAGACTCCTTGCTATACAATGTTCTTGCAACCTGCAAATCTTCATTTTGTTCAAAGCCCCCAATGGTAAATGATTCCACCTTTGCACGTGTACAGGTAAGTGATACAGGTAAGTGACCCCGCACAAACTAAGTACACTACACACAGGTAATTACTACAGTTACGTGGCTCATAGTAACTTATAAATTGTATGTACCCAATTTTCAAGTTGATACACTAATAAAGATTAAGTGTGGTTTATTACCACTCCTATGGGTAGTCATTGAAACCTTGTACCATGCATTCAACTGCATCCACTTTTTGTTAATGTTAATATTAAAGGACATTTGTACCGTGCACTATCACCAGCGTAGTGGTGCCCTGGCGCTCTAAGGAGTTTTGTTAGAAACCCTCCAGTCAGTGGTTTAGAAGACGACACCAGTAGTGTAATAACAGGGTGTCCACCAAACGTGTCTTCAACCCTCTCAATGGTAATGTGGCAGAGCAGCTGGGCCTCACAGTTTAGAGGGCAGTATTCTGTTAACAATATACAGGTAGGCACAATTAAGTACACTGCACATAACATACTGCAAATGTATAATCTATTCATTATACATATTGCCTTAGATAAAACACAGTTAAAATAAGTACTAACATACAAAGTACAACATGTGTAAAAACAGTAAAGGGATCAAGGTGAGCCCAACTACCAGCCAAACCCATTGGCAAGACAGTTTCACGACAATAAGATACAACGTACTTTCTAGGGTTTTGTAGGAGGAAATTGTCTCGTTAAAACTGTTAAGAATACCTAAATAGTCAACAATCACATAATGAAATTAAAGTGATATAGTACCAGGTCTATAAAGGAACCTGTTGATGCTAAACGGTCTAGAAAATATAGATATATTCATGTTCAATGTAGCTATGTAGGAAGTTACATTGCGAGTAAACTGCAGCGATTAAACACCCTAAAAACGAGTCCGAATTGAGAGCACCTTTTACCAAATATGTTGCAGGATGTGTGTTGCTTAGCCTCACATGTACATGAGGGCCCTATTGTATGTCCCATTTGAGGCACTGTCTGCCAAATAGATTGAACAGTCCTGCTGCATAATCTCACATACACTTAAATCACCCAATATATTTACGTATTTCATAACCTTATTGTCTGAATATATAAGTACCTAATCCACAAATGGCCCTTTTATTTAATCTAACAGTCAAATAATGGTGGGGTTACTACTATTTCTTTGCACAGCCAAATCCCATCAATGGCGCTAAGCTTTGCGTGACTGCCAGCATGGAGCATTGCCACCCAGTATGAACCCGTCTTTGAACGTTGTAAAACTTTTGTTTTGGAGGATGTGCCACCATTTGATCTCCTCACTGAGGCATTGGTTCATGAAGATTTCCAAGTTGATGACTAGTGAGTCTCAGAGGAAAGGGGCCAAGGCTATGGATGTCGCTGAAGTCATCTGATGGGCCGGCTCTTAGAATCATTGACTATGGCAGCGATGTGCTTGGAGAAGTGTAAGCCATTGGAGAGAAGGATGAAAGGCCATCCAGAATTCACAGCAGGGGCCAAGTACTGGTACGGACAGGGACAGACAGGGCCTTAGTTCGTGAGCATTGGGAGGTAGGCTGGCATTCGCCTGCCGGCTCACCTGATAGGTCCTTATGGCGGGCTGGAGGCCAATCACTGGCGACCAGTCACAAAGTCAGGCAGCAGGCAGAAAGGAGTAAACAGCATTGGCCGTGATGAACCGAGGCCTCCTAAATGATTGATCAATGTGATCGGAGCACCAATCCTTCCACGAGGCAGTATGCAGCAGAAAATGACATCAAAGGAAAAGAACATTTGGTTTCGCTCAAAATGACGTAATGTTTGCTGCAGCATGAAAATAATGGATTGGCACCATGAGAGCATCCAAATCAGACCCACAATTGCCCCAGTAACCCTACCTCCATGCCGTGATACTGAGGTGTGGAGTAGTCCAAGGTCATCTGCGTCAGTGGGGTCCCATCCTGCATTGCGTCTGATAGCGAAGGAAAGTGAGGGAGAATGTGGTTGCAGAGGGCCTAGTTTGTGGGCCTTGGGAGGTGGGCTGGCATTCGCCTTCTGGCTCACCTGATAGGTCCTTATGGCGGGCTGGAGGCCAATCACTGGCTACCATGCACAAAGTCAGGCAGCAGACAGAAATGAGTAAACAACATCGGCCATGATGAAAAGAGGCCTCCTAAATGATTCATTGATGTGATTGGAGCACGATCCTTCAACGAGGCAGTGTGCAGCAAGAAAAGGACATCAAAGGAAAAGAACATTTTGTTTCTCTCGAAACAAAGTAATGTTTGCCACAGCATGAAAATAATGGATTGACGCCATAAGACCATCCAAATCAGCCCCATAATTGCCCCAGTAACCCAACCTCCTTGCAGTGGTAGTGAGGTGTGGAGTAGTCCAAGGGCATCCCGGTAAATCAAAAGAATACAACTCGTGGCAGCTGTACCCAAGCCTTGGAATATCCAGCCTGGAAGACGTCAGTGTAGTTGAACTCCCTCATCCAGCATGTTAATCTCTTTAGGAGTAGTGTTACATATATTTTTCCTTGGACATCTAGTAAGGCAATAGGGCGTTAGTTGCTAGGATCACATCTATTGTCACTTTAAATATTGGGATTACATTTGCTGTCGTCCAGGAGGTTGGTATTGTTTGAGATGCCAATACAGCATTTAGGATCAGTTCCAACATCCTAGCCCATTCAATTGGATTTTGTTTCAGAATTGCGTTTGATAGGACATCAGGCCCCGGAGCAGGTGAGTAGTTTGCACATTTAATTAGCAAATTAGGTCATCTTAATCAAAGTTCAGAGTCCGCCTGGTTTGCAACTGCTGAGGCTGTCCTGTTGTGACAGCTGCCGTAATGAATAAGACTTTGAAGCAATCCATCCCTCCTCTGACACCCCATTTATTTGTGAAATGCTTAGGTCAGAGGTTTTCCTGTTTAATACCCCCCACATGTTGGCGTTATTTTTAGAGCCGATTATCTTCAGCATCTGTTCCGCCTCCTTTTGTACCACTGCGCGTTTATGCCCTTTCAGTCAGTTAGTGTAGGCTTTTTTAATCTTTCTCACCTGAAGTATCTAGTTTCGAGGCACAGCTCTTTTTGTGCGTTGGATGGCAGATCTCATTTCCCTTTTTTTTTAGAACAATCATTTGATTGTATGTATGTAGATGGGCACTGGTGTTTGTCTTCCTCACCCTATTTTTTATCATGAAGGAGGCCAGTGTTTGAGCATAGTTGAGGTTATTTTGTTTGGAGTCGTCTACTTCTGTGGTTTTCTTTTGGAAGGATGCAGTCGCCTCCAGTAGCTGGTTCTTTCCCATTCTAATCCTGCATCTGTTATTGCATGGTTCGAGTCTGCAGTCTATAGTTTGTTTCCCCTCCCCTCCACTCCTTTACTCCTTTACTTATGCATGACATTTTCAAGATGTTATGATCACTGGAGGTGGTATGAAACACTTCCATCCCCAATACTGCGACGATCAGGTCTCTAGAAACAAAAATGTAGTCTATGACTAAAGCCTGAAGCTACTCTTTTCCATGTTGGATGTCGGCAGCCTGCTGATTCAAAATGATCATTTATAATGTGTAGATTCCTACTTTTCATTGGGGCCATACGGTGGGTAGCTCTCTGCGAATGTATTTTGGAGGATTCCTCTGGCTCTCCCTTGCGGGCCTCGTTGTTCTCGTAGCAATGGTCGTTCAAATCTCCACTCAGTAGTATCGAGGACTCGTTTTGGCTGTATGTGTCATCAATTGCCTGGGTCACCTCCTCCAACATGTCTTTTGTAGTGATCCTTAAAGGCTTCCAGTAGACATTGATGATTATTAGGTTCCTATTTTCGTCGCTCTTTGCAGACTGTAACCTTTTGGCCTTAGTGTGGTTTGTTGGATGTAATGGTTTCATATAATGTAGGGTTTTATTTCCAAATCCAAATCATTCCTAATCAGGGTTAGCAAACCTGCCTGAGGTCAGCTCGCGGAACCCTTTATGGCTGGGTTTAGCAGAGTGGTAAAACCGTCCAATATTGGAGAGTCCTGAAGCCAGATTTCCTGAAGACAGATAAAGTCTGCCTTGGCCCAATTTAAATCCCCTTTAGCGAAGAGATGTGTTGATCCTCTAGTATTCCATGATGTTAAAGTTAGGAAACTATCTCCCTTCACTTGGGGTGTGTATCATTGGGAGGAATCTGTCACTAAGGCAGAGGCCAGCCAAGACCAATGTTCCTTCTCTAGCACGGCTGACAAACTAAGTTTCTTGCTTGCTAACAGGTTAGTTGCCTCTGCCGTAGTGCTCCCTTGTATCTTCCGCATCAATTTTAGTGGAGTCTGGTTAAGAGTGGTAGAGGAAGAATTGCGAGCGGCTGAAGTTGGGTTGTTCACAACTTTTGTCCTGGGCTCTTGTGGTCGCCGCTCTGGCGGATGGTCCCGATTTGAG
Organism: Ambystoma mexicanum; assembly: GCF_040938575.1. Taxonomy (NCBI): domain Eukaryota; kingdom Metazoa; phylum Chordata; class Amphibia; order Caudata; family Ambystomatidae; genus Ambystoma; species Ambystoma mexicanum. The sequence goes on from NC_090927.1 coordinate 398,745,499, forward strand.
GTGGGGGCCGAGTTATTTTTTGCCAAAAATGTCAGTTCTTGTTATCAGTGGTGGGTATTGTGTGGCATCTCACCCTTTCTCCACACTTGAGTCCACGAGATCATAGCATAATATCAGGAAACTGAGTGTAGCAGAAAGCATCAGGTTTTTAATGACTGTCGATTGCAGGTGGCCATAGACCAGATCTAATCTGTCTTGATTGTCAAATTCCACAATAGTCATATCATCAGTATTAATCTGGTGGAGGGTCAGAATATATTGACTTAGTCGTAGTACATTTTTCCTATTCAAAATCAGATCTCAACATTTGTCCACTACTTGCTCTAATCTGAGTCGTCTGCACTGCAGTGACAATCTAGCCCTGCCTTCATTTCTAACCCCTCTCCTATGTCTTTGAGTATTGGGAGTGAGTAGGGGATGGGTCATCTTTCTGGGAGCTGTTTCACTTCTAAGGTACTCCTTATTCGTCCATTCCTTTGCAGTTGCTGGTACGATGTTCCAATCAGGTATTGTGACCGCCTTATTTGTCTGTATCATATGTTGTTGGCAGTCTTGCTCCCTATCTAGGGCTGCAGCTCTGTCTCTTCTTTCTGACATTGTAGGTAGAGCTTTCTGGGGAAGGAAAGAATTTACAGTTACTGCTCTGAGCATAACTCGAGTCTATTGAGATGCTAGAAGAATCGGGTAAGATAGAACTTTGATCAGTTTGATCGCCGTCCATTGAATAGTTTGACAGATTTAGCAAGGTATTCACAGCCTCATCATCTATTGGGGGGGTCTCATTGTTCGACCGGTTGCTATCAGTCTCATTGGCTTCCGTGGGCATTTGAATTTGGTTCTTATGAGTATTCAGTTGTTTGTCTTTTTCTTTAACTAACATCTTCTTAGATCTTTGCAGATGTTTGTTATTCACCTTATTGTCCTGCTGATTTTGTCCCACGTTGTTAGTCTCAAACTGCAGTTGATTTTGATTCCTAGGGTTGGTCTGCTCTTTATCCTTTGCTTTGAATAAGATTTACTTATGTTGTTTAAGCTGTTCCCTCGTTAAGGTTTTTGCTGTAGCTTCAGAGGGCTTGGATTGATTTACCTGTGGTATTTTTGAGTTAGGTAGTCATTGGGGGGAACTTGACTTGGTTCTTCTTCTCTTCCTGTTGAATAGAGGGAAGGACTGTTTCAGTGTCCCAACTTCTGCTGTTAAATCTATTGTTGGGCCCCCAGCAACAATAGATATCTGCTCAGTGGTACCTGTGTCTCTCCCGAATTCCCTATTAAACTCGCTGATAGGCAAATTCGAGATCCTGGGGTTTTCCAGATCAATGACAGTTAAGGGATCCTCTGCCGGTTTACTAACCGGTGTTATCTGAAATAGGCCAGATTCAGCCAATGCAATAGGCCTAGATAGTAAATGTTGGGCTAAGTTCTGGAGGTCTAATTTTATGTCATTGCAACAGCAACAGTTTGTCTCTCGTTGTCGGCTATCGCTAATGGGAATCGTGCCCAGCATTTGTTTTACTGTTATGTATCCCTTCACAAATAGCATCCTTGAATGCAACAAGGCCAGTAGAGTAGTTTGTACCATTAAGGCATCGTTTAAGGCTTCATATAGTTTTGTAAATGGAGCGAGGGCCATTGTGACCACGGACATCTGGCTGAAAAGATTCTGCCCCGATTTCGTTGTATAAGATTTGTCATTTTTTTCCAGCATCGGATGTTTGTTGGGGTCCTCCCTCTGTCCCTCGGGTGTCGAAAGATTTCCTTCTATGCCATTATTGATCAACTGCTGAGAGTCTGCCACAGGTATTGAAGCCTTTTTTTGGGTAGTACAACAGTCTCATCATTCAGCGTATTCAAGTTGGAGTCAGCAGTGATGGGTTGGGTCACGTGTGTTTGTGACACCTAGGCTCTGCACCATCAGAGGTTAAGCCCAACCTGGTCTTTTGGCGTGAGATATTGTGGTCCTTGGTAGATCTTAGGTTATAGGGAGATTCCATCATCTTTGAGCTCGCCACTATTTTCGCCCGCCTAGTGAGGTTTGCCTTATCAGCTAATAGCTGATTTCCCCTGGAGTTATGGATTACTTATTGTCCCTCTTGCCCCTCTTGATAAGTGCGGGATATCAGATGTGCGTCAGATTGCGCCAATAAGTGTGTGTGTTGCACCGGGGACACAAAATCGTTATGTGAATCAACACCCTTGCGTTTAGACCCAGCTGAGGTTTATCCCCTCTGGTTACTCTGGGTCTCATGGTTGCTACACAAATTCAGCCTTTTTCTTTTCTGAGCTGGAGTTATGATCCTTGAGTCTGATTTAGCTGGGTCTCAGGGGCTCTGTAACCGCAGCGAGGGGTCAATATGAATGTCAATACAGGTCTCCAGAAGTTCTATATTAGTAGGTTTGTCCTGATGATTGACAGGATTAACTGCAGCAGAGTTATCCAAGCTGTTATTGTTCTTAGGAACCATCTGTAACATCTTTAAAATACTTGCAGATTGAGCTGTTACCTTAAACAGGATTTACAATGTTGATGTTTGCGCTTTCTTCACACTCGCCCCTGTCCACTTCCATTTTATTTTGTTAAGGGGGTGCTGTGAGAGAACTGTTTCACATGGTGGCATATGCTTCCTCTTTTTTTGTGTCACCATGTGCCCACAAATGAGGCTGTAGCCCCTGGTGGACACGGGAAAGATATTGCCGGAGAAGGATGCTGGTTCTTTTGCTGTATGTCCTCTTCTGTAGAGTTAAATTGCGGATCAGTGTCAGTGTTAGGGGTGTACCAAACTTCCGCTTCGAGTAAGTATTCGGCCGAATTCTGGCTGAAAAAAAGCTATTCGGATCCCACCGACTAGTTTCTTGCTATTCGGCTCTTGCTGAATATTTTGACATTCTCATTTGAATACAATGCAACATGCTCAGAAAGGCAAATATAGACTTCAGTTTGCAAAACTGAATAGAATTAGACCAGACAAATTGCTATCACACAGCTGAAAAATATATTATATTGTAATCTGCTCTTTGGGGCATGTTTTGTTACAGATTCGTAGACTAAAAGGTGCTCATCTTTTATACTTAGCCTGCAACAATACAGGAACATCTTTTCTTTTGGCAAATGTTTATATGCAATGTGCACTTTTTTCAGTTGGAAAAATCAAACTGAAAGAAATGTGCATAGATACTTTCAGTTTCTGTCCTGTCACTTCCCATTGTGTACGTCATAGTGCCCCCTTTTCTTTTTTTAAGGACTTGAGTCCTGAGTTTAACATTATCTGATATTTTATCAGGAAAATATAAGTTGCATATGTTTGTGTATTGGCGAGAAAGAGTGGCTGGGATAAGTTAAAAGTGAACAGTATTTGTTTGGGTGGGGTGAATAGTTGTGAGATGGAGTTCACGCATTTCAGAATTCCTCTTGACTTGTGTCCTGCACTTGTGTCCTGCAAAAGCCAACATGAACCATTTTATAAGTTTCTATGTGAGCTGCAAAGAAGTTTCAAAACTCGACCACATCGACTTTGCCACTGGATAGAGAATGCAATGCATCTGATTCACAAAGGCAGTCCTTTTGCATTTGTGAAGCTTCCTACTTTAACTGGTACTGAATATGCAACAATCTTCTGTACATTTGCTCCCTTCATTTTGGTTAAATCTGCTTTATTTCTGACTTTTATACTTTCAATAAAGATGCTACATTAATTACAATGAAGAGAAATAAAAGAATAGAATGCATTTAAAATGGTGCTTTATTTGTTTTTTTAATAACTGTGTTTTTTGAAGTTTGGAACCAGATTTATTAAATAAAGCAACTATTCTGCTTCATATTCGGCTTCCGCCGAATAGTTGACAAACCATTCGGGAATCAGCTGAATACTAAATGTGCTATTCGGTACAGCACTAGTCAGTGTGTCCCTGATTTGCCAATGAAGGGGCAGCTGGCCCAGGTGTGGGCAAGGATCTTATAGGTTCCGTTGGTATGAGGTGTGTGTGCAGTAATCTTTTTTCCCTTTTGACTTCTATAAGCAGGTTGTCAACTGTCGCAGTTGATGGGGGTCACAGGATCTAGTTGCTTTGTTTGAGGCTCTGAAAGCAGAGCGGGGGTGGGTGGGACTGACAGGGCCATAGGCTTAGCTACATTGTCCTCTCCACCTCACGTGGCATCACCAAGTGGTATACATAGAGATGCCTCCGTGTCCATAAGGGCAGCAGACAAACTCTTCAATGGAGAAGGAGAGTCACTAGATACACGTGGTCTTTGCTGGGGCAATGGGGAGGGATTGAGATTAGCCGAAGTGACATTGGCTGAAAACCCGTAGATGTCAGCTTTTGCGAGTTATTTTCGGCATCGTCACTTACTGTATCTCAGTCATTGTTGTTGACTGTTAACCCTCCCTCTCCCATGAACTCATTAACCCACCTTCACATTTGCTGTGCAACGTTGAAGGGGCGGCAGTTCCGAGGGGTTTGTGTCCATTCTCTGAATTCTTTTTCAGAAGCTTTCACTTCCAGACCTCCCCGTTTATTTAGCTTCCTTGACATCTTACTGCACACAAGGCTCCGACTTAGATCCGGTCAGGTCCTCAGGCCAAGCCTCCTAGCACACTTGCTCCAGTCAGCTGCTGTCCGCTGACTGGGACTCCACGCAGGTGCTCTGCGCCTGTGTAAGAAAGTTATAGAAGTCCTTAAAGTTAGTGCCAAGGACCGGAATGCTGTATTCTTTTCCAGCAGCAGAGTAATAGAAGGAGCAATAGAGGGAGCTCCCAGCTGCCCAGCCTTTTCACGTGTGACTGGACTCTGCTTGGGCCTGTGCAAGCGAGTTATAGCTTCTACTGTTCCATGTTTAATGTATAGTTTGTTGTTCTTTGTAAAGCTCCTTGGATTAAGGTGCTATATAAAACAATAACTACAAATACAAAATACAAATAGAAGTCCTTAAAGGTGCAGGAGCAGTAGTGCCAAGGACCAGCATGTTGTATTCTTTTCCAGCAGCAGCAGCAGCAGCAGCAGCAGCAGCAGCAGAAGCAGCAGAGTATAAAAGGGTATGAAAGTGATATTTAACTGCAGTGATATCACCTAAACACACATCTACGTGTTCCTGCTGTCCCCGAACAAAAGGCTTGGCAGGTCCCTCTTCATGGCCGTGCTCCTGACCCATGACAGAAACAAACAGCCTCTCCACTGTTCCCCGAACACAGGCCATGATTAAGCAGGAAGCGATGGCTTCTTAGAAGAAAACATACTACCTTTCTTTTGGGATACTGGAATGGGGGTAAAAGACACTCATATACAAAATAAAATTGTACCTGGGTGAATATCAACCGAGGGAAATATCAGGGTTCTCAAGTCACATCATAGACAACTTCGCTCTTGTTGTCTATCAGGTGTGACTGAGCCACTCAGTGGAATGTTTCCCATTAGTCGATAGTAAGCCATGCACAATTCTGTATCTATAACCATGCAGCATTTTTCCATTATGGCAAAATAAATGTGCATGTGATAGCTAATGTGAAGTACCATGCAATGTTTGTCTCCTGTAATGCAATTTACTGTTCATCATGCATTGTTTACTATCGTCTGTAGAACTCCCAGACAAGCAGACATGCTTTGAGGCCATGATAATGTCAGTTAGGTGCTATACAAATCTGACATACTGTGCTGTCCAGGCAGACCTTGCCTGACTGCCAGAACCCACACAGCCTCTCAGGGGCCTAGCACCAATGAAAGGCGGACACCAGGAGTAGACGGAGACACGTCTTTATTCATGAACACTCAACTGGAAACTGCCTTCCCCCGCCGCCCGCCCCTCTCCTTCCCATTGCTCCCACTAACCCGAGCCACATGACATGAGAGGTTTAACATTTCAAGTAACAACATCACACCACCCCCCGATACTAAACGAGAAGATGCATTCTAGTTAATTTCTACTATCAGTCGGTGAGGCCAGTTCCGAACCCTCTGAGGCCGGGTGCTCCCACGCAGAGTCAAACTGCCGGAGTTTCCAAGACATCCAGACTCCTTTCCTCACCAGAGTCTTCACCGTCTCCTTCATAGGATGGATCCCACCCATGTGTATTGATATCTGGGGTGAATGACTTGGGTGCGATGATCCCTGGCATTTTCCTGAATTGAGAGGAATTTCTGGTTATAGTTCTGTTCTCTCTGTCCGCAGAGACAAGAGAACCTTTTACCTTGGTAATCGTTAGGGGCTCTTCCCCGAATGCAGCCAGGCTCTTTCTGTTCTGAGGCTGGTGCACTACTAGAACGTCCCCTGGTTCGGTTCCAGGTCATTGTCTCGGGCCCTTCTATCATCATTGGCCCGCTTCTTCATGGCTTCCTTGCGTCTGGTGTCTTGATTCCTCATATCAGAGTCACCTTGATACCTTGCATCTGAGCTGGTCTCGTGGGGTAACCTTGTTCTGATGTTTCGGCCAAACATTACTTCAGACAGAGTTTTCCCTGTGGTGCTGTGAGGGGTGTCATGGTAAGCCCGCAATAGCTGCCATAATACCTTTTCAACTGGTTCCTCATCAGTTGGGTAATTTGCACACTCCTTTTTATGTTGCTCATGAAATGCTGAACAGTGCCATTCGCTTGGGACCACAATGGTGTGATTTGGCGATGAGTGAACCCCATGTATTTTGCGAATGTTTTGAAGTCTTGTCCCGTGAAAGGGGGTACATTGTTTGACTTTAGCACCTTTGGGATGCCATAGATGGCATTCTATCCAAGGCGGGTATAGTGTGGAACGCTGATGTGGAGGGCACGAGTTGTATGTCAGGAAAACAGGAATATTCGTCCACGGCTACCAGTATGTGCTCACCCCCTTCCAATGGTCCGAAGAAGTCCACAGAAATTTCGTCCCATGCATTTTCAGGGAGTTCGGTCATGCCTAATTGTTCAGGCCTCGTATGCGGATTTATCACGGCACACGTGGGGCACTGCTTGAGGAGGTTCTCTACTTCCGCATCTAGATGAGGGAGCCAGAACTTTTGTCTGAGCATTCTCTTTGTGGATACAACTCATCTATGACCCTCATGTGCCATGTCCAATACCTTGCGGTGTAATTTGCGTGGAATTACTAATTTGGTTCCGTTTTGGTTAGTTCTTCCTTGACTGCTAATAAGCAGCTGATGTCTTGTGTTGTTTCCCTACAGGAATTTTCCTCTGTCTGCTGTGCCTGCTTCCAGTAACCCTTCTCCAGGCACTTGAGTATTACATGCAAACCCTGGTCATTTTCTATTTCTAGTGCAATTCGATGTGGGTATAGTCCCTTAGGTGTGTTTTCATGTATGATGTAATGAATGTACTGGTCTGCAATGGAGGTGACGGGATGGGATTCTTTGCGTGGATGGTGTGACAGGAAGTCTGCCGGGTTGTGCTCTTTCCCTGGGCGGTGAACAATGCTAAAACTGTAGTCCTGTAATCTTAAAGCCCATCTGGCAATTCTGGGTGGCATCTTTGCTTGCGGATTGACATATATGAATAGCAGCGCCTGGTGGTCTGTGACTACTGTGAATGGTTTTCCGTATAAGAAAAGGTGGAAGTGTCCACAGGCCCATACCACTGCTAGCACTTCTTTTTCTGCCTGAGAATAGTTCTGTCTTTGTAAGGCTCCTGCTTGCATAAAAGACAACATGTCTTGTGTGACCGTCCTTGGCATCGATTTGTGTCAGGTTGGAGAGAGGTTGGCACGTTTCTGAGAATTCTCCCTAAGAAGGTGCTCTTCTCAACTTGTAACACTGGGTTGTGCTTTCCCTGAAAACTGCTTAGAGCATTTCCAAAATAGTCATGGGGTCAGTTACTTACCTTAAATCACTTTGTGTTGTAATATTGTAATTTGGATTTGCTTTTCTTGGATTTATTAGTGAATTCTAAAATAGTTATTAAGTGTTCATACTTATCATTGAGTAGCTTGAGGCCCCTCCAGAAATTATGAGTTGTTTTTACTAGCTCTGATCTGAGTTTTAAAAAGTAATGTTGCAAGGAGTATACTTGTAAATGGGTTGGTTTATTATGTGAATTCTGTAGCGGAGTGTCACTGCATGAATGACGGGGTCAACGAATCTGTGATCACTGCACCACCTGTAACTGCTCCGACAAATGTTGATGTCAATTATAGCATGTCAGTGATCAGATAGATCATTTTGCCCGCATCCCAACCCACATTTCCCTTCCCGACCCCTGCCAACACCTCCCCACTTACCTTTATGGTGGCACTCTTCTGTGTGTTGCCTATACGTGTCGCCTTTACTCTATCCGTGCAGCGTCAGTTCCTCCCACTAATGTGGGTCAGAGCTGACGCCGCAGAGTGCTTTTTTCCTAATTTTCTTGTCCCCCGCTTACCGTAATGGTAAATGGGGGACACCCCCTCAACCACTGCTTTGCTTGGGCGCAGTAGTGGGATTCTGTATTCTGTGCACCCCCAAAGTTACAGTGACTGCAGGGGTGCACAAATGCGAGCAACATTTCTGTCCATTTCCAGGTCAACTACTCTTGAAATATTGATTGTATTCTAAAAGCATATTTAACCTGGTCTTCTTCCCCAGGAATAGTATACCAAGATCCTGAATGTATTAACCGTAGAGTCGACTAGTCTTGCTTCTTGCTTCTCTAAATTAGGTTATACCTTGGTTTGCATACCATAGGTATTGAGTTTGTTTTTATGATTGTTTATGATATAGTACTTACCCAAGAATAATCTTGATCTACTTGTATTTGAATAAACCTTTTTATTTTTGTAATACATACTGTTTGTGCTTTTTAGGCTTGGTACAAAGAAATTGTAGCATACATGTGTATGCTACAATTTCTTTGTACCAAGTTACAGTCCGCTCTCCCACTTGGCTGATCTGTCCGTGCTACCACATTCTCAGGTGGCACAGCCTTGTACTAAGATTGGAGCTTATGTTCTGCCTCAGATGTATGGTTCTATGAAGCCCTTAGTTGGATTTTAGAAACACTTTCCTAACGGCCCTACAAAAGTAAGAGCAATGAAGTTCCCAATCGTCCTAATTGGTGGAAGTTCAAAATACCCCCCGGCTACTCGCTCATCCCGCTCAACAGACCTTCCAGTGGTCGCGGCATGGCAGTTCTCTTCAAATCTCACCTACCTGTCTCACTAGTTGAATCTCAGACATGCATTCCATTATGTGAATCCCTTCTAATTAACCTCTTGCTACCTCCGACTCTCTCCCACAGCTTACCACTTATCTACAGATCTCCTGGTTATGACAGACATTTCTCAAACAACGTCTTTGATCCTATAGCCACCATTCAAGTAAATCACCCCTTTCTGACTCTCCTAGGAGACTGCAATATCTGGTTGGACATTCCGACCTGTCAAAAGAGAAATTATATCGTGCCTCGTAATGTAACAAATATATGTATATTGGCCTACGCCAAGCTGCTTGAACATCGCTTGCAAAAGAATCCGTGTTGCAAGGTCCTGACCTTAAAATCAATGCAGGCTGCCATTTTAGGTCAATCTGCCATTTTAGGATTTGCTTTTTAAAAGTCACCCTGTGAGTTAAAATGGTGGACGATGTCATTCCAAAAATACAACATGGCCGTCTTGACCTCTGTACATAGCTAATATGTAACTTGCCTGCAGGCCACTTGTTGAGGTCGTGAACTGAGACCTTGTCCTTCGTTGACCTGTGTGTAAGGGATTACTCGTGTAAAGAAACTAATCCACGAGTATACTATAAAAACAATGCATTCAAATACCGAACATAGAACACTTGTTTAACCACATTGTATTAATGTTTAAGAAGACTAACATGGAAAATCCCAGAATACACAATTGCTGTATAGGCTTGTTGATAGATGTATTAAAAGAGAACCAGTTATATGCGGTTGTTCGAGACTTGGCATGAACCCTAGATCGGTGATGTATTAAGTGGAATATTAACCCGAAGTGGGGCTGGACATCGTGCTCACAAAATGTATAAAAAGCCAATGCATTCTAATGTACCACGTCTCTCATGGAACTCGCTGGAGTTCGTTGTGTTGTACTGAGGGCTGATAGCTATCTGATTTTGCTCTGTTTTTGTAACTGGATTCAGTATAAAATAAAGTACTTTGTATGTTTCTTTGTAACCCGTGTTCGGTGTATTTCCTTTTGGGGTACTCAGCCGCGATATTTTGATTTTGTTTTCACAGTTGGCGCCCGAATAGGGACACTCGAGATTGATGCCGGATTGTTGAAGGTTGACACACGCTATCGGACTGGGATCGGACGGTGTGACAAAAAGGGGCCCCACTGAATGAGACGCGACACCTCAGCAGCGCTGCACGACCCGATCCCTGGACAATTAGCTTGTGGTCCGAGACGGCATCTTGATGAGGGTCCACTTATCGAGCCGGGCAGATTTGCCGAAATCACCATACACGAGATAAGATTAGTTAGGTAAGATTCTTTGAAATCCGATCATCGGACCTCCTTAGGTTTGTTCAGGTGAGTCGTGACCCGACTCTTAATTCAACCCTGAAAATTTGAATTTGGCGCATTGTATCTGCAGACACAATTATTGACCAGGTAACACCAATAATTTGATATGCCTGGGAAATTGTCTACCTGCTTCAGGGAGTTGTTCCGCAGCGATAGACAATCTTTGGAATTTAGCCGTCCGGCGACACAGGAGGGGTTGCCGGCATGTACTATGTACTGTAAGCATGGCATTGGAAGTATAGTATTAAATGACATTTGGCACAGACAAACCAGACATGCCTACGAACTTCAATGGCCAATCAACGGTAGTTTTGAAATCCCTCGTATTGAGTATTTAGAGTCAATTCTATTAAAGAAAAAGGCTAGACCTGCAGCATTTGATGTTTTGCAGAATTGGAAAAAAGAAGCGTTGCAACAACTTAAAAGTAGAGAAAAGCATGCGTGCCGTCATAAGACGAACGCCAAAAAAGCATTATTGTATGACCAAGATAAACATTCTGAATTGACTAGGAATATGGATAGGGCTTTCTCACTTGGAATTCAAAAAATATATCCTTCCAAAGACCTCCATGCTTCCGATGAATTTATAGATAAATTGCTAAATGAACGAAGGCCTGGTGCCTCTGTGCCACCTCTGTATGTTCCTCTTCCTGCTGCTTTGCCTCTTCCTGCTCTACCTGCTGTTGTTCCCGTTGTTCCTGCTACTCCTAATGTTCCCCTTCCTCCAGCTCCTCCACCTCTTCTTATCGCACCAGTTACAGTACCTCCATTGAATTTGCCTGCTCCCTCTCTTCCAAGTGGTCCTGAGCCGCTTGTAATCGATCGAGGTGCAGGGTCAAAGGTTGTCACTCGCAATACTGTACTACCGGAGAAGAAACGTGAGTTAATTGCATGGGCTAAGTATTGTATGGAGAAGAATGATTAAGCTAATCTTTTTGACACACTGCCTTCAAGAAAGCCTTTTTGGATGTCTTCAAACCGCCCAATTTGGCAGCCATGGCCCAGAATCAATTAATGGAGATCAAGCAAGGGTCAGGTGACATAATCCATTACATCAGTCGGTTTCGACAACTAGCAACTGATTCGCAATGGCCCGAAATTACTCAAAAAACCTTGTTTCGTCGGGGACTACGAGAGGAGTACAAAGACGAATTGCTGCACATTCCGGAGCCAGAAACGCTGCCAGCATTGGTGGAACAAGTCTTATGCATTGACCACAGGTTAACCGAATGACGGAGTGAACGTCGCAGATCTGACAGGTATCAACCAATTCTTCCAGCACAGAACTCTGGACCGGCTGTTTCTATCGATGTAGCTCCAGAACCCATGCAGTTGGGTGCCGTCAGAGGTCCGTTATCCGAGATTGAAAAGAAAAGAAGACGACAGAAGAACTTGTGCATGTATTGCGGTGGTTCTGGCCATTTTTTAGGTACCTGTCCGTTACGTCCTCTGAAGGAACAGGAAAACTAACAGGCCCGTTGTTTCAGGCGAAGGCAGCAGCGGGCCGCCCTTCTGAATCCGTCCTTCCCCCCATGAACTCAGTACCCTTGTTGATTTTGAAAGTCGGTGTTGCTTGGCTTGGAAAGTGTGTGAAGACCTGGGCCCTTTTGGACTGCGGAGCATCTGGCAACTACATCGATGCTTCGTTCGCAATTACCAATGGAATCCGTTTACACAACAAGGAACGACCAACGGTGGTTGAGGTAATCGATGGCTCTACTTTGTCTTCTGGTCCGGTTTGCCAACACTCCGATCCCTTGTGGCTCTCTGTGGAAGGGCATCTCGAACGTATTTCATTGGACGTCATCAAGTCTCCTTCTTTTCCGGTGGTATTGGGTTTACCATGGCTGTTGTATCACAATCCCCAGGTTGACTGGACCGCTCGCTCCTTGGTGTTCTCTTTGACACGTTGTCCTAGTGACTGTGTAATACACGAAACCTTTCCGGCAATTTTGGAGTCCCTCAATCCTGCTGATGTATCTGCTCGTTTATGTGCCACTCAATCGGTTCCTCATGAATATGCCGGATACCACAAAGCGTTCTCCAAGCCTGAGGACATACCACTACCACCCCATCGGCACTTTGATTGTTCCATTGACATTCTGCCTGGTGCGATCATTCCCCACGGCAAGATCTATTCGTTGACTCACTTCGAGAAGGGCATACTACAGGAGTATATTACGGATTGCCTCAACAACGGATATATAGTGCCGTCCAAATCCCCTGCAGGATTCCCGTTGTTCTTCGTCAAGAAGAAAGAGGGCACTTTGCGTCCTTGTATCGACTACCGTCAACTAAACGAGATCACGAGGAAGGACAGGTACCCGTTACCACTCATCCGGGACATCATCGAATCCCTGAAATCAGCACAAATCTTCACCAAGCTGGATCTAAGAGGGGCCTATCACTTGGTGCAAATTAAGAAGGGAGATGAGTGGAAGACGGCCTTCAAAACACCTATTGGTCACTTCAAATACAGGGTGATGCCGTTTGGCCTCTGCAACGCCCCGGCAGTCTTCCAACGGTTCATGGACGATGTCTTTTCTGACCTTATCGGAATATCTGTCTGGGTTTACCTTGACGATATTCTGTTTTTTTCTGACACTCATACTGCACACGTGGCGCATGTACAGGAAGTCCTCCGTAGATTGATACACAACGGTCTGTATGCCAAAATCGAGAAGTGCCAATTTCATAGGGAGAGCATGGAGTTTCTGGGTTACGTGATCAGCAACACAGGAGTACAGATGGATCCCGCAAAACTGCAAGCTATTCAGGAATGGAAATCGCCACATGGAGTGAAGTCACTTCAAAGTTTCTTGGGCTTTGCCAACTTTTATCGGCGTTTCATTCCACGCTTCTCTCAACTGGCCAACAGTTTAACCCACCTGACCAGTACCAAGGTGCCGTTTCTCTGGGACACGCAGGCCGAGGAGGCATTCCAGGAATTAAAAAGATCATTCATGTCGGCTCCTGTTCTTAGACATCCAGATGATGTAAAACCGTTTGTGGTTGAAACAGACGCCTCGGATTACGCTATTGGGGCGGTCCTACTACAGCAAGATACAATCACGGGAATAGAGCACCCGGTGGCGTATTACTCGAGGAAGTTGTCAGTGAGTGAGAGAAACTACGCAGTGATAGAAAAGGAATTACTGGCGATAAAGGCTGCCTTCGAGGAATGGTGACATCACTTGCTGGGTGGGAGGTACCCGGTGGTGGTTCGCACGGATCACCGTAATCTACAGTTCTTGCGCTCTTTACAATGCAGGACCTCCCGTCATGCTCGTTGGGCCTTCTTCTTTTCACAGTTCGATTTCACCGTCACGTACATTCCTTGTTCCCAGAACACTAAGGCTGATGCCTTGTCTCGATCTCTGGAAAACAACGTTGAAGGTGTCAAGGAACCGGAACCTTTGATAGCGTCCAAACATTTCCTATCGATGGTGACTCCCCAGCTCCAACAGTTTACTGAGGCCACACGAACGGATCCCTTAAGAACACAGATACTACAACGTGCTGACATCAGGGAACGTGATGGCTTATTGTTCTTCAAGGAAGGTCTGTACGTCCCCACATTGGAACTCCAGAAAATCGTTTTACTGAATTGTCATGATTCCGTCGTTTGCGGTCACCGTGGAGTCCGTACAACACAAGAACTGGTTGCACGACAGTACTGGTGGCCTGGATGGGCTACAATGGTAAAGCAATACGTGGACTCATGCCCGGTATGTGCCCAGACCAAGATTCCTCGCAAAAGACCCATTGGTCTTCTACAACCCACGCCAACGCCTCCGTACCCTTGGCATACCATCGCCACGGATTTCATCGTTGACCTGCCCCTGTCTGGTGGCTTCACGTGTATAATGGTGGTGGTGGATTGTTTCACCAAGACAGCTCATTTCTTGCCCTTTCCTAAGCTGCCCACTGCATCCCAGATGGCACGATGTTTTCTACACGAGGTGTATCGCCTTCATGGTATTCCGGAGAAGATATTGTCTGACCGAGGCTCTCAATACATCTCTTCCTTTTGGGGCCAACTGTGTCGGCATTTGGACATCCAGCGAGCTCTGAGTTCCGGCTATCATCTGCAGACTAATGGACAGACGGAACGTACCAATCAGACCCTTGAGCAATACCTACGTTGTTATGCCAATGCTACCCAAGACAACTGGTCGGAGTGGTTGGACACCGCGGAAGCAGCTTACAACAACGCTGTTCATTCCGCTACCGGACTCAGTCCTTTTTATTGCTCTACCGGTCTTCATCCTCGACTGCTGCCTATTCATCCAACATCTTCCAGCGCCGTTCCATCTGCAGATGCCCTGGTGTCCCTGATTCGCGATCAACATCGTCTGGCGGCCGGTACCTTGGCAGCGGCACAAGCACATATGAAGGAGCAGGCTTACAGGAGACGGAGCCCTGAGCCTGTCCTTCATGTTGGGGACATGGTTTGGCTGTCCTCCAAGAATCTACCAGTACGCAACTTACCTGTGAAACTAGCCCCCCGCTTTTTTGGGCCATTTCGCATCACAGGGCGTATTTCACCTGTTGCCTTTCGTTTATCTTTGCCCCGCTCTTGGAGGATCCATCCTGTCTTTCATGTTTCCCTTTTGAAGCCCTACGTGCCCGATGATATGGGTCGTACCTGTTCCCGTCCTGCCCCGGTCTTGGTTCGGGGGGTTCCTGAATTCGAGGTGCAAGAGATATGTGATTCACGGATTTGGCGAGGTGCTCTGCAGCTTCTGGTCAGCTGGAAGGGTTATCCTGCTTGTGACCGTACTTGGGAACCGCGCTCCTTCGTGCATGCACCGCGCCTGGTTCGGGACTTCTATCTCCGCTACCCTTGGAAACCCGGGGCTCCGGGGTTGTCCGGGAGGGGGTATGGTGTCACGCTGCGCGCTCACTCGCGGGCGTCACTTACTTGTCCTGGGGTCCCTGGTCCACGGCCGCAGCGGTCTCCTCCTTCATGGAGACTATACCCGCAGTGGCGTCTTTCCTCACGCCGACCTGCAGTTCGGATGGGCGCCGTGGACGCCGCCATCTTGCGAGGATCTGCGCATGCGCGGATCGTCAGTGTTTCGACGTCCCGCGCATGCGCAGTGTCGGAACATGCGTTCCAAGCCTCGCTTTGCCCCTGAGCTATAAAAGGGCACCGCATGCACAGGGACGACGCGTCTCAACGCGGTTGTTACTGTGTATGCGCTGCTGGAGTCCTGGCAATTGTTGTCTAGTCCTCCAGTTTCCTGTTCTATCCTTTTCAGCCCAATTCTGCCTCATTTCCTTATTCCAGTCTTGCTTCCTGGTCCTCCTACTCTTTCTGCTCCTTCATTCTGATACCTTGTCCTTCCCTGGCTTATGGTAGAGTAGGTTATCCCTGGGTTCCTAGTTGTAGAGGGAATCTCCTGTCAGTTCTGCCTTCTTACTGTTGCCTCCCTTTGACTGTCTTGTGTCCTGCCAGTACCTGTGCCTTACTGCCTTTTGGGAGTTCCTGAGTTCAGTCCTGTTATCTTCGGTGAATTCATCAAGCCTTCTCAGCCAGTGGAAACACTGTCCCGACGTCACGCAAATTCTGAGAAGTGCTACCCGTGGCGTTGGGAGTTGGTTCAGTGCCGTCCTGTGTTTACTCACCAGGAGGGGATTGGACTAATTTCTCGCGTTACCCATTCATCGGCCGTCATACATCGACATACTGGCAACCTCAACTCCACGGTCTACAGGAAGCAGAGGTAATACACGATCTCGTGAAGGTTCGTTTAACACCGGAGAAGAAACGTGAGTTAATTGCATGGGCTAAGTATTGTATGGAGAAGAATGATTAAGCTAATCTTTTTGACACACTTTGTAATATGGATAATTTTCCTGAGAAAAATGTTTTTATTGAAGGTTTAGGGATTCAGTTATGTGTAATGTGGGGAAAGTTGAATAATACAGATCTCCCCCAAGGGTTAAGGGATCTAAATACTTTAGCGTTTTCTAGAGACACTGTGGAGAAAGTAAATGAGCATGTCGAGAGGTTATTTGGGTATAGAAAGGAGTTAGAAAAGTTGCAGAATGAGGATGACAAGGAGGAAAGTATGTATGTACAGAAACGGTTCCTTCCTTGTCGTAAATCGATATCTGAGAAAGCACGAATTTGTACGAGGGACACGCTTAGATGGATTTCGGATATGTCAATAACTCCAGTTGAAGTATGTGACACGTATAGTCAGCATACGCCAGAAATGCAGAGGAAAGTGATACAGGTAATGATAGAGTACCTGCAGGATGATTGTGTAAAAAGAAAGATTAGTTGTCCCACAGATTTATTGAGTATTTACAAGAGAGCTTTTTCACTTGACACTTCTTCGACTGCTTTAGCATTCGATTTAGCTCTGTTGCTTAGTAAGCGTTCGGAGTCACCTACTTCTCAGTTGCCTATGAGAGAGGTTCTTCCGACATTTGTCCCAAAGGTTGTGGTTGCGCCCGATGCTGCACAGGGTATAGTTGCTGTGAACATTCCTGCACATTATGTATCGCAGTTCGTTCACATCCCATTTTCAAGACAGGAAGTGAATACTATTAGACAATCTATTCCTGATATTAGGAAAAATCCGACAGGATTCTATAAAGAAATAGAGTCTGTCTTGCAATCCTCAGTGTTCACCTTAGGCGATATTGATTTGTTATTCCCTGTACTCCTGCCCGTAGATTTGTGGAAACAGGTTAGAACTATAGACGACGTGCCAGGGTTGGGAGATACATGGGTGAATATAACTAGACTCGATGGAGAAAGGGCAGCTGGTGAAAGTCTGCCTCAGGTGATATTAACTTTGCCTGATAGGATCAATGCTAAATTAAAAAACATAATTCCAGAGAAAATAATTATTTGGGACAAATTTACGGCCTGTGTCCAAGAAAAGTCTGAGGGTGCTACCGAGTTCTTTAATCGGTTCGAACAGGTATTCTTGGATTTCAGTGGACAAGACCTAGGCACAGAGTCTGGGAAAAGATTATTTGTGGACAAATTTGTGCGTGGATTGCTGCCTGACATCCAGTCACAGATTACGTCTTCTGAGAGCGCTTGGCAGGCGAAATCGCAATCAGAAGTACTGCACATGGCTCAGTACTACTAGAACCGTGTCAATAATGAAAAAGATAGAGTTGAAAAATGAAAAGGTGATTTGAAATCTAAAGTGCTATTGCAGCAAATTGTTAGAGGCCCCAGAGGGGGTAGTTCTCAAATTAGAGGTCAATATGTCCCGCAAGGGAATGTGCCCTTGGGTCCTGTGAACATTAACCAGTGTGCCTATTGTCGTCAAGAGGGTCATTGGTGAGCACAATGTCCCGTCCTTCAACAAAGGTGAAATAACACATTCGGAAATATGGGTGGACAATCCAGAGGTCGCCCGTGTGTAGGGGGCCCTGGTAGAGGTCAGTTTACACAGGATCCTCAGCAACCTTTCTCGCAGGATAATCAGATTTCGAGTGTGGACACCAGGAACATATTTGATCATCCTTCCGCTGCATATTTATCTGAAGAGCTTCCTTTTGAAGACTTTCTGTTTCGTTAGGATTGCCCGAAGCAGGGATGGAACTTACACCTATTCCCGTCAATCCGAAAGGTCCCTACGTTGAGATGATGGTGGGAAATAGGAAACATCAGTTTTTGATAGACACTGGAGCACAGAAGTGTTCCATTGATCATTCACAGGTTCCAAACATTCCACTGTCAGGGCAAACCAATGTTTCTGTAGGGTTTTCTGGCACACCAGTTGTTTGTCCTGTTTCTTCGCCGGTACCTATTTCTTTTGGTCCCTTTACGGACCACTGTCCATTTCTGTTGACTTTGAATTGTGGAGAGAACTTGCTGGGGTTGAATCTGTTAAAAGAATGAAATGCAGTGATCTATTGTTCTTCTGTTGGAGTGCGCTTGACGATTTCACCACAGCAATTTTCTGTCACGCAATTCTTGACTAGACCTTTGCCGCCACAATTTATTAATGTACCAGAGAGCTTGTGGGCCGTTGACGACAATGATTTCGGTGTTTTACAGATTGAACCTGTTAAGATAGTTTTGAAACATGCTATTGAGCTGCCACGCATTCCCCAGTATAAGATTTCAGTTGAGGGCGAGCGAGTTTTGAAATGTATTGTTTCCGATTTTGTGCATCGCGGGGTGATTGAAGAAATTTCAGGACGTTTGTGTAATAGTCCGATTTTACCCTTGTACAAGAAAGGTGATAATGCAATTCCATTCTGTTTCATAATTGATTTATGTGCCATTAATAAAGTCATGGCTCCACAATTTCCAAATGTGCCTGATGTAACGACAATCCTAACCATGATTCCAGCTACAGCTACTCACTTTAGTGTGGTGGATCTAAAGAATTCTTTCTTTAGTATTCCTATACGCAAGGATAGTAGATACTTGTTTGCGTTCACCTTAGGGGGATGCTTGTTCACATTTACTCGTGCACCTCAAGGGTACACAGAGAGTCCTAGCATTTATAGTAGGGCTTTGAAAGAACAACTTGATACCCTTGAATTGCCCTCTACCTGTACATTGCTTCAGTAGATTGATGTCTTACTTTTAGCTGCCGACTCTGAGAGCGCCTGTAAGGAGGGCACCGTGTTATTGCTTATCCATCTAGCTAAGCATGGCCACAAAGCTTTGCTTAAAAAATTTCAATATTGTTGCCAGGTAGTCGCCTATTTAGGCTATCTCCTGTCAAAGGAGGGAAGAAGATTGACACCTGAAAGGATAAAACACATTTCTGGCATGTCTGTCCCAAATACACAGAAGGAAGTTAGAGCCTTGATAGGAATGGCTTCTTACTGTAGGTTGTGGATCCCACATTTTTCACTAGTGATCAAACCAATGTTGGCTTTGACAAAGAAGGGCATTTCTTCGCCATTTCCATGGAACGCGGAACACCAGCAATCGCTTGACTTGCTTAAGACTGCATTATGCTCTGCACCACTTTTAGGCACACCAAACTATGAAAAGGCCTTTGTGTTGTTTGTGCATGAATGTGATGGATGTGCTTTGGCTGTATTAACGCAGGAACATGGTGGGAAAAATAGGCCGTGTGGTTACTTTTCTACCACCCTTGATCCTGTAGCATGCGCTTTGCCACGATGTTTGCGAGCTGTCGCTGCTGCTGCTGTGTCTGTAAAACAGAGTGAGGGAATGGTCCTAGGCGATGATCTAACCCTGATGGTGCCTCACTCTGTAGATGTTCTACTGAACCGAACTCAAACGTAACTCCTCACTTCTGCACGGTTGACAAGATATGAATTGATCTAGTTTGCTCCTCACATTCAAATTAAGAGGTGTTGTGTTCTTAATCCGGCTGAACTCCTAACTTTCCCGCAAGATACTACTTGCGGCGATGAAGAGTCACATGATTGTTTGTATACTACCGAACAAGAGGCAAAGGGTAGAATTGATTTGAAAGACCCCCTATGGATAATCCACAAGGAAAACTGTTGTGTGATGGCTCCTGCTTCAAACGTCCGGATGGTACATGCACAGCTGCTTATCCAATCATCACATTAAGCACGGTTGAGAATCACGTATAATTATGCGCAGGCCACAGAGATTATAGCATTGACCCGAGCTTGTGAACTTTCCAAAGGGCTTGCAGTAAATATATATACTGACAGTCAGTATGCCTTTGGGGTGGTTCACAACTTTGGGAGACTTTGGTCAGAGAGAGGGTTCCTAACTTCACATGGCACCAAAATCCAACATGGCTCCCTAATAGTACAACTACTCTCAGCGATTGCGCTCCCTACTCAGTTAGCAGTTATGAAATGTGCAGCACATCGAAAGGTTACAGAAGATATAGGGAAAGGGAATGCTTTCACTGATCAGATAGCTAGACAAACTGCTACCGATCCCCTTACGGAGATATATGTTTCAAGGGAGACTGTAAATGCTTATGCAATGGATGAGGGTGTTGGGTCTGTACGGGATATCCAAGCTGATGCCACGTTAGAAGAATCCAAAAGGTGGGCTGAAGGCTTGGGGAAACTTGACGATTACGGGTGTTGGGTGGATATAGTGGAAGGGAAATGGCTACTCCCTGACGCGTATGTAATGATGATGGTCATCATGGCCCATGGTCCTATGCATGTATGTGCCCAGAAGATGACAAAAATGTTAGGAAAAGTTTGGGTAAATGACAAAATTTCGAAAATTGCCCAGCGCTACGTCCAGGATTGCATGATTTGCCTACAACACAATGTGCAAAAGGGGACAGCAACTCCAAGGGGAAGTTTTGGGCCACCCTCTGTCCCCTTCGAAGTGATCCACTTTGACTTTATTGAAATGGAACGATGTGATAATAAAAAATATGTGCTGGTAGTTATCTGTGCTTTTAGTAAATGGGTTGAGGCTTTCCCTGTTAAAGATACTACAGCCATGACTACTGCAAAAACCATGTTAAGGGAATACTTCCTGCGGTTCGGGTTACCAAGAGTTATCTGGTCGGACAATGGTCCACATTTTGTCGCTGCTGTAATTCTGCAGATATGTGCGGCATTACAAATTGACAAACGGTTCCATTCAGCCAGACATGCTCAGAGCGCTGGACTAGTAGAAAGACACAACGGTATCATTAAGAACAAGCTTGCTGAAACGTGTGCCGGCACCAAACTAAAATGGCCGGACGCCTTGCCGATCATGTTGTTGTCCATGCATACAACCCCTCAAACTAAGACTGGGCTCTCTCCATTTGAGGTGGTAATGGGGAGACCTGCCAATATTTGGAACCTTCCTAAATGAAATTCATTGAGAAATGTTGAAAATGTATTACTTTCAGATTATTGCAGCCAGTTGACTAAAAACCTGTATTTGCTTTATCACCAGCTACGAGAAGCTTTACCTGTGCGATACGAGGGCCCGGGCCACAATATACGGCCTAGAAGCTGGGTGCTCGTCAAAGCATTTGAGTGCTCTTCGTGCCTTGCGCCTCGCTGGCGTGGGCCGTTCCAAGTCTTGTTGGTCACCCAGACAGCAGTACGGGTCTCTGGGAGAAAGAGCTGGATCCACGTGTCCCACATCAAGAAACTTCCTCACCCTGTGCCACACGTTACAGAAGAAACAGAACCCCTCGCTAATGCTGCAACCAACGATCCCAAAGCAGTAAGTAGCATTGAGAGTGTGTCGGAGAATCTCTCTGAGCCTGTGAGGCTTGGGGAAGCTGCCATTTTGTCTGCACACTCTCCAAAAGTTTTGCATCCGGAAACTGCTATTTCAAATTCAGCATCTCCACTTGTTTCTGACACTTTGCTTCTAACAGGAAGTGACGACATATTGTTTCCGGATTGTTTCCGGATCAATCAGTACCGGGAAAAGTAAGGTACAATCTGCGTCCAAGAAAATAGACTTACGGCACGGTTTTGCTGTGTCTGATAGACTTACGGCATGGTTCGGCTGTGCATTTGAAGAACAAAAGGATCATTGGGGGCTTGTTTTTGCCCATATTTGAGAAAGGGGATTCTGTTGGCTAGGGTTGTGGAAGGACTAAGAAGTCACTCGACCGGGAGGTCGCCAGCAATGAACATTGGGGTATCCGTCTGAAGACTACAATGCCTGCTACCGCTACCGCTCGTATGGGACTTGTAAATAAGGGGGTGACTAACCGGGACAATGGAAAAAATGCCTGGGCCCCGAAAATGTATTGCTGTATTTTTATAATGATATTTGGGTTTTTAATAGTCACTGCCTTAGGATTGTGGTACCTCGAGGAAACTCATTCTTTAGAACTTTTCTTACCTACTGAAAGTAATCCTATTGTTCAAACTCCCTTTGTACATTTTCATACTCTATCCCCTAGGGACTCTCAGCATAGACAGAGGTACCACAATAACACTCTACTACTTATCATGAATGCTACGCATGCCATTTTTAATAAGTCTAACTGTTGGGTTTGCTCACATTTACCGCAACACGGGGATAAGGGGCTAGGTTGCTATATTCATCCTTTACCTTTGACAACTGCTTGCTATGCTACTCTTAGAGCGCTGTTCTTTGGCCGTTGGAATGATAGCATCTCAGAGAACTTTGATGGCACCAATTTGAATAGTTTTGAGAAATGTGTTTTGACTCCCCTTGGATGCTCGCTTTTCGCAAACAGGAGTAAACCTAATGTTGCTTCTATTAGGCCTTTTGATAAATTGTCTTGTCCTTTCCAATCTTTGATTTCCTTTAAGATGGCTCCAATAGGCAATAAGGATGCCATGCCTCCTTCTTACAATGTTAATCATATCCCTGATTCAGTTTCTTTTTGCATACAGGAATGGAACTCAGTCAATGGGAGATTTTCTAGGTTGTGCCAACGTTGCAAATTTGACTGGGGAAAACAGACCTTTGTATGTAGACGAACCTGTCTACTTTGTCTGCGGTAATGCAGCATTCCCATGGTTTCCCAGGGATAGGCAGGAAAACTGTTATTTAGGGATCCTGTTACCTGGGGTGTTTATAGCTAGTACAAAAGAAGTTTCAAAGGCTTGTCCACGGCGGGACGAGAATGGTGACACCCCAGCACAAATCTTGGGAGATATAGCAAAGTCAGTTGTGCCGTTTTGGGGGCAGTGAATTCAGAAGATATCAGAAAAGTAGCGAGAGTACTGGAGAGAACCATCAACCGGACCACGGACATACTCTATACTATGACGTTAGAACAGAAGGTGATAAGACTAGTAGCACTTCAAAACCAGATGGCATTAGATGTCATTCTGGCTTAACGTAGTGGAGTGTGTAAATTAGTGGGGTCCGCTTGCTGTGTTTTCACACCAGATTCCTCCCCAACCATCTTCAAGGCAATACAGAACCTGCACGTCCTTAGTTCAGAAGTGTATGTTCCCAAGGGAAACTGGGATCTTAGTGCTTGGTTCTGGGACTTCTTGTGATCTTGGGGTTGGAAGGTACTTTCAGTCTTGCTGATTATTTTGGGAATCCTGTTGCTTCTTTGTTGCTGTATTCAGTGTCTACCTGGTATGTGTTCAATGCTAGGGGGATGTTGCGCACAAGCGATAGGTTCGATAGGACATAAAGTGTATGCCCCAGATAAAACTTCCAAAGAATATGTGTTTAAAGAAATTTTAGCAAATGACCTAATGGCAATAGATATTTCTGACAGTGATTCAGGGTGCATGCACGATGATGCATGGAGTTATTTGCAAGGAGATCCAAAGTAGTTTTAGCACTTGGCATAGGCCAAAAGGAGGGTTTGTCAAAAGAGAAATTATTTCGTGCCTCCTAATGTAACAAATATATGTATATTGGCCTACGCCAAGCTGCTCGGTTAGTACTGGAGTACCGCAAGGCGCATGTTTTATCTGCCCTCTAATTCAACCTCTATATGTCCACCCTTCCTGGAATCATCCACCCGCACAACATCTCGTCCTACAACTACGCTGACAATACCCAAATCATCCTTAAAATCCCCAATTTAGACACCTACCACCAGCCCAACCTCAAAGCCTGTCTCCTAGATATCGACCAATGGATGACAATAAACCACCTCCTCTTAAACCCCACAAAAACCGGAATCATGGTGTGCGGCAACACTGCGCTTCTACCTCATCCTCTCCCTTGGCCCCCTTCCCTGGGCCAACCACCCACGCCCGCCGACACAGTAGAAAACCTGGGCTGCACTATGGACTCTGGTTTAACCCTCTCCTGACAGATCAACAATGTGCCTCTACCATCTCAAACCTCTCAGACACATCTTTTTCCCTACCTCTCCTTCCCGAAACACTTGCTGCTGTTATGTCGATTGTAATGTCGAGACTGGACTATGCCAACTCCCTACATCTAGGGGTCCCGGCATACCACTTAAACAAAAAACCAAAGAGCGCAAGACGCTGCCACTAAGCTATTCCTCGCCCGGGTTCCAGGAGACCACACCTCTCCTACTCTCCGAACCCTCCACTGGCTCCCGGTCAGACAAAGAGCCACCTTCAAGACCCATCACTCACCCTGCAGTGCACAACACTGGCCCATTATACCTGGAAGAAAAATGAAAAAGTTTCCTACCACCCCACACCTTAAGATTAAGCACTGCCCTCCTTTTAGTGATCCCTACCACTAACTCTGTCAGGATTGGAGGTTCCGCTTTCTCTGCCTTTGCCCCGACTCTGTGGAACTCGCTTCCCCCACATATTCGAGACACCCAAGACTATATGACATTCTGCAAAGTACTAAAAACATGGCTCTTTCCTTAACGCCAACCTCAACCTTAAGAAGCGTTTGAATTTCCAAGACACCGAAAGACTAAATACAATGTGATCCAACCATGTCAACGATGAACACAACCATTGAATCAGCCATATACAACCCTATCCCTGAATACATAATAATGTATCTCCTTAGATGATAACTCCTCCCAAGTTGTGTCCCCCTGCCCATTTGGCCCGTTCAGCTGCTCTGTGCCCCCGGGCAAGATCCCCATGACATTGCCCCGGCTCCCTGTGAGATTGCAGTGTACCTTCTGGGGCCCCGGCCCCCATGATGTCACTATGTATCCCTCTGTATTGCCCTCCCCTCTAGTCCCAGTGATGTCACTGTATGCCCCACTGTGCTCATGTCTCGATGTGTTCCCATGTCGTTATGTATCCCTCTAGCACCTCCGTCCTGTTACTGTAAGCCCTCTGTCTCAGTGGTCCTTTGTGCCCGTTTGTCCCAGTGTACCCTGCCTTCCTGTTCCCCATGATGTCGCTATGTATCCCTCTGACACCCCGCCCTTTTTCTGTAAGCCCAGCCCTCCGCTGTTCTGTGCCCCATGTGTCGCTGTGTTCACCTGCCCTCCTGTTCCCGTGATATCGATATATATCCCTCTGTTGTAGCCAAACGGCTCGAGTCCCCGTGATGTGGCTGTATGCCCCACAGTGCCTGTGTGGTCATGTGTCCTTCTTCCCTCCTGTTCCTGTGATATCGCTAAATATCCCTCTGTAGTATCCCCTGCCTCGAGTCCCTTTGAGGTCGCTGTATGCCCCACAGCGTACGTGTGTAGCTTGTACCCTGCCTTCTTGACCCCCTGTCCTGTCGCTGTAAACTCATACCTCCAGTCACTATATATCCTTCTGACGCCCCTTCCTGTCGCCGTAAACCCAGCCCTCCGCCCCTGTGTGCCCCATGTGTCGCAGTACTCCCCTACCCTCCTGTTCCCATGATATCGCTATATATCCCTCTGTAGTATCCCACCGCCTTGAGTCCCAGTGATGTCGCTGTATGCCACACAGCACCTGTGTGTCTTTTGTACCCTTCCTTCATGACCCTTCCATCCTGTTGCTTTTGACCCATCCTTCCAGTCGCTATGTATCCTTCTGGTCCCATGCCCTGTGGCTGTAAACCCAGCCCTCTAGTCCCTGTGATGTCCATCAGTACCCCTACCCGCCAGGTCCTGTGTTGTCGCTGTGTACACCGTCCCTCAGCCCCCACCCCACAATGTGTACCCAGCCCTTCTGATCCTCATGTACTGTTCCTGGCGTGCCCCCACTGTCTGTACCTCACCACCTGTTTCGAAGTGTATTATGCTTAGGCGCTTTGTGCATCAACCGCCTTATCATATCACTACGCTGTTAAGGATTTCAATCAGGCGACACACACACCTCGGTCTCGGCCTAGTATGTAGCGCCTAACTGAGGTGCTGTTCTCCTTATTTATGTGGATTCAATTTTGGGATAATACACCACTCATATCACACCCCCTTTTCAAATACTTTGGGTCACAATGGACCAGGAACCAGGCTGGTTGGTCAAATGCAATATTTATTTATTTATTTAAAATTCACAAGAAATTACACACCTTTTAATATGGGGCAGCAATCACCAATGGGGTGAATGTTACACTGAGAATGTGAGCAATGCACTGGGCTTGACTTTTTAGTGGAGCATATACACAGCATAGCAAAATAGAAGCACTTTTGATTTATGACAGATAGCACCCACATTAGAATTTCCCCCTGCAATGTTCCCTCAACCCACCAATAATCAATTCTGAGTGGATACAAAGAAGCAGCAGGTACTCAGGAATAAGAAATGGAAAACCGAATCTAAATCTGACCTTCCCTCCCCAAATCAGAGAGAAAACAGATTTTAAACCCCTTGCAATGTGGTGAAATGACACTCAGAAATGGATCAATCAATAATGAATGTGTGTTAAAAACCTTGGAGCAAATACGATTCCTTACTAAAGCAACAATGCAAAGTTTTCAACAATCACAAAGAATGGATTACGAAAAGTAAGAGTTCAGAAATGGATGGAAAGTTTAAAACAGATTGCAGTTAAATAACATGTTTAAAATGTACACTTTTGCAATTCCCTCCTAAAATTACTCATACGGTTTTTAATAAAAATGGGTGAAATAAACTGGTTCGGAGTGCGTTTATTATATAGGGGGATAGATATATATCACAGGTACAAAAGGGAATTATTGAAAGTAAGTTTCTAGTTGGTAAATTGAAAGAGTTATGCAATATAGAAGGAGGCGCACTTTGAGTAAAATGAAGGGTGAAATTGGAAAGGAAATCGGTTGTGAAAAGAACAGTTTTACTTTAAACTAGATTTAAGGACTAAGAAAAGAGGAACACCACTCATGAATTCTCTAAGTTACACTGCAGATGTAACCCTTCACACAGTGTACCCCTTTCCTTTAAGGAAAATTACTTGATTTAATCAAAATATCACTAAGGACATATGATCTATGCAACACAGAAATTAAGAGAAAAATAGCGCTGATGCTTGGAGATTAATGACAAAATGTACAGAGAATTCTGACAGTTGGACAAGTTATCGGGATAAGGAGAGGATAACTTATAGAGTGGGATGAGGACAATGCAAGAAAAGTGTTACTAGGGATTTCTATGGGATAAGGAGAGGATAACTTATAGAGTGGGATGAGGACAATGCAAGAAAAGTGTTACTAGGGATTTCTATGGGGTGATGAAATACTCACAATCCACTTTTTAGTTTTGGGCTATTTGGACAGTCAATCGGGTCTGGTCACTATACGGCAGGGCACTTGGCCAACAGCTGTGCAGTTGTGGTCACTGGCCGGCAGGGACTGTATGGGCAATTCTGGTCACTGAATACTAAAGGTCATCAGGATAGCAGGATTGCAGCAGCATGCAGTGAGGGGCAGCAAGCCGGTCTGGATCAGGATGAAAAAGGTACCACAGCTTTCCCCTTGTTAAAGGGAAATTTAGTGGGTTCTTAAATTTGAGGCTTTGCTGGGAATGGGATCAGCACTGCTTGGATTTTGCAGTGGGCCCTGGAGTAAGATCAGCAATGCTTGGCCTTGTAGTTGGAGTCTGGGTCTGGAAGATGACGGGAACAGGAACGCAGCGCAGGAAATCAGCAAGAGTGTCTCTCTAGAGTCTTGTCAGGTACCCTTATTTATAGTGCATAATAACATCATCAAAGTATAGGCTGGCAGGGTTAACTAAGCACGCCCCTAAACTACTTTGATTGGGCAGGGGTGCTAGTCTCCGCCTTGCTCTCAACTGGTTGGATTTCCAAGGGAATGATGTCAGATTTATGAGGTGAGTTTTACAATGTCCAAAAACTCCCACAATTACTTTACTTAAAATCTGATTTTGCCAAAAACATGCATTCATACAATTGCAATCTCTTAGCAAATGATATAAACAGGTTACATATTTTGAGCAGCACATATCAGTCCAATCCTCCAGTCTGCGGTACCTTGTTTCGCCCTTCTGATACATTTTAGTAATTTTGAGCATGAAAGGTTCAGCCTAAAATTCCATAACTTCATACACAGATGCGAATTATCCCCAGGGATGTATGTACCAACATGTTTGCAACATTGATACTTTTTGATTTATCCATGCCAAATAACACAACATAACCTACAGGATGGCACCCAGACCTACAGGGCTGGCATCCATTATAAGCTCTGTTTCCCGTTTCAAGTAGAAATAGGCCATGTATTTAGCATCCTAAATTCTTTGTTTGATTATATGAAATGCCTGCTGACACTTTTCGGTCCATTCAAACACTGTGCTTTGTTTTGTTAGCACCCTGAGTGGCACACTAACTGACGTGAAATCCTTAATGTAACAGGTATAGTAGCTGGCGAGCCCAAGGAACGAGCCTAGATCCAAGATGTTCTGAGGCGGGTCAGCATCTGTGAGTGCTGTGACTTTCTCAGGGTCTGGGGTCATTGTTGGGGAGAATTCTCAGAAATGTGCTTATTCATTCCACCTTAGAGACCCCCAACAACATTGCTGGATTTTGAGGACTTGATTTTTTTAACCTGGAGAGAGTGAAACCCTTTTTCCCACACTCTCATGTATTTTAATGTGATTTATGAACTTTGGTTTCTTTTGGTTATGGAGAGACTGACACACTCCATAGGCATCATCTTTTACATTGTGTCACACAGCACCTTCAGTGCAGTGGCACTGGGAAGTCTTCCAGATTTCCCAAATGTTTAAATACCTTCTCTGGGATAAACTGTTTCCCAGAGCAGTAAAGTGAAATTGACTTTACTTACATCTGTAACTTTCTAGACCCAGCACACATTATCTTACAATAGAGTGCTGGGGGGGGGTTACTTAGTATCCCCTTTGTCTAGGTTATCATGTAAAAAATTCTATGTTACCCTTTCCTCACTGAATGGCTGGTGGTAGTGGTTTACTTTTAACTACTATGGTGTGCATTTACCGAGGGCTGCATTCACAGCTGCAGTAAAGCACCCAAGGGTGCCATTTTTGTCATCTTCTTTTTTTGCCATTTCTTTGTGGAAAGGTCCTTCTTGAGATTTACTCTGTGTGCCAAACCAGGTTTGGTCACTTTGTTCACGAGGGAAGCCCGCCTCTGGCTCCAGGGTTTCTGGCAGGGGCAGGAAGTGAGGGAGGTGCCCAAAACTCCCTGTGATTAGTCTCCTAGGAGACCCAAATGCACTTTGTGGTGATTGGCTGGCTGACTGTCCAGCAAGGACAACCACCCTGCTGGGTGACTGACAGCTAGGCAGGAATGAATGGGAGAAACCTCAAAAAAAGGTGAGGTTTTTGGCTTGGAAGGCAGAGTCTACCACTGGACGAAGGAACCTAAGAAGAACTTTAAGAGGACGCCTACTGAAATTCCTGGACAGTTGGTTTGCCCGGTGAAGCCCTGTTGCTGTGCTGAAACTCCAAATTCATATCGACAACAGAGAAGCCCCTGCAAGGACAACTTCTCTCCTTGAGTTGGTGGGACCAATCAACTCCAAAGTAAGCCACATGGACATCTTCTCGGAGATGGTTGAATTTCCACAGCGTTGCTGCTGAACACACCGAATAGCCAGGGAAAGGAACACCAGATTGTGTGCATTGCTTTTAAGTTGACCAAGTGCTCCCGGAAGATCCTCTGGACTCCCAAGAAGCAGGACTGACCGATCCTGAGCCCCCTCAACAGAGTGCGGGACCCCAGAAGCAAGGAAAGTCCATTTCAAAACAGTCAAGAACCGCGGTGTTGCTATTTGCTTAGTCATGAGAAGCTGAAACACTGAAGTGCCACTTGTTTGAAGATTGCCGCTTGCGTGCGGTGAACATCCCATTGCAGTGCAGGAGTCCCCAGAAGTCCTTGTATAATGCCAGAAATATTTGTTCAATCTTGGCAGCTGGATCAAAGTATTTCAGAACCATGAGTCTGTATAATACATGGTTAAGGCCCATGTCAATAGCGGTCTTGTAGCTCGGATGCATCCGTATTAAGAGGCCGCCTTCAGGACATGCAATGGGATTTTCATTGACTGGCCTTTGTAGGAGCATAATGCCATGAAGTACCCCTTGCAGGGTGTGGAAATCGATATAATATTGTGACCCCAATCGCATTGTTTGAATGTATGTTGGCCTACGCCAAGTTGTCTAAAGAATACCATGTACATAGGTTCCGCGGCAAGGTCTTGACCTTATTGTATTGTGTAAGCCGCCATCTTGGATCTAGCCGCCATTTTAGGTACTCTTGCAGTGTGGAAGTCACCCTGAATCACAAAATGGAGGCCGAATGACATTTCGAATAAGATTCCGGCCATGGTGACCTCCACACACGTGAATAAGTAATATGTCCGCAGGCCACTTGTTAGGGTCACGAACTAAGACCTTGTCCTCTCTTTAACCTGTGTGTAAATATGTACCTGTATCAGCGGAACTGATCAAATTATGTAAATTGTGTGTTCGACCTGGCTACGAACCCTAGCCACAGTTCAAAGAATGGTTAACTTGCGAGAGGGCTGGCCAATGCAGGACAAAACGTATAAAAACCCAAGCATCCCGATGATCGGTCTCTCCCACTTTCAGTGCGAACCTAACGTTGAAGGTTCGTGTGTTAGTCAGAGGGCCGAATAGCTATTCGTATGTCAATTGACTTCGGTAACTTTGTAACTTTGAAATAAAGCGCTTTGTATGTCCTTTGTAACCTGTGTTGGTGTGTTTCCTCTTGGGCTTCCCGGCCTCATATCATTTTCTCTGTTTCCACAGTTGGCGCCCGAATAGGGACCCTCAAGATTGATGCCGGATCATTGAAGGTTGACGCAGACTATCGAATCGGGATCGGACGGTGTGATTCTGCGGGCCCGACCGATCGAGACGCGATACCTTGGCTGCTCTGCACGATCCGATCCTTGGGCGATAGTCGTGCGGTCTGACACGGCATCTTGACGAGGGTCCAAATCCGAGGCGGGCAGATTTGCCGAAACCACCGAACGCAGGTAAAAATTCGTTAGTTGAAGTCCTTTGTAAACCGTACGGTCCTCCTTAGGTTTGGTCAGGTGCAGTCGTGACCCGGCTCTTAATTTAACCCTGACAATTTGAATTTGGCGTATTGTATCTGCAGACACAATTATTGGACCAGGTAGCACCAATTCTTTGAGAAATGCCTGGGAAATTGTCTAGCTGCTTTAGGGCTCTGTTCCGCAGCGATCGACAATCTTTGGAATTTAGCCGTCCGGCACCACAGGAGGGGTCGCCGGCGTGTACTATGTACTGTAAGTATGGCATTGGTAGTATTGTATTTAATGACATTTGGCACAGACAGACCAGAAATGCCTCCGAATTTCAGTGGCCAATCAATGGTAGTTTTGAGATCCCCCGTATTGAATACTTAGAATCGATCTTGCTTAAGAAAAAGGCTAGGCCAGCAGCCTTTGATGTATTACAAAATTGGAAAAAGGAAGCATTGCAGCAGCTTAAAAGTAGGGATAAACATGCACGTCGTCATAAAACAAATGCCGAAAAGGCATTGTTGTTTGACAAGGAAAAACGATTAGAAGAAGCCCAGAAAATGGATAGAGCTTTCTCGCTCGAGGTCCAGAAAATTTACCCCTCTAAAGATTTCCATGTTTCCGAGGAGTTTATTGCGAAAATATTGAACGAACGGAGGCCTGATTCTTCAGCGCCACCTCCGTATGCTCCTGTTGTGGGCACCTTGCCCGTTCCTGCTATTGGTTCCGTTGCTATTCCTACTCCCCCTGCACAGCCTACTGCTCCTAGTTCTTTGGTTGTCGCTCCTTTGTCTATTACTCTGCCTCTTAAAACAGATCCCGGTGCAGGGTCAACAATTGTGACTCGTAGTACTGTTCCTGCGGGCAGGAAACAGGAACTATTTGCTTGGGCTAAGCATTGCATGGAAAAAGGTGATCAAACTGATGCATTTTCAACATTATCTAATTTGCTCGATTTTCCCGAGAAAAATGTTTTTATTGAAGGACTGGGGATTCACTTAGGGGTAATGTGGGGTAGATTGCAGACTTCGGATCTCCCACAAGGGGTGAGAGATCTGAATAATTTGGCGCTTTCGAGGGACACAGAGCAGAAAGTATATGGACATGTTGATAGGTTGTTTGAGTTTAGGAGGGATTTTGAAAGATTACAAAACGAGGATGATGAGGACGATAGGATATATGTACAGAAACGGTTCCTTTCGTGCCGGAGATCAGCACCTGAGGAAGTACGAATTTGTACCAAAGACGCGATTCGATGGATCTCGGATTCATCGATACCGCCAGATGAGGTGTATGACACATATAGTCAATACACGGTAGAGATGCAAAGAAAGGTAATCCAAGTGATGGTACAGCACTTACAGGAGGAATGTATAAGGAAGAAGGTTGGTTGCCCCATAGAGTTATTAGATATTTGTAAAAGAGCTTTTTCACCCGACACTTCTACAGCTGCTTTAGCGCTCGATTTAGCCCTATTGCTCAGTAAGCGGTCGGAGGTCCCTATATCTCAGTTGCCTATGAGAGAGGTCCCTCCAACCCTTGTCCCAAAAGCAGAAATCCCCGCCGACGCGGCGGCTGGTACTCCCGCGGTGGATATCCCTGCACATTACGTATCGCAGTTTGTTCACGTCCCGTTCTCTCGATAGGAAGTGAACACGATTAGACAATCAGTCCCTAATATTAGGAAAAACCCGACAGGGTTTTATAAAGAGATAGAATCCGTCTTACAGTCTTCTGTGTTCACCTTAAGTGACATGGACTTATTGTTTCCAGTGCTTCTACCAGTTGATATATGGAAACAGATACGGACAGTAGATGATGTGCCGGGGCTAGGGGATACATGGGTAAATCTGATTAGAATAGATGGGGAACGGCCAGCTGGTGAGAAACCACCCCAGGTAATACTTACCTTACCCGATAGAATAGTTGCTAAACTAAAAACTATAATCCCAGAAAAAAGGATTATTTGGGACAAGTTTACGGCCTGCGTCCAAGGGAAAACTGAAGGTACTACTGAATTCTTTAATAGATTTGAACAGGTGTTCTCTGACTTCAGTGGACAGGATTTAGGCACAGAGTCGGGGAGGAGGTTGTTTGTGGACAAATTTGTACGTGGATTGTTGCCCGACATCCAGTCACAAATTATGTCCTCAGAGAGCGCTTGGCAGGCAAAATCTCAGTCAGAAGTTTTGCATATGGCTCAGTATTATGAGAATCGGGTTAATAATGAAAAAGAGAAAATCGAAAAAAGAAGGGGCGACTTAAAGACTAAGGTATTGTTGCAGCAAATTGTCAGAAACCCCAGAGGAGGTACGACACAGACTAGAGGTCAGTACATTCCAAGAGGAAATACTCCTCTGAATTCTATAAATATTAATCAGTGTGCTTATTGCCGCCAGGAAGGTCACTGGCGAGCACAGTGCCCTGCCCTTCGTCAGAGGTCAGGAGGCACATTTGGAGGTATGGGTAGGCGACCAAGGGGCCGCCCCGGAGCAGGGGGCCCTGATAGGGGTCAGCTTCTACAAGATCCACAACAACCTTTTTCACGGGAAAATCAGACTCCGAGTATGGACTCGAGAAATATATTTGATCACCCTTCTGCTGCCTATCTTTCTGAAGAACTTCCCTTTGACGAAGTTCTGCCTTACTAGGATTGCCCGAAGCAGCGTTTGGAACCTTTACCTATTCCCGTTATTCAGAAGGGCCCCTACGTTGAATTATTGGTGGGGAATAGGAAACACCAGTTCTTGATTGACACTGGAGCACAAAAGTGCTCCATTGACCATTCTAGGGTTCCAAACATCCCACTGTCAGGGCAAACAAACGTTTCTATAGGGTTCTCTGGTATACCAACTGTTTGTCCGGTTTCTGCGCCGGTATCTGTTTCTTTGGGTCCTTTCACAGACCAGTGCCCTTTTCTTCTTACTTCAAACTGCGGAGAAAATTTGCTAGGGTTGAATTTGTTAAAGAAACTAAATGCAGTGATTCATTGTTCCCCTGACGGAATAAGATTAACAGTTTCACCACAGCAACCCTTTAACTCCCAGTACTTGACCCGACCTCTACCTCCCGAGTTTGACATTGTCCCGGAATGTTTGTGGGCAATAGACGACAATGATGTCGGGATATTACACATCGAGCCTGTTAAGATAGTCTTGAAACATGGGGTTAAACTACCGCGCATTCCGCAATATAAAATTTCAATTGAAGGTGAGCGTGCTCTGAAATGCATTGTCTCCGATTTTGTACATCGTGGAGTGATCGAAGAGATAACAGGTAGCTTATGTAATAGCCCGATCTTGCCAGTATATAAGAAAGGCGACAATGCAATTCCGTACCGGTTTATAATAGATCTTCGTGCTATTAACCGGGTGGTAGCCCCACAATTTCCAATCGTGCCTGATGTAACAACGATCTTAACAATGATCCCTGCTACGGCTACACACTTTAGTGTCGTAGATTTGAAAAACGCCTTCTTTAGTATTCCGATACATGAGGAGAGCAGGTATTTGTTCGCGTTCACCTTGGGGGTCGCTCGTTTACATTCACAAGAGCACCTCAAGGGTATACTGAAAGTCCTAGTATCTATAGTAGAGCCTTAAAGGAGCAGCTCGACACCCTTGAATTGCCACCTACTTGCACGCTGCTTCAATATGTAGACGATTTGCTCTTGGCTGCAGACTCTGAGAAAGCTTGTAAGGAAGGCACTATATTGTTGCTTGTTCATTTAGCTGAAAATGGTCACAAGGCTTCACTTAAAAAATTTCAATATTGTTGCCAGGAGGTTGCCTATTTAGGCTACCTCCTGTCAAAGGAGGGGAGAAGATTGACACCTGAACGAATAAAACACATTTCTGGCATGTCTGTCCCAAAAACACAGAAGGAAGTCAGAGCCCTGATAGGGATGGCATCCTACTGTAGACTGTGGATCCCGAATTTTGCCCTAGTGGTAAAACCGATGTTGGCTTTGACGAAGAAGGGCATTTCTCTGCCACTGCCATGGGAATCGGAACATCAACGATCATTTGAGCTTCTCAAAACCGCGCTGTGTTCAGCACCGGTTCTGGGTACACCAAATTACGATAAGGCCTTTGTGTTGTTTGTGCATGAATGTGATGGATGTGCTTTGTCTGTGTTAACACAGGAACATGGAGGGAAGAATAGGCCGTGCGGCTATTATTCCTCCGCCCTCGATCCTGTTGCATGCGCTTTGCCGCGATGTCTGCGCGCTGTTGCTGCTGCCGCTGCGTCTGTAAAACAGAGTGAGGGGATGGTCCTAGGCCACGATTTAATTTTGATGGTACCTTACTCTGTTGATATTCTATTGAATAAAACTCAAACGCAACACCTTACCTCTGCCCGGTTGACAAGGTACGAATTAGTCCTATTTGCTCCTCATATCCAAATTAAAAGGTGTTGTGTTCTCAATCCGGCTGAACTCTTACCCCTCCCGCAAAATATTGTTTGCGGTGATGAAGGATCACATGACTGCCTGTATGCCACCGAACAAGAAACGAAGGGCAGGATAGACCTCTCAGATACTCCTTTGGAGAATGCGGAAGGGGAGCTGTTTTGCGATGGCTCCTGCTTCAAACTTCCGAATGGCACATCTACAGCTGCTTATGCAGTTACTACTTTGAACAAGATTGTTGAAACTGAAAGGATTCCGCATAACTCCACGCAGGCCGCGGAGATTATAGCGTTGACTCGCGCTTGTGAGCTCTCCCAAGGGCATAGAGTCAATATTTATACAGATAGCCAGTACGCCTTTGGGGTGGCTCACAACTTCGGAAAACTGTGGTCGGAAAGAGGGTTTCTGACCTCACATGGGACCAAGATTCAGCATGGTCCCTTAATAGTACAACTACTTTCAGCGCTCTCACTCCCTGAACAATTAGCGATCATGAAATGTGCAGCACATCGCAAGGTCATAGACAATGTGGGCAGAGGAAATGCTTTTGCAGATTCGATAGCTAGACAAACAGCCACAGACCTTAGCACAGACATGTACACCTCAAGGGAAGTGAGAGATGTTTGTATAATAGATGAAGGCATTGGGTCTGTGCGAGACATGCAGACTGATGCCTCAGTTGAAGAGTCTAGGAAGTGGGCTGAAGGCATGGGAAAATTGGATGACGAAGGGTGTTGGGTGGACGCATCCAACGGGAAATGGTTGCTTCCTGATTCTTATGTGTTAGCAATGGTTACAATGGCACACGGTCCAACGCATGTGTGTGCCCAGCAAATTACGAAGATATTACAGCAGGTTTGGGTGAATGATAACATTTTGGAAACTGCAAAGAGACATGTTCAGAATTGCATGATTTGCCTGCAGCACAATGTGGGTAAAGGGACAGTGACTCCAAGGGGAAGTTTCGGGCCCCCCTCTGTCCCCTTTGAAACCATTCACCTTGATTTTATTGAAATGGAGCGATGTAATAACTTGAAATATGTTCTTGTCGTCATTTGTGCTTTTAGCA
The DNA here is from genome assembly GCF_040938575.1 of Ambystoma mexicanum. Taxonomy (NCBI): domain Eukaryota; kingdom Metazoa; phylum Chordata; class Amphibia; order Caudata; family Ambystomatidae; genus Ambystoma; species Ambystoma mexicanum. Next base: position 398,782,137 of record NC_090927.1, read on the forward strand.
AATGGGTCGAGGCCTTCCCTGTCAAAGATGCTACCGCTATGACCACCGCAAAGATCCTGGTGAAAGAGTACTTCCCTCGATTTGGGCTCCCGAGGATAATTTGGTCGGACAACGGCCCCCATTTCATCGCAGCCGTAATGTTGCAAATATGTATTGCCCTAGGGATAGAGAAACGTTTTCATTCAGCTAGGCACCCTCAAAGTGCGGGGTTGGTAGAGAGACACAACGGTATTTTGAAAAACAAACTTGCAAAAACATGTGCCGACACTAAGCTAAAATGGCCCGACGCTTTACCTATTGTGTTGTTAGCTATGCGCACCACACCCCAGACTAGAACTGGGCTCTCTCCGTTCGAGGTGGTAATGGGAAGGCCTGCTAATATCTGGGGTCTCCCTAAACCTAAAGCCCTGAGGGATGTGGATAATGTATTGCTCATAGATTACTGTAATCAATTGACTAAAAATCTGTATTTCATTTACCACCAGGTGAATGCCGCCTTACCTGTACGGTTTACGGGCCCAGGACACGATATACTACCCGGTAGCTGGATCCTGGTGAAGGCCTACGAGAGGTCTTCCTGTCTTGCGCCTCGCTGGCGCGGACCCTACCAGGTATTATTGGTCACCAGGACGGCAGTGCGGGTGGCAGGAAAGAAGAACTGGATACATGCAACACACGTTAAGAAGATCCCTCACCCGACGCCACACGCTACAGAAGAAACGGAACCCCTCGCTGGTGCTACAATCTCTGATCTCGGAGTAGCAGGCAGCATTGTGAGTGCGTCGGAGAAATTCTCTGAGCCTGAGGAGCTCGGGGAGCCGTCCATTTTGTCTCCGCACTCTCTTGATCAATCACTTCCGGAAAATCTTGTTTCGAGCTCTGCGACTTCCGTCGCCACCGACACGACGCTCCCCTCAGGGAGCGACGATACTTTGCTTTTGGATTCAACAAACTTGGGTACCATCAGGTACAACCTTCGACCACGGAAATAGGACTACGGCACGAGTATCGTGCATCTGGAAGGAAAAGAGTGATTGAAGTACTGTTGTCTTTCCTTTTTTCAAACGAAGAAAAGGAGGGTTCTGTTGGCTAGGGTTGGGAAGGACTAAGAAATCGCGCGGCTGAAGTACCGCCAGCAACGAACATTGGGGCCGTCGATCGGGATGACCATGATGCCTGCCGCCTTCACCGCTGCTCCTCGTATTGAACTATTAGAGAAGGAGGTGACCAAATCGAACAATGAACAATGTGCCTGGGCCCCGAAAACGTACTGTTGTGTTCTCGTTCTGATTATTGTTACTTTTGCAACTGCTGCCGTGGGGCTTTGGTATTTTGAAGAAATTTATCCTTTGAAGCCTCTGTTACCGACCAAAATCGTACCAACTGTTTTGACTCCCTCTGTACACCTTCACACTCTGTCCCCTAGAGACTCTCGGCATAGACAGAAATATCATAATAACACTTTGATGATAGTGATGAATGCTACGCATGCTATTTTGAATAAGAGTAATTGTTGGATCTGCACCCACTTACCACAACATTGGAACAAGGGACTGGGATGGTATATACATCCCTTACCTTTAACAACTTCTTGCTATGCCTCTCTTAGAGCACTCTTCTTTGGCCGATGGAATGATAGCATCTCAGGGAATTTCGATGGGACTAATTTGAATGAATTTGAAAAACGTGAATTGACTCCCCTGGGATGCTCGCTTTTCGCAAATAGAAGTAAACCTAACGTCGCTTCTATTAGGCCGTCTGATAAACTATCTTTTCCTTTCCAAAATCTAGTTTCTTTTAAGATGGCTCCGATAGGCAATAAGGATGCCATGCCTCCTTCTTATTCTGTGAATCATAGTCCTGATTCAGTTCCCTTCTGTGTACAAAGAAATGGCACTAGGCCAATGGGAGACTTCGAGCCTTGTGTAAATACTGTAAACTTGACTGGGGAAAATAGGCCTTTGTATGTAGGGGGACCCGTTTATTTTGTTTGTGGTAGTTTAGCTTTTCCCTGGTTGCCCAAGGATTGGCAGGGGACTTGTTATTTAGGGATATTGTTACCAGGTGTATTTATAGTCAGTACCTTAGAGGTATCTAAGGCTCGCCCGCGACGGGATAGTAATGGAGATACCCCTGGACAAGTGTTCGGGGATATAGCCAAATCAGTAGTGCCCTTTTGGGGACAAATAGCAAATTCAGAAAACATTAGGGGATTAGCGAGGGTGTTGGAGAAAACCATCAACCGGACCACGGACATACTTTACAATATGACCTTAGAGCAAAAAGCGATAAGATTGGTAGCACTTCAAAATCGAATGGCATTAGATGTCATTTTAGCCGAACGAGGTGGAGTATGTAAACTAGTGGGGTCCGCTTGTTGTGTTTTCGTACCAGATTCTTCGCCAACAATTTTTAAAGCAATTCAGAATTTACACACTCTCAGTTCTGAAGTCCATATCCCTGTAGGAGACTGGAACCTTAGTACTTGGTTTTGGGATTCTTTACGATCTTGGGGGTGGAAGGTGCTTTCTGTCATTTTAGGTATTTTAGGGATTCTGTTAGTTCTTTGTTGTTGTTTTCAATGCCTCCCGAGTATATGTGGAATGATGGGGGGATGTTGTGCTCAGGTAATGAGCGCAATAGGGCATAAGATATACACCCCGAAGACAGCATCTAAAGAGTTCATGTTGCAAGAAGTTCTTATGAACAACTTTATGGCTATTGATATTTCGGACAATGATGCGGAACCTATGGATGATAAAGCCTTCAGTTATTTTCGAAAGCATTAGGAAATGATGTATTAGCACTTGGCATAGGCCAAAAAGGAGGGTCTGTGGAAATCGATATAATATTGTGACCCCAATCGCATTGTTTGAATGTATGTTGGCCTACGCCAAGTTGTCTAAAGAATACCATGTACATAGGTTCCGCGGCAAGGTCTTGACCTTATTGTATTGTGTAAGCCGCCATCTTGGATCTAGCCGCCATTTTAGGTACTCTTGCAGTGTGGAAGTCACCCTGAATCACAAAATGGAGGCCGAATGACATTTCGAATAAGATTCCGGCCATGGTGACCTCCACACACGTGAATAAGTAATATGTCCGCAGGCCACTTGTTAGGGTCACGAACTAAGACCTTGTCCTCTCTTTAACCTGTGTGTAAATATGTAACTGTATCAGCGGAACTGATCAAATTATGTAAATTGTGTGTTCGACCTGGCTACGAACCCTAGCCACAGTTCAAAGAATGGTTAACTTGCGAGAGGGCTGGCCAATGCAGGACAAAACATATAAAAACCCAAGCATCCCGATGATCGGTCTCTCCCACTTTCAGTGCGAACCTAACGTTGAAGGTTCGTGTGTTAGTCAGAGGGCCGAATAGCTATTCGTATGTCAATTGACTTCGGTAACTTTGTAACTTTGAAATAAAGCGCTTTGTATGTCCTTTGTAACCTGTGTTGGTGTGTTTCCTCTTGGGCTTCCCGGCCTCATATCAATTTCTCTGTTTCCACAAGGGTAGTGGTGTTTTGGATCCGTACAGGTAGATGTTGACTTCCGCTGGCTTGGGCGCAGAGCTTGTGGTAGATTCTCGTAAACGTCCTCACTTATAACATTCATGGTCGCCCTGTGTCTACTAGAAAATCTGCCATTAAGTTTACTTGCATTAGGAGGATGGGGCTATGTTCCTTTGCTGTCTGGTGGCCTAACGCATATAGATAGCCCCACTTCTTTTGGCTCCTCTCTGTGTCTTTCCCTTCTTCTGGAGCCTTCATCAGACAATTCACTTGACCTGCTTTCTGTCTGCGAGTGTTCAACCAGGTAGTGAATGTATCTCCTGGGTCTTCTCCTTGATCTCAATGACATTGACTTGTTGTCTCTCCACTCCCCAGCCGCTCTTTCTTGTGCTTTGTTTGTCTGTTCTTTCATCCCTGTATCTTCGCAGCGGTGGCTCTTGAGGGTGGTTTGTTGTCCTGGGAGGACTTGGATTTTGTCTTTCCCTGCCTTGGTGTGCCCTCCCACCCATTCCTTCCCCTCTCATCTGGCTTCTGTAGACGCGGCACACTGCTTTAAAGTGATTGTCCCCCCACAGGCTGAGCACTGCTGGCCAATTATGGGACATGGTCCCTCGTGTGGGAATTCCTAGCCACATCTATAGCAGAATGGTTCGCCATTTCCCTTGGATGCCAGGTCTAGTTTGTTGATGCTTTCAATTTTGCCATGTGATCTCCCCTAGTCCTTCAACTTGAGATGCCAGGGCGGCCTCAGAACACGCAAGTCGTAGAATCTCTTCTAATGTGTGCAGTTTTTGCAATAGTCTCTTCCAAAATTTGGCACACTCGCACCCTGCGATGATTTGTGAGCATAGCGCCTCCTCATTCAAACAATTGTTGAAGTTGCAGTGCTTCATTTTCAATCCCAGCCGCATGACAAAAGTGTCCATGGATTCCCCTTTGATCTGTTTCGTCGTGTGAAACACATGCCTCTCATAGTCTACATTCGTATGTGGGGTGAAATAGTCCATGAGCGTGGCTTTGAGGTTTGCGTAGGTGTCAGTTGAATCTGCAGGGAGTTCATCCACTATGTCCCTGACATTTGGGCCTATGAAGAGGGTGAGGAGGCTGTGTTTCATTTCCTCATCAAGGGGCTCTATGGCCTTGATGCACACTTCAAAGTCTCTAACCCATCGTTTCCAGCGTGGCCCCAAACTGCTGGATTATGTGAGGTTGTGTGTGTGGGCAGTTGTGTGATTAGACTGTCCTGGATTCTAGATGGTAGTGATGGAGCTGGGGTGATCATGATCGTGTGTCATCCCCAGACATGTTTTTGCTGAATTGGTGGCTATGTGTGGGCCTTGAGTTGTAGCTTGCGGTAGACTGACCTTAAGCATGCATGCTGCTGAATTGCCTTACTTGGATGAAATGCAGGTGGTGCTGTTTATGATGTTTTCCTTGTCCCTTCAGTGTTAGGAGGCCTTTGCACCACCGCGTGGGCCACATGCTTGTGAGTCTTGTTATGTGCGTGGGACTTAAACTGTAAAGACAGGGCTGCGTTTTGCCTGAAATGTGGCTCACGCTGCTTGTTCCTTGATTGACGTGGAGCTGCTCTGTGTGAGCACAGTGCTCCGGTGGACGGAGCCATCACTTGTATGCCTTCCGAAATACATTTTGCCTTGTAATGTGGCTCACGTTGTGAGTTCCATGATTAAGGCGAAGCTGCTCTGTGTTAGCACAGTGCTCCGTTGGGCCAAGCCACGCTCGAAGGCCTTCAAAAATAATTGAGTCCCAGCACGGGAACTCGCCTTCAGCTCTCTGCCACTTATGAGTGGAGGCAGTACTGCAAGGCGTACTGCCGTGTGCGCCGTGGAATCCTCATCGGGCCGGACATATTCGAGCCCTGACATCATCTGTCACTGTATTGTCTCACCTCGTGGGTTAGCGAGGGACTCCGGCACTGCAGACTGCAGGTTCTCTCGTGCTCCTCGTCGTCGAATGTGCTGTCCAGGCAGACCTTGCCTGACAGCCAGAACCCACACAGCCTCTCAGGGGCCTAGCACCAATGAAAGGCAGACACCAGGAGTAGACAGAGACATGTCTGTATTCATGAACACTCAACTGGAAACTGCCTTCCCCTGCTGCCCGTCCCTCCTTTTCCTGTTGCTCCCTCTCCACGTGACATGAGAGGTTTAATATTTAAAGTAACAACATCACACATACCATAATGTAACAGGTCGCCTCACACTAATACTGTTGAACAAGGGTATCTGAAACAGCACCAGAAGAGTCCCACATGAGCATGAGTATTGACTTGATGAGGATCTTTTTTATGATCCGATGAACAGGAAAAAGTAATTAAAGTGTCACTGAACAAGCTAGTGAAAGGACATCCACATACACACAGAAAGCCCACGCAAGCATAATTGTCCATACAGCAAGCACCCTTATAGTCTAAATTACATTCTTATACAGTTTCAAATGATAAAATAATCTTTAGAATGTTTTTTAATTTGTTTCAAGAATGCAAGTTACTTGATTTTTACATTTAAAGGTAAATACAATCCACATAATAATAACTCAGCATGAATCAGGCTTTTTGTAGCCCTCATCAGAAGTCGATTAGGTAACCAGTTATTACATTGCAGTAAAAAATAAATAGACAATAAATGAAGGGGCAAAAATAGTGCAATACAAAAATAAAGAGGCTAAAAAACAGTGGCAGAATGAAAAGATAACGAAATATAGGCAATTATACATTAATGCAGGTTTGAGTTTAAGTGGGGGAAAAAAGGTCCAATTAGAATTCAGTTAAAAATAGTATAAAGGGGAAGATGAGAAAGAGGAATGAAAGGCAAAAGTGGGAATACAGTAATATGGTCAGTGGGAAAATGTACTGAAAAGACATTTAAAAGCCACAACACCAGGATTCTAAATGATTAAAAGGGCTACTAAATGGAAGTTACAGACTATAGAAACAGTCTGCATGTACAGAATATACATGATGTAAAAGGCATGTCGATATTTATCGAAAAGTTCTTAATGTTGCTTTATAAATGTGTTACGATGTTTTGGAAGCGATAAAATCACATATAACCGTTGATGATCTGTGAGTCAAAATACAGTGATAATCTTTGCCTAAACAAAAACTCGCCGACAGTAATTAATTTGTGGTGATTTACCACAAAGTAATTACTTTGAAATGTCATTTTAAAAAATGGCCAAATGGGCCTTAATTTAGGTAGGGTGTCATGCAGGTGGATGGGGAAACAAAATTACTCTGTACTCCAATAATCAGACCAACTCAGGAAGACAGCGTTCTCTTCAAGCATTTCATAAAAAACAACACTTTTATAGTAAAAACTCATCATACGTTATGTCATACCAAGTGGCAAATAAGAAAAACCTACGGGGGATTGTGGTTGGCTCAAGGGGAACATCTAAGTGTACTTTCTATAAGGGGTCAGATTGTGGTTGGGTCTCTATGGTCAGGTGGACAACTCATGCCCACCCTTCCTCAGTTATTAGAAACATGGTACTTGATTGGCTCTCAAACTATAAGGCCCTTTGTGATACAGACCTCTACAATTGGTTGGCATGCTCCTGCCCTTCTGGAACATTTGGTTCTCTTAGCAGCATATGAGCTCAGACCCAGGTGCCAGGGGGTTGACTGAACTGTACCTCCCCACCCAATTAGCCCATCATCTCTCATCACACAGGCCTTCTGCCATGCAGACTGTCTTTGAACCTGGCCTTGCAATGTATTCTCGTCTCTTGGAATATAAGGGAGTACAGGCACATGCTTATCAAGGTTCTGGACTGCCTGCCCAACTCTATTCCCATCCTTAGTTCACGTGACAGGAGACAACAATTCAGCTGATTTTAAAGAATTTAATTGTCTTGAATTAATAAACTTGCCACTCATAGTGTTCTTTCTCTGCACCTTAATGAGGGATAATTTCGGCTTCTCACGTTCACTGTTCTTTGAGGATAAATAACCAGTTCTTGACTGCCTTCAGTCTTGACTCCAGGCCAGACAACCCTTCTCGCTTCTTCCATCCTCCCTGCTAATTCTTTGCTGGGACACAGTCTTCAGTCCTTCTCTTCATGGTCTGAACTTACTAAAAATGTGACACCTATGTCCAGCTTCTTTATAATGGCAGCTTCACCTACTGTCTATTCACTAAGCATAGCCAGCTTCTATGATCACTTAGTCCAATTGTGTTGCTGCATATGTAAAATTATTAAACAGCTTGCATTTTCTTCAGTACTTTTCACACATGCAATCTTCGTTTCACACATGAAAGTTTACTCGATTCTTTACTTTGCCATCAGTTTCTATAAGGTCCATACATTGTCTTTGTCAGCCAGTCTTCTCAGTGCGACACGCTTGTTTCTTGTGATGTCACCAACTCCTCTTTCTCTCTTTTTCATATTCCTTCAGGGATCTCCTCCATTAGAATGTCATCTCTTCGGGGATACATCTGATAGGGTTTTCTTAGTGGATACTTTTTCTTGAAGGCTCAACGCGGAATAGTCACAACTTCTGGAGTCAAACATGGCACTACTTCAGGCTTCCAGCATACAGGTAGTAGGGGGGTGGGACTTCCTGCAGAGGCCGTTGGCTGCTCCTCTACAAAAATATCAGTATTTGTGAGTAAGGGATAAATAGGAGGTGGGGGTTTGGAGTAGGTGCATTAATGATGGGGAAGGAGGTTTGGGGAGACCCATCCAAATTTAAACAAAAGAAAACAATGAAAAATGTCAAAGTAATTATTTTGTGGTAAATTACCATGAAGTAATTACTGTCAGCGAAGTGACATGGAACCAAGTAACTATAGACTCCATCAAATGAGGGACTATTACAAAAAGGACACATGAGCAAAAGTGCAAAACACCAGCCATTCACACAGAGGTGCGGCAGATGGAAGGACATGGATCACATCCCAAGAGTTCACAGAAAGTCTCAATTCTATCAAATCTGCAATAAGCCAGAAAGCATTGGGCTGGAGTTCATATGAGCTATAAACATACATGCTGCAATTCAGGCCCACTCATATATGGCTGTGTTTACATGTGCCTGAGAGGTCATAGGACACCTTAGGGGCTATCTGGAATTGGTTCCAGTGCATGTGAACTGCACATGCTCATTCTCTGGCAGTGCAGTTGTGTCAGGGTCTCCTTGCAATGCATAGAGAAGGCAGGAAGCCTAGAGAGAAGTGATGAATACATCCTCTCGCTGGGAACTCATTTGCCCATTACCAGGAAAAGCAGGCACTGCTAAGATCAGCTATATTTATGTGTGTCTCCCTTAGTGACAAGTAACTTCTAAGGGCATTTATCAGTAGCATTGCTATTTTCTGAGGACCATATGCAATAGTCGTATATTATAGTAATAACATCAAAGTTGTATATAGTGCCTATTGCTTGATTCCTCCACCTTTTTATCAATGTAAATGTTATTAATTCCCATTTTAAAGGCAGTCCTTCAATTAATCTGGGCAGGATGAAGGAAGGTCTGAAGGCCTGCAGGGATTCAGTAAGTGGCCTGCAGGTTTAACACAACTGTTTGGGGAGAGAGCTTAACCCAATGAGCTGTCTTGCTCGCTGGGCAATTTTCTCGAGAAAGAGTGAAAGTATTTTTCAGGGGGAATGTGAAATTGGCAAAGGAGCCTTCTGTAGTGAACGTGAGACTTGCACTGTCTGGGCAGGTTTGTGGACGCAGTGAAAAATTGTCATGCTCTGTTATTCTATAGGGTATGTGAAACTGGCATGGTAACATGTAGAGGGACTACATAATACAACAATAGAATGGGCTTAACTAGGGCAATGTGAAATATGTATGGCACTGTTGAAACTTTTATAGAATGTATTTGAAGGCAATACAAACACGCCATGATGATATTCTCAAGAACATGCTGAAACTGTAATAACAGTGTGCTTTACTGGGGCAAAGTGGAGCGTTTATGGCAGCCGCATTGCATTAAATAGAGGAATACGGCAGCCTGGCAGATTGACATGAGATCTGTTCTATTTGGAAGCCACTGAGCCCATAGCATATGTCTGCTGCACCCCTGGAAAGTTAGTTTGGGGGGCATCACATTATCAGCAGCACAATGAAAACAGACAACAGTTAGAATATACTTTGGAATTAACCCGGCACGTGGTGACAGAACCTTTACACTTTAAACTGTCAGTTCTGATGGCATTTTATTTCTTCATAAATCTGATGCATCTTATTAACCAGCACAAGAAAGATGGCATGCAGTATTTTTTTAAAACTTGCGCAAATTCTACCGCCATTTGACAGGCGTTTTTCCCAGAAGGGTAGTGATGCGTGATGTTGAGCACAGTTTTAGTGATGTGGCACACATATTTGCCTCCTAATTGTTTTTTTTTTTTTTAATCAGGCACGCAATATTGAAATGGGCACACACATGATGCTCTGCTGCTTTACTGAGTTTAGTGGACGACCTTGTACATAACGTAGGACCTATGTCATGTGTTGTATTTTAGAACCGAATATAAATCTTAAGGCTTCTTATCACATTCCTGGTTACGTCATGCGGTAAGAGTGCTGTTTTGCCACATTCATTTCAAACCTTCAGAGGATGGAGTAATCCCCACAATCCGGGAAAGGTTGCTTGAGGTAGTTCGCCTCCCTCAGACTAACATCATTTATCCAATTTGGGCAGTGTACGCACACCCAATATTTATGAAAGTTCAACAGCCATATTTTAAGAGGATACTATTTAGGATCTAATTGACAGATGCGTTTTAATAATGGCAACACCCCACTGAAAAACATTCTGTGAATTAGGCCCTTAGTTTATTACATTTGCATGAAAAGTATTTAATGTAGTCCCGCTATACAAATTGCAATAGCACAAATACAAACTTGAAACCACCATACATTTTGTTAAAAAAAAACAATACAATTTCAAAGCTTAACGATAACCTGAGACCCCAAATACTGAGATGAACACAAGAAGACTACAAAAAAATCAGCAAAAAACAAAGTTTAAAGTTCACTCTGAAAACATCAAAAGTTAAGCATAAAAGAAATTGAACAAGAATTCCAGAAGTGTGGGACAGCCGCTGAAAAAGCACGGTTTCCGGTCAGGCCTATATTAGGAGTGGGATTTGCAGCTGAGCAAGAAACTTGCTTTGTGGAACTTGCAAGCCATCATAGTGTTGCATGTCACCCCTTCTGGGGGACATATTACCTTCCAGTGTGGGTGTCATGGTCACATGGGGTAACCATGTGACTATGTAAATAAAAGGGACGAGCCATTTCTGGCTCGTCAGTCGATGTTAACCTGACTCCGTGTCGTTCTTGTGTGCACCCTGCTGGTGCAATACCACGTGCAGTAAGACCAAGGACGGGGCCCTGCACGAGGTCGGTGCCCCTGCTGGGCAACGCCGTCCTCCTTCGAGGGTATAGCCATGTGACCATGGGCTGAGCAGGGGGATCCCTGTTCATTGTCTGATGCGTGATCGCATCCCCAAAGGATCCACGTCGGGTGGCCCCGCCGACATCTGAGACCCGCACTGGTGACCCGAGGTGGGCCCCCAACAATGGCGACGAGGACGATCCGGCCCGCAGGCTGGAGCATGCGGGTGCCGGGAGCCCGTGTGTTTGGAGGTGGCATTGGCCGCTCTGCGGTGGCCCAGGGACCTGTGCTGCTTATGGGCGGCCCCCAATATGAGGCGGGCCCATCATCACCTGGGCATGCGATTAAAAAAAATAAATGCAGCATGTAACATGAAGCCCGCATTTCCTGAAATGTACAAAGGAGGCGGCGGTGACCGCAACAAAGGGCTGGCAGAGGCGGCAGAGGCCTAAAGGAAATGGGGGCGTGGCTGTGGTGCCATGGCTGCAGGGTGCAGAGGCCCGCACATGGAAAAAGAAAAAGGATTTGAGGAAGTGCAGGAGCCGCCAAAAGAGCTGAGGTGGCCTCACGGGTGGTGGGCCCATAACCACCTGGGCCCGTGATCCCGAAAAAAAAAATTGCAATCTGTTGTGGGAAGCCCGCGCTCCCCGAATTGAACAAAGGAGTTTCGGATGCGGGCACCCCCTCCAAGAATGGAGAAGGTGGACCTGCGGCCTCAGACACGAAAGATGGAACAGTGGCATCCGCCACATGGAGGAGGTGGATCTGGCACCCCCCATCCCTCCAAGAAAAAGAAAATGCCTGGCGGCCCCTGCGCCGCAGCAAGATGTCCCCATGCGGTGACTGCCGCAACAGATGAGGAAGCGGTGTTGGCCGCGGATACAGGGAGACAGAGTTGAGCCCTGAGCCCCCACCGTGAAGAGGATGACCAGGGATGGAGCAGATGCACCAGCGTGCCGCCCCACCCCGAGACCAGCAAAGTGTGGCAGCTGTGCCAGCAGCCCCGAGATACTGGGCATATGGTTGCTGCTCCGGACCGGAGCGAAGGATGGTGCGCGGCCCGATCCCATGGCTGCAGGGAAGGCAGCGTGAGCCGCGTGAGGGGGAGCTGCGCTGCAGCGCTCTGGCCCCATGGGAGAAAAAAAATGAAGAGCTCCACATCGGGCTGGTAGTGAGATGCTGCCCCCCAAACAACGGAAAATAAGGGGGACATGGAGAATTGGGCCATCTGCTGAAAACAGTCCCTGGAGGGAGTCACGGTTACCCTGCCACACATTAGTCCTGCAAGTATCCAGCCCATGTTATCAAGGAGGGTGAGGGTGGCGAAGACAGTAATCCCCACAGCACCTCCTCCATCTGCCATCATGAGGGAGTGCTGCCATCATTAAGCGGGGTGGGGAGGCATCCAAATGAACATGTGTGCAGGCAAGCCGGGGGTACCCTGAAGAGGGAAGGCAGAATGTCCTGTGGCCTCACAGCAACAAGGAAGAAGGCCATGGTAATAGCGCTGCACCAGTGTAATCTTGCAATCCGCCCCGAAATGGGGGGAAGTGAAAGGAGCAGTCTGTTGTTCGGTCGCTAGTGCACTGCAGCAGGGAGCCTACCCCACCGATGAACATGACCAGCATGACCCCGGGTGTGTCCAGAAGCGTGTGTACCCATCCTGAACTGTGGGTTTGTCTGTTAGCCAATTATCACTAGCTAAGGACCAGGCCGATGTGGCCCCTGGGCTTTCCAAGGTGCGGCTTTGCTGGTTTCTGACTGTGGGGTGACTGTCCTATACAAACACTGGTGAAGGCACAAACTGGTTTCCTGCAACTCTACGAGTGCGCAATATGGACATCATCGACATCCCCATGAAGACTGGGAGCCTGCAGACACGGACTTGCTTAAAATGGCTCAGTTGGTGGGCAATGTAATATGGTGCACATCTGTATACATGGAATGCCTTATGTGGTGCCAGGAGCTCTCATTAGTGCCGTTCAGTGACATTGGAACCACTCACCCAGGTTAATAAAGGGTGTGAAAATTAGTAGGGTTGTGGTATTAGTATTAGTGTGTGTATTTGTGTTGTGGTTTTGGGGAGTTTATTTTATTGTTATGAAAAAGGAGGAGTGTTGCATGTCACTCCTTCTGGTGGACATGGTACCTTCCAGTGTGGGTGTCATGGTCACATGGGCTAACCATGTGACCATGTAAATAAAAGGGAAGAGCCATTTCCGGCTCATCAGTCGATGTTAACCTGACTCCGGTGTTGTTCTTGTGTGCACACTGCTGGTGCAATACCACGTGCAGTAGGCCCAAGGACGGGGCCCTGCACGAGGTCGGTGCCCCTGCTGAGCAACGCCGTCCTACTTTGAGGGTATAGCCATGTGACCATGGATTAGGGTGCAACCCGGTCTGTGTGCCCCCAGAGCCGGGGCTGCTGTGAGCAGGATGCCCCCAGCCCACGTGATCTGCTCCGGTGATCCGAGGCCGAGCAGGGTGATCCCTGTTCATTGTCTGATGCATGATCACATCCCCAAAGGATCCACGTCGGGTGGCCCTGACTACATCTGGGGCCCGCCCTGGTGCCCCGAAGTGGGCCCCCAACACATAGGGTTACCAATTTCTCTGCCACATGTTCCTGCGGGTTATGTCGAAAAGCTTTAAAAACCGAGAAAGCTCATTTCAATTCAACATGTTTCTCGAGTGCAACCATTGTGCATCTCAGACAATAGGACACATGCAATCCGAATTCTGTCCTTCACACATCGAGAGTGAATAATGGTACATTAGTGTTAGTGGTAATACGTCTGTGCTGTATTTGCGCTGGTGCTAAAGTGCAAAAAAAGCATGTGATAAAGTGGTTGCGTATTGAAGTGGTTGTGTGTTGTTGTGTGTGAATGGACCATAACACTGAGCCATGTGATCAGGAGAGTTGACCTCAACAGACAAAGTGCATGATTAGGCAGCCCTGGAGGGAACATTTGCCAGGGCTGTGAGCCATGATCGAGTCATTGCACCAGATGTGCCTCTTTCCTTGGGCAGATGAGAATGCAAAGCCTCGTTAGTGGTCATTATGAGTATGGGGTAACTTTAAAAACACGTGGTCTTTTAAATACCACCTACTTAAAACATACCACCTGGTTACGTGGTGTTTATACCATGATATTCCATGAAATCCCAACTCATAATTACACAATGAAGCCCTTACACTGGATAGGGATGGTAACAAAGCAATCCTCGATTGCTGACATGCTTTGCAGTGCATTTTGAGACCGATCAATAATATCATTGATTTAGACACAGCGTAAAATATGTATCCAATATGTAATTTAATTGGGTGAACAAGGCTGGAAGCCAACATTCTGTAACAATCGAAAGACAGGGACGCCCCCCATACAGTCTCATTTGTGTTCACCTAGTAAATCTAGTGGAGAGGAATGCATCTGGAACCACATCCATAATGGTACATAACACGGGAATCCGGGCGCTTTCCGGATTCCTGTGCCATTTACATCCAAAGATGAAAAATGCACGTTGATCACCACCAACTGTGCATGCATGTTCTTTAAGGGCAGCAGTCATGTACACATGTGCCTGCCATTACATGGAATCTCTATTGATGCTGCCTGCTTTTTTCAATTGTTTAATGCAGATGATTGTTCATAGGGACTCAGTCCTCTCTGGCAGGATCACAATCAGGTGTGGATTGAAGGGCTATCTTTTTTCCACGCACAGAGAAGAAAAACAGACACAGGGCCTGATGATAAGTTTGCCGGTATGCTGGCAGTAAATCCACCAGGATACCTGCAAACGGAATTACTGTTACCGCCACTTGGTTTGGTGGAATAACTACCAGATTACAAGTGACGGTGTGGGTGGTAAATCCCTGTTCCATGGAATTCCATAGGACTACATGGGGGGGATTTGCCTGTATTACCGGCACTGGTAATACTGGTGGCAGTAATACAGGCTATTTTTGCCAGTAGGATGGCAGAATTACCTCCAGCTTCCAGCCACCCAACTGGCAAACTTATACTTTGCTGATGCAGTAATGTGCTGGTATATGGCAATACCGGCACGTTATTACCACACCAGCAAAGTTATAATGAGGCCCAAAGTGTATTTCCTGTTCTTTGCCACACACAATCCTGGGAAATGTGATCAAATGGCCTGTAGTCGGATAGACGCTGATGAGCTTGTCTCTGAATATTTAGCAACCAACGGGCCATTTTCCACCGGTTAGAAATGAGACTGTCAGTATAACATGTCAGACTGTACAAGAACTAATATTTTATTTTGATGAGTGCTAAAATATTTCAATGTGAAGGCAAGCAAGGATGATGAGGACAACGTGGGAACTCGAACTGTGTAAGGAAAGTCATTGCTGATTCATGCCACAAGAAGAATGAATGCCTAAAGAGCAAGTAGGACACCACCCACGCAGAAACTACCTGTCACGCTCACTTCACTTCCCTCTCCACACCATGCAGAAGCACCTAGGTCATGCAGCACTCACACTACAGGCACACTACCCACAGCCTCACGCTCTATCACTCACGACAGGAGGGTGTCACGTGAGCAGGTTCACCCCTGGGGCCGCTGCATTCATATGCAGGCACGCAAGTGCGGGAATCCCCTGTTTCTTTCTTGGCGCCTCCCATGGCATCTGCAGGATGGTGCTCGCAGAAAGCTGCTTCCGCAATCAGTGAGGCGGAACCCGCGATCACGTGCCTCGCTCGCGGGTCACATGACATGCTTGCCCGTTTCTCTAGTGGGTCATGTGACACGCAGACGGCCGCTATTTAAACCTTGAACTGCCCGCAAATCCTTGCTTCACAGGAGGACTCTGTATGGCACTCAGGACTTACTTGCTTTCAGGGAACTACGACTCGGATTTCTTCACGGACTTGCTCTGGTTACGCTCTTTGGCTCTTCGACCTCGATAGATCAGCTGACCTCGGATTGTATTGCGGACTGCCTTGTTTTGCCCTTATTGGATTTGGCGTTTCATTTTTGCTACTTCAAGTTTTCAAGTCATTGACTCCGGTTCTTCTGCACTCACTACAGGTGGGTAGTCTGGGCTTTACACCCGGACCACTGTTCCTCGCCCCTCTGTCATCGAGGATCCAGCTCACGTGCCCCTTCCACGGAACCAACACCAGACCCAGGGAATACGTCACATCACCTTTCCTGCTTAGGTAAGCACCCGCCTATTTCAGTGTTTCTGGTTGTACTGTGCTCATTTGGTGCTAATCAAAGCTTTCCTTTGCAGCAGCCTTGGGTTCATCAACGCTCCGCGGTTCCAGGCTTCGAGGATCACCCACCTGTGGCCTCAGTGATTGCATAGGGAGTATTCTTATATTCACTCTCTCCAATACTTGTGGACGGAGGTTTCATACTCTTCACAATCAAGAAACCTGGAAGACTGTGAAGCCTTTTTTTGTTGTGCTGAGTATGGAGGGTTCTGCGGATGATCCCATGGCGGCTATAGTTCAGGGGATCACAATACTAAGAGCAGACATGGCCGCAGCTACCACAGCCCTTCACCAGCATCTAGATTCTATCCATAGCGTCCAGCATCCTTTACCTGCGGATGTAGAGTTTGGGAACGCAACCCCACCCGCTCCAGTACCCCAGGTCCCGATACCAACCTCTCCCACTCCTGTGGTTCTCCCCTCTCCTTTTCCCTTGGCTGCTCCTGAAAGGTTTCAGGGAGACCCCAACAAATACTGCACATTGATCAATCAGTGCAAGCTACAGTTCTTGTGCCAACCCGCTGCCTTCCCTGATTCCACTGCTAAAGCTGCCTTCTTGTTGTCCCACTTATCTGGCACTGCAGCTGCTTGGACTAATCCACTTCTTGAGAATGACAGTCCTACATTCTATGATTTTGACCTCTTAGTAGCTGAAATGTCAGGTGTCTTCGACACTCGCCACAAAGTTCAGTCCCGGGATTTAGAACTACTGGAACTACACCAGGGTAGGGGAACACTCATTGAGTATCTCACACAATTTAATCAGCTGTCAGCAGAGACCTCATGGCCCGAGAGCAAAAGAGCAGTTGTGTTCTACAGGGGTTTGAATAACACCATGAAAGATGCCCTCTCAGTGGTCCCTTCCTTGCCAACGTTATTTCCCGACCTAGTGAATCTGTCTCTTCAGGTCTATGCGCGACGATCTGAACGGAGAGCCGAAGCTGGGTTCTCTGGTTCCGTCTCCCCTGTGGCGCCCTCTCCCTCCGAGTCAACATCGGAACCCATGCAAGTCGGTGGACTTTAGTCCACTGACAACCTCAGAAAGGGAACGCAGGAGGGTAGACAACGCCTGTTATTACTGTGGTTTGGTGGGACATTTCATAAAAGAATGCCCCCGTCGTCCAAAACCTAAGAACCAGGGTTTTCGGACAGCTCGATCGTAAATCCGGGGACGGGATCGAGCGCTCTTTGTCATTCCCCGGACTTCACAACTGCTTTTGGCACCATCAGACCCATTATGGTACAAGCCCAAATACAACCCAACACTGACATTTCACACCCGGTTACCATCATCATTGATTCAGGAGCCACAGGGAATTATATGGATATCACCTTGGCCCTGTCGCTCAATCTCCCACTCATCACCAAATCCCGGCCCGAACCCGTGCAAGCTGTAGATGGGAGCTCATTGGTTTCTGGTCCTGTTAAACAACAGACAGCCCCACTCACATTGATCATACAGACTACACATAAGGAAACCATCAGTTTTGATTTAATAACCATGCCACAATTTAGTCTCATTCTGGGCATTCCATGGTTGCGCTTACACAACCCTTTGATCAATTGGAAGACGGGAACAGTACTCTTTGAATCAGATGTCTGTCAGGACTTTTGTCTCTCGGTTCCTCCCGGCGAGATCTCACAAACCCAAGTCCTCAGCACCATCACACATCTCTCTTTGGAGGACTCTTGGATCTCCACGACAGATACACACATCGTGGGTCTAGTGACTGGGGCTATTCCGGAGGCCTACCAGGATTTTCATGATGTATTCGACAAGGGATACTCAGAGGTCCTTCCTCTCCATAGGCTGTCTGACTGCCCCATAGATTTGTTGCCTGGTTCTGTTGTTCCAACAGGCCGTATTTACTCACTATCTCCTACGGAAGAACAGGCATTAAAACATATATACAGGAATCACTACTGAAGGGGCATATACGCCCATCTTCGTCCCCAGCTGCCAGTCCCATCTTCTTTGTCCCTAAGAAAGAGGGAGACCTCCACCCATGTGTGGACTACCGACACCTTAATTCCATCACCAAGAAGGATCGGTATCCCATAACCCTGATCACACCATTACTGGACCGTCTCACACATGCATCGGTGTATACCAAGCTAGACCTCCGGGGAGCGTACAATCTGGTACGTGTGCGAAAAGGAGACGAGTGGAAAACTGCCTTTTGCACTCGCTACGGACTCTATGAATACTTGGTCATGCCTTTCGGCCTCTGTAATGCGCCGGTCACGTTTCAGCGCTTCATGAATGAGATATTTAGTGATATTCTGGACGTATTCATGGTGTTCTATTTAGACGATGTTCTCATCTTTTCGCAGTCAAAGGAAGAACATGTTTTGCATGTGAAAGAGTTCTTGACATGATTACGCATGTTTTCCCTTTTCGGTAAACCCGAAAAATGCCAGTTTCATGTTGACAACATTGAGTTTCTGGGGTTTCCCATCACCCCTGACGGCTTAGCTATGAATCAAGCCAAGGTCAAAGCAGTATTGCTATGGCCGATCCCTACCTCCCTCAAGGGGTTGCAATCTTTTTTGGGTTTTGCAAATTTCTACAGGCGGTTCATCTTTGGGTTTTCTTCCATTGCAGCACCTCTCACCGCCCTGACCAGCCCTCTTGTTCCGTACAAATGGTCGGACGAACAACAACGTGCATTCAATGCCCTTAAATCAGCCTTTACCACCGCTCCTGTCCTCCAGCACCTGGACCCCGAGTTACCCTTCATAGTCGAGGCTGACGCATCCTCATTCGCTCTAGGGGCGATCCTTCCACAAGAGTGCCCTACCACTGGATGTCTGCATCCGGTCGCGTTTCATTTCTGTAAGTTCACCCCCACGGAATGTCATTATACGGTGACCGAAAAAGAGCTTCTGGCTGCTAAAGTGGCATTTCAGGTGTGGCGTCACCATCTCCTAGGGGCAAAGCACCGTGTTACGGTCTTCTCAGATCATCAGAACCTCCATGACCTAGCGTCACTTAAATGCATCAATAGTGGACAATTCAGATGGCATCTGTTTTTTGCTGCTTATGATTTCCAAATTAAACACCGTCCAGGTACCGTCCATGGAAAGGCTGACGCCTTGTCCCGCTCTCCTGGTGGTGTTTCATTGCCTGTCTACCCCGAATCCTTACTAGACAAAAGGAATGCCATCTGTCTCTGTACCCCGTCCCTGCCACTTTTGGATAATATCTGCACGTGGGTATCTGCCCACCCATCTCTGCTTCCGGAATGGGATCTGGTCTTACAGGGCGGTCTGCCCTTCTTTCAGAACAAGTTGTTCTTGCCCACAACTGACACTCGCAATTTAGCTCTTGAATGGTCTCACGATCTGCCCATTAATGCCCATCCCGGTCAGAGAAGGACACTCTCGCTTTTGCAACGTTGGTGTTGGTGGTCTTCTATTAGGAGGGACGTAGAGTGTTATGTCAACACCTGCCCTGTCTGTGCCCAATGTAAACATCGAAAGGGGCATCCATTAGGTCTTCTGCAGACTCTACCCATACCTCCAAGGCCATGGCATACTCTAACGATGGATTTCGTAACGGACCCCCCCAGGGTACAAGGCTTTGACTCCATCTGGGTAGTGGTGGACGCATTTACCAAAATGGCACGCTTTATTCGTGCTCGGGCATTCCCTCTGCCCCAGTGTTGGTGGGTCTGTTTTTTAGGTCCATTGTCTGTCTTTTTGGGTTGCGTTTGGTGTTGGTGTCCGCCATGGGTTCCCAATTCACCTCCCAATTCTGGCGTGCCTTAACCAAGTTGGTGGAGATCGATTCACGTTATTCCTCGGCCTATCATCCTGAGACGGATGGGCAAACCGAGAGAGTCAATCAGACCATGGAGCAGTATCTACGTTGTTTGACGCTTCAACATCAGCAGTCCTGGTTTTGCATCTTGCATATGGCTGAGTTTGCGTACAAAAATGCTGTGCATTCCTCCACTGGTTTCTCCCCGTTCTATGCTTTATATGGGCAGCATCCTAAAATCCTGCCCGTCGCTGATTTCTCGCTTTCCGGCAATCCGGCCACCTCCGCTTGTATCAGGGATGTGTCTGCTGTCCACTCGCAAACCTTGCTTCATCTCAGGGAGGCCCAGGCCTCGGTGAAGGCTGCTGCGGATCGGAAGCATGCCACTGCCCCCTCTTATGCAGTGGGGGATCCGGTCTGGCTCTCCTCGCGTCACCTCCACTTGCGGGGTTGCCGCAAGCTTTTGCCCCGTTTTGTTGGCCCCTTCGTGATCTCTCGTGTGATCAATCCCGTGGCCTATCGGCTTCAGGTCCCTGTGTCTTGGCGGCTTCACCCTGTCTTTCATGTGTCCCTTCTCAAGCCCTGCCCTGGTCCTACCTGCCTTCCTTCCCCGGCTGCTTTGGTTTCCCCTTCTTCCCCGGATGTGTTTGAGGTGTCTGCTATCCTGGGTTCCCATGTTTTCAGGGGGGGTTTGCAATACTTGGTGGATTGGGAGGGCTATGGTCCCAAGGAGCGCTCTTGGGTCCCTGCCAGGGATGTCCATGCCCCCCGTTTGATTTCCCGCTTTCATAGGAACAATCTTTTGTGCCAACAGGGTCGTGGGCCCTTGGGGGGGGCTCTTTCATGCTCGCTTCACTTCCCTCTCCACACCATGCACAAGCACCTAGGTCATGCATCAATCACACTACAGGCACACTACCCACAGCCTCACAGTCTATCACTCACGGTGGGAGGGTGTTACGTGAGCGGGTTAACCCCCAGGGCCGCTGCATTCATATGCAGGCACGCAAGTGCGGGAATACACTGTTTCTTTCTTGGTGCCTTTCATGGCGTCTGCAGGATGGTGCTCGCAGAAAGCCGTTTCCGCGATCAGTGAGGCGGAACCCGCAATCACGTGCCTCGCTCGTGGGTCACATGACACGCTTGCCCGTTTCTCTAGCGGGTCATGTGACATGCAGACGGCTGCTATTTAAACCTTGAACTGCCCACGAATCCTTGCTTCACAGTTGTTCACTTTGGAGGACTCTGTACGGCACTCAGGACTTTCTTGCTTTCACAGAACTACGACTTGGATTTCTTCAGGGACTTGCTCTGGTTATGCTCTTTGGCTCTTCGACCTTGATAGATCACCTGACCTCGGATTGTATTGCAGACTGCCTTGTTTTGCCCTTATTGGATTTGGCATTTCATTTTTGCTACTTCAAGTTTTCAAGTCATTGACTCCGGTTCTTCTGCACTCACCACAGGCGGGTAGTCTGGGCTTTACACCCGGACCACTGTTCCTCGCCTCTCTGTCATCGGGGAACCAGCTCACGTGCCCCTTCCATGGAACCAACACCAGACCCAGGGAATACGTCACATCACCTTTCCTGCTTAGGTAAGCACCCACTTATTTCAGTCTTTCTGGTTGTACTGTGCTCATTTGGTACTAATCAAAGCTTTCCTTTGCAGCAGCCTTGGGTTCATCAACGCTCCGTGGTTCAGGGCTTCGCGGATAAACCACCTGTGGCCTCAATGATTGCATAGGGAGTATTCTTATATTCTCTCTCTGCGATACTTGGGGACGGGGGTTTCATACTCTTCACGACAATCAAGAAACCTGACAGTACCAAAAAGGTTTATGTTATAAGTAAAGACTTATGGTTAGTTTGGCACGGGTTACCCAAAAGAAGGACTGCACTGTGCTGCCACACATATTTCTGGACCTTCCCCCAAATCCAAAACGATTACATCATGCTTCTCAACCTGTGCGAACCTTTGGGAGAACCTCCGCTATGAAGAGCCCCTCTAGGCTGTGAGTTTCGAAAGCCTTCTTCTCTATATCCATCCAAGTATGTCCTCCTTCATCCGATTGCATGTCAGACAGATGTTGAAGAGCAAACACCTGTCCATAAGCATACAAGTTCAGGATCCCAACACATATGTGGACAGAACATTCATCTTGATCGCTGGCACCTTGCCACATACCAGATATTTCAGTACAAACTAGTGCCTGATACCTTCCTTTACTTTATTTGAAATGCTCTTTATATTGGTATACATCACTTTATCAATATCAGGCACTATGTATAGTCACAGAAATCTGTTGCCATCTCCCATCCATCTTATGCTCCACTCTTGCACATCCCTGAGGCTGTAGTTCTGCAAAGTAAGCAATGCCTCAGTGTTACTTATATTGAATTTATAACCTGGCACAGCACTGTACATCTGGAGCAGCTCCATGGCATATCTGAGCAAGGCTGTACAAGAGGCGAGAAGTAGGCCGTGTACAAGCTGCAATGCTGAAGGGTACCACTCTCTAGATGAAATTCGCCAGAAACAATGCCAATGGTCATATGCTCCCTGGCCTTCGCACCATGATAAAGAAAACAAATCAGCCGAAAGAGGAATCAGGGAACCAAAACGCCTGCAGCGCCCTATTGAGAAGGATCCAATTAACATGGCCATATGCCTTATCACCATCAAGGCTATTGCGGCCATATTGACTTCACTCTTTCAATGAATGCCAACACGATCTAAAAGTGCTCTATTATTGTACTGACCATGTCTGCCTGTGATAAATCCAAAATCCAAGAAATTAACCAAATCAGAAACAATCGACTCCAAGGGATATTATATTTTCGTGAGGATATTCATATCTATAGGTGTGAAAGATATGGTCCTGTAGTACGAACGGTCTGACCCTGGTTTAAGTATAATAGCAAGAGGTATGCAGTTCATCAAGTGATGCTTAGCACCGTATGCCAAGAAGTCATTAAATACGATTTTCAAAAGTGGGATAGCTTCCTCTGAAAAGGTATTCAGAACAGAACTCCAGAGGAATGCCATCCAATCCTGAAGATATACTAGTCTTCATCACCTTTATGGCCTCCCAGAAAACCCCCACTATCTCTGGCCTAACACACTGTTACACCTTCCCTCATCAACCATGGCGAGCCTCATGCTGGAAAGGAACTGCTCAATGTCTCTGATTCCAGACCTAATGTCCCCCATGTATGTTTCCTATTCATATTTCCTAAAGGCATCTCTAATTGTCTGGATATCAGTGACCAACCCTCCATTTTTGTTTAAATCAAACACAAACGTTCTGTTCCTTGAGTCAACGGGCTCTCCCACCAAGCTCTCATGATCTCTGCCTTGCACAGCAGAGAGTAAACTCCCCCTTGCTTTGTCAGATAGCATAGGACTTCTTCATCCTGGCTCAATACGTACTTCCCTTTCCACCGTTTCAAGAAAGTTCCATCTGCTTTCATCTTCCATTTGTTTCTTTTTAGCCTACAGTGCAACGCTAATGATACTGCTTCTCATGAAGGCATTCCGGCCATCCAAATACTGACTAGGGCTCACTTTGACACTAAAAATCTCTTTCAAGAACATAGAAATCTCCAATTGTGGCAGATTAAGCATCGAAATTGATGAGAATGGAGTTGTATGTGTTTTCTCGCCAAGGTCTTCATCCATTGCCATGTCCAAAAAGACGGGGTCATTTTGTGAGATTACTATATTCCCGATTCAGCCATGTCAGTACCTTTGTGTATGTTATGTTATGTTGTGCTACTGGGATTTATATTGCGCACTGCTACCAATAACACAGATTCCAGGTTTTCGGGAAGGTGGGGAAGATCTGCCAGGAGCCAGGAGTGACTGGTGTCTATGGAAGAAACGTTGCAGTATGAGTGGCGCAGAAAAGATATCTATTCACGAGCTATCTGGGAATCTGAGAGGCCCAGAATATCTTTCAAAGTAAAACGCCCTCTATTATGAAGTATGTCCTGTGACAAAGTCCCCTGCCTAGTTCAGGGAAAGATGTTTGGAGGCACCGACATTATGGATTCATTTTTCAAACATGGACAGCACTTTTGATTTACCCTTCCTGAAGTCAGGATGCATTACCATGCACCTTGTCTGACATTAGCAGAACCACTAAGGGTCTACTAAATGAAAGACCTGTGTGCAGTGTTTAGAGGTTCTCATCGATCGTCTTGATTAAGCATGGCCCCTCTCTTAGAGTCATCCGCCCTTAGTTCTCACTAACCCCCTGTGTAAAATGTATGTTTTTGGCTCCATGTGAATAGTTCATTGGTGGGTTTGCCTGCAACCACTTAAAATGAAAATGTGTTCACTTATGATGATCTTTGCACATGCAGTCATGTGCCCAGCCCCTTGTCTGATGTGGGGGTCACCCCTATAACCCTGGGTGGTGCCCTGCTCACCTTCCTCCACTCTACTCTCTGAAGTCATGCTGGAGACACCACCTCAACCCTTGGTCTCCCACCAGGCCTTCCTTACTCCACCCTAACTCATGATCTGCCATTGGGCCCTACTTACGATGCAGCTCCCCCCTCTCTCTCACCCTACCACCACCCCTGACCTCACTCCTCCATACGCTAATTCCCTTGTCCGGCCACCACTTTTTCTTCTGGGTTTGTTGAACAAAATGATGCATGCAAATTTCCTGACAGGGCTCCATTCGTGAAAGGTGGCCTGCCGGGAATAACCTTTTGCTCAAAGTGGGCACAACATCTTTTTTATAGAAGGCTGTAATGTTTGGCCCATTTCTAATACTTAGCCTATCAGATGTCTTCAGCATAACCTTATTAACAGGGACTCACAGATAAGCCTTGGGTCAATATACTTTGGGTTTCCAAAACAGGTCCAATTGTGGGCTTTTGGAAAATGCCATTGTTTACTTATTTCTTGTTGCGCCACTCTACAACATTCCCCTTGAGACTAAACTCCCTAGATTTGTGAGGATCTGTCTGTGCAAAGGTAATCAGTTGTGTATTCCTTTTCCATATTTATTTTGTAGGTAAGACCTTCACAAGGCAATGTTCAGTATGTTAGCTGATGACGTCTGAGGAAATGTTGCCATTGGGGCATGATGCCCATCTTTACCAGGCTAGCCTTCTCAGTGAGGACATGTCTTGTGTGAGCCCTTTCTTAAGCTCTCTTGATTTCACTGGGAATCCTTGCGTAATTAGCCTTATATATATATATAGGTTTGTATTGTACCTCGCAGATGCAGTGTTCCATTTAAAAGGGAAGTTTGATTTACATATTGGGACTCATCTCAAACTTGTTCATATTTCTCTAAAAGTCACAGCTACTTACAAACATGGGTACATTTCTTTAGTGTGAGTCATAAGGGAGACCTATAGATTTTTTCAATTGACTGGAATATTATCCACAAACATTAGGGCAGTTTCAGAAAGGCATATCTGTGAGTAACTCTGACATACTGTAGATATGAACATACAGAGGGCGATTTGATTCAAGAAGAAGTTACCAGGAATAAATAAGATCTACTCCTATTAACTTCTTTTGTGAGTCAATGATTGGTCTCCAGGTTTAGGTCAAGGGTAAGTCAACGTAACATCAATGTCTAGCTGCCGAATAAGAGGTTAATTGTTTATTTCCCAATTTGACTAATTCATGCTTAAGGGTTGTTCATAAAATGTTATACAAGGGGTTAAATGGTAGAGTGAATAACAGTGGCAAATCGGGACAGCATTAACATCCCACTCCATGTCACCCCTTTATTAGAATTCTTGATGGGGGGAGGGTTATGGCCTGTCATAATGAATTTGCAATATAAATGTCCAGAACCCATCTATAACCCATGTCTAATAAGTCCCTGTCCACAAATGATTATTGTTCCCGGTCAAAGTAAAAGTAGTACTACAATGATTTTATTCAGATTTCATAATAAAACACATAAAATAACAGAATTAAATACATTCAGTACAATTGCATATTAAAATAGAGAACTCCAAAGAAAGGAGAAAACAAAACGAAAAACAAGTTTAAAATATCTCTATTATCCACAGTTGACTTCTTGCCAAAGCACATTTCACATACGTGTACATCTTAGAATGAATATCATTGTCCCTGGCTGCCAAAAATAGTAACAATTCTTCAGCACAACCGAATGACGTGTCGATTTGTACGGCTGAGTTGGTGGCGATTGCATTGACGATTGATAGGGTGTGCGAGTTGGGGTTTGAGAAGGTGGTGGTGTTTTCGGATTCATTGAGTGGGTTGCAGGCGATTGTGGCAGGGGACATCAGGAGGAAGATTGATCGGTGTGTGCGTGGGGGGATGGTTCTGGAGTTGGCGTGGGTCCCCAGTCACATTGGCATTTTGGGTAATGAGTTGGTGGATTTGGCGGTGGGTGCGGGTATGAGGAGAGGAGCGGTTGATGTGAGGATACCTTTGAGTATGGATGAGGTGAAGGCTGTGGTGGTGAAGCAGGTTATGGATGAGTGGCAGGAGAGGTGGGAGAGTGGGGTGAAGGGCAGGTGGATGTTTGGTGTTCGTGAGAAAGGGTCTGTGAAGGAGGATGCAGGGTAACTGGAATGGAGGAGGAGAGAGGAGGTGATGCTGAACCGGTTGAGGATAGGGCATGTGGGGCTGAATGACAGTCTGTTTCGAGTGGGGAAGTGTGAGTCGAGGGACTGTGCGGTGTGTGGGGTGCCTGAGACTGTGGGACATTTTTTGCTTGCGTGTGAGAGGCATGTTGAGGAGAGAGAGTTGATGAGGGTTCGGTTGTCTGCGCTGGGAGTGTCTGAACTGAGTGGGAAGGCTTTGCTGGGAGGAGTCGGGGTGAGAGGCAGGGAGAGGAGCAGTGTGCTGCTAGATTTTGTGGGGCAGACAGGGCGGTGGGAGGAGTTATGAGAATATGAGGGCTGCGTGTAAGATTGGTGGGGTAGGTACACATCATCCTTTTGGATGGGGAAGCGCCTGCGTGGGTCTACACTTAAAAGTAACCATGTAGTTCACATCACAAACTCCATGTCACATCTTATGAAAAAAAAACAGCCGACATGTGTTTCATGCATCTAGGTGCTTTATCAAGGCTATAAAAATATAGCAAGCATAAATATATAATAAACTTTGTACACATAGTTTGATCATGCAATTATCTTTTCGCAACCATATTTTGATAATATACTCTGGGCATGCCATTTTTCACATGAACTTCCATATTAAAGTAATTTCCAATGCCATTTTCATGATATCCAATATACGTAATCTTCCTCTTATGGCATATTTGATGGATTTATATTGAATTAATATGTCTCTATTTTCATTGCAATCAATATATCTTATACTAATATCGAATACTCAAAATAATAGATGTTGTTTGTGTATGAGAATAGAAGGTGTAGTCCCTTGACTATGGGTTTTCCAGGCATAGGACTGTCCACGTTTCCCAACTCTGCACTTTAAGGCTTTGGTTAGTGATCAGGCTCCTGACAATTTCTCAATAGGTATAGCCATCTTTCACTCCATTGCTAAGTTGCAATCCCTAAAGAAGAAATATTCCTCCTTCTGCGAACTGCAATACAGTGGTAAGGAACCCTTTAAAAAAATCTTTATATTAATTGGGCACCTAGTACAATCCTATTGTGAGGTGAATTTTCTTATGTATTCCCTAATTATAAAGTATCAACCCTGTTGGTGAGCATAGTATCAATATCAGAGAGAGCAACCACTGATGGACTACGCGATTAGGTGACAAGTCATCCCTTCTGGTTTTTGGCTTCACTTTCTGTCTAGAAGTTCACTACCAGCAGTCATCTTGGATTGGTAACTTCGCTCTCTGCAGGCATCTTGGATTGGTGACTTCACTTCCTGTGGCCATCTTGGAAAAGCCCCATCTCTAGTTGAAGGCTACACATGGAGGCGTACCCAGTCGCATGAGGACCTGCCATTCTACCTCTCTGTCCTGAACTCTCTCAAGTCCTCTCTTGATAGAACTAAAAGGGAATTCTACCTCACCCTCATTGACTTTCAATCCAACCATCCTCACTGGCTACAGGGCACCCTAAACTCATTCCTCACTCCTCCTAAATCTACAACTATCAACTCCACTCTCACAGCTAATGACCAAGCTGAATACTTTGCTGCACAAAGTTCCGAAATTGGGGACTGTCCCCTGGTCTTCCTCACACTGACTCCTCCTACATTCCACACTCCACCTACTCTACCATCATCTTCTGCCTCTATCTCCCACTTTAGTCACTCGAATACTGAAGAAGTCATAACTCCCCTTGCTCCTCAGATAATCAAGCCTGTTGTCCCTTTAGTGGCCTTTCACCTCACTGAACTCTTCAACCTGCCCTTCAACTCCACTTGCTTTCGTACTATTTTCAAAATAGCCATGGTCATCCATCTCCTAAAAAAAGCAAGGGGCTCACCCAAACCTACCAGCTAAATTATGTCCAGTGTCTCTCCTTCCACACTACTCTAAAGTGCTCAAAAGGGTTGTGTTCAACTGTCATACCAATTTCCTCGACATCCACAACCTTCAAGACCCCCCAAAGGCAGATTTCAACTCCTGTCATTCCACGGAAACTGATCTCATGAATGTGTCCCGCTTAATCGCCTCTGCTAAGCACTAAAACATATCTTCTATCCTAATTCCCCTTCTCCTGTCTGCTGCCTTTGACACTGTCAATCACTCTGATCTCCTTAATACCCTCTTTCTTCTCGGGATTCGCAATCAAGCCCTTCCACATCCTCCCAGGCACCTTGCCAATTTTCTGTCTCCTGGAGCAACAACACTTCTCAACTCACTCCTCTAACTATTGGTGTCCCATAAGGCTCTGTCTTGGGTCCTCTCTTCTTTACACCCTATATCCCTGCTCTTGGGGCATTGATCTCCTTCTTTGGGTTCTCTTACCCACTCTTCGCGGACGACACCCAAATCTCATTATCTTTTCCTGAACTCTCCTCTGATTTCTCTATCAGAATTTCCAACTGTCTCTCTGCCATTAAATATTGGATGTTTTGCACTCTCTGATGCTAAACTCTACCAAAACAGAGGTGCTCTTCTTCCCTGTCAAATGTTCTCTCTCATCACTTCCTCTGCCTATCCAGTTACCACCTGACAATCTCCCCTACATTACTTCAGCTGGAAACCTTGGCTTCATCTACGACCCTTCTCACACCTTTTACTTTCATCTCCACAATTGCAGCAGCAGTTTGCCTCAACTTCCTAAATATTCGTAAAATCAGGCACCTCCTTCCTTTCAACACCACCAAGAATCTCGCAACCACTCTTGTCTTCCTTAAACTGGACTACTGTGCCAGCACCTCTCTGGTCTCCCCAACTATGCTTTCTATTCTCTCAACAAGATCATTAACTTTGCTAACAGGACTCACTTTGAACTCCCTCACTTCCCCCCTACGTCCTTGTACTGACACCAAGCTGGATGGCCGATGATGCAAAACAGAGCCAGATTTAAATATCTTCTCATGGTTCACAAATCCATCCATGGTAAGACACCACCGTATCTATCATCCCCTCTTCAAATGTACAAGACTTCTCGTAATCTCTGCTCTGCCTCGTCAACTACCTTTGTGGCTCCTCGCCATCTCTGTGGTTCCTCTTGCTTCTGCTCTTTCTCTCTTCTTGTTTCACTTGCATGGAATTCTCTTCCCTCGGACATCCGAGACACAGTCCTCACAAATTCGTTCAAAACCAATCTAAACGCTTACAACCTCACGTCCGAGTTACCCTCTTAACCCACTTCTCATCTGCTTTCTAGCTAACATTTTTCCCTCGCCTCTAACATGCCACTGTTCCTCACTTTCTCTGCCTCCACTCTAGCACTTCATCCATCATGATCACACCCCGAGCACAGCTGGCCGTACTGCCTACCTGCACTTAAACATTTCTAATGTTGGTAATGCCTAATCTAGGTATGTCCACTTATGCAATTGTTCCCGGTGACTGCTCGATTTGTTCCCCTCCGCAACCTGGTCAGAATGTCCCTCAAACTAACCCCATTGTTAGAGGCTCATTGCTTTCTATCAAATCTGATTTCTTGTCTAATGTACGTTATTTTGTGATTTAAAGAGCATTGTTCCTCCCTGTATATGAATAAATAAATATTATCTGACACAGTGCAAACATAATGTCCTCCGAAGCAGTGCTTCATCCTACCTTTCTTTAATGCTCCACAGGTGAGATGATGTTCATCGTACATCTTAGTCAAAGCCAAAAGGGGTCTTTCTTCAGTAAATGTATTTATTGCAACATGATCAATTGACTACTTTTCCCTTCCATTTTGTCAGCAGACTGTGTGCTTTTAGTCTCTTTTAGACGCATACCATTCAATGAGACAGCAAATTATCACTTAATGATCTGCTGGAAGTCATAGACAATGTCCTTTCGTATTACGAGCTCCCCTTGGCACGGATCCTTTTCCTCCGCTACTGGGTGCCTGGTTGGGCATCCAAGGAATTTTCAGTAAGGGGATTTTTGTCCAATGTGACAAGGAGCCTGCTTATGTCTTGTTATCTCTGACTGCTGGCAATGCCCCCAAAATATATTTATTTAGAGAAATATGATTTTCTTTGTATGTGTATTTCCTAAAGGGCTACACAGAAGTATCCTATAATTACCTAGCAGATCATTTCCCTGTAAGTTAATTGCATCCTTTCTCAGAGTATCCAATTTTGTCTTGATTTTGTATTGGTTCAATAGTGCAAAGTGTTGTGGTTATTTTGTTCTAATTGGTCAGATCTGGTCTGGGAGTCCTAGATTCAGAGAAGAGCTACAGCATGTGGTTCACAACATAGACTGAAGGGACCAAAGGAAAGCTAAAGAGCACCGATATCAATATGGATTGAGGGAAACACAATGCATTGTGCAGAACCTCAGCAATCCTATATATAGTACAGAAAGACCAATGGATCATATACCTCGTTTTGTCTTCTCTAAAGTGATTGATGTGGTTATCTTGGATATGCTGGAAAAATTGAAGCGGACCAATTGTAAGGGTGACATTTGCCCTGTGGCTATTGTTCAAATCTTGTGCCCACCTTCTTGCCCTTCGGATTACTAAATTTGTTGATCTATCCTTCTCAGAAAACTATGTTCCCATGTCTATTAAACAAGTGTGGAACACTCTGATGCAAAAAAAAACCTTCATTGGATCCATTTCTGGTGGGCAACTGTCGCCCCATAATCAATACGGCTTTTCTTCTAAAAATGTTGGATAAGATTGTCCAGCAACAAATGCAAGACTTCCTTGGCCGTCATAATATTCTAATCCCAAAATAGTCTGTTTTCAGAAATTATCATAGTACGGAATCCACCTTGTTGAATCTTAACACAAATATCTTGCAATATCTTGATAAAGGACCAACAACTCTTTTGATGCTTCTGGACCTGACTGCAGCATTTCAGCTGGTGCACCATGCCACACTAGTTACCAGACTCCAAGAATCTGCCGCCCTTTCTCTTGAAGCGTCTTGCTGGTTGCTTCTGGACCTGACTGCAGCATTTTAGCTGGTGCACCATGCCACACTAGTTACCAGACTCCAAGAATCTGCCGCCCTTTCTCTTGAAGCGTCTTGCTGGTTGCTTCTGGACCTGACTGCAGCATTTCAGCTGGTGCACCATGCCACACTAGTTACCAGACTCCAAGAATCTGCCGCCCTTTCTCTTGAAGCGTCTTGCTGGTTTCTTTTTTTTGACAGAGTGAACAGCAAGAGTCCACTGTGACGATGCCTTCACAGAGGGCTTTCTACTGCCGTGTGGTGTTCCACAGGGTTCATGTATGTCCCCTATGTTCTTCAATATTTTCACCTTGCCTCTCTTTGAATTGTTGGATTCCAATTGCGTATTTTACGCAAACTATGCAGATGACACCCCGTGTCTCATTCCCCTTGCAGGTAATTATGCGGATTACTTCCTGACAATCAACACCACCTATAACCTCTTACATAGGTGGATGTTATTTAATGGCTTAACCCTCAACAACTCAAAAGCTGCAATTGTGATTGTTGGCACCGCTTACAAGCTCCGTAATCTGGACCCTGCATTTCAAATCTTCCAAGTGGCCGAATGCTCTCTTAAAACTCGTTCTTAGGGCAAGACTCTAGGAGTTATTCTGGATCAAGAGTTGAGCATGGAAGCTCATGTTAGCCATCTTGTTTCATGCTCTTCCTACTATCTCAAGCTCCTGGTGCAAATTCGCCCGCTTTCTAGACCCAAGCTGTTGTACCACCATGGCTCAGCCCATTATTATGTCCCATTTAGATTATTGTTCAAGCATATTACAGGGCGTAGGACAGGGGGAACATAAGCGCCTCCAGGTTGTTCACAACAATGTGGTCTGCATAAATCAGACAATGTACCTGTGGCAAGGAAATCCTTGCATTGGCTTCCCATTAGGAAATGCATTGTGTTCCACACTCTGTGTATTGCACACTTCTGTCTCTTTGGAAAGTGTCCAATCTACCTTTCTTCTCTGCTGGGGTGGCTTCCAGCAAGAAAAACCTTGCGATCCAATCCAACAATTCTACCCTCCTTCTAGCCCCCAACGCTAAATTGACTATGGTTTTGGATGGATGCTTCCCAAATTCAGCCCCTCCCCTTTGGAATGCACTGCCGCCGGATCTGAGGTCCCGCTCCTCCTTGGTATCATTTTATTGTATAATCAACACCTTCTTGTTTGAATGATAACTTTTCCCAGCTAATTTCTCCCTTGACAGTTAGGACACTTTTGTTTACTGTGTGTCTGTCTATTCCTGCACTTCCATTCCTAAGGGCCTAGTTCCAGTGCGTTACAATAGAAACAAATATATTAATAAATGAAAAACATTCATAGGTGTGGGGAATAGTATTAAAAGTAGGGAGAACAAATAATGAACATTTAATGAACATTTGTGAAGTTGGATGCATGGGTTAATTAATAGTGAAAGAAAGGGGGAGAGTAGATGGGCTGCTGGTATTTTAGCATGTAGCAGTCTTTTTTCTTCTTTCCCCAGGCAACTGCAGTGTAGAGTATCAGAAGCATTGTGGCAGATAGCTTGAGTGCAACATACTGCCATACGGACGAGAGGATTCTGTGCACCATGGGCTAGATACCCACAATGGTTCACTCAACCCACCCCTCCCCCGTTGCTAAATCGAGTATGTAATAATACCATCATTGATTATTGATCATGAAGTTGGAGGAATAGAAGTTCTACATAGGTCACCAAATTATTTTTGTCTCTGTATTACAACCACTTACTTGCACACAGTAATCTCTGTTGCATATTATGTAGGCGAACAGGCAATAGAGTCTAATTAATGTGAATTATAAGATTTTCATTCATCAAGTGGTTTGAACAACTTGACGGTAATGATAATAAACACGAGCTTAAGCTAATGCTTCACCAGTGGGTATCAGTGAGCTGCCTGCAGTGGATTTCTGCCAGCTAGACGTGTGTAAAGCAATGCTAGGAATGCTCAGTGATTGATTGGGAGCCTGCTGCTTGCAGCCCGAGAAGGCATGAGAGAGAAATACAGCATGAGCCTGGATAGGAGTTTGCAGGAAGTGTGGCATTTGTTAGTTACGGTGGAAAAGAAAGCAGTTGCTCAACTTAATGGCACTCTGAATATTTACATAATTCGAAGGATAAAAAGGCTTAGTGGAGACATCTCACACTTGGCCACCCCGACCCCCTCCATTCCGGATCCCCCCAGACCCATCAACCTCCATGTTCTCCCCCAAAGAATTCACCACCACACCATTTTTGTGAATGATCAACATGCCGCAGCTGCTTTACTTTGGCGAGAGTTAGCTTACAGGCGATCCGTATTGACGATCCCAGACGCAAGAACTACGCTGAGCTGGAATCCATTGGTGCACCATGTCGTCCAGGTAGCACTTACCTCCCTAAATGCCCCTGTTTGTCTTTTGCTGGTGACAGGAAGTTATCTCGTCCCCATTCCCCAAGCCCTGCCTGCCTTCCCCTCCTTATATCATTGACCTTTGCCCCTTGGCATCAGCTGCTCCCTCTTTGGTGGTTCCTACACCCCTCTGCTCCTTTCCCCCAGGTCCCACTTCCCCAGAGTTGCATTTACTATAGTTAGCCTTCCCTTACCTCGCTTGCAATGGGAAGATTCCCCTTTTCTTTGCAACCATTGGCCTCTTATGTCCTAGGCCTCCACAAGACATTGTGCCCTGGGAGCGTGCTGCCTATCCCACCTGCCCCGCCCCTGCAAATGCTGGACCCTTTTTTGCTATTTTAGCCCTTTTGCTCTTTGGACACACCAGGTAACCCCACCTTCTCCACTTTCCTTTCACCCAAGGTCCACCTCCCCATGTTTCTTTTTCTCTAGCCAGCCTTCCCTTGCCTCGCTTGCAACGGCAAGATTCCTTTTTACATTTCTTTTTTTTTCATTTTTATTTTGGCTCCCATTGGCTGCCTATGCCCCATGCCTCCCCAATACCTTGTGCCTCGGGAAGGGGGGGGGCAAACTGCCTATCCCCACCACCCCCACTGGTATGACTGCTGGACCCTTTTTGCCATTATAGCACTTTTCCTCTTTTGATTCACCAGGTAACTCTGCGGCGTCTTTTGCAAGACAGTATCAAAACAATGCGTCAGGCATGACATGTGATTTTGTATTACCCCTCCACCCTATCCTTAGCCTTAGGTGAGGGTCGGTGGGTTCACCCTGTTGTGTCGGCAACTGGAACAAAGAGGCCTGGTCCCCCTACTCCCTCTCCTTTATTTGGCCCTTCGCCACTCCCCAATACCATCACCCAGGACAGCCCCTCACACCTGAATTTTCTCATGCTCCACCCTCTTCTCTTGCCCTCCCCTCTCCTTGCATGTCCTATGCTGTCCTTCCCCCTTTTCTCCCAACCGTTGGACGTTCCCCACTAGACAGGGGCCTCCAAGGCCTTCCTGCGGGTGGCGCAGCCCTCTGGCTGAGCCAGGTTTTGATCCTGTGGTCTGTATATGCCGTTCAGGTGCTTGCAACAAACACTTAAGTCACTGAGATGTCTGACTGGCAATTTTAAATCTCGCACTGTTTGATGACGCAACAGTATTCCACAAATCAATTTGGTCAAGTCTAATCAAAGTGCTCTTGATGTGACTGCATCTTCCCCATCTAGATCTAGCACAACCAGTAAGGTGTCCCAGTATTTGGATAGCGTTGGAGGTGACAAAATTCTAATCCAATATCCTATCTCAGCACAGACTTCTTTTTGGGAGACACATTGTATGCATTAAACCCTTGGAGCTGCGCAGAGCACAGCAGAGGGGCAGGCAAGTACTGTTAGACTGGATCCTTTGCTTGTTGTATCCTTTTGCAGCACAGACTTCTGTTTGGGTGACACAATGCCTGCATTAAACTTTCAGAGCTGCGCGGAGCACAGCAGAGGGGCAGGCAAGTACTGTTAGACTGGATCCTTTGCTTGTTGTATCCTTTTGCAGCACAGACTTCTGTTTGGGTGACACAATGCCTGCATTAAACTTTCAGAGCTGCGCGGAGCACAGCAGAGGGGCAGGCAAGTACTGTTAGACTGGATCCTTTGCTTGTTGTATCCTTTTGCAGCACAGACTTCTGTTTGGGTGACACAATGCCTGCATTAAACTTTCAGAGCTGCGCGGAGCACAGCAGAGGGGCAGGCAAATACTGTTAGACTGGATCCTTTGCTTGTTGTATCCTTTTGCAGCACAGACTTCTGTTTGGGTGACACAATGCCTGCATTAAACTTTCAGAGCTGCGCGGAGCACAGCAGAGGGGCAGGCAAGTACTGTTAGACTGGATCCTTTGCTTGTTGTATCCTTTTGCAGCACAGACTTCTGTTTGGGTGACACAATGCCTGCATTAAACTTTCAGAGCTGCGGGGAGCACAGCAGAGTACAGCTGAGTTCTGGTCGACTGCTGTTGGGCTACTGTGGGTGAGTGTATAAAGTTGTTCGCTAACATTCTGATGGTTAACCATTGCATCATTCAATCAGGTGTCAAACGCAAATCGCTGGTTTAACAGCAACCCCTCCAGTCACGATTGAGGAACATCATAGCAAGCAACTAGTGAGCCCTGAGACCCCCGGTGGTCTTCTTACATGTAATTTTGCGGATGAACATCCAATGTATAGTTTCCTGAAGGGTACAGTACCCGAGCAGAGTAAGAAAACCCTGATGGGTCTGCCTAGGGCTGGACTGTTAATGAAAATAGGAAAGGGGCTTGACCTTCCCAGGCCATCGTACACAGGACTATTAAAATCAATTAGGCTGATTTTGGAATACGTCTTTAGAGGGGACGCTTCGATCATTTTGAATAAGTCGAATATGTTGGCCTTATTCTCTGAGGTCACTACTTTTCGATCCATTTCAAGCCAAGACATTGAACTGGTTGACTTTATTGACAGGTCCTTTGGTCATTCCATCTACAATTGTGTACAACGTCATACTAAAGGAGTCTAATCCATTGAGACAGCTGGGATATGACTTTACCTCGTTTTACACTCTTGACGGGCAAATAGGGGAAGATATTTCTATTCTCTCATAATTAAGCCAATTTGGTGGAGATAGTTATATCTCTATGTTCAAATGAGCGGAATCAAAGACGCGCTCGTTTTGCGAATCATGAAAATGGTACTAATCACATAAATTGGGCTTGGGTTGCGAGGTCGCTAAATGGAGCCAATGATGTTACAATTGCAGTAGATGACATTCCGTAGGATAGGGGTAATTTGAAGTTGATATCCTGGTCATGCACACCTTTTCAGTCATCCTTATCTAGGTAGTTTACTTAGGAAATATAATATTATTTTAATGCAAGAATCATGGCTTATAGATGCACCAGTTTGTTTTGGATGGTCCTGTGCTCTTAAGACAAGAGGCTACTCAAGGAAAGTTAGGTTGCCCTTCAGCTGGTCTAATTACTGCAGTTGATTCTAGTATGGTTAATACTTTCAGGAATGCATGCAGTAATATTAGGAAGCATGGATCACTTCTCTAAAGATATCAATTAGCCTTCAGTGCGGCTTTATGCTGATTATAAACATCTTTTGGCATAAGGAAGTATGTGATTTTAAAGTTTTACCGGACTCACTGTCAGGTTTGTTTGGTGATTGGCTGAGTGCTTTAACTAATGGGCATTTAATTGTCACAGGTGATTTTCATTCCTTGTGTTGTTTAGCAGATGCTTTAAATGTTAACTGTGAATTTATTGAGAATGCATCTGCAAACTCTGATAGAATTCCAAATGGGCAGCTGTGGGTTGCTTTTATGTCATCTTTTGGGTTGCACATGTTGAATGGGAACATATCAGGGAACATCCCTATGAGACCTACGTGGCATTGGAGTCAGTCCAGCTCGACTCTAGATTACAGCGCCTCATTACGGGTGACCCGGTATGGGAAAAACACCAGAAAAAATGCCTGTACGACCGGCTCTGGAATTGTTACCAGACTGGCTCACTTCGAGTCTGCCGGTAGGGGCAGTGAACTACTGACAGGCCTGACCTGCAGGGAGTTCAGGGCCCTCCCGGCAGGGAAATCGCTGAAGCACCGGCACCGTTAACAACGTGCCGGTGCTTCAGTGGTTCCTATTCCGTGGTGTCCTTTGTGGCTCCATGGAATGGGAACTTACTGCCATTGACGGCACCCATAATATCCGGTCACACTGGGATATGGGAGCCGGTAACTGTAAGGTGCGTCTGCCTTAGCTCTTCACCTTTACTTTAAGAGATCACCTGATAAGTTCATGCGTGCAACCTTTATGAGATTAGGTTGAACTTATTGCCTACAAGAGAGATGTTAACCATTTGCAAGTTATTACCAAAATCATTATTATATTGTCGTTTTTGCGAAAATATAAATAAAATATAGACTTTGAATCACTTGTTAATGAAATGTCCAGTTTTAACTGGTATACGGACGAAGCACTTTCACGATTTTTCCCATAGACCTGATTTGATTGATGTAGACAGCCTGTGGCAATGGATGATTAGTACCAAGTACATGCCATTGATTTTAGCGGCCCTGAGCTTTTAGTGCCAGTTGAAGTCTTATTTAGTATAAGTTTAGGAATTTTCTAAAAGTTTTAAGCAGGGTTTTTAATGTTGTGAATGTAATTCTATGTTGTGTTTTATATCTACTTTGTTCGGACAAAAATAATTATTTCTTTTCTGATTTTGGAAAAGGTTGATATTTTATTAACCAAATCCAAATAAAATGTAAAAAGTAATACAAAACCCATTCTTTTTTTCCTGTTAATTTTACAACAAAATAGTGTTGCATGCTATTATCTTCTTTACGATAGGTAGTAGGTCAAGAATAGGATCATAAACTAGGGCGAGGAACTGGAGCGCCTAATTTGTTTAACATTGACTGCTAGAGGCCAGTTTTTACATATTTACAAATTACCTAGAGTGTGTCTGTTAGCATAATGCAGAAGAGGTGTTTCGGGGGGTAGTTTGGCTAGGAAGATGCAGGTCTTTGGGGGCTCCCACAACTAATAGGTGGAGTTTGAGCCCCATTCTGGAGAGTTTCAATGAAGCAATGGCTTTGATAGCTGGGGACGCATGTGGGAGTGGGGCTGATTGGTTGTGAAGAGACAAGGTTCAGAGAGTTTGAGACCATGGTTGGATTTATAGATGAGAGGCATCATGAGAGGCATCATGAGAGGCATCATGAGAGGCATCATGAGAGGCATCATGCAAATGTCTGGCACTGAATTTTAACAGAAAAGGATACAGGAAACTGTTTCGAAGACCCAAGTAATATGGGCATAAGAACAAAAAGTGCACATGGTATTCCCTGCCAAGAGTGCAAACTTTACAGAGTTCAGAATCAATGACCTGCTACC
Source organism: Ambystoma mexicanum (assembly GCF_040938575.1). Lineage (NCBI taxonomy): Eukaryota > Metazoa > Chordata > Amphibia > Caudata > Ambystomatidae > Ambystoma > Ambystoma mexicanum. Next base: position 398,820,866 of record NC_090927.1, read on the forward strand.
TAAAAGGAAGCATATTTAATGGCAACATTCCCAACCTGTGCTTTGCTTACAGCAATCGCATCATAGGGGTGGTAATATTGTCCAGGTACACTTATTTGCCTAAAGATGGTTTGCATTGTGCATATTCCCTTGCCTGAACCATAGCTGAGAGGTAGCTATCAATAGTGCATTGGGATTTGAGCCAGTATTTTTCCTTAAACTGGCCTTTCGTCTGCAGATTAATTCATTCTGTGTTGCACCACAATTGCAGCATACCCAGTGAGCTCGATTCTTTCCTCACATGCATGCACCACTGAGTGCTACTGCCACCTGATTGCAACAGTACATCGTGCATGGCATCGCCGTATCTAGACAATTCTGGAGTTGCCCAGAGTTGTATCCAATATGATGTGGGTTTACTGGCCAATAAGTCTGCCACCAATGGCTGTGATAATTCAATGTGCAGGGACATTTTCAGGATGCTCTTCGGTGTCATTAGTAGTTGTTTTAGGAAATCACTTTCAGTTGTTTGCAGTTGCTCACAGTTAACACAGGCCCAGACGTCTGCTTCAAAGAGTGCACTAGCCCTGACCTCTGCATTGTAAAGTTGAAGGGAGGGAGACAGGCCACCACCGCCAAATTAACTGGCTAGTGTTACTAGGGCTTTACTTGTTCTATCCAGTGTAGCCACTGCCTTCTCGACCTGTGTGGACCATGTGCCTTTAGCTGCAAATCTAATACCCAAATAGTCAAAGGTTTCTACCTGCTCAATGTGTAGCTTTCTATTATCAACCTCAACTTGCAGTGCTTCTTGCTGTTAGCCGGACCAAAAACAATGGCTTTGGTCTTTGAGATGTTGATTGTGAGGACACTATCAATGCAGTCTTTAAGGAAAGTGTCAACTTGCCTTTTTAGACTTGCCAAAGTTTTGGAAATCTAGACGCATCGTCGACGAAGAGCAAGAGGTGTATGAGGTTGGAACCCATTCGTAGTGCATCCGTTTCTACATGGGATACGCCAGAAATCAACTTGATGATGTATATGGAACATAGTGTAGGCGCAAGTACACAATCCAGGCGTATACAGGCTCATAATAGAATGCAGGGCACCTGCTGATATGCCATTATCTCTAGGTCACTCCAGAGTTTGTGGCATGGAACGCCATCGAATGCAACCCTGAGGTCGATAAAGATTGTATTAAGATTCCGTTTTCTTAGGCCTACTTTTTTTGTTGAATCAGGAAGAACTTAAAGGCCTGACCCACTGTACTGAGGCCTGGTTGGAAGCCGCTTTAAGGAGGCTACTTGCAAATGACTCCTTTGCCCAAGCTACCAGGTGTGACAAAAGTGTACATGTGAATATCATCCCGAGGCATTGCAAAATGATATTGGCCTACAGTTTGAAGGGTTATCCCACCCCACTTTCTTGTAGACAGGAATTATGGTTGCTTCAATCCATGGTTTGGGTGATTTACCAGTCTCAATCACTGAGTTGTAGATAGCACATAATGCGCCCAGATGTCTACTTCCTTCTTGAAGAGGTCAACAAGTATTAGATCAGGTCCTGGTGCTCTGCCTGCATTATGGGCTAATGCGGCCTCTTTTACTCTGCAAAGGGTAAGACATAGATCGACAATGGGTGGCGCTACAGACATTGGTAGGGATGGTAGGTGGAAAAATACATGGATGGGCAACATCAGATGCATAAAGGATAGCAACATGGTGTACCCCTGCTTCTTCAGGAATAATCCTGTGGATGATATTAGAGTTCTCTGTGGTTACTCCCGCTTACCTTTGCCAAAATAGCATACTGTCCCTACTGTTTACAGCTACCAACAGCTTGTGACACTCATTCTTCAGGAAATCAGCCTTCTTCATATTTGCCAGCTTCTTATAGGATGATCTCAATTCTCTCAGCCTGGTGTTATCTGGTGCAGTGGGATTTTTCACTTCCCTAATCAGTTCTGCTTTAGCATGGTGACAATCACTATCCTACCATTTGGTATGTTTTACAAAACCATTGAAGAACGTTTTGTTTGTTTGGTGACAAAAGGTGCTATTTTAATTATCATATGTTCATATGATCTCATCAACTCAAAGCTGCTCAGGTTATGACTAAGCACCTGCTCTAGATGGTTCAGCAGTGCGTCATACATCTGCGCCTCCATCCCCTTAGTTAAGACAGCCTCCCAGTTGATTCTTTTTCTGTGATTGCCACTAGGTTAGTTTTGCAACCTCAGTATTATTTTTCCCATGAAGCACGTACCTCTGTTACTACTGATACCCAGTGTCATCCTGAGCCTAGAGATGTCACCTATTTATATCTTGATTATTGCTTGTGTGTTTCCTTTGTAGATCAGATATGTGTCAACCCATTTTGAGAACATGTCAACAGGAACTCCAGGCATGCCACCTCCAGCATAGTAATAATATCACATTGGAGTTGTGTAAAGGGCTCACAGCTCCAAGTGCACTAATGTGTCTATTTTATGTCGTTGGCAGATTAGGCACATATAGAGTAATTGTCCCGTTACGTGTGAAAAACCTGAAGCATACCATTCTTCCCTTATCTGTGATACAATTTCCACTTTTGCCTTGTGTGATACACCATGCAGCATTCGAGTGAAGCTGGAGTGCCAAGGGAACTACTCCATTTCCTTTGAGGTCATTGCTGTGAAGGGAACATCCTTCTCTGCTCCATGTGTCCTTTTCTATCAGTGGTGCTTGCTTCTGTGTTTCTGCTAAGTGTAGAGGGTGGCATATGGCAGTGGCATATGGTGGATTGCTTTTGGTTTCATCTAGGAGTACATTCTCTTGACTGACATCTTCTCTAGGGGCTTGGCATGCTGCACATTTTATCGTTGAGATTTGTTTTGGTGATATTAATGATTCTAGTAGGGCACTTACATTCTGGGCATTCTTTATTGGAATTCCTGCTGCTGTTAGATAGCCTCTTTACTTACAGTGACTTCCATAATCGTGTAGTGGGAGTCAGAACAAAGATTCACACGCTTGACCATTGCTATGTTACATGGATGTGTTAAAACAACCAATTATTTTATTTGTGCTGAAAACACCTCTGATAACTGCCCACATTCTGTCATCAAAAATGTGATCTACATCGCATAGTCTGACTTCCAGTTACCCCTCATTTTTCTCCCACAAGACCCATCAGATGCTCTTCATCTGCATTTTGCAAAGCAATTTCTTATAAATCCCTTCACGGTCTAGTAAGAATAGTGTTTGGTAAAATACAGCCATTTTCTTCCTCATCTACCTAACAAAGCAGTAGCAATGATGGATTTGGCACTGAACATCATGTTAGAATGACATTTGATGAATTCAACAGTATTAGCTCGTATTTTGTGAGTCTTGATGCAGACACATTTTGGATCTTGGTTTTGTGTAACAGCTTAGTAACAACAGGTGGCACTGCTACTGCAAGATATGATCCTAACACTATGTTTTCAGAGCTTTACACTGTGAGTTCAGCTGTAGTTATGGACTGCAAACAGGGCAGCAGCCCTGCAGCTACGGGATCTAATGCTGTGCTGCTGTATGCTATCAAGTACTGTTTATCCCTGTGTTTTTGTTTTGGCACCGCTTGTGCACATTCTCTTTTTCATGACAACATAGAAGAAATGGCGCAGCTGTGGAGTGCACTGCCAAGTGCTGTTTGCTTCCTGTTGACTGACCGCAAGGCTGTGGACGCGTCATAACTAAACATTGTATTGTTGTCTGGACACCCCTAAAGGTATACTCCATATGGACCTGGACCATGGACATTGTTATTAGCTTGTAGTAAACTTCTCATATTTCATTTGGTCACAACAGTAACCTTTGTTTTTGCACTTCTCTTAGTGATTGTGTGGCCACGCCCCCTTCCCAGAAAGCAGCATATATATAGCAGACACGCGCCTCTGCAGAGGGCACAGTCGAGTGCTGTTTACTGTTCACTGTGGGCAAGGCGTGGTGCCATACATTTATATCACAGTCGCTTTGGATATCCTTGAGTGTGCTAATTATCCGACTAAAAGCTAACCGTTCATTCGGCCGAGCACGCTGCACACTTATTTTATTGTTTCCATGCCGCACTGGGTACCCTTCAGTGTACTAATTATCTGACTAAAAGCTAACCGTTAAATAACTGTCTTATTACGGCTGAGCACACTGCATACTCACTCTATTGCTTTTGTGTTGGCTGATTTGCTGGATAATTAGAGGCGGACCACGACTTGGTTCTGCCCTTCCAGGGACTGTCTCCTGGTTTCTCTCCCATTGCGAACAGTTTGCCTGTCCACTGTTATAGAAACTGACAAGATTTGACCCTACTCATTTCACCCCCTGACTTTTTTGGGGTCTTGTCCCCTTTCCTTCCTGCTCCCTCTTTGTTGCATTGGGTACCTCTGAGTGTGCTAATACTCGATTAAAAGTTAGCCGCCATACTATTGTTTGAATACGGCCGAGCACACTGTATACTTTCTTTATTGCTCCTGTGCCAGCTGTTTCGCTGGATAATTAGAGACAGACCACGAATTTGTTCTACCTTATACAGATTGCCCTCTTGCTTCTCTATATTTGGGTGCACTACGTTTGCCAACGTTATAGAGGTTGACAACTTTCTACCTCACTCCTTTTCCTCCTGACTTTCTTTGGTCTGACCCCCCCACCCTCCCTTCTTCCCTGTAGTTTTCTCTTTGATAGCCTCTTTTTTTCTTTCCTTTTGTCGTCTCCCGTAATATGTGGCCTAAGCTTCGTTAGCAGCATAACAAAAGGAAGCAGCGAGATCGGAGAGTGAAACCTAAGGACCCACCAGCCCCCTTGGGATATGCCCAAAAGAAATAGAGGGGTGTAGGCATATGGGGCATAAGGAAATTGGCTAAAACACAACTGAAAATATTCAGCTTCCTGACAGTAGGGAATGCTGGGAATAGGGAAGAGGTGGGAATAGGTATAAGCGAGGGCGAGTTTACGGAGACACCGGGAGGGGGGAGTGATGATCTTGGTGACGTACTGAATGAAAGTTCCCCTTCTTTGCCAACTAACAGCTCTATTATTGATAAAAACTCATTATTGAACCTGTGTCATGAATGTTGGAGACAATCCCTGAAAATCAAAGCAATACCTGCAAAAGGCTTGATAAAAAAAAGTGCGGAACTGTTGGTAAACATGGATAATGTTATTGGAAGCAATCGTTCTGTGACATCTGATTTGGAGAAGCTGGCACAGGAGGAGTCTGGAACTGAGAATGAAGGAAACCTTTGGGAAGTGACTAAAAACATGTGAAGGATCCATGAAAACAGCAAGTAAACTGGAGGCTATAGCAGGAACCTTGGATGCTGTGTTTGCTCTATGGTCTAATCTTATGAAAGAGCATTGACAACTAAACACACTTGCTCCCTGTTTGGTATTTCATGAAATGTTAACATTCCTGGTGTGTTCTGAGTTTGACAATTCCATTATTCTGTAATTCTCAGTTAGCCCCAAGTTTGACATTTAGTAAGATTCCATTAAGAAACCCCATTTATTTATTATTTATTGTGATATAGTTTAGATTATAAACTTTACACAAAATACAAATATAAATATCATGTAATACGAACATAAAAGTGTGAATAAAATTCACATTAAACATAATTTTTTAAAACAATAAATATATACCACATAATTACCTATGCAGCCAATCCTATCTGCAAATTATTCAATTGGAAACTATTACTTAAAATGTTATATCCAGTCTGCCTTCAATCCTCAGCCAGATGGTATACAGAGCAATCAGCAGGCGCTTACTGTTAGTATTAACACAGGGATTCCAGAACAGATCGTCCTTAATGTAATCCCTAGTATGGACAAAACCATCCAGCAGAGGGATAAAAATACTAGCCATCTCAGTGCATTCGGTCAAAAGATGCTTTGCTGTCTCCAACTGATCTTGAACTTTACATAATCGGCATGTTCGCAAATTGGCAGCCAACTTAACTTGTCTTCCTGTGACCATTCTCGTGGGGAGTTGCTCCAGTCTAAGTAGCAAAATAAACCGTCTTAGTCTGGGTGATGGACAAATGTTCAGATACTTCTGAGGTTTCTTAAAGTCATAAAGTCTATATTGAACAAATTTATAGCTACACAATTTCCTCAGATGTTTGAAATTCTCAGTCCAATCCCATAGGTCTATGCGTTTACAAAGAGCCCTTTGTACTTTATCAGAGTACTCCCCCTCCCTCTCTTGCCACCCGATATCCGAATATAATTTAGTCATCTGCTCAATAGTTGACATACCCAGATTCTCCCTAGCCAGTTCTTGATAGTCAGCCTATAGTAGTCCATTCCTAGTGTCACGAGTCATTTTTAGATATAATACAGCGCGCTTCTTCAATACTAGCGCCTTGAGAGAGATCACGCCCAATTCCAATCTTATTATGGCCATTGGTATACAAGGCGGTAATCCAAGAATACTACGCCAGAATTTTCCCTCAATTAACTGTAGCCAACCCAAATCTATATCCAGTAATGCTTCTAGTCCATATATAATAGCCGGGGAAAATGCCTGTATATATAACTGCCGAATGCCCCACAGCATATAACCGCACTGCTTCACCATAAACCTGTGGAACAAGGCAGTCATTTGTGCCGCTCTAATTGTATGCAGTTGTTTACAGGCCCCATAATCACCCGTCACTTCAAAATCTATACCAAGATATCGATATTGAGAGACATAACTGATGTTCAATAAGCCTACCTGGAGTGAAACACGGGATACTCTCTTTTAGGTATATCTCATAACTTTGGTTTTACCCAAGTTAATACTAAGGCCATTGACCTCTGCATACTCCCAGAGTGCTGTTGCAGATCGGCGTATTTCACTAATAGTATAGTCGAACATCGCCAGATCATCAGCATATGCTAAGACAGAGCAGCGAGCATCGCCAATTTAAGGGGGGCAGTTGTTTACAGCAGCTATTACCTCGGGAATATCATACACATATAAATTATATATTAAGGGGGCTGTGACACAACCTTGCTTCACACCCCTATTTTGTAAGATATTTTCCGTTGTATTACCCACTTGATCTAGTCTCAGTTTCACTGAGTTATTTTGATGCAATAGTCTTAGGTAATATATGAGACCTTTCGGACAGCCCATTAGCTCTAATTTGCACCACAACCGACTTCGGGGGATTGAATCAAAAGCTGCCGAAAAGTCTATATATAGGGCATATAACGGAGGAGCCCCTGCTCTTAGCGCTCTGGTTCGCAATAGGTCCATGACCATAATATTATGGGAAGTAGAGTACCCCTGTCTAAAACCACTTTGGAATTTAGACAAAACGCCAGATCCCTCAGCCCATGCTTGTAGTTCTTTTAGTAATAAAGAGGCAAAGATTTTTCCAGTCGCATCAAGCATTGATAGTAACCTATAGTTATTCGGGTCAGATCTGATCCTTTTTTTAAAAACTGGGATTAATATTGCCATTTGCCAGGAACGAGGTATGTTTCCAGATTTTATGATTTTCTCAAATAGTATTCTCAGTAAACTGGCCCAAAACACGGCATGTGATTTAATAACAATGTTGGATAATCCGTTAGGTCCCGGTCCACAAGACGATTTTATCTCTTTAATTTAAGATTGCTTCGTAAGAAATATCAAATGGAGCCACCGCCGGAGGACAATCCAAAGCTGTTAATATGTTATCCGTTGTATTCCGATTTTCCAGAAAATTTTCCCAGACTCTAGCTTCAATGGGATTGGTCAATGTCCCTTTTTGCGACCATTGTGCCTCAGCCAACAGGGACCAAATATTCAGCGTATTTCCTTCACATACCGTCTTCACCATTTTTTGCCATCCCAGTATACTCTCTGCTCTTCTCTTAGCTTTAATAGCTGCTCTGTATCTGTTTTTGATCCCTCTGACTGTTGAGAAATATCTATCTCCCAGGGCCATGTATTTTTTGGCACTACGGAGCTCAGCTCTAAGCAATCTTTTCATATCTCTAATGGCTTTATCGTAGGGCATTTATTTCCCGCCGTACTTGTCATAACTCCCACTGGTGAGGCTGCATGTCTTTGAGCAAAAGCCTGCACCCAATCCTCTATATCGTCCATAGATAGCTCATTAAAGTTAGGGAGCTCACTATAGTCTGCCACCCCCAAGGCCTCAATTGCCATCGAAATATTTTTATCCGACCAGATAATTCTAGTACGAGGTCTGTTGGTTTTTGACCATACCTATATTATTGGGCAAAGCCTGCCCACTAAGAATACTGATCTCACATTTTAGTGCAGCATGGTCACTCCATTCATTGGCGATCACCGTCATATCTGTCACCCTTTGCTGAATCCCAGGACATACAAATATGTAATCCAGAACACTACACGATCTCCCATTTGACCACGTGCAGTGTCCAGGACAGTCCCCAGTTGTTCTGCCATTGAGCATTACCATGTCCCAGGAATCAAATAGATATTCCCACACTCCACCTTCATGGTTCCTCTTACTGTGGGGCATGGCTCCTCTTTTTTTTAGTCTTGGGTTCTGCGTTTTACTCTCTTGCCCTAGCATATGGCAGTTAAAGTCACCCACGACAATTACTCCTAAACTACAGGACCGAAATAGCCACTTGGCCAATAGATCCTGGAGGGAGTCCCGCAATTGCTCACTCAGCCTAGCCCCAGGTGGATTATATAGATTCACTAACAAAAAGGAGCCCCTGGGGTCCTTGGGGTTCGGAATTACTTCAACAGCTAACATGTTGCTCTCAAAATTACAAACAGTCTGTTTAGAGCCTATTGCATTAGTCACACCTATGGTCAGGCCACCATAGGGCCTACCTTTGTCTCTCCTTTTTGCTGGCGAGTGGTATGTCGTATAAACATCCAATATTAAAGGGTCTATTGCCCAAGTTTCTTGAAGACAAAAACATCTGCAATTATCCAGAAGCTTAGTGGAACCCTCCGGGGATAGAAGGTGAGCAAAGCCTCTGCAATTCCAAGATAATATAGTTAGTTCTCATTGGTTAGATATAATCTCCGGGAGTGCCTCTGCTATCCATTTTAACATTTGTTGAACTTCCGATGCAGCAATCTTCTTATCCTTTAAAAGGCTTGGGTAATCTGCTATAGTCGGGACAGGATCTTCATCTTCTGTAGGGCTAATCGGATCAATTTTGTTAAGATCGGCATCCACCTCCACATCAACTGCCTTTAATTCCTCTTTGTAGGTCCTTAGGAGATCGGCTGTTGCCAAGAACTTGCAATGTAATGCAGACACTCTAGGGTTGGGGCCTTTCAGTGGCTCAACAAATACAAAATCGTCCGATTTGAGCACTCGCAGTTGTGGAACAGAATGGAGTCTTATCAGAAGTTCAGATCGTGATAGCCATTTGCTACCCTTGCTATGATATAGATTCTTAATCAAGCATATGATATGATATGATAGTTTATTTATATAGCGCCTATACACAATGTGTTTCAAAGCGCTTCAAAGCAAGGAAGGGAACAAGGTAAAATACAACGACATTCTTACAGGCCATGAACAGTAAGGATGTGAAATTAACTATCGTACTCGGCCTGACGACATTTCAGATAGTGCAAGTGCTAAGACATAGATAAGGAAGGGAGGGGGAGAATCCTGCTTCCTTTCTTCTCCTCATGATTTTCCAATGCGGCAGCTACTGTGATTTCTGAGCAGTCTAAATCCGAGGGCAGATTAGTCGTTTCATCTATATTGGCCTCTCTTTCGTCAATCTCGTCCAGCTCCACATTCTTTGTCTCTACTTCTAAATCATTATCCAACCCTTGTGCGGGTATCAGCCAGCTCGTGAGATATCCTTCTCTGGCTGCCTTCCTTTTCTTCGCTCTAGCCATTCTTTTCCTACTCTTCTTGGTGGGTAATTGCGTCTTGTCCTGCTCTGTCATAGAACATGCCGCAATGCTAGTCTCTGTTGTTTTCGAGAAAAAAGAGGATCATGATTCTGCGCGTCCTGCTCTATTTCCAGTGCTTCTTGCTCTTCCATTTCGTTAACAATGAGGATGGCTTCTGACATGTCGGCTTCAGCTTCTTCTACTGCTAACACTCTTCCTTTATTTTCCATGGCAAGTGCCTCTGTGTTAGCTAGTATTCGTCCAGACATTTTGAGCAAAATCTTAAGTGCAAATTGTAACGATGCAACTGACGCTTGAATTTCAGCTATTTCTAGTGCCCCTGGGAAAGGCATTTCCTGGGGCTCAACTTCCACATCAGGGACATCCTCAGTAGAAACCATTGCAAGGTTAGGCGAAATGGAGAGCCTATCCAAACCCGACCCAGCCATTGTTCCCAGAGGTGTAATCGTACTTCTGTCAGTTTGCTTATCAGTGTTGCTAGATCTTCTTTCCGGGTGTGGTGTCATGCTTCTTTGAATATTTAAGCACAAGTCTAGTAGTGAATTAATATCTATGTCCTCAAATTCTATTGATGTTATAGCCTCAGTGTCACTATGTGCTGCTGGATCATCTTCAATCGTGGTGGAATTTATTTCACGGGCTGTATTCAATGGAAAAAATTCAGTAATCACCTCTTGATTTAAAGGAGGATTTTTCAGTACTTTCTTCTTTGTCCTGATTTTTTCCATGTCAGCTTCTCTATTGGCAAGGGTCAAGTTAATAGTCTTCACCTTAGGTTTACGTAGATTATATGTGGACGGATTTCGTTCGGTTCCTGTTTGCATCAGACCAGCAGGTTACCAGTCCCTTTGTATTTTGAACCACTGCACTTCCACACTATTCCAGTTCGGAGGCAAAAGGTCCCTGAAGATAATGCAACCAGCCTTCTACTTAGGAGTCTGGATGGGTTAATTTCCCAAGAGGATCAAAAAGATTAGGGAAAGAAGCCCTACAGACCTCACGTAGTGTGCACAGACAGACGACTACGCCTTATGTGTCCCTACAGAATCGGGTCGTCAAGCCGCGCTATCAATTGCCGCTTCTGACAGCCCGAAACCAATGGTCCTTTTATGTCCAAATTGTAGAACTTAAAGACAGCTCACCATGCTTCAGCATAAAACTAAAGCCGTATTCAAACCGGAACCCGCGAGAGCCCGCGGTCCGGCGAACAGAATAAAGAAGGTTAGACAAATAAGGGGCCAGATAGAGGACAGTAATGCAGCCCGTTCCACCACTTTTTTAGCAAATTCTTCAGCAAATTCTAACAAGAATTGTTCTCTGGACTTTCCCTCACCTCAAGGGTGGAAAGATTGGGATTTAAGGGCTCACAGAGCGGAAACATGGTGGTGGCACTTATAGCTCTGAGAGCCCGGTAGAACTCACACTGCAGGGCAGCTCACCAGAACTCACCGGACCTTTTTACTGCCGCAGCTCCACTCCAGAAGCCACCCCCTCTGCTAGGCTCCGTGCTCCGAGGGACTCTCAGCTCACGTCTCCTCGCACACGTCCTCTTCCACTCTCGACAGTCTCGAGACCGGGGGGGGGCACTGCTTCCCCCGTGACTTCCCCGAACTTTGGAGGGGGCGGGATAGCCGGAATAACAACGACTCCCCGGGGCAATCCACTTCACGGTCTTCGCGGTACCCCGCAGGTCCCCACAGGCACTGGAAAAGCGGACCCTGCGCTGTTCGAGGCTCTCACGGGCTTGCGGGCTCGCACGCTCACGGAGTCACAGACTCAAGCCGCATCTCCTACGCTCGAGCGTTCACAACGTTCACTCGCAACGCAACAGAGGCCGCCTCCGAGTCAAAAGCATAGACTACCCCATAAGAAACCCCATTGCAATCCCAGTTTAAAACAGCAAGTAAGATAACAGTATGACATTCCCCAGCCAGCTAGTCATTCAAGTTTAGCTTACCTTTTGACATCCCCATTGCATTTCAACCTGTGTAATTTATTCATTTAAAAAAAAAAGAAACTTACCTTGGTGCACGACCCGACACCGTACAGTGGTTTCTCAAATCTGTTTTCAATCTTGATGATGTCACGGTCATCAACATTGAACACAGACTTGGGATACCACAGCGCGGCACCGGGATACACAGCAAGGTACGTTTCTTTTTAAATTCATTTCACATCAATAGCACCCGCACAGGGAACAGCATGGGTGCTAATGGCAATATACATTTTGGCGGTGGCCCAACCCTGCCGGTAGTGGCACCATCCCCCGTGGTAAGGGACGCCCACTTTATTTGGGTCCTTAACTTGGGAAGCGGGCCATTAATGGCAGGATAAGCCCGCCACCTTGGTACATATCTCCCCAGGAAAAAGCCTAATTTGACATTCCTAATGTGATCTTACTAAAGTTTATTGGGGTTTCAGAGCTATTTATTATGTCTTTCGTATGTATTCTCCTGTATATATATTCTATATATAGTTAGGCCATGATGGAACATTTGCCTTGTAAGGTTCTTTGTGGAATTGTTTGTGATTGGTTTACATTCTGTCAGTTGATAGACTCTGGTGAGTCTTGCCAAAGCCTGTAATGTATGTTCCTGAATAAATGATAATGTCTACATATCAGTGTAAGGATTCATTAGCACTAATGAACTTTACAACAATTCCTAGTAATCCTCCAGTCTGAAATCAACAGTAAACTCCTTGTATGATATATACAATAGTTTCTCAGTTTGAACTTTTCAGTGTTTGTGATTCCCAGTAAGCATAATGTTTACTGCCAGTAAGGTCCAAGAATGAAATTCCCAGTAAGCACTCAGTTGCACAATAAGATTCAAATTGTAATTCCCAATAAGCTCCCAGTTTTGCATTCCCAGGAAGGTAAATGTTTGACATTCCCAATAAGCTTCAGGCTTGACATCCACAGTTTGATCCCAGGTTGAAGTGCCCATTAAGCTTGCATAAAATTCCCAGTAAGCTCACAGTTAAACATTCAGAATAAGAGTCAAGGTTGACATTGCCAGTTCGATCCGGTTTTGAAAATCCCTGCAAGCTACCTCTCAGTTGTACATTCCCAGTAAACCTGTCATTCCCAGTAAGCTCCCAGTTTGACATTCACAGTAAGGTTCTAGTTTAACATTCCTAGTAAGATCCTATTCTGAAATTCCCAGTGCACATAAAAAGTAACCGCTAAGAACTCTTGAAGTTCTATGTTTTACAGTAACATTCTCAATAAGGTTCCAGTTTGACAAACAAATCACTTATGTGTTTACTTTGTGAGACCACCTGTAATATTTGTCATCCACTTATATGTCACTTTTCTGGTGTTTCATTGGCACTCATTCTCCCCTTCACTTATTCTTTAGATACGTGAATTGATTAGTTGCATCTGACTTCCTTGCCCACATCTTTACAGATTTACTGCTCAAAAAACCCTCCGCCGACCCTTCTATTCCAGCAAACTATCGCCTGATCTCCATCACTCCTTTCCTGGGAAAACTCATGGAGAAGCTGGCTATCACTTAACTTACCCTCCACATTGAATCTGTTGGTTGCCTCCATAACCATCAGTCTGGCTTTAGAGCATCCAGAGGCACGGAAACTGCTCTTCTGAACACCCGTGAAGACCTGCTCTCAAATCTTGACTCTAACTCTCCCTCTGTCCTCATTCTTCCTGACCTCTCTTCTGCTTTCGAAACGGTAAACCATAACATCCTGATCACCCATCTCTGTGATACACTGGGCGTCAGAGATCAGGCCCTGGCGTGACTCACCTCCTTTCTCTCTGACCGGCCCTCCCAGGTGGAACTTTGGTCCTTTCTCTCCTCTATCACTCTCTCTACTTGTGGTGTCCCTCACCTATCCCCCTGGTTTTTCAATAACTAGAAGGATTGGTTTGTGGGATCAATCTATTGGTTGTGCGCTAGTCTACACTTTCGGAATGTGGTAAATTTATTTGGAATTTAATAATTAAGCAAAGCAAACCTATTATGAAAGTATGGGTGGCAGCAACTTGACCTCAATTCCACAAACTTTCCACAAAGTTTGGAATAATTAAACAAGAAAAAAAGGGGGGGTTGGGAGGGTAACTTCAGTGAATCATGTATTAGTATGGAATTTGTGTGCAATATGGGGTGAACTCCTAATTTTAGCGTTCCCTGTTTTTCTATTTTTTCTCCCAAATTTCATTTGGTCTACACAGACCTTTCCATTAACTGACTCCATCCCTCCTTTCCTGACCTGATGTACATCAACATATGGTATGTTTGTTCCTTTTTCTAACATTGGATCATCAACGCATCCGTATGTGTATGACTTCTATATGGAATATGCTGTTTATGTATTGAACTATGAATTACATAATGTCGTTTGAATGGTATATAATAACACAATGTTACTGCATGTCATGGGTCATTAATATTCAATGTCTATAAATGATTGCAGCCTTGAGGACGACCAGTTTGGGTTGAAACACGTGTGGGCTGATCACAAACCAAAGGAAAATAAAACTAACTCTAAATTTGAGAATTCAAAGTGTCATACGACAGTGTTTATTACTTTAGTGGACTTTGATTAACTTGAAGGTAGAGAGCAAGAACCCTCCCAACCCCCTCCTTTTTTCTTCAATAACTACATTGCCCCCTTGGCCCACAGGATCTCTACCTTTACGTCTAACTTTCAGTGTTATGCGGATGACACGCAGCTCGCTTTCAGTGCCCCCTCAGCCTCCTCCTCCTCGCTCATCCCTAACTGTCTATCCGCAAATCAGTCTTGGTGTGCAGCTAACGATCTCTGCCTGAATTCGAGTAAGACAGAGATCATCCTCATTGCGACCCCTGCTACTGCTTTCCCACTTTCACACTGGCCAGCCTTGCTTGGCACTGCGCCATCACCTACCAATGAAGCAAAAAATCTAGGGGTCATCCTCGACTCCACTCACTCCTTCTCTTCTCACATCTCAGACATCTTCAAAAAGTCCCACTATCAACTGCACCTCGCAGAGGTATTCTACCTTTTCTTACTTTCTCGAGAGCCCTGGTTCTCTCTAGGTTGGACTACTGCAACAGCCTCTTTCTCAATCTTCCTACTTCTACTCTCCGTCCTCTACAACTCATCCAGAACAGAACCATAAGGCTTATCCTTGACCTCAACCCCAGAGACCACATCTCTCTGGTGCAGAAACCCCTCCAGTGGCTCCCTGTGGCTGCAAGGATCATGTTCAAGACCCTCTGCATAATCCACAAGGCTATCTGGGGCTGCGGCTTGCCCTATCTGCAACTCTCTCTGCCTAAATACTCTCCCTCTATAGTCCACTACTCGTTCTCCTCCAACTCACTCGTGGGTGAGCCGCTTTCACAAACAGAGATTTGGGGGTAGATCTTTATCCTCAGCAGGTGCCTCCCTTTGGAACAGCCTCCCTGCCTCTCTCTGTGTTGAGCCGGAGCACCTTAAGTTCCTGAAACTCCTGCAGACCTTCCTCTTCTCTTCCTCCTTCTCTCTCCCTCTCCCCTGCTAACCTCCCTTCTTTTTCTCTCCACCCGCCTTCCTCCTTCTCCTCCCTATCTCTGTTCAGGTTTTACTGACTGGTTGCCTGGTTCACCTCCAGAGCCTTACAGGTCCCAGGCTCCCCCACGAGTCTTTTGCACTTGCCTCCACCCCGCTGCACTATAATCAGCATTAATGCACTTTCAGCTTACGCTCCATGAGCGGAGCAACCTCTCTGCACTTAACCCAGGGCCCTGCTGGACTGGATGCCTTTGCTCCCCCCAACCCCTTCCTTGCACCTCTGTCTGTACGCATGCATGGCCTAAATGTACTAGGACTAGTACGTTCATCTGCTTTGCCCCACTCCAGCCCCACTTAGTTGTCCCTCATCCCTAGCTTGGTCACAACTGTAACACTTCATGCACTTGTACTGGGAGAAATGCTGCCAGACCTAGTATGCTAGTTTTCCTGTTTAGATCATTCTGAAACCTCAAGGCCTAAGAATGATTCCCTTGTTCCCTTCCACCTTGAAGTGCTTTGAAGCACTCCGCCTGTGTATAAGCACTGTATAAATAAACAATTACAATAGAAAGTAGTGTGTACGTAGTAAGTGCATTGTTGGTTTTCCCTTCATAATGTGACATTGATAGAAATTTCAGGGCCTCTTTGCACAATTGTATGTGCAACAATGGACCTCATTATGAGTTTGGTGGTAATCAGAGGAAAATCTGATTGATTAACACCAAACTCGTTTACTGTTACTACTTGGTCCTGTGGGATTATTAAAGTATAAGAAGTGCCGAAAGAGCATTGTTAATCCACATTTATGGATTACATAGGACTCCATACTTATTTTGGCAGAATAACCACAAGCAGTAATTCTGATTTCTTTTTTTACCAGAAAGCAGAGGATTTACCTTCAGGAGGATGCTTGAGGTAAATCCTCCACTACACGGCCAAACGCATAGTTTGTCTGTGCAGTAAATCCAGCGTTAATTCAGTTACCTCCAAAAGAAGTGGCGGTAGTGGAATTATCGCCTTTTTTTCCACGCACTGCCCAACTTTCTGTTCAGAAGCCCTTTACATTAGCTAATCACCCTAAATTAGGATCAAATTGTAATAATTTCAAAAATCTAGAAAACTACCTACTTTTTCTTCACAGCTGATTTCTATGTGCCTAATTGTAACCATGTTCTCCAATAGCCGTCACCTCCATGGTGTCTTTTCTCACAGCTTGGCTATGAGCCTCATTACGAGTTCGGCAAACTCGTAACAATATTTCCGCTGCCTGATATCCCAGTTGCAGGATACCAGGTGGCGGAGAGTGTAATTCCTCATTCCCATGGAGTCCGGTAGGACTGGGGACACGGAAGCACCGGCACCGTTGCTAACCGTGACAACTCTGCCTACCAGGGCCAGACCTGCCGGGCGGTGCAACGGCCCAGAAAGGCAGAGTTGGAGTGTGACCTATGTGTTGCTAGCTCCTGGCTGGCAGCTGAAGAGGTTGCAGGAAGACCTCCGGAAGACCTCCGGCCACAGGGGGGCATGCACCCTCGTGCAGCTTCTTCTGTTTTGGAGGAGCAGCCTCTCTTCATAGCAGGGCTTTGCTTGGCTGCTCCCTATGTGTCATGAACCCTTTCTTCCTGGGCATGAACGAACCTTCCAATCCCGCCCCTGCCCAGAAGTATTTTTCCTGCACCGTTAGGTGCTCGAGTGCCAGGCCAATGCAGCACCCAATGGGGGTGGGCCCCTTCTCTTCACGTCATTATGGAGTGAACTTTTGCTGAGGAAGAAATGGGCCTGCAGAAACATCATGCCCAGGCTTCCTGCTGGCAGTCAATGGGACCGAAAAGCAGAACATCCAGGGGACAGTCTGGCAGCAAAAAGAGGAATATGACTGCTGTTCACTTTATCACTTTGAATGAAATGAACGTGCAACACGATAATACAGCTAATTGGAGTCTGAGCTCATTATATATGAACATATATTTGGCAACAAGTGAAACAGATGGCAAAATGACATAATGTGGGAATATGTTTTGTTGGGGCTATCAGTGCTCTCTTGAATTTTTCCCACGGCACAAGATGTAAGCAGAGGTGTGGGCGTAGTTAGCTTTACATAATGCTCAAGGATAGTAAAGCATTTCTTGTGTTGCCTTCTGCATATGGAAAGAAACCACTTATGATGCATTCACATAACACTGATACTGGTGGGATACTGCTGTCCAGATTTTCATCTAACATTCATAGGACATTAAGAAATATATTCAGACTATTTGCACAGCCCTCAAGTGACATTCTGCGTGTCACAACTTTCAGCTCCTTTCTTTATTTAATTATGAAATGCACGTGCAATGTTATTTAACGTTACTAACTGTGCTTCAAGTACCAGAATACAAAGTGAAGAACTCCCTATCCGAGAAGATCCAAGTTGAGGCTTACATGCACACTTCAGAAGTGGTTCTGTTGTAGTCACCTGCTGATATGCATTCTTATCCTAATACATGGGAAGAATACATCTGCAGGTCTGCGTTAACCAATGTTTTTTACATGTCAAACCCACAGACATCCTCCATATGAAATAGGCTGCTTTGGACAGCTATTTCCTTTGAATATATTTGTAGGTTTTGGAATGCAGGTAATGTATTGAGCCAACTGTGGTTAGAGTGAGGTTTTCAGAAAAAAACTGTGAGAGAATTCCAAGTAACTTTCAGTTTAACAGGCCTCTAATTGAGAATAAGGGATAAGATTCAAGCACTCAAAACGCTATTGCACAATAGAGTGTAAACATAGTTTCTAAAATGATTATAACACTACAAGTCGCACTATTTCTAAAAAGGATGTACAGCAAAATTATATATACATGGCAAACTTTATTCCCAAACACTGTATTGAATAAATCAAAATTATATGTCCCATTTTTTATAGCTAACAAGTAATGTAATACACTTTTAGACACAATTTACATGCTGAAATAAATTGACATAAAAATATACCACTCTTAACATAAATTAATCTCAAAGACCCAGAAATGCCTTCAACCAATAGACGTAATTTACATGTGTGCAATAAAAATAATACAAATATTCCAAAGTTATATAAACACAAGCATTTCATATACAAAAATGAAATCCTTTAATATTAACTGCTAATGCATTTGTGGCCGTCCGATAAACATATCTGTGTAGTCAAGCAGGATTTGTTTGGGACTCGTGCTTGCGGGACCAAGCGTTCATGGTCCTGCATGCCCCAAAGCTATAGTGAGTGGTAAAGAAGGCCCTTTTCTTCTTTATGGCTGCCACTTGGCAATAACGGAAATGTGGTGGATCCTCACAATGCCCCAGGAGGCATCAACTTCAATAGGTAAAATATTACTCCTGAACTACATCACAGGGAACGAGGAACTATTTATGTTATGTTATTCTATGTTGATTTATACTGTGCACTGCTACCACCCGAGGGCAGTCTCCAGGCGGTCACGTGGTCCTGCAAGAGAAGAGGGCAGGTATGTTAGTAAGGATACGATGACATGTTCAGAATCACGAGAAACTGGCACCTGTGTGCGTTGTTTTGCATGTGGGAGTTAGTTTGTTTTGACTCGAGGCCCTGCTTGTAACTGTATGGGTAGGACTCAGTGCTTTGGATGTGTGGTGGTGTTTGTGTTGGGTGTGTGGGTCGTATGAGTTTGGAGTGGGGTTGTAGATGTGCGCACTTGTTAGCTCATATCCATAAGGGGGTCCAGAGTTGCAGATGACTGACATGTGTTTTATTGTGTTGGTGTTCCTATGGGTAGTGTCGGTGGATTTATGGACTATGAGCAAGGGTGTGTTCCTCTGAGGTTACTTCCAGATTCTCAGAGGAGTTTGTTGAGTGCCAGCGTTAGATCAGTTCTTGGTGTGTAAATGTGTTGTGTGGATAGCTCCTAGTTGTGTATAGTGGCGTGAACAGTGAATAAGTAATAGTTAAAAATACCTTTTTCCAGAATATGCCTGAAAATTGTTGTTGAGTGGTCACTAGCAAAGAGCCAACAAAATGTGGTCAAGATAATGATTTGTAGTAAGGATGCATATGCTTCCTATCAGCCGATGGATTCAGGAGGCATACCTGCTTCACCAATTGCACATTTTGTCAGTAACCTTTCTCAGAAGACCCTTTTTAGCTAAGAATTGCACACGTTTCTTCAGAACTCTGGGACTTGTGACCAATAGAATGTTCTTTTCCCCCATTTTGTTTCCTTGGCATGCCCAGAAGAGACAATTAGCTAATTATCATTTTAAAAAAGTGGCTAGGTGAAACCATTCAGCCCTTTGTAATCATATCAGCTTCCTTGTGCCCTCCCCC
This sequence comes from Ambystoma mexicanum, assembly GCF_040938575.1. Classification (NCBI taxonomy): domain Eukaryota; kingdom Metazoa; phylum Chordata; class Amphibia; order Caudata; family Ambystomatidae; genus Ambystoma; species Ambystoma mexicanum. The sequence continues at coordinate 398,840,549 of NC_090927.1, forward strand.
TTTCATAGCCCGTGTCTCCAAAATCACTAAACCATGTTATGGTAGGTCATACCCTTTCCCATCTTCCACCCTAGTCCTTTTCTTCCATGAATAATTAAATTTGGGATTTAACCGGAAATGTCAAACATTTCCCTCCCATTGCTATGGATCAGGGTGCAATAATTCAAGCTGCAAGATACTATCCAGTCATAAAAAGTGACTTGTCACCTCAATTCTATACAGAGACAGAGCACTCCATTTCGTACTCACCAAGAGTGAAATGTCACTAGCCAATGGCTAGTGCAGACTGCACATTTTGCACCCTGTCATTGATGTTTACGTACCCTATGAGTAAACAGAACTTTTTCCAAACTAATTGCTAGCTTTGTTTAATTGCCTTCTCGGAATAATGGCTAGTTCTGATATCTCTGTGGTCCTTTTGCTAGTTTGATCATTGCTACCTGTTTTTTTAAATTGTATTGTTTAATACGCTGACCTAGCTCGAGAGCAGCGCAGCACTGTACTGAGTGTGGTTTGCCAAAATTAGGACTGGCATATTTTACCAGTAGTGCAGTACTGTGAGGTCTGTGTGTTGGTATGTGCATCCATTGGAATTAGGCCTTGGTCTGGTGTTGTTGAAAGAACCATGCTTTGAGAGATTTGTTAAATTGGAGAATTGTGGGGGCATTCCGAGCCGACACCGGGACCGAGTTCCAGTGCGTGGGTGCATGACAAGAGGAGGATTATTTGCGGGTACCCTCTTTGCGGACGAGTTCTGATTCAAGCCGGTTTGTTGATTTGCTGCACAAGGAGCGTCTGCCACCAGATATGTCCAGCTCATCCTCCAGGTATGCTCGTGTGCTACTCATGATTGCTATGTAGATGATAAATGCAGTATCATGGCTTGGAGTGGAAGCCAATGTTGTTCCCGTAGGATGGGGGTGATTCAGTCAAATTTCCATACTTTTGTAATGAAAAAAGGCTACAGCGTGGTGGACTGTTTTTAGGGGAGCCAAGGGAAAGCTGGGAGCCCTCTCAGGAGAGCATTTCCCCCATAGATGTGCAAGACCACGAGGGCCTGCACTACTGTCTGGGAGTCTTGTGGGACGATGAAGGGTTTGATTTTTCAAAGGGTAGAGATTCTGAGCCAGGCTATTTGGGCCTTCTTGACTATGTGTTTGTGGAAGGACAGGCTGCTGTCAATGGTGAATCCTAAGGATTTTGCTGAGTCTGGGAGTTGTGGATCAAATCCTTCTAGGTGCATATCATTGAGCCATTGTTGGACAAGTTGTTTTTTAGCAGGTGGACCATTGAGGAGTAATTCAGATAGGATTAGTTTGAGGTAGGCTTTCAAAATCCAGGTCTGGATAATGGCTAGGTAATCGCGGAGACGTATTATGTTCTGTGTGCTTTTTACTCTCATGTACCACTGATTATCATCTGCATATTGGTGGATGGCTATAATAGGATCTTTGAGGAGAGTGACCAGAGTCCCCATGATTCCTTAATGTGTACTCTCCATGCATTTTCTTTAAATGGTGGCCCTCCATATGGAGACGATTCTGCATTACTAGTGTTTTACCTTCACTTTCCTTTGCAGGGTATAGCTGCACTCTGGTTTCAATGGGAAGCCAATGTCAAGTCGGCAGTCTGGCTTACAGTAGATAGCTGAAGTCTTACCTTAAAACCTCTATAATGTATCATCAAATGATGCATGCAAAATGTCATTAAATAATTTTTAGACCATACTATAGTATAATGTCTAGAATATAACCAAGTAATGCCCCACAAGTATTACCAGGCTGGGTTAGGCACACTACAAATGCTGCCTAAGAGTTGCAAAGCTGTCACTGTCTCTGCGAGCCACATTGTGCTAGCCATGCCGAAATGTTTGAGAGACCCCTTGTTGCACCACTGCTGCTGCTCTTTCTTTGAAGAGAAAGGAGCAAATCATCAGTTCCAAGATTGGGGAGGGGTGCATCATCGGAGTCTGCATCATGTAGACAGTGAGCAGATGAGGAAGATGCATATTACACATAACCTGCTCCATTGGCACATCTTATAGTAATGGGGTTTGCAATTTGGCCCACACATTTCCAGGCCACTTTCAACACTGCTATTTACCTTTGGCCACTGCACACTTAATTCTGCCGACCAGCATCAAGACAAGAGTTCAATAAGCTTTGCCCCCTCCCGAAGAATATCGCCAACAACATAGGGACAAGAGGATAAGAAGCTCAGACACAAACTGTTCTTCTCAATTCCATTTGAAAATATAAAATGGTTACCATATATGTTGTCTTAAGGTACAGACAAACCCCATAAGGAGTAAAAATGCTGGAAAAGGTGAACATAAATCAGAAGTGTGTAAAGCGTCTTAGAATTATTTAAATATAAAACTATATAACTAAAGCACTGAGGGCAAAGGGAGGCCTTGGTGACGCTGACATTTCTATGACAGGAAACGAGTGGGAGGATGGGTGAATCAGGCACAGTGGGGGATCCTGACTGTCACAGTGTGGGGTAAATGCAGTGGGGGTGCTTCATTGGTAATGGATAAATCTATTTAGGGACAGTCACTTGATGACCAATGTGATAGCAATGTCTACAATCACTAACACGTCTCCCATCTCACAGCTCCTTCAGTGTACTACTGATTCCCTCCATTCTATAGCCCAGACACAAAGCAGCCAAACCATATCCGGCTCCAGCCATACCTGGGGCCTGATTCAGAGCACCAGTGCATCCATTTATTATTCTTGATTAATCGCAGTCTGGCACCAAAAGTGTTAATTGAGTATTTGAGGTCTGTATCTTAGCCATATGTTTGAATTATCTTATGCACATCATACTTGCCATGTCATCTCAGCAGGTTCATACCTCTTACCCTCTGCTCACCCTCTATGGGTCCACTCCCCTCACCCTCTTGTGGGGCAAAAAAACTTGGTGTCATCTTTTACTCCTCTCTCTCCTTGCCAAGAAGGCCCACTATCAGCTTGATTGATTGAGATATTTGTAGCACACACACAACAAATCAAATCGCGACCAGGTGCTGGTGGAAAACAGAACAGGGTAATAATACCATCACCAATCGTATGTCAACAAATGGGTTTTTATTTTTGTTTTCGAAATGTTGCCAGAGATACTTCTTTTATTAGTTCCTGTGGGAGACAATTCCATAGTTTGTGTCCAAATACTGTGAATCTACAATCTCCTATAGAAACACATCTCGTTGGGGGGACTGTCAACAGGTACTTGTCCTCTGATCTTAAAGACTGTGTCAGTTGATATTGTTTTAATTCATCCATCAGATACCCCGGTGCTAAGTTGTTCATGCATTCAGATATCATTCAACCAATTTTTAACTTGATTCAGTCTTTTACTGCTAGCCAATGAATGGGCCGTCGAAAGCAAAATATTGAGGTAGATTTGTTTACCCAAAATACTAATCTGACCGATGTGTTCTGTGCTTTCTGTAGTCAATGAATTTGTTTGGCAGGAGCCCCAGCTAGTGAGCCGCTACAATAGTCCAGCTTTGAGTTTGCTGGGGGTCCTAGCACTGTAGCATAATCTTTCTGGTGGACATAAGGAAGAGCCTGTCGAGGCAGCCGTAGATTATAAAAATGTGCCAGCACTTTGGCTGAGAACTGGCTGTCACAGCCCAGATCGCTTTGCGAAATGCAACCCAAGTTTTTAACTTTGGAAACGTATTTCAGTTTTGAGCCTAAAAATGAAGGTTGAGGTGGGCTGTTATTCGTATCTAGCAGATGTTTTGTTCCAAATAAGATCACCTTTGAGCACCTACTCAGAGGCATTCGCCCTTTCCTCACCTTCCCCCAGAATTTCAATCGGGGTCATTACAAGTTGGGCGGTAAGGGATACCAGGCACCTGTAAAGAGACCGGTGCCAGTAATCCCTTACCACCCAATTCGAGGTCCTTTAGCAGGAACCGCAAGGGACATGTGGTCCCGTTAGGGGCCCAGGGCACTAATTAGCGCCTTCCCCATTCCCATTGAGCCCTATGGGGCCCTATGGGGGCTCAATGGGAATGGGGAATGGTTGGTTCAATGGGGACTTACCGGTCCCTCCAGGGTCGGAATGCACTGGTAAATCCCCATTGAACCAGACCAGTGCTGGACCCAGTATTGGAGGCAGCCATGGCGCAAATAGCGCCATGGCTACCTCCAATCTCGGAATGAGGCCCAATGTCTCCAGAGCTCTGGTCATCTCTAGGCTAGACTACTGCAACAGCCTCCTCTTCAATCTTCCTTTATCCTACCTTTTCAGCTTCAACTAATCCAGAATAGGACTCAGAGTCTTATCTTTGGCCTCAAACCTGGATACTGTATCTCTCCAGCCCCAACACCTGTACACTGGCTCCCTGTTGCTTCTAGGAACAAGTTCAAGACCATCTGCATCATCCACAATGCGTTCTGTGGCCTAGGACCCCACTACATCCAACTCTCTCTCCCTAAATACCTCCCCACTAGAGCCCTTCGGTTTTCTAGCTCCAACTCTCTGCAGATCAGACACTTCTCTAAGCAGAAAGTGGAGCATAGATCTCTCCTCAACAGGAGCCTGCCTCCGGAATGGTCTCCCTGCCCCTCTCATGCTTGAGCCGGATCTCCTTAAGTTCCAGAAGCTCCTCAAGAGCCCCCTTTTCTCTTCCTTCCCTCTCCCCCTGTAACATCCCCGTCTGCCGCAGTGACTGCCTGCCTGGTACCCTCTGAGTTCTACAGGGCACCAGACCCCCTCCCGAGTCCACCCGCCTCCTCGCACTTAGCATGTGGACCCTCACCCCCTGCACTTCATGCAATCCCTAGCATTTGCCTTCCTGGCCTCCCCTTAACATCCGCCTAGCCTCTGTGGCCCTCTTCCCCCCTCCTCAGCTCCCTTTTCACTTACACTCTCTCTTCTTTACCCTGCACTTCCCTTCCCACCCTAGCACTTCCAATTTCGCACATACCGGCACCCCCCTTGCGCTTTTTATTACTGCACTTGCACAATCTGAATGTCACATGGCCTAACAGGATCGTTATTGTTAACTTTCTCCTTTGCCCCCCCCCCCATTTTTGTCTTGTGGAGCCTTGAAACACCACTTGTTGTATAGGCGCCTTAAAAATATCCAATAAATAAAAATAAAGTAAGGCAATAGACCAATTGACCATGGTTGCACCATCAGAGCAGTGTGTCATTGCCTTCTACCATCAAATAAGTTGCTTTTGTTATCCCACAATTACACAGTTGAATGGCTGCCTATTTGTATCCCAACTGTTGTACAGGAATAGCTGTTGTTTATTTATGTTCTCTCTTGATTAAATACACTAGCCAAACAACGATGCACTTGCAAAATTTCCACAACCCTTCTTGAGTTGTTTTCCTAGTCCAAAATTTTGGGTTGTGCAGTTAAGGGCATACTTAGAAATACAGTAGCAGACCTTATGATAATCACCCACTAAATTAACAACCTACTCTTCCATAGCCATGCATAGAGCCACTAATCTAATCATTCACCCAGTTCTCAAAACGTGCACTCAACACTAGCCATTTGTGAGTGATAACTGACTGTTGGCAAGTAAGACATGGTGTACAGTGCAGATGTGGTGAATTGAAGGAGGTTAGTGACTTTTTATGCCTGGTGTCAAGATGGATTTTCAAAATCAGCCCTGGTGGGAGGATGTTGGGAGGGACACCCTATCATGGTGAACAGAGGAGAGACTGAGAGGGTAGCTAAACCCAATCAAGGCGAGGTAGCAGCACAGCAAGGGTTGCTCTCAGGAAGGTTATGAGAGTGGTTTTGAGCTACAATGAGTCCACACAGAGGACCACTAGTAACTCCAGTTAGAGAGTAAAGTATAAAATACAATTATTTATTAGGTGTTTAGATTACACTCTAAGCAAGTAAAACTTCTATACACATATTATCACACAACACCTTATGAAACAGATATATACATCCACCCTTAGGATAGCATTTGATTCAATGCCAGGGAAGCACATGTAAGCATTCAGATGCATTTAGAAATAGAAAGAGCAATTCAGGATAATAACAGAACAGCTTTCCTCATTCTTATAAAGTCCAACCATAAGATGGTTTGGTGCCTTGTGCCCAAAGATCACCAGTTTCATAGTATACACTCTTCAGGTAAGTCTTTATAGAGATTTTCAGTCACAGTGGGTATGATTAATACGAGTTTCAAAACGTGAGTTAAAGTTCAGATCAGGACTCAAGTTAATCCCTACACACTGGAGGGATTCTTAACCCAAGTTCCACCAACAAAGGTCAGTTCAGGTCAGAGAGATTTTCAGGTGTTTACGTCTTTGTTTATGTATGGGAGTCAGGGCGGGAGCAACAGGTATGAAGACTTACCCCCCTTGCTCAGAGTTCTCTGAATACCACTTGTGGAGGTTCCACTTTGTTGGAGGCATGTTCTTCTGTCTTGCCACCTTATGCAAGGGCCTTCTAGACATTAAGACAGAATAGATACGTTGTTTTGTAGCATTTCATTTCTGTTGGTTGTGGTACTTAGGAATCAGTTCCAGACAGCTTCCAGTAGAAGACCCAAACACAGACAGGTGAAGACTTCTGAGGGACAGCCATGGGACATTGCAGGGACACAAATACAACAAGATTCAATGCTCACCCCGGTCAGGCGGTGATAGCTGATCGTCGAGCAGCAAACACAGGAGCAGGCCCAGCACAGCTTCCCTTGATGTGAGACGGCTTAATACAGGGGCTGGTGCCATGTAGCACAAGCTAAAGATCTGCAAAGTTACAAAGTTCTGCTTGGAACAGCGATGGCTGCAGCGAGGTAGCCCAGGAGAGAGCTAGTCAGCCCACTGTTTGGTCCAGGGAAACTTCTGAAGGCTTAGCAGGCATGGATCTTCGAACTGTGGCCGAGATTGGTTGTTCCCACCATTGCAGGTGTTAGAGTACCAACAAACGTCTTCTTGAGATGAAGTCAGAGAAGCAGGGCTTCACTGGAACAATACTGGGGTCAATGCTGCTCAGTTGCAGGTGTCAACATAATGCTGCTATTCTCCATAGTAGTCTTGGCTCTAATGGTGATCTGATGAACAGTTGCAGGAGCCCTCCTTTTATCCAGGATTTAGGCTGGGAGCAAGCCCAAGATCTCCAATGGTAAGGATCTGCACTATTCAAACAACCAGTGGCTATCCAATCATGGATAGCCAATAGTCACCACATCTGCCAAGCAACAGACCTTCAGGCACCAGAGATTTGGATGGGGATTCGACAGTCCTAAAACCCTCACCAGATATGTAGATGGGGACTAGACAGTCCCTGTCCCCTTCTCTGGCACACACACACACATACACAAAATGTTGCTAAACCCACAAAAGCCACACCGTTCCCCAGGAAATGTTTTTTCATACAAGGCATTGCCGGACCTAGGAAGGAAGCCAAAAAACAATCTGGCCAAAGAACAAGAAAAAACCCTTGTGTCTTAACAATCTAAGGGGTGCTAGTAGCCATTTGTGGCCCAATAATCGCAAAAGTGCACATGGAGTAATTCCGCTGATACTGCCAATTTTTGCCAGAAAGTGGGAGGATTTACTTCCAGCATGGTGCTGGAGCTGAATCCCTCACTCCAGGGCCATACTACGGCAGAGTGGCGAAAGTGGAGTTAATTCCGCTAACGCCAATTTTTTCCTTCACCGCCGTAGTCGTAATGAGCCCCATAGTCTCTCAGGACTGATACTTTAAGGGACTAGTCAGTTTCCCCATACGAATGAGAGAAAATAGGCCAGGGAAGTAAAACAAGGGTTTACTTACCTCCAGAATGTTAGGACAGTGTTCAAAACAAGTACAAAAAAAGATTGTCTCATAGAAGTCTATGGGAGGAAAGCAGCAAAAAGAAACTCACTCCTAACAAATAGTAGCTTCCCAGTTGTAATGTGTCCTTCTGATTCATCTGCACAGCCATGAACCCATCCATTCTCATCATCATGCATCCATCTAAAGGGCTCATGAAACACACACACAGCAATAAATCCACCAATACAGTCATGCACCACCGATGCAGCATGAAGTCTCACTTCTATGACCAATTCTTCTGTACACACACAAGTGGACATGCTGTTTGCCCTCCCAGGGAAGGCAGTCCTACAGTGTGGCAGGGGTTGGGGTTATTGCAAGCAGTGTGACTGTCTATGCGCATAGTTACTGGTATGGTTTTCGATTATCTTTGCTGGCATTTGCCAGCATCTTTGTTGCCTGTGTGAACATATGGTTGCACTAGTTATGATGTGCCTATTTATGTGGAAGTTCATGTCTGTGAGCTTGCCTAACCAGTCAGATGATCCTTTTCTGCACCACCTCATGGCTCTTGGTAGAATGATCAGCTGTGCTAGGTTTTCATGGCATCTCATGCAGAGCATGTGTGTGAGTTAACAAATGTAGAACACTCATTACATGATCATTAATTGTACGAGTATGAACAGATTTGTGATTTTGCTATGGTTGATTGTAGTATTTTGAATAATAAAATGTAGATTATTTCTGCATTTAGACTGAAAGAAGCAAGTAAGGGGAGGGGAAGTGCATGTTATTCTTCATGCTACCAGAACCTCAGGCTTCCCCAAATCATGCATCTCCGAGGCGGTAAGAAAAATTATTTACAACAAATGTAGAGTAGTGACCACTAACACTAACATTAAACATTGTATAAGTCACACCCAATCCTTTGAACCATGGATGTGAAGAATTATGGTAGTATGACTTACCATGGTTATACATCCTTATATCACCTAACCAATTTGCAGCTCTGGAAACCTCAGCTCCATGCTGGACCCTGCGGCCAGGCACTCATATCTTGGAAGCCTGCACAGTAAATGTGTTTAACTCACACACTCAGCCCTTTCTTATCTCAGGACTTAACTTTGGCATCTGTGATGCTATGATATGTGATGGGAAGAGCCAATTTGCTGGTGATAGCTTTATCGAGGCCGACACTTGTGTGCCCCACTTTTCAAAAGCTTTTGTTTGATCTACTACAGTCTATTGAAAACATGGCTAAAAGCCCCCTTTTTAAGAGACCTACTGCTAAAGATGTAGTCCCACAATGCTGCTTTGTGAAACACCTTGAAGCAATATGGGGAAGGTACTGTTCAGACCTGCACTACTTGCTTTACTAGTGGCCAGAATTTGGGAGAGTTGCCAAAATAGGTGCTTGACAATTCATAATGTAATTCCCCATAAACGGAAGCACTTTGCAAAGGTAAAGACATTTTAAATGCTGTCATTTTATTAGATTTACACATTTATAAACCTTTTTTTCAAGGAGAAATGCTGTCAAACTGCCAGAGTTAGGGAAATAAACGACTGTATGTTTCTATTTTAAAGGCCACAGATGTAGAATAAACTGCAACATAACTGTGATAGAGGCTGTCAGTAAAGCTGTCCAAAAGCTGTAGGAATAGCTGTGGTGTAGAATGTGTAGGAGGCTGTCGGGTCAATGAGCTGTGTTAGAGGATTTCAGTCGAGCTGTCTCAAGATGTAGGAATAGCTGTGGTGCAGAATGTTTAGGAGGCTGGCAATGAGCTGTGATAGAGGCTGTCAGTAAAGCTGCCCCAAAGCTGTAGGAATAGCTGTGGTGTAGAATATGTAGAGGATGTGAATTAGCTGTGATAGAGGCTGTCAGTAAAGCTGTCCCAAAGTTGTTGCTGCAGCTGTGGTATAGGATGTGTGGGAGGCTGTCACTTAGCGATGGCTATTTTACATATGAAGGATGTGATAAGGGTGTGAAGCGTTGTCTTTTAGCTGTAATATAAGCTTCAAATTAAATGAAATTGTGTGTTTGACACCCTTACTCCAGCTCCTGGACAGCCCTCGGCCAATATTACAGCCAAAGCACACAATTGAAGTTGAACTAGCTGAACAGCTAAAACACAGCTAAAATGCAATGACTGTGCATCCTTCACCACAGCTAATGTGAAGTCTTCAACATTTAGATATGGGTAACCAACCCTACCAACTTTTTTTGCAGTGCCATGTGAGTGCCTTGAGACAATGCAAATGCCAGTTGCACGCGTTTCACAATCAATGTAACATGGTGGGCATGGCTTGGCGCCGTGCAAGATGGTGGGCTAGTTCCTGGCTCCTAGCTCCATACTATTCAAAAAGGAATTTTTCATATTTAAGGAGTCACTCAACAGACCTGTCATTTTCGTATAGCACCTCCGGAGGAATGTGGATTGTGTCACGGTGCTTGAGGGAGCTGGTGGTCAGCTGGTCTGGAGTGCGGGAGAAGTGGAGAGGTCCGGCCTGTGAGGCAGAACGTCGCAGTGAAAGCAAAGCAGAATTTACTATCAGCTGGCTCGGCTGATGTGCAACATGAGTGCCGTTAAGCTTATGGAAGCTTCTTTCTACACAACACTGATCTTTTTAAAGACAACGTGATGATTTAATCTGAACCTTAGTGAAGCACTCCAGGTATTTACACAAGAAAATACTATATAGTGTTATAATCTGGTGAACCTAATTTCTGTGCTTTTTGAAGAGGCGAAACTGTTCTGACAGACGTATGCTGACTCTCCAAGAGACAACGCTATGATATTGCATGACAAGTGACTTTCCTCACCAAATATATAACAGTTTGAAATAAAGCCGGAACATTTTTTTGGCACATAAAATATCAATAGATGCTCTCTCAAGCATATATAATACCTGACTGTAGATTATATTCAAAACCTCTCCACAATACAACATGGTCACAACCAAGAAAAACCTTGGTAAAGACTCCACCACCTTAAAGAGGCAAAAAAGTGATTTGCCAACACCTGAAGAAACTATGGGCCCTGCCATGCTCACTATTTCAACTGAAATCAGAGCCTTAAAACCGTTAATGGAAGCAACTAGCAACAAGTTGCAACTTCTGAATGACAAATGGTCTGCTTTTGACTATAGGATATCTGAAGTAGAGTGAAGAGTTAGTAATGCAGAAGATATCATTAACAGAGTCATGATCTTGGAAGACACAGTTAACAATCTTAAAAAACACTCAGAAAACCTGGAAAACAGGAATAGGAGAAACAACCTCCGCATTGTCGGCCTTCCTGAAGAGATTGAAGGAGAAGATACCTGCCTATTCCTCATCACCATGCTCTCCAAGATTCTAGATCTATCCCCTTCACTACAACTGAATGTCCAGCTAACTCAAAGAATTGGCCCTCTATGGTCCCTTACCAACACCAAAAATGCCTCAAGAACTCTCATCTTTGCTTTCTTGGACTTTAAACACGTCCAGTTTATCATGAAAAAAGTTAAGCTGATCAAACATCTAACCTGGAACTGAAATAATATTTTCATATCCCAAGATTTTGCAAACTCTACCGCTGCTAGAAGAAACAAACTCCTTCTGTTAAGACCTGTTTTAAAACAAATCAATGCCAGATACAGAATGGTTCTTACTGCAATCCTAAAGGTAACTCTCAATGCCATACCACCTCTTTTGACAATCCAGGAGAGTTGAAACATTGTATTCAATCACAAAGGTCAGAAGTTATGGACACCGCAAATCCTTCTTCTTCTAAAAATATGGCACAAAGGTCTTGTAAACAAGTCTCATTGACTCCTGAAACAACGATGCGTACGAGAGTGGAGCCCTGTGTTTTGCCTAATCCCATTTGGGCACCCCACCCACATTACTTTTCATCCTTTCAACATGAAATGTTTTGGCTGTTTCCTGCTAGCCATTTTGTTTTGGTACATTGAGTGTCATACTCAATGTTCACATAGTTTCATGTTGTTGTTTGACGACCCCTTGCCCTTGTGTGTCTCCTTCCCCTCTTGTTTTTTCCCCCAGCGTGATGTACCTTACATACCAATTAAAATTGATACTTTAATTGCTTGCTAATGTACATATTCATTCTGTACAATGATTCAACTGACATTTTACTGTCGTTTTATATTGTACACCTTCACACGCTTATGTCTATAAACATATCATCTTGTAACGCCAAAGTGCTTCACAATCCTATTTTAAGGCAAAACATACTCACTTATCTAAATAGAACCAAACCTTCTATAGCATTCAGTCAAGAAACCCACCTTTCATGCTTATAAATGGCTGAACTTAAAAAGCTATGGGTTGGCAAAGTGTTTGCTAGTGCAGCTCTGGGTAAGAAAAATTGTGTTATTATCTTGGTGAATTAAAATATCGATCATAAGTTCAGAATCTGATCACTCAGGGAGATGGATCCTCTTGGATATCTTCTTTAACTCCAGATATTACTCAGTTATAAATGTGTACGGCCCTAACGCACCAGACCCTGCCTTCTGGAGGACACTTAAGAAAATCTGCTCTGCTGAAACATACAAAATCTGATTGCATGTGGAGACTGCAATGAAATAGTGGATCCATTTCTTGATAGAAAGTCCAGGGTTCCTTTTAAAAATTCAAAATCTCACAATCAATTTCTGAACTTTACTTCCAAAATGGGTCTTACTGATTCATGGCAACTACAGCATCCGTCAGACATGGACTTCACTTTTCATTCCTGCCCCCATGATTCTTTCTCCAGAATAGATTATATATTCCTGTCTAAATCTATGTCTGCTAATCTAATAGAGTCTAATATTGATTGCCTATCCCTGACAGATCACGCCCCGGTCCATGTTAAATTGAGAGATATCAATCCTGCTTCCAAGTCAAACAGATGGAGATTTAATTCAGCCGTATTAAAAGATGAGAAATGTACCTTATTTCTAAAAAAAACCACAAAAATGATTTTGAGATCAACAATGGAGAAGACACATCTATCCCGAATAGTTGGGACTGCTATAAAGCAGTGCTGAGAGGAGAAGTAATCTCTTTTGTTGCAAAACAAAAAGAAAGTTTTGAAACACAGATCTGAAGAAATTATACAAAAACTAAAAATTCTTGAGAAACAATATTTCTCTAACCCTTCTCAGGAAACCCAATCTGAAATATTACATTTATGAATTAAATACAATACATTTTCATCTGACTACTCTTGCACTAACCTGCACAGATATCAATCAAAAATGTATCCATTTTCTAACAAAATGAGTAAATCCCTAGCTTCCTATCTGAACATCAAAAAAGAAAGGAGTATAATCACAGCAATACAGGACTCCAATAGCACCAGAAAAATATATTGACAAAGATCATCAATGTTGTCTGCAATTTTTATCATCAACTATACTCCTCTGAATCTAGTCCTAATAATCCAAACATTGCTGTCTTCCTTCAAAACATTACACGCTCAAAGTATCTGACTATTAATGCTGAATCACTCAATTCACACAAAACGCAAAATGAAATTATCAAAGCTATACAGGGGCTCAAAAAAGGCAAAGCGCCTGTACCAGATGGATCCTCAATAGATTTGTATGCACACTTTAAATCAATACTTACCCCCAAAATATTAGAACTTTTCTCTGATTTTGTCTCTAAATCTAAATCTGAAGGTACATTTACTGAAGCTATGTGTCTAGCATTCCCAAAACCTAACAAAGATTCTGAATTACCACAAAGCTAAAGCCCAATTTCCATAATCAATACTGATTGTAAAATGTTTGCAGAAATCTTTGCAAATAGACTCCTCCCCTTTATGCCCAAACTAATTAAACAAGACCAGGTTGTTTTATGTTAAAGAAAGAGTTGCAGCCTCTAATAATAGAATTCTTTTGAATGCTTTGACTGTCACTGTCCATTCAACGGACCCTTATGCTGCTGTCGCCTTAGATGCGGAAAAGGCTTTCGATAAAGTAGAGTAGGATTACTTATCTGATGCACTGCACTAGCATGGGTTGCATGAAACCTTTATCTCCATGATTAAAATTCTTTACTCTAACCCCCAAACCTCTATTTTTATAAACGGTCAGATGTCTCCCTTCTTTTCTTTACGTAGAGGTACAAGACAAGGATGTCCTCTTTCCCCTGTGTTATTTTTCTTAGCCTTTGAACCCTTTTAGAAACTATTAGAATACATCCTTGCATTCAAGGAATAACCTTTGGAGATCTAAACGTCAAATTGGCAGTGTATGCAGATGACATTCTTCTATTCATTAAGAATCCTGAAATGAGTCTGCAGAATGTACTCAATATCATATCACTTTTCTCTTTAGCCTCAGGATACAAATTAAATATGGACAAATCTGAAATTCTTCCCCTAAATATTCACTGCAACAAGCATCTGGTTCAAATTTATGGCATGAGAGGGTGCCCTAAGAAAATCAAATACTTATGACTGCAAATGTTGTTGTCAATCAAAGATATCATTAAAGAAAACACCAACAGTATCTTCACCAAAATTAAAATTCTTCTAGAGTCATGGTACCTGTTATTTTTATCCTGGTTGGGTTGCCTCCAATCCATTAAAATGATGATCTCTCTGATTGTTCTGTATCTTTTATTCATGCTTCCAATCCCTATTCCCAGTAAATTCTTTAAAGATGTTGATTCATGCCTTACTAAATTTTTATGGGGAAAGAAAAAAAAAAACATAGGATCTCCCTTCATAAATTAAAGATACAAGTCACCTCTGGAGGGGCAGGTTTTCCAGATTTTGCAAATATCATTCTGCCTTTATATTAAAACAAGCACAAGGCTGGTTTTGTCACAATTAACAATCCTTAACCCCTACATGGGTTAGTGCAGCAAGCAATATGATTTGGCCTTTCTCTCTAGCTGATGGTTATGCATTGATTCAAACAACAGTTTCATCAAATATACTAATGTGCATTTCACTGCCAAACAGATCAGAATTTTTTTTATTTCTCCAAATTCATCGCAGTGTATACCACAGTTTATATGGTTCAACAAGCTAATAAGGATTAATAGCAAAGACATCTTTTTGAAAAATTGGGTTCTCAAGGGAATTAATTTGGTTCAGCAACTTTTCAATCAAGGTATACTGTTAACCTCCAATTAATTTAGGGTGAAATTCTGCACTCCTCAGTCACTTTATCACCAATGCTCAATATTAATTAATGCTATTACAGATACAGCTCTTGTTGGAACCAGCCAGACAAACTACTGCCCTTAGACATATGCATATTTATAACCGTCAGTTTTCAGCCTCTCACTTCTATGATTAACTTATTAATGACGTCATCCTGAACCCTCAGTGGAAAACACAGCAAGAATGGCAACAAGACTGTGTAATCACTTTAGAGGACCACGGCTGGCCGGCCTTTTGGAAAAAGATCTACCATAACTGTCGCTGCTAATTTAACCCAATCTCTCTTATTTTTCCATCACAGACTTTTCACTACCCCTGCTAACCTATTTTAAGTGTAAGATAGCCTTAGACAACAAATAAATATTGGAATTATCACAATGGTGAAGGATCTTTTAAACACATGTTCATCGAATGTTAATTTATTAGACATTTCTGGGCCAATGTATGGTGTATCATTAAATGTATTTTTAAGCTAAATTAATGAAAAATGTTCTCTTTGCGCCACAAATGTATTCGATTTTCACAACCTTATTATTGCTGTTCTGTCAAATTAACATGAAAGCCCTTAAAAGGTTGACACGTGTTTCGGCTTGACACTAAGCCTTTTAAAAAACAATAGGGCATATAAACTTCATCCCCATTACTTATAATCACCCAATAATAGATACAATATTCTCTGGATATGTCCAGTAGGGGTACAAAGTTTGTAGGGTTAAAACCCCTCCTCAATGGTGGTCTTCCAGATAATGTGCGTTGGCTTGTTTGCTCACACAACGAGGGTGTCTCTGGAAGACCACCATTGAGGAGGGATTTTAACCCTACAAACTTCGTCCCCCTTCTGGACCTAACCAGAGAATATTTGACCTATTATTGGGTGATTATATGTAATGGGGATGAAGTATATATGCCCTAATGTTTTCACGTGTCAACGCTTTAAGGGCTTTCATGTTAATTTTACAGAACAGCAATAATAAGGTTGTGAAAATCAAATACATTTGTGGCACATTTTTGTGTGAGAACATTTTTCACTTGTTGAGGTGGTGATATATGGCTCCTCCGACCACATCTCACATTTTTTGCAACATGTCGAGAATACAAAAGGGACAAGGTCGCAAGGCATAAAAAGTTGCACCATCTATACAAAGTATCCCGCAACTCCTACTTAATATAAATGAACACTTTAACTTTAAGAATCTATTCATGGGTAGTGCCTCTTTCATCATTTGAATTCCCATACGTTTAATTTATTTTATCTTTTCATTCTAACAGCAGTCCAGGTTGTCACAATTTATTCGAAGAAATCTGATCTCATTAACCATAAAATATGGTGTAATTTCATGTGTAATCTAAATAGAATGGAGGGCTTTAATGCTTCAACCCCTATACTGCATCACAAATATGAATTAAAATGGAGAAAGTTTTTTGATTTTATTGCCTCAGATAAATGTACTGTTTAAGATAATATCAAGATAGTAGATAAATCATTACCCCATCTTATCCCTCCCTCTTTCCCTTTATCCCCTCCCCTTTCCTTCACTTCTTGTTTGTTTTCTATGTTTTATGTCCCCCTCCCTATTTGCTGTTCATCCTTAAAGATATTTGTTATTCCTAATCTCTGTATAGACCTATAAATGGAGGCCTATAAATGTCCTGTTGAACAATGAATCAAACCATATCAAATCATTATGAAACACCCAATACATTGACAATATCATATGAAGTGTGGTCATTTGAATGTGGTTAGGCAATATGAAAAAGGTCATGCCAGTGATGAAACTGACTTCGTAGTACATTCAGCTCAACTGTGGTGTTGTTCAGCATCACCCCTGGAAGGTTTCTATATTTAGCCGCTTATTAGGAGCAATCTGGAATCTTTGAGCAACACCAGAAGTTACTCAACAGCAGAGCAGCCTGAATTGTGGTGGAAGTAATTGTGCATGCAAATGCTCATTGTATGCTATGTTTTTGACATGTCTAATTGTATATAACATTAGGGCACATACTTTTCTAATGGACACATACATGATTTGTTGCAAAGTAAATGTTCCTGTGCAGTGATGGTGACTATCTCGGTGCACAAATCACAAACTACTCAAGGTACCAGTCTGTTCTTTGCATGGAAATCAGTGGTTTTAGCGATCAGCTAGAGAAGGTGACATTTTGATGAATGTGTCATGTTACATCGTGTTATATTCTTAGGAGGATAACCAGAGAATGTTCATTGTGAGCACATAGCAGATACACTGAAAGGGAGCCCTCTGCATAGCCAGCCTGAGCCCTTCAGGCTCCCGCTCAGCGTGGCCTACTGTATACATTTGTGCTTCGCTTGAACGGATATCTGTGCAGTATCACCTATTCCATCCAAATTCATTCAAGGGCTATCTAACACTGAAAGCACCGTCTCACTGTGCACAGCACTCTTGATCGCCTTGTGCCACCTCAAAGTCTCTCTCACGCAGGGATGGGTCTTTCCTCATTACTATGTGATGACTTAAAAAATAGGTATGGTCCTTTCCTCTTCGCAATGGAATCCCAGAGCTCGTGCAAGAAATTGGACAAATAGCTGGCCCAAGAGAGGGATGACCGGTATTGTAGCTTCAGGGACTGAGGGAAACAGATAAGGACATTGTGGTAGGCAGAGCAGGGGCTCCAGCAGGGTCCCCCACACATAGTTATCAAGGCATTCGGGGAAAGGGCTGAGGAGTGCTAGTGTTGCAGTGGTGTCCATCCCTGCTGCTCAGAGGAAAGGGAGAAATGGGTTATCAAACTCACAATCCGCTTTGTGGTTGAACAATGAATACAATTAACAGTCAGGGCTGGGCTTAGACCAGATTGCACCCCAGACGGGAAGCATTATTGGCACACCCACCCACAAAAAAATGACAACAAAAATGGTATGTTACAGATGTTGTTAATGGGGCCCTCAATAAAGAACTAGAGGGAAATGTACTACAAAATGCAAACATTCCATACTAGGTGACAGTCTTAGAATGTTACCTGTATTATGTGTCCAAAAAGTAACTTTTCTTGACTTTGACATTGCACATTTCAAGCATAAGCACACATTTCTAACAATTAGACATGAGAACATGTGCTTAGCTGCTTATGTTACAGACTGTTCTGAATTGCCCGTGGGGTGCATACATTACAATGGTGGCAAAGATAAGGTTAATAGCCGCTGATTAGCACGAGATGGTCAGCCGCCAGGTAGCTTAAACACGAAATGCCCATTGAAGAGCTCTAAACCCTTCCTTGTCAGCAAATGGCTGATGTGGAGGAACCAGTGTTAGAAAGCACTGAGGTGATAATACGTCTGCATATCCTGTGGGAAGAGAAAACTCAGCTTTTGAAATGAATATATTGCAAGACAGACTGCTGACTGGCAACTTAAAGCCAGTTGCTGGGGGCCCTATGAGACCCCAAGACCCCTTTCATTTGAAAAACTTGAAAGGCCCCAACACCGTCTCTGTACTCTAGAACAATGGCCTTCGCTAGGTAGACAGTCCTTCAACCTTCATTCACCACCCATATAAACTACAGAGGCCTCGGAAACCACCATTCACTGCCCTCTTTCGCAGTGATCTTAAAATCTTCATATCTAGAGCAGTGGCATGACCCAGAGGTCAGTCTCCTGTACTGAGAGGTCAGATCTGGCCTGCCTGAAATAAATCTCAGCGTAGAACTAGGTCCTTTCAGTTGGGGGATTTACTCACTCACTAGGGTGCCCATTTACCTGCTGTACCAGTACATTGGGCCTTTCTATCACGCCACTGGAATATAATTTAAAAATGATCATTTACATAAATGACATGCAAAGGATATATATCTCTGATGAGGAAGACATTAAAAGTACTTCTGTTCTGTTCCACGTCCTCGTCCCGCTGTGGGCGATACCATTACATCACCTACATAATATGATACCATTGTCTTGCTTGCTGGTAAAACTGTCTGTAACAGAAACAGGAGGTCCAGGCTGGGAAGCGTAAGGTTGAGTTAGCTTGGTAGAATATTGCATTCCTCAAAGGACAATAATGAATGTAGATTGTTTGTTGCCGCTTGTGGTACGTCCCGATGTATGCATAGCTGTGTCTCCCTGTGCTATAAGATTCTAGTAAAACCCTGCTTTAGGGTTTAACACAGTGTTTTTAATCCTGCTAGTAAATATTGACATTCCAAACATTGTACTGTCAGAATAATCATCTGTACATAAAGTTACCTACTGGCTATTCCTGCAGTAAGTTCTCAGCTCAGTTGGTTTGCCTACAGAGGCACAGAAACAATTTGTCAGGCGACACAAGGTTAGAGATCGACATCCACAATTTAAGCCCTTCCTGAGGCTTAATTTGCTGTGTGATTACGATACCGTTTGGAATGGAACCCCAGTGGCACTGGCAATAGGGAATACACTGTATAATATGTTATGCTCTTATGGAGGGGAGGGATCGTGGTGTACAACCTAAATCTTACCCAATCAAACACCCGATTTTGTATTTCCTGAGCACAATCCTGGCTAAATCGATGGCCGTATTTTCAGTGATTTCACACACTTACATCACTGAAACATGCATGGCTTTGCAAACGCCACTTTGTTTTTATTTCATACCAGGCAGACAGGACCGGAAAAACCAATATCCGACACGACACAAGGTGAGCGATCTGCATACCAATATCCGACACGACACAAGGTGAGCGATCTGCATACCAATGTCCGACATGACACAAGGTGAGCGATCGGCATACCAATGTCCGACATGACACAGGCTTAATTTGCTCTGCGATTATGATACCTATACATTTGCAGTCTGCAATGTTTGGAATGGAAGCTCAGTAGCAGTATGGATTATACTTTGTGTTCTATTATTTTATGTTTGAATGGACGAGAGGGATTGTGGGGTGCAACCAAAATCTTAGCCAACCAATAAACACTGTATTGTGTACTTCCTGAGCACAATCCCATCTGCTCCGGCTAGTGCCACTCTTGGCAGATGGCTTCACTGGGACTTGGCCTCCTCCTGAGTCCTGTCCTCACTGAACCTGCTGCTCCTGTGACTGGGTCTTGATCCTCAAAGCCTGATGGCAATACCTCTCTTCAGAATGTCTGGCCCCTGCTGTCTGGCCAAAGTATGTGCTGAATGAAAAGCCCAGCCAGCTAAATAATCACCCTCTGACTGCAGTGCATGTGCTCAGGTTGAGGAACCTGTGGTCAGGCTTGGCCGGGCCCGTAGAACTGATAAGCAACAAATGTTTCTTTTCACTACGATCATAACAAAGCCATGGAGACCCCAGGAGCACTGCTAGCCTGGCTTTTCCCATGGAGTCTGCTTTCGAGTAGCACTTTGTTTTTTTGTACATAGGTAGTAATGTAGAGTACTCAACTTTAGCACAATAAAATTCAGTAATGCAGCATTGCAGCATTAAGCAACATGCAATATGCTGGTGTTGGAGACCTTTTGGAGGAGATGGTCAGGCGCCCCATAGAGCCTGGCACCTCAGGGAGTCGCTTGCACTGCCTGATGCAAAGAACGGCCCTGTTAACAGTGACCATAGAACCACAATGAACACTTCCGACTATGTATTTCAAAAGTCCAACATGCAGATAAGATGTAGAACCCTTTGCAAGTCAGAATCTCAGCCAAGTCGACTTAGCCTTCCTTCCTTACAAGTTCAATAAATTGCGTAGCATTCAATTAGTTAATAATAACACTTACCATTACCACTGAGACACAAGAGTAATCCGTCATGAAGCAGTGCATAAACACGTGATATTCATATTATTATTATTATGATTTGGCTACCTATTCTCCAGTAGAACTGCATAGCTCTCAACTCACCCGCTTTTGGCGGGTGTCACCCGCCTTCAAAGCAGACGAATCACCCACCAAGTCCCTCATACTCCCATTCACTTCAATGGGCCTCTCACCCGCCAAAAAGAAAATCGGGTGTTTTCACCCGCCTAGGTGACAAAAAAGGTTGGGAGCTATGGAACTGCCTGCGAAATACTAGCCCTATTTTTTTCCTAGTTGCTAGTGATGGTTTGGGGGTGGGGGGCGGGGCCGGTGCGGGGATAGATACACTTAGATATCCATAGAGGGCTTTGCGTTTGGCCACTTGTTCCAATAGGGGCGCAATATTTTCCTCCCTCCATTTTAAACGTTCAGCAGCGGCCACTGGATGATTCTATTGTGCTATAACTCAAGTGACTGACTTAGATAAAGAGCGTGCAAACGTACTTATTTTGGAATTAAACGCTATGGTTAGTAAAAGCCAAGCAGTGTTACAGAGAAGGGCAATAATTCAGTTCTCTATTTCTTAGCCCCAAGCCTCTGCTCTCTTGCATCGTTATAAAATGGCCGACAACAAGTGACACATTTGGCTCCAATACATTACCAAGACCAAAATGATTTTGGCGTATGTCAAGCTGAGGCTTAATAAAAGACATACAAACTGTGCCATTCCTAAATATGACTTCAATCGGACATTTTTCTTTTTAAGTAAATGCCAGCTGGCTTAAATCACCATTCATTTTCTTGTTTTAGGTAAGCTTTCATTACTGGTGGGAAGCTACCGATTGCACCTTTGTCTTTCATAAATCAGACAATAATCCATCAGCGAATTATCTGTCCATCCTGCATTCAAAATTATGAACACCAACTTAATTCTTAATGTATTATTTATTGGTCATTGATGCAAGAACACTCTGGGAAGGGCTTGAAAAACTGAAAGGGCGAATGTCAACTCCGTACAGAGAGGTGGGCAATAGTACACGAGAGATGGTAGATCATCGAATCAGCAGCCATCTCTAAGCGGTGACCAAAAGCTTATCTGAGCAAACTTTCCCACGGCCTGGGGCGAGCTCCAGAGCAGGGTGTGTTTCTGGCAAGGGGAGCAGGCCACGCAAAGAATGTCTGCTGAGCTAAAGAAGTGTCTGACTTCCCACTGTCTGCATTGGATCCCCGCCACCACTCCTCTGCTGTCGAGCTTTGTTTAATTGGCAAATATCCTTTGAAGGCCTGGGCAGGTCTGCAGGCTTGCTGCCTGGGCTGCTAAAGATCAAGTGCCGTGCGTTAGCTAAGGGCACACTGTCAGTATACCAAGTTATATTTCCGTCTGATTTATCACAGCCCTAACTCTAAAATGCGTGCAATACTGTACAAAGGTAAGGTGGGATTACACAAACTTGCCGTTTCAAAGGCAAAGAAAATGAAAACCCACGCACACTATGATAAATAGTTCTGAGCCTTGAGCTGAATTCTCAGTTTTCAATGTCACTGAGACATGAGTTGACACTTTCATAATTAAGCAAATGTGTTGTCAGTCTCACATCACTTGCTTTTGAATTTTTTTCGGAATGGTTCAATGTTTTCAAGGATATTTTTGGTGTATTGTGCCCGTTTTGCAGTTGCTTGGAGTTTATTCGTCTTCTATGCATTGCTTTACACTGCAGGAGTCGAGCCAACGAATAATATTAAAGGGTTTGCACAGGGACGTAAATTCCGCACAATGCCATGGGTAGCGGAAGTGACATGATGCACCCAATGACATCACAGGAAGTGATGTAATTTGACCTGGGACCCTAATGAAATAACATCACATGACAGTTAACCCTGATGTCATCACTTTAGCGACGGATGGGTGTAGAAAAAGGTACATAATCTTACATTCGCGAAAATATGAAACGGGTACTAAAGCAGAAATAATACTTTTGGGGATACCAATCACATTTTAACTAGGGTGCTGCATTGAAATGTCATGAAGGAAGCCATGTTATGACAGGGAAGACCCAGTATAACCAGCATAGGCCAGGGGCCCTGTCAAGTATATGCCACTACAGCCTGATATGCCCATTTACTGCTATCTTAAACCTTTGAAAGCTGCACATGTCAGGTGCTGCCACAATGCAGTATACTAAATGTAGCCTCTTTTTGAGGCTACTGATATCTTATGTCTGTTTTAGCTGTACAACCTAGGTATTGTCAACATATGTTGGTAACAGCTTTATGTATCCATTTGCTTCTATCATATGCAAAGTGCAGCCGTCAATGTCCAGTAATTGTGTTATATTGTTTATTTATATAGGGCCTATACACAGGCAAGTGTTTCAAAGCGCTCAAGGAGGGTGGGAACATGGGGGAAAAAACAATTTCTCAGAGCCCTTGAAATTCTGAGACGATAATAGTCTGCACAGGCAGAGTAAGTGCGTGAAAAAAACACATTTAACATTTTGGGAGACAGCAAGTAGGCCTGACGGCAATTCTGCAGGTAAACAGTGCATTAAGAGGTGAAGACAAGAGAGAACAGACAGATGATCTTTAGGCACGGAAAGTAAGGACTGATCAAGTGCGCAGAGGGTCACAGTGAGGGGGAGGAACAAGTGCACCTGGTCGGTTGAGACTGGTATAAGTGCAGAGAGAGCCACTCTCTAGGGTTAAATACTCAAGTGCATTGAGTGTGGGCGGGATATGAGCCCTGGGGCAAGTGCAAGA
This sequence comes from Ambystoma mexicanum, assembly GCF_040938575.1. Lineage (NCBI taxonomy): Eukaryota > Metazoa > Chordata > Amphibia > Caudata > Ambystomatidae > Ambystoma > Ambystoma mexicanum. The sequence continues at coordinate 398,863,960 of NC_090927.1, forward strand.
GAGGACAGGCGGGTGTGCCGGGGACCAATGAGACTCTGAGGTACACCCTGGTGGCCAGTAAGCATGCTGCAAGAAGGAGCAGTAAACATAGAACTGGGTTAGCAGGGTAGAGGGAGAGAGGATGAGGAGAAAAGGAAAGTCTTGAGGAGTTTCCGGAATTTAAGGAATTTAAGGAATTTAAGGAGATCAGGCTCAATACGGAGGGCGGCAGGGAGACTATTCCAGAGGGAGGCACCTGCTGAGGATAAAGATCTCTCTGCAAATCTCTGCTTGGAGAACTGGCTCACTTGCAGAAGGTTGGAGGTAGATGACCGGAGAGCTTGTGAGGCACAGCATGTAGGTAGCAGCATGGCAGATAGGTAGGTCCCAGGCCTCAGAAAGCCTTGTGGACAATGCAAAGGGTCTTGAATTTCATCCTAGCAGCCACGTGGAGCCACATGGAGGGATTTCATTACCAGAGAGATACGGTCCCTGGGCTTGAGGCCAAGCATAAGTCTTGAGGTTCTGTTCTGGATGAGTTCCAGATGGTGCAGGGCAGAAGACGGGAGATTGAGGAAGAGGCTGTTGCAATAGTCCAGCCTGGAGGGAACCATGGCTCTGGAGATAGTAAGATGTCTAAGATTTGAGAAGAGAAGGAGAGATTGGAGTCAAAGGTGATTCCCAAGGTTTCTTGCTTCACAGGTGGATGAGGGCGTTAGGGCCAAGGGAGGCTGGCCAAAGCGAGAGTGGGAAAGTGGGAGCAGGGGTCCCAATGCAAACTATCTCATTCTTACTGGCATTGAGGCAGAGGTTGTTTGCAGCACACCAAGACTGAATAGCAGACAGACGGTCAGATGTGAGCGAAGAGGAGGAGGCGGCTGGGGGTAGCCTGAAAGATAGTTGTGTGTCATCTGCGTAGCACTGGAAGTTAGAGGTGATAGTGCCAATAACACGTGCCAGGGCAGCCATATAGATGTTGAATAACCAGGGGGATAGGTTAGATCCCTGAGGTACGCCACAGGTTGAGAAAGTGATAGTCGAGTGAAAGGCTCCGAGTTCCACCTGGGATGGGCGGTCGGATAGGAAGAAAGTTAACCAAGCAATAGCCTGACCTGTGATTCCCAGGGTGTCACAGAGACATGTGATCAGGATGTCGTGGTTGACCATGTCAAAGGCAGATTAGGGGTCAGGGAGAATGAGGATAGAGGGGGTGTTAGTGTCAAGATCTGAGAGCAGGTCCACACTGTGTTCAGAAGAGCAGTTTCCTCTCGATTGTGGGGGTCCTTTAATTAATTATTTTACTAATTTTCCTGTCCTTTATGTTTCATCATTTGTGTACATTGACTGGGGGGTTGGATTGAATTGTTAAATATCATTGTTGGTTGAGCTTTTTTATGTGGTCTTGTCTGGATTGTTGTGTGTCCGAAAATTGTTCACTATTTTGGTTGTACAATGTTATTTTTCGAATTGATTGACTTGTTGGTTTCATTACTTCTTTTTGCTTTAATGTAGCTAATGTTCATGCTCTACATTTTGTGATCTGTACATTGTACTGGCTTTACATTGATGTTTTTCTTTTTGTGTGTTTATTTAAAAATTGAAATAAAGATAATTAAAATAAAAAATAAAAAAAGAAGAGCAGTTTCCTTGCGTCTGGATGCTCTAAAGCCAGATTGATGGTTGTGGAAGCAACTAATAGATTCAGTGTGGAAGGTCAGCTGAGAGATAGCCAGTTCTCCAGGAGTTTGCCTAAGAAAGTAGTGATGGAGATAGGGCGGTAGTTTTCCAGAATGGAGGGGTTGGCCGAGGGTTTTTGGAGAAGAGGGTGCACAAGGGAGTGCTTAAGGGCAGTTGGGAAAGCTCCAGTGGAGAAGGAGAGATTGCAGAGGTCAGCCAAGGCTGGGACGAGGGAGCCATTATTGTCTTTAATGGTTTTGGAGGGGTAGGGGCCCACCTGTTTGGATGAGGCCTTCATAGATCAGACTTGTCTGGTAACCTCATCCGTTGTGACGGGCGAAAAAGAAGAGAGGGTGGTGAAGTGTTAAGCCAGGGCCGAGCAAAGGTCCTGGGTGGGTGTGACAGAAGAAGAGGCTGCTGCAGGATTGGCCAGGATTGGCCAGTTCCTTGCAGACTTTGAAATGTTTGTCTGTGTTGTTTGCTGCTGCGGAGATGCAGGCTTGAATAATGACTGTTTTCTTGGTGAGAATGCAGAGTCGATAATGCCTTTGAAGGAGGCTGCAGGCCAGTTTTGTCAGATGGTTCGCCTGATACGTTCTATTTCTGCTCAGCTACCCTACATTTGCATTTAAGGGCAGCCATGTCAGAGTCATACCAAGAGTTACACTTTTTGGAAGGCTTCATTCGGACCCTCATGACAGGGGCAAGGATGTCATGAGTGTTGGAGATAGGGAGATTAAGGTTAGCGAGGGCTATGTCAGGGTGTGTGTCAGCCGAAGGGGTGGGTGGAAGAGAGTAGGAGGAAGCAAAGGCATCCACTGTTACTTATTTCATGGGTCTAATGACTTTGAAGCCAAGTGGATGTGCGGGATGTATTGCTGCAAGAGGAGAGCTTCAGGTGTGTCGAGAGAAGAGAGTGGTGAGTCCAAGAGAGAGAGGTTGTGAGAAGGATAAATAGGGTGATGTCATTAGAGTTGAGAGCATCCACCGTGTGGCCCGCATTGTGTGGGGCCACAGGGAAGGATATAATGCCACCCAATGACAGTTATTGCTATATACAAGTGGTACAGTCAGCATATCTAGGGGAGAGCCTTGCATGTCTAATTGCTGCCATCATATGTGAAGTGCAGCCTCAAGTGCCCTAGTAATGCCATCCAGTGCTCGTTTATGCATGGTATTAGGTGCCATATGTGCAGCCTCACGTGTAATTGATTCCATCATGTGCCAAGCTAAACCTCAAATAATCAATGAACACCACATAGGGCTGCATTACGAGTTTAGTGGTATTTCGGTGGTATTACTGTCAAATGGGATTACCATTACCCGTGGATTTACCATGGGATTACAAGTGGTGGTAGGTGGTGTAAATCCCTATTTTATGTTTTTTCTGTTGGTGGAATTACCACCAGTGAAATTACAGAGTGGTAATTCCACTGATGTTTGGAGGAAAAGTGGAAGATTTACCACCAGCATCAAGCTAGAGATAAATCCTTCAATTTTCCTCCAAAAATCAGCAGAATTACACTCAGAAAAAATGGCGGCAACAGAATTATTGCCACATTTTTCCAGCATTTCCAACCTCTTAATCAGGCCCATAGTTGGGCGATGTGCAGCCTCAAATGCCCCAAGAAATGACAGTGAATGCCTTATGCAAATGGCATGTCACTGTATGTATTGTGCAACCTCATGCCCAGTTCCTGCGACCCTATGCCAACAAAATGCCATTAAGTTCCTCATATGCATGGGATCCTTACCATCAGGGGTCTACAGCCTGTGGCTAATCAGATGTTTTGGCCTACAGAGCTCCCATTATGCCTCACAATTGACAATGCTCTATACAGCTGGTAAGAGATGTAGTCCAAAACATCAGGAGATGCAAAAGTGGAATTTCCAAAGTTTGCACAACATTAACAAAGTCTGCAATATATCGCCACACTATAGTTAAGGTGAGTATAAAGTTCCATAGGAAACCCGGAAAACTGAATTGCTATTAACTTTAGAAAATTCAAATTTCCGAGCAGTGCACAGCAAAAAACTCTAGTCAAAATTGGACCAGGTACGAAACAACTTGGTCACAAAGCATTGACTCCATTCCCGGAGGGGGCTGGGGTTATTCCATGCAGCCTGCAATATATCGCCACACTATAGTTAAGGTGAGTATAAAGTTCCATAGGAAACCCGGAAAACTGAATTGCTATTAACTTTTGACTTGCATGAGACATTGTGCTGATATTTTGCAAACAAAAGGTTTGTCATGCACCCCCACAACCCCCTCCCCAACCCCTGACCGGAATATCTGGGAAAGATATGTAACAACATGAAAAAATGTGTTAAGAAAGGAAAAAAAAACGGTTTTTGGTTTACTCCAATTCATTTTCCCATGGAGAGAAAATTCAAATTTCTGAGCAGTGCACAGCAAAAAACTCTAGTCAAAATTGGACCAGGTACGAAACAACTTGGTCACAAAGCATTGACTCCATTCCCGGGAGGGGACTGGGGTTATTCCATGCAGTAGTTGTTAAAATATTTGATGGAGAAGGGAGTGACCACTTCTCCCAAAAATATAGCAATATCCCCCAAAATATGTTATTACATGAACATTATATTGGGAAAACAAAACACAATTGTTTCAATGTTTTTAGCCCATTCATTTTCCTGTAGAGAAAAAGTACAGTTAATGAAGAGCCATAGCACAAAAAACTCTGGGCAGTTTTGGACCAAATAGGAAACAACTGAGCACAAAGCATTGACTTACATTTGCTGTTTGGTTTTGGGTAAATCCATTTAGTAGTTTTTAAAAAAATTGACAAAGAAGGGGTGCCCCCTGCACCTTAAAACCTTTATACCAGCCATGAGGCCTTTTAGAGCAGAGAGACTGAGCGAGGCTAATAACATTTGACTTGCTGGATGGATTTGGATGAAGGTTTCCAAACAAAAAGTTTCTCAAGAGCCCCACTAAACTGGACAGTTGGGAAAAAATTTGTTAGAAAATGAACAAGTTATGGAAAAAAAACATAAAAATGTTGTTTTAGGCCTACTCCCTACTCCCATGGAGAAAAAGTGCACTTTTTGAACAGCTTTAGCATCACAAACGCTTGGAAGATTTGGAACAAATTAGAAACACTTTGGGCACAAAGAGTTGACTTAATTTCCTTTACTGGTTTGGGGTAAATCCATCCAGCAGGTTTTAAAATATTTGACAGCAAACAGGGGTAATGTTGGTCTTGGTGCTTTGCACCAGAGCGGCTGAGAGTAGCTAATAACTTTTGACTTGCTGGATGGATTTGGATAAAGTTTCCTAAACAAAGGTTTGTCAAGGCCCCCCCCCCAAACTAGATATTAAGGGAACAATGTGTAGGGAACAATTTGTTAAAAAATTAAAAGGTTATTAAGAAAACACATAAACACAGTTTTTAATCTACACCAATTCATATATTTGTATATGTATATACAAAATACGTGGAATACCAAACTTTTAACATTCAAATAAATTAGGCAACTTGGTACAGCAGATATACATATGTTGATGTCTGTGGCACCACATAGAGGTTTGCCCATCACCACCGTCCATTCTTTCCTCCTCAACCAACTCAAAATCACATTATAAAGTGCAGAGAAAAGCATGGAAACTTACCATTTCACACAGACGACTACAGAAAAAAGCCTCCCAGGGACAGCTAAGTGTGTCTGGGGTTCGGTTTAAGGAAAGGGCCCAAGGGGTGGGTTCAAAGGAGTACCAGGAGTGGGGGAGATGCTGGGGGCAGGGGAAGAATTCAAGTAATTTTAAAGATAGATAGGTGTGCCTGATACAAGTCTTAAGCTCTCGCTTTGAGACTGTGGCTAAAAAGTGCTTTTCTATTTGCCATAACAGATATATTATAGTGCAGCGGTTGTTGCATTATAGTTAAATTGAGTATCAAGTTCCATAGGAAACCTGAAAATTGAAATGCTAATAATGACTTGCATGACGGATTTGGCTGATTTTTTGCAAACAAAATTTTGTCACGTGTCCCCACAGGCTGGACATTTTGGGAAAGATTAGGTAAAAAATGAAAAAGTTATTAATAAAGAAAAAAGCACTGTTTTCAGGCCTTCTCCAATTCTATTCCCCATAGAAAAAATGTCCACATGACTGGGCAGCGAACAGCAAAAACCTCTGGACAGAAATGTACCAGGTACGAAACAACTTGGGCATGAAGCATTGACTCGATTTCCAGGAGGGGTCTGGGGTTATTCTTTTCAGTGGTTGTTACAATATTCAATGGGGAAGGGGGTGCACCCTTCTCCCAACATTGCGAGAGATAACCATAGTTATAATGGGTATACTTGTGTTTAGACGCAAAACAAAAAGTGGAAACATGCCATTTGGAGGAGGAAAAAGGATGAAATGGCATTAGGCTAGAGGTGGGGAGGGGGAAAGACGACACCATGTCAATTTGGGGAGTTGGGGGAAGATGCGGACCAAGTTCAGAGTTCAAATGGTTTCCTGTTACTGGGGTTATAGCTGGGATAACTGTGGTTGTACTAGAAAACATGATCAGGAATGAAAGTGCGTCACACAAAACGATGAGTGTTGGGGGCATGGGAGATGGCTAGGGAGGGAAAAGGGACTTGAGGGGAGTGGGGGCAGCATGGCAAAAGGAGGGGGACACTTGGTGAATGTCTGGCAGGGCAGAAAAGTGTTTCGGAATTTCCATGCTTTTTACTGATAACCCCAGTTATTTACAGGCATTTACGGATAACCAGGGTTATTTGTAGTACATTGCTATTATCAGGATAACTGTAGTTAAAGTAGTTAAAAAGAGAGAGTTAGGAAAATTAGATGAATACAAATAAATGTGGAATTTTACAGCCACAGTGAGATGGGGGTAATAGGTGGGGCTGAAGGATATGGCTACTGTTTTACTTTATGGAACTGAATGGTGCAATATGGAAAGAGGACACGGCCAAAGGCCTTGGCCACTGGCCATGGCTGAAGGCCACGCCTAGTGGGACCCATCAAACCTATTGGGGTAACATGTCAAGGGGCTGCAGCAAACGTCTGTGGACAGTGGCCATGGCTACTGTGCCCAAAAGAAACCTAGGAGCAATATGTAGAGGGGTCACGGCCAAAGACCATGGGCACTGAACACGGCCGAAGGCCATGGCTAGTGGGACTGGAAGAAAGCTATTGGGGCAACAGGTAAAGGGGCCACGACCCAAGGGACCCGAGGGCCAATTGTCAAGGGCAAAGGCCATGGCTACTGAGTAAGTAAGAAAGGTCATGTTTTAAAATATTCAGTGGGCACAGTTGAAGCCCATGCTCAATAGCCATGGCTGACATGTATAGTGGCTGTGGCCACCTAGTAGGTCCAAAAGAAACATATTGGAGGAACATGTACAGTGGACATGGCGGAAGGTCATGGCTAGTGGCCCATAAAAAAATCTATGGTATAAAAAAAAGCCTTCTAATTCACAGAAAAACCTTAGTAAAGTTACAGTTAAGTTGCACAGATTTAATGCAACAAAACCCTTGAAATTCAGCGAATGTGGGAAGTCATGGCCATCATAACTCAGCACATTATGATTGCAAAGCCCATGCGTACATGCACATTATAAGAGAAGGGATTCCCAATAACATATCAAATGGCATTATAGGGGACATGGCATTATGGGGGTGCATCAAGTTAAGCTAGTCATGACTTCCCACATATGCTGAATTTGAAGGGTTTTGTTGCGTTACAATCTGCACATTTTAACTGCACTTTAACTAAGGTTTTTTCAGTGAATATTATAGGGCCTGCGGTGGCCCTGCAGCTATGGTTAAGTTGCTCAACCCATAAGAAGAGCACTTTTTGGCCGGCTTATAACTTCACGCCCCCTAGATGAATCCTCACAAAACTTTGCAAAAAAGGTATATGGCCAGTAAGATTGATTCTGCGAAGTTTAGTGAGGATTCGTTCAGGAGGGGCAAAGTTATAGGTGGGTACCACCATTTGTGGTTTTCCCCATAGACGCAATGGCAAAAAATGTTTACTCATGCCCACAGCCCAAACCACTGGACGTATTTTCACCAGATTTTTGGCAGGAGCGGCGGCGTGGTCCCAGAAGCGTACTTTTGTAGATTTGGTGTAAATCTATCAGGTAGTTTATTTTAAAACAGCTAAAAAGTAGGTAAAATAAATTAGTGATATCTGAGTTCGGTGTGTGGACTTACTTTCCTGCTCTTTTAGTGGACAGGCCTCCGATTGGCCCAGAGGGCAGCATGATGTCCGTGGATATTGGAAGTGCCCGCTGATTGGGTGGTGAAGAGCGTGAGATGCATCATGTTTTTGGAAACGCCCACCTTGTTGGATTCGCGGACAGCACCCGTTGTCCGCAAACGTCGGGGCAAACACATATTAAAAAAAACAACATTGCAGTAAGGATGTCCAGCACATATCTATTCTGTAGTGCTACCATTCGTACTGCCCTCAATGCTTCTTTTATTGCATTGAATCCGTTGACGGTTGAGTTTATTGTCATCATTAGCTCCCATCTTGTTATTTGGAGCCATTTTGTATTTGCATATGCCTGCAGTCCTGGATGTATTATTGATGAGAAGAACATTGCCGCTCTGCTAAAAAGTCTGTGTCCTGGTGGAATGTCACTGAGAGTTGTTTCTGATCTTCCCCATAGGTAGTTTACCGTCAGTGGCTCTCCTTGTCTTTTTACTCTTGACAATGTGTGTGTTCCGTTATTTTCTTTTCCTCCTTCGATCGTCACAGATCTTTTCCTCCTTTTATTCCCTTCATCCATCTTAGGGAATTTCGCCAAGTTCACATCTTTCTGTGGTACCACTAAGGATGGTACATTCATGTGTACTATTGTGCATAGTCCATTCCAAGATGGCAGCAAGCTGTGGTATACCCTGTCTCCCCAGGCCCAATAGTGGTCCATTAAAACCGCTGTACCAGCACCCTCCTTAGTTATTGTCAATATTCTTTTGCAGTTGCTTTTCCTTCCGACATGTACGTCTCCGTTGTGTTGATAACATAGTGTCGGTGCAGTTAGTGGAAGTACTGATACCGGCTCTTCGTCCTTCTCTAACCAGGTCACCAGTCCAGCTGTCTTAATCCATCCGTTGAAACACTTGTTGTTTTCTTTGTCTATTTTTGCTATATTTGGTTTTGTCAGTGTTACCATTTCGCTCCCCACAACCCCCTCTGTCCATCCCTACTTTGTGTATACTTTCCCATATATTAGCAGCAATGGTATTTTCCAGCACCCCATTACTCCAGCAACTTCACTTGGCCGCCATTCACATGGTAGATAATCACATACTGGAGCCCTTCTGGTAGCTGCCAGTAGTTATTGTACATGTGGAGTGTCTTGACAAAGTTATTTTCATACGGGTATGTGTCTCTCGTCTGCCACTTTATTATTGCCATTCTCCCTTGGAAACGTCCTTTTGTTTGGAACAGGGCCAGGTATATCAGGCATTCTACTGATGTTGCTGGTACTTCAGTAGCCACAAATGTTCTGGAGGCGCTCATGGCGTATGGGATCAGTGAGCACACATAGCAGTTGTCCTTAGTTGTCCCCTTACCAATTTTGGACATGTGCTGATACCACATATTGTTTGAGACGTGTGCGGAATCTGTAAGGTATGTGTCAACCCCATTATTATCAACATATGTGCCACATTTAATCCTCCCCCCGTTTAATCTTTTTCTGCTCGTACCACCTGACACCGTACCTGTTGCAGCCGTGGTAGGGGGTTCATTAGTAGGGGGTTCAGCCACTACATGAGAAGCATAGTGTGCCTGTCAGAAAGTGGCAGCAAGTAGACCAGTGATAAACAACAAACCTATAATTTTTAATACAATAGCTAATATCACCGAATTTTCCTCTTACCTTTGCTGCGGTCCTGCAGCTTATTATTTTTTGATGATACAGGTGCCCGCCTGAACATTTCTAAAAAGCACTCCCTATTAAGTAATCGTTTAATGTCCAAGCGAAAAACTGTTCCCACGCGTATCTTAGTGACCTGTTTCTTAGGGCTGATAAGTGCTCGTGGAGGTGTGGGAATGATTGCTCTATGGCCAGAAGGAATGTGTTGTAATACACACATATTTTTTGTTTCTTTAAATATTTTGGTCTTTTTATAACGCATACAAATTGGTGTGACAGTGCTTCAGGTGTATTGTCGTCTGTGGGCAGCATTTACCTTTGGGCAAAACTTAACATTAGTTACTTCACTTTTCTTTATACGTAAACAGGAATACGCGAGAACTTTTATGGCCCTTGAGGGTGGTGTCAGTGGGAGGTGCATTTGGTGTCTGGTCACCACTTCATGGGGTGTGAGGTGGTTATCCGACCCTGGCCTGTTTCTTAACTCAAATAGGGCTAAGGGGAGACAGTAAAGCCAGCTCTTCTTGGTAGATTGTTGAATCGTTGCTGTCTCTTCTTTTAGGAGCCATTGAGGTGTTCACAAACACCATTCGCCTGTAGGTGGTACGCACATGCAAACTTGTGCTTGATGCCAAGGAGAGCAGTTATGTGCTGAAACATTTTATTGGCGAAGTGTAGGCCATTGTCTGACCGCAATACCTCACACACCCCCCACCTTAGGAACACCTCCCTCACCAGGAACCTTACTGCTCTAAAGGCGTCTGCATGGGAGCATGGACCGGCTTTGATCCACCTTGAAAATGGGCATACTACCACAATCATGTATCTGTACCCTTGACATACGTTGATCATGTCAACGTAGTCAATGTAGAGGTGTAGGAAGGGTCCTTCCGGCCAGGGTATAACACTTTTGATCACTTGCAGCGTGTGACCGGCCGTAAACTGTTGGCAAGTGAGAAAATTACTAATGAAGTTTGCAACGTGTGAATTTAATTCGGGACAGAACCACCCTTGCCTAATTCATGCTGCAATCCCCTCATTTCCTGTGTGTGCGGGATAGTGTAGTTGGGCCAGGGCTGTTCTCAATAAGGCCAGGGGCATGACTATTTTGCCTGTATAGTTTTGCCGCCATAACGCATCTGTCGGGGACATAGTGCATCCCCTTTTGACCCAGAGCTCTTTCTCTGACATGGGTGCTGCTGCCTGTATCTCCATTATTTCATTCTCAGGGATATGATTGTACCCATCCTTCATCAGCATGTGTCTTGCCCCCATTCTCCCCTTATCTTTTTCTTTTTCTGGGGGGATCCAAATCTCCCTGTAGTACGCAGCATGTTTAGCATGTGCATCTGCTGTTTCATTACCTTTGGAAATGTGATCATCCCCGTTTGTATGGGCCTGACACTTCACCAAGGCCACTTCTTTGGGGTCTTCATTTACTTCAATTAGTTCAGCGAGTAATAGGGCATGTTGCACTGGGGTGCCGTTTGCCCTTCTAAATCCTCTTCGCTGCCACTTAATTAGCCCAGAGTGTACAGTTGATGTGACATATGCACTGTCAGAATATATAGTTACTCTTTTGCCATTGCTTTCTTTTAGTGCTAAAATTAGGGCCACTAACTCTGCTGTTGCTTGGACAGAGTAGTGTTGTGGTAGCTGGACACATTTCACTGGAACATTTATCCAATTCTCTGTCAATCTCACCACTGCTGCACCTGTTCTGCGGACCCCATCACTTTGGTCGATTGTCGAGGACCCATCAATGTACAGTATTTCTCCCCCTCTAGGGCATTTTCCTCAACTTTTCTTGTGCTGGAATATGTGTCGATAGCTTGTGTACAGTCATGAGCATAGTTGCCATCTTCTACTACCTCTGCTATGAACCTTGCTGGGTTCACATTGCTGCACCTTCAATTGTTAACTCAGGTCTGAACAGTATAACTTCGTATCCTGATGCCCTTTGAGTGGTCAGTGTTGATTTTTTTTTATTCAGAATGGCAAAAAGTGCAGCTTTCACATACAGAGTAGTCAGGCAACCCATTGTTATTGATGATGATTTTTCCACCGCAAAGGCTGCGGCAGCCAGGCTCTGCATGCGCAGGAAGTGTCCTAACATTACAGAGTCCAGGTGCCCGCTGTAAAATGCTACTGGTTTGTGCCCCATGCTAGGTTTCTGTGTCAGTACTGCTCTTATTACTGCTGAGCTGCAATGGGAAAAGATGAAAAATTGTGCTTCGAAATTTGGGGTGGCTAGTACTGGTGCTGTGGATATGGTATGTTTTAGTTCCTGAAATGCCTCTGTCATTTCTGTGGTCCATCTCAACTTCTTTTCTCCTCTCCGTGCTTCTTTTAGTGCTTCAAGCAGTGGTCCTGTGTATGAGCTGTAATCAAAAACCCAAGCCCTGCAGTAATTGCATAGGCCCAAGAATTGCTGTAGTTCTCTCACTGTCTGTGGCTGCGGTGTATTTGTTATGGCCTGTACCCGGTGAGGTGCAATGTTTCTTCCATTTTGTGAAATGAGCTGACCTATGTAGAGCACTTGTTCTTGGCAGTACTGTAGTTTTTCCTTGTCTACCTTGTACCCCTTTTCTGCTATTACAGTGAGCATCTTGACAGAGTCTCTCCTGCACTTCTCTTCTGTTGTGCTGCAGATCATTATGTCATCTACATATTGTAGCACTGTGCTCTCCATATCAATGTTTCCCAAGTCCATTTGTATCACCCTGTTAAATATGGATGGGCACTCACAATACCCTTGGGGCAACCTCGTTTGTTTCCATTTTGTGTTGCAGTATGTGAAGCTTGTCAAATCTTGTGAGTCAGGGTGTAGCGGTATTGAGAAAAATGCATTTTTGAGGTCAATCACAGTGAATCGTGATGCCTCTGTTGGTATTCCACATAATATAGTGGCTGGGTTAGCCGCTATATGGTATTCTGCCTCTACAATGTGGTTGAGGGGTCTTAAATCCTGTATGAAACACCAAGACCCTTCTTTAGCCTTGCGCACAGGATACACAGCAGTGTTGCATGGAGACTCTGATGGTACTAGTATGCCTCTCTCTATTAGTGCTGTTATTGTTTCATATATTCCTTCATCTGCCTCATTTGATAGTGGGTATTGCTTCACTCTCGGCAGTATGGCCCCTTTTTTCAACTTTATTTTCACACCTCCAAAGCTTTTGATTCAGCCCATGTCATATGGACTGGTGGTCCATAGAGATGGAGATACTTTCGCCAGGTCCTCCTCATAAAACATCACAACTGTAGCGGCTGGAGGCTTCTAGCACCAGTGACATCCTCTGTGCTACTTCTCTGTATGTTACCGTCGCCCAGATGTGGACGCTCATTTGAAACACCATCTCCCCCTCACCATTATCATCTGAGAAGAGCTCCTCATCAGATACTTGTGTTAGTCCGCACCCCTCTGCTAGAGCTATAACTGCCCTCCATGCTCTCCCTTCCCTGTCTTAGACATGCACCACGATGTACTCCTGTGTTGCCACAATGCTCTCAATGCTTAGTGATATCCTTGTCCCTTCCCGTTCACTGGTTGGTGTTTCGGGTCTGAAAAGGTAAGCTGCTGGCCTCCTCCAAACCTTTCCGTCAATTCCTGGCAGCCATGCTATTGCCATGTCTGTCCCATATTGAAATAGTTCTCCATCTACTGGGGCTCTTGCTACTGTTTTGCCGCAATAGGCCTGCAATATTTGTCGTGCTCTGAGCATGCTTATGCCTGGTGTAGAGCAAATTATTACTTTGTCAGTGAAGGAGATAGTCATGTTCAATCTGCTCATGATATCTCTACCTAGTATGTTTACTGGTGACTTTTTGGAGTATTTTTGATCACCTACAGATAAGGAGATGTTATTTGTAAAAGGAACCAACCCTCGAGCCCCAGAGAATCCTTGTGTGTTCATAGCTTTGCCTGACAGTTGAAAATTCCCCTCTCTTAAGCATGACCTAGTGGCCCCTGTGTCAACTAAGAAGGAACATTTTTTGTTACCTATCGTCACCTGTATGCGTGGTTCCTCCGCAGGGTTAGGTGTTACTGGTAGAATGGGACACATCAAAGATGTCTGTGGGCTGTCCTATTGTAGGTATAGTGACTGTCCATTTCATGTGTATGGAATGTGACCCAGTATTGTCACTCTTCCAAGCTGTGTCTGGGCTACAGGTGTGTCGGTAGATGTTATTGCATTGTCTTGTATTTGTGCCAATTGTTGGCCAGTTTGGACCTGTTGTTGCTGTTGTACATTTGGCTGTTGCTGCAGTTGTGCGTGTGTTTGCATGTGTGGTTGTTGCTGCGTTTGAGTATGCAGTGTCTGTTGTTGTTGTGGCATTTGTGTTTGTTGTGGTGGTAGCTGTTGCTGTATCTCCTGCTGTTGGTAATTCTGGTGTTCCCCCATAGGCCCTTGCTGTCCCTGCTCCCCCCATGCTCCCTGTGCTGGTCTCATCCTACATGTGCGCGACATGTGTCCTACTATTCCACATATCCAACATGCCGGTGGTTCCCGCGCTTGCCACTGAAGTCCCCCCATGTAGTCCTGGTACCCCTGCTGTCCCGGTTGATTGTAACCTCAGAACCCTTCTCCTTGCTGGTGTATGGGTGGGCCATATCCTCTCCCTCTCATTTGCCCGCCCCTCCCTCTGTGGTTGTTTGCGTACCCGTTTTCCATTTGCATATATCCTCCCCCCATTTGTTGTGTGTATGTCGGGGAGGAAGCATTTGCTGTGTCACTACTTGTGCTTGCTGTGATGGTGCTACCTGTTGTTGTGTTGTGTCTTGTGTCACCGTGGTTATGCGGGGGCTGTTATCAGTGCTTCTCGCCTCGTCTGGAGCAAGGTAATCAACAATAAATTAACTTAATATAATCGGTCTGCGCACGCTGCGTCGCCTCGCGTGTGATACGCCCCCTCTCCAGAGGAGCTTAACCAGCCATTATCTTCCACACTCGGTAAACAACCTAGCTACCCCCTGCGGGAAAACATCATCTACTTAACAAGCTTCAACACTCAATTAGTACGGAACCTCATCTATTCATTGATCTACAACGTCAACTCATAGGAAAGCCACACCCCCCTCTTACACAGGTGTCCGTGATCTCAAACCAATCCGCGCTCTCTAACCATCAGATGTGGGCACTGAGGCCCCACCCAATCCACTTTGTGACGCTGTAGGGGATGGTCCTCGTGCCTGTGCCGTTACACCTCACACCTCTGTTGCAGCGGAACAGTCAAAATCCATTCCCACACACTGTTACAACTGCCCTCCTCCCTCTTTACAACTCCTCCCCCCTCCTGCACAACATTACATTGCGGTTGGGTGTGCCATACTCACCAAGTCCCCGTGAGTCGGGCCGCTCGACCGGGGGCACCCCTCCAAAGCGGCTCACCAGCGCCCCTCGTCTGGACCATGTCTGGACACTCACCAACCGTGGGTGGTATACTTTTCAAGTCGGCTCCCGAGGGCCAATGTCTGGATTGCACTGTCCGGTCTTCTCTCAGTTCCGCGATGGTCCTGTAGTCCTCAAAAGGGGGCAATGGCAGAGGGGGGCCGCGCTGCCGGCTTGCCTCGCTGCAGGAGGCCTGGCAGTTATGCACTTAGGGTAGGTTAAGTAGATCTCAAACAGATCCCAGCAGTGCCTCCAACTTGTCGGGGTGATCTCCCGGGTGTTGGCAGAGCCGTCCGCGGACCTCCAAGGCTGGGGAGGCCCCAACTCCTTGCGCGTCCCAAAAGGAGTATGAGGCACACACAAGAGCAAAGTAATTACTGCTGTTTATTATAGTAACGACAGGGATAATTCTCTGCCCGTATGCATCCGGGGAGATGCTCTCATTCTTAATGGGGCTCGCAGGCCCTTTTTACCGTGGTATGACGCGCTGCTCGCGTTACCTGGGAAAAACCATCACAAAACCTATCACCACTTCGGGTTGGCTCCCCGAGTGGTAGGGTTAGTATAGATGATTATATGGAGGGATGTTAGTGGATAAGGACAGGTCAGGTGGCACACTTGGGTTGTCCCTAACACTTGCTACAATAAATTGGTTACACAGGGAACCTTGGTGATTGGTTAACTGAAATGGCGTCAGTGAGGAGCCCTTTGTACTCTGATTGGTTCCCTCATGAGCCTCCAAGCCTGGGACCATCGCCGTTCCCAGCCCGCGAGGTACCTGGTGTTGGCAACATTGTGCAACTATGTGTTAGTGGTGGACAATGGACAGGTCTTAGCTAGTGGCTGATTATCACGCCTTTCCCATTGGTATAGGTGTCCAACTTGTCGCTGCGTTGTTGCAGCCTGCGTCTCAGACGTGGGACCCTGGCGAGTTACTGTCTCGCGAGCTTGGCATCTTGTCAGTTTGGCTTAGTCACGTGTGTAGAGACCGTAGCTGGAGCAGAATTATGAGCATTTAATTTGTATTTCAGCCCAGAGGGGTGCTTGGCTGCGGCAGGTGTAACCTTGGCACTGAAAGCTCGGCATGTGGATTGCAACATTGTGGCCTTGGCGGTGGGCTCTCTCTGGGACTCGTTCTGCATGGTCAGCGCATTGCTTTTCGTCTTGAGAAGGTTTTTCGTCTTAGAGGCTGCGGCCTGAGGACTCTTTGCTTGCGGCCTACTCGGGCCTACTTTTTCTGGGAGGCGATGTATAATTACTAACATGAGTACTAACACGAGTACTGCAAAGTAGTAGTAGATATATATATATATATATATATGATGGCATCTCTATAGGGGTAGGGTAGCATGAAGCGTCTGCAAGCGTATACACAAGCTCTTCAGGTATCTTGCGTTTCTGCGGTGCTGTAGGAGGCCTATGTGAAAAACAATGCATGTCCGTGAATGTGTCAGTCCGCTACATAAGTAGTACTTAGTATGTTCTTCGTGTGGGTTGGTGTGTGAGTGACCAGGATGCATGGTGGCACGGGTGTTCTTGTCTGTTGGCTATGTTGTCATGGCATCTCTTGATGCTTTGCGGCTGTTGTTTTAGTCGATCTGGCCCATGGTGCAGGCGTCGGCTTGGCCAGGGCATGGTAGTGGGCATGCCCCTCGTGCATGTGGACCATGAACACATGGTACCTTGTCGTCTGGTAAGGAGGTGAGCGGGTCAAACTCCTCTCGCGGGGGTGCTTGGGCCTAGATCCTCCTAGGCCAGGGTCTGGATGAGAATGGGGGGAGGGTGTTTCCCCATTTTCCCACTTCACATTTGTGAAACTAATGAAACAATTTCCAGGGAGGTGAAAGGTAATGACATAGTCCCAAAAATGGCTGGTTTTCCACCTCCGAGGTCCGGGAACAGCTCAGAACAGTCCTGTAATGTTCACGAACATCTCAGATGATCAGGGCCTCCATACATATTTTTGCATTTCAGGGTTGGTGAAAATAAGCTTTTGGATATAACTTTGGCGCCACTGAATGAAACTGCATGTAATTCTGTCATACCATTCTAGATCCGACCTTGAATAGTTCTACAAAGTTTGGTGCTGTTTTACCACAAGGGAACAAAAGTAGAGGGTGGTCCCAATATATTTGACAGACTTATAAATTTGGTGCCGTTTCACAAATATGCACAACAGTTTGCAAACAGATTTAACACTCAGATTTGAATGTGTTTGCAAGGTTTTGTGTGGTTTTGTGAAGAGGGGGCAAAATTAGAGGGGCTTTCAACATTTTTAAATGGCTTATAACTTTGTTGCCATTTGACGATTCTGCACAAAAGATTTTGGGAACATTATAGACCCAACCTTGAATTTTTCTTCAAAGTCTGAATGGATTTTGTTAACTGGGAGCTAAGTTATACGACTATTTTATGTACGTACATTTTTACACTTTTCAGAAAAAAATGTGCAGGAAAGTTGTGCAAGGAGCAGTGGCAAGGACCTGAAAGCATGGTTTTGCAAATGCGACGTGTTTTATTTAAAGATCCCCATCACTAGCAACAGGGTAATTTGTTTAAAGCACTAAATGAAGCACACTGATCTACCTATTCTACTGCGCTGCAACTACTTGATAATCGTGTACTCTGATTTCATTATTGGGGCATGCAGCATGGCCGAACCCTAGGTTTGAATGGGATGAAATATTCTGCTCTTGGCTACAGCCTGAAGTGCTGTTTTGAATCATCAGCAAGGACCTGAAATAATCGATTTGCAAATCTGTTTTGTGCTTTTATTTGTCCAAAGTGTCCAAATGTAAGCCCAAAAAATAGTGTTATAAGTTTGGTGCATGGACAAGGGGCCTGGCCCTTGGCAAGGCCGATTGCCTACTCTGAGTTACTTATTGGGGCATGCGGCATGGCCGAAACTCTAGGTAAAAATTGGGGACATTTCTTTTCTTGCGACTGCAGTCCGGAGTGCTGGACGGGATTGCAGCAAACTTGACCGACGAGCATCAGCAAGGCACTAAAGGGATGCTTTTGCAAATGTGTTCTGTGTGTTATTTTTTGAAAGTGTGGAAACGCAAGTGCAAAAAATAGTGATATAACATTTCGGCTGTGGGCAATGGCACAAAAAGTAGTGATGTAAGCTTGGTGAATGGACAATGGGCCTGGCACTCGGCAAGGACGAATGCCTACTCTGATTTACTTATTAGGTCATGCGGCATGGCCGAACCTGTATGAGTCAGAATTTAGATTCTAAAAAACGAAATTAGTATTTCTTCTGAAAGAATACAGTATCCCTCCCACTTTTTTAGTCAGGTGGTTGGACACCACACCGCTGACAAACCAGGGGTGGTGGTTATAGGGAAATATAATGGGATACCCATAGAACAGAAGGGGAAAAGGATGGCATATGGAGTTGGGTGATGAAGACTAAGAAGGGGAAGAAACTGAATGATGGCGCACAATAGGAACGATTTACCCAGTGGGAGATGTGTCCATTGACTGTGATGAATTGAGGGAATTGTCCCTTCTCTCCAGAGGGGAGCCCCCACCCTGTGAGGCTAGGAAAGTGAGCCCACTCTGCATATCTGGGGGTCGAGTCAAGTGGGACCTCACAGAGAGAGACTCCCCCCTTAAGGGACAAGGACTCCCATTCCTGGGAGAAACTCCAAAGCTCTACATACTGTGACCTACATGGCATGCTCCACAATACCAGAAACCTTTAAAGATCACGACTGGGATGAAGAAACTCCTAATAGATGCCAATATCTTACCTAAAAAGCATATGTCCCTTTAAAGCCAAATACCCTGTACACTGGGATGAGTATGTTAAATATCATACACATAACAAACCATAGAGAGAGAGAGAGAGAGAGAGAGAGAGAGAGAGAGAGAGAGAGAGAGAGAGAGAGAGGAGAGAGAGAGAGAGTGAGAAAGAGAGGGATGCATATACAGACCCGGCAAGGCCCTCTGCTGTACAACACCTGGAAGAGGCAGATCAAGCAGAAACAAGGAAACCTGTGAGTTTCAAACTCCCCTGAGGCTGAAAATTGCAATGGCTGAGTGACCACAGCACGAGAAACCAGCAGAGCAACAGTCTGAAGGAAGAGACTGGGATGCCAGAGTTACAGTGCAACCTCACCATGAGAAACCAGCAGGGCAGTAGCCCAGAGGAAGGTGATGGTGAGACCACGTAAGAACTGTGGTGGACGGCCGATCCTACAAACATCGCCAATACCACAGTGCATAGAAATCCACATGGCGTTCGAGACTGGGACACCGGAGAGAAGAGAGAGACCATAATGAGGAACAGACTGGTGAAAGGAAGGCAATGATGAGAGAAGGCCACTTAGGAACAAGGCTCCTGAAGGCATTCTATCATGTATGTTTACGAGCACTGACCTTGTATTCTGATACAGCAACGGAAGATTAGTGCCTACAGCCCAAGGAACACTCAAGGTTCTCGATTGTTACAGAAACTTAAGGGACGCCCGGGGTGTAGGCATGGGAAAGCCCATGAGGGGTATAAAAAAACCTTGCTGGTTGAGTGCGATGTGCAGAGTAGATTCAGGTAAACAGACCGTGGTTCGGATGGAGAATAACTAGGATTGCAGAGAAGATGCAGGTAAGCAGCGTAGGTTGAAGTGGAAACAACCAGGGATGCAGAGAAACGTGGAGCTAGTATCGATGCTCATAGCTCAGGAATCCAGAAAAGGCGAGGCCTCCAGGAACACTGGGAAAGAAAGCAGGAAAGAGAGCAATGGTTGAAACAGGGAAGGAAACAAGAAGGAAACAACAAAGAAAGAATCAGAGAGCATCAATGCCTGCAGGTATAAAAGCAACACATCAGTTTACCTGTGGTGTTGTCCTTTATTCATCCCTGAAGATCTCCTGATTGCAATCACTGGCAGTTCCTGCTTGGGCCTCATCTTGGGGGAACACTACCATGCTGTTAGTGGTCTTGAACAACAGAGCTGTTAAGCGCCATTTTGGTAGTACAGAGTGTTTTGCTACTTTGTGTCCTTTGCATCTATGCCATAAGGACAAGGAGTTGAATCTATGGAATCTTTTCAACAAAGTTGGTACATGTACCACAGAAGCAGGGTTCCAAGAACGATTTGATGCACTGTAACATTTCCAGTCCATAAGGTATTGCAGTCAACCACAGAAATAGCGAGAATCACAAATCGTCGCAACTTCAAATTCGGGTCCTTGTTCTTTATCCACAGGAGAAGGCGGTCCTTCGTTTTTCCTTTTGAAGTGATCCGTTAAGTGGATTGGAGCTGTGACACATATAAAACAGGATGTATTCGTGCCCATGAAGCAGGTAATTTTATACGGTAAGCCACAGATCCAACTGCCCTTTCGATCAGAAAGGGGACAAAATAAAGAGGAGGTCATTTGAAGGTCATCAAACGCCTTGGTAAAAACCACATGGACAACCAGACTTTGTCTCTGATGTTGTATGATGGTTCTTTGGTTCTTTTTAGATCAGCAAAGTATTTGGTTCTGGAACAGGAATCTTTAAGAGCAGTAAGGGCAGAAGCATAGCCTTTTTGGATTTCAGCAATGGTAGTGTCTGCTGAAGGAACCTTTTGAACACCAGGAAGGATGATAGGCAAACAGACAGGGTGGTAGGCATAGGTCCAAAAAACAAACATCTGACTCTGATGCATGTGTGCAAAGAGTTAATATATGCAAATTCTGCGAATGGAAGAATTTCACTCCAGTCATTTTGTGCTCCAGAAACAAAACATCTCAGATATTGCTCTAAAGATTGATTTACTTGCTCCAACTGTCCGTTGGTTTGGGGATGGTAATCAGAGGACAGGGCTCTATGTATCCCTAAGATTTTGCACAATTGAGCCCAAAAAGCTGAGGTATATTGAGTTCCCCTATCTGATGTTATTTTGGTGGGAAGACCATGTAAACGAAAAATGGAATGTAACAAATATCTTGCCATTTGCAATGCTGTTGGAATGTTGGAACCTGAAGACGTCAGTAAAAAGTGCCCCATCTTTGTCAGAAAGTCAATGGTAACTATTATTGTGGTATTCTTCGAGAAAGGACGTAATACAACTATGAAATCTGTCAAGATATGTTGTCATTGTTGTGTAGGTAGTTGAGGTTGGACCAACTAACCAAAAGGGTGATGATGGGGAACTTTTGCTTGTAAACATATAGAACAGGCAGACACATAATCATGCACATATTTTCATACAGAAGGCCACTAACAGTGTCTATTTATGAAGTCCAATTTGGTGCGAATACCTCGATGTCCTGCGGCTTTCGAATCATGGCACATCGATAATACTTGCTCTTGCAATTTTGCAGTCGGATTAAAAAAATGTCATTAAAAAAAGAAGATCCTGACCATGTTGTAAGTGATATTTCATGATTGTTTCATGTAGAGATGTAAGATGCCTTTGACTATTTTGTTTAACGAGTTTGATGAAATCCGACACAAAGAACAAAAATGATGCGCAAAGGAATATTTTCTCTCCTAAAACGTTGTCAGAAAGACCGCTCTCACATCTAGATAAAGCATCTGCCTGTATATTTTCTTTGTCAGGAAGGAAAGTGAAGCATATATCATAGTGAAGAAAACAATAAGCCTATCTAGCTTGTCGACTATTTTGGCATTCCATATGTTGGAGAACTTTCAGATTGTAATGGCAAGTTCTAACTTCAATTTGGAAAGGTAAACCCAATAGCAAATGTTGCCTTTCTTTGCAAGCCCTTTGGATAGCCAGTAGCTCTTTTTACAGTACTGTATAGTTTACATCAGGTGTAGTTAAGGTTTTGGAGAGATAAGCCACTGGATACTCAAGGCCATCATCGTGCCTTTGTTTTAATACAGTACCTCTAACGGTATTGGAAGCATCCGGTTCCAACACGAAGGGACGGTCCTGATCAGTTTTTTTGAGAGGGGGAGCAAACACGAAGGCTTGTTTTAGGTACTAAAAGGCTGTTTGTATGGAATCATTCCATTCAAATTTCTTTCCTTCCTTTTGTAAGTTTGTAAGGAGTTGGATTCTCATCGAAAAGTTGGATATACATTTTCTGTAAACATTTGAAAAACTCAAAAATCTTTTGTACCTCTTTGACAGTATCAGGACTTTTCCATTATAGAACAGCCTTTACCTTGGAAGGATCCATGGATGTTCTGTTTTTCGAGAGAATACATCATAAATACGGTATAATGGTTTGGTGGAATACACATTTTTCCAGTTTAGCAAATAGGTGATTGTTTTTTAACCTATTTAATGCTTCAGGGACATGTTGATGTGTTTCTACATTTTTAGAGAAGATTAGAATGTCATTCAGGTAAACCACTACATAGTGCAATAAAAAGTCTAAGAACACATGATCTATGAAGCATTGGAACATTGCAGTTGCTTTTGATAAGTCAAAACACATTACCCTATTCATAATGTCCGAATAGTATCCAAAAGGCAGTTTTCCATTTGTCACCTTTCCGGATGCTACTAGATGGTTTGTACCTCGCAGATCTAATTTGGTGAAAATAGTTGCATCCCTTACCACCTCCAAAATGTCAGAAATTAATGGTAAAGGAAATTTGTCTTTGATCCTAAGTGTATTTAGTCTTCGACAATCTATGCAATTGGCATCATTCTGAGTTTGGAGGTAGCCATGGTGCTATTAGCACCATGGCTGCCTCCAAAATCGGTCCGACTCTGGTCTGGTGAAGGGAGTAATTACCGGTCCAGTCTGAGGTTGGCGGGACCGGTAATTCCCCATTCACGAGAGCCATTCCCCATTCCCATTTGTGCCCCCACAAGGCTCAATGGGAAGGGGGAAGGCGGCAATAACAGTACCGCAAATTGCGGTACCGTTATTGACCCCGGTATCCCTTTGCGGGTCCCGTCCATAATGCCTGGTAAAACCAGGCATTAAGGGAGGGACCCGCAAAGGGACCTCGGAATAGGGCACAAAGGGATTACCGGCACCGGTGTCATTACCGGTGCCCGGTATCCCTTTGCGCCCAGGTCGTAATGACCCCCAATGCCTTTACTCCTTTGTATCCTTTTTGGGGATAAAAAACAGCGATGCAACTGCAGGGGACTTGGACCCGGGGTAGCGCCATGATGAAGGTATCAGTAAAAGTAGTCTTGTAAGGTTTTATTTTAGGACCAGACAGTGTATACATCTGCACAAAAGGGACTTGTTGATTAGGAAGTAGTTCTATAGAATATTCATCTCCTCTATAAGGGGGAAGTACCTTGTATTCCTCATTGGAGAACACTGCTTGGAATTCTTGGTAACAATTTGGTGATGCTTGCATTTCTAGTGGTGAATGCAATCCAACTTCACCTTTTTGATGACATACTGAAACACATTGTTCCAAACCAAGAAATATTGTGCTTGCTGTCCAGTTAATATAAGGATTGTGGAGACAAAGACAGATCAATCCCAAAATGTTAGGATAGTTTGCAGTCTTGATAAGATAAAATCCTATCCTTTCCCAATGCGTAGAGTGAGACACAGTTACTTTTATTGTTTGTTCTTTAATGGGACCTGACGACAAAGGTGTTCCGTCAACTCATTTGACTGGCACTTTTACTGTCTTCATTTCTCTGGCTGTTCTATGAGTAGGGGCCCACAGATCATCCATGAAATACCCAGCTGCTCCACAATCTACAAGACCTGGCATATCAACAGAATGTGAGTTCTGGTTTCATAAAGATACCTTAACTACCACCATAAGTGTGGTCTGATCTGAAGCTGAGTTAGATTGGGAACCCACATTATCCTCCCAAACTGTGGATGCCCCCCTAAGGTTGGGATGAGGCATTTCCTGAATGCCTGGTGGGTGAAATGGGGCATTCCCTGACTAGTTGTTTTTTAGACCCACAGTACATACACAATCCTTGCACCCATCCGTGGTTGCGTTCTTTGCTTGATAAAGGCCCTCTTGCCATGCCCACTTGTGGGGGTTCCTTGTTGGAAGGTGTCTTTGGTGTGGCCCTGTGAGCTTCCAGGAAGGAACACCACTTCTGGACTTTCTTCTTTCTGTATGTCTTTCTTGAATTCAGAATTCCAGTTACATTACTAAGGTTATTAGTTCGGCTAAATTGGAAGGATTAGCAAGTTTGTCCTTACATTCCTCAGACAGACCACTCCTCATGAAGGTCACTAAAGCATCGTCAGCCAAGCTGTTTCATTTGTCATTTGCATGAATTGCATGATATATGTTAATGCGTCCATGGTCCCTTGCTTGAAATCTAGAAGATTTTCTTGAGCAGAGACCACTAATTCAGTGCGAGAAAACATTACCCGAATGATGTGTATGAAACATTGGAGAGAGTCTAAAATGGGGTTATTGGTGGTAACAAGAGGGGGATCCTGGCAAGAGCATTCCCAGCTATGTTGGATACCATATAACTCACTTTTGATCGGTCTGTTCGAACAATGGAGGTTTCAGCATAAATTGCACCACACAGGCATCTATTAGTTATTTAAGTTTTCAAGGATTGCCTTGAAATTCTCACCCACCAAAGGACCAGGAGGCATTTCGGGGAGAGCAGGTCCTTGCATCACCATTTGACATAATGCCATGTTTTCAGTTTTTAAGGTTTGTACTTCAACAGTTAAAGCCAGTACGGTGGCTGTAAATTGTTGCATTTGATCCATGCTGCTTTTGTTTTTTAACAGGCACTTACTATCATGTAAGTTTGCAAGCACTGACCTTGTAATCCAATACAGCAATGGAAGATAAGTGCCTACAGCCCAAGGAACACTCAAGGTTCTGCACTGTTACAGAAACTTGAGGGATCCCCAGAATGCAGGTAAGGGAAAAACCCTTGTTGGGTATAAAAAACCCTTTCTGCTTCAGTACGATGTGCAGAGTTGTAAGGAAGGCATGGTATCTAAGTAAGACAGACACAACTGTTCACAGTTCAAGAGTGTTTATTAAACTGTAAAATGGGTGAGATAAATGCCTAATCTAAACCTAGATCTAGGATGGGAGCAAGCTACGACCATCAAATAATAATAATACAGTCCTAGTAGGGTCTAGACAAATAAAAAGGGCCTAAACTAAAACGAACCTATTGACAATCCTTACCACTATGCTACAAATTAGTGAGGGACAATATTCACATGAAAAGAAAGAAGTGTTCACAAAATGATAAGTCAGGATGTTATGGCCGGGGTCTCCCTTCCCCACGTTTGTAGCATGGGACAAGCCAGGACTCTTGAGCACAGTACACTCCTGGTCTTCTCTGGTATGAGCTAACAGTTCCTTTTCTCTATATCAGGGCCTTCTGTGCCCAAGTGTTTTCTCATTCAAAGTCTCTTGCTTCAGAGGGCCTGATCAAAACTATGAGGGGCTCAAATGGAAATGGGGATGTACCGGGTCTGGGTTCCTTGAATGAGGAATTACTGAGCCCTCCAAGGTCAGAATGGCCCGGTAATTCCTCATTCAAGGAACCCGGAATCGGTGCCCGGTATGGGGGTAACCATGCCGCTAATAGCGGCATGGTTACCTCCATTCTCGGAAAGACCCCCATACTCACATGCTAGCCGGTTATTGTCTATTTGTCAAGTTGCCGCTACATATCTAATGCATTCACTATCTCACACCTGCATTTGGGAGTTGGTGCATTATATATGTACTTTGCATGTCACTTGATATAACTTTCTCTGGTACCATACACGTCTTGATGTAGGAGAACATCAAATGTGTAACCATACTTGCATTGTGAAAAATATTCTAGTATTCATAAAGTAGTCCACTTGAAGCAGAAATGTTAGAATGCCTAGTGTCTTTTACACTATCATAACATTTAGAGGGAAGAGTTTGTGATAGAAAGTGAATGGCTTTGTGAGATTCAAATAGGCAGGTAACATGTTGGCTGTTTTGATCATTGTTTTGGATACATGTAAATTGTAGTGATCTCTGGGGTAAAGCTGGAGAACGACTTGGTTTAAGTGCTTCAATTGAAGAAAACAAAACAATGTTGAGTTTTGACTGCCTCACTGTCTGTCCTTTGGCCCTGAAGCGTGGGGGGGTTATGATTACATAGATGGGAGCATGAGAATGGTGTGTCACAGCTGGGCAAATCAATATTAAAATATATATAAATACTCAATATGTTGGAGGTCCACCCTAGAGATGGCTTTAACCCAGCTGAACATAAGGTACTAACAGGGTCAGACAAGGACATCAGATTGGCTTGGGCACCAATGAAAAAGTGCCCTATGGTCACAAATGCCAATTTATTCCCTTTGTAACAAGACATTTTGAGTAGTACCCATGGAGGTTTTTACTCGGTAAAATGTGCCGCAAATTGTGCATCTTAAAGAATACTTGTTCAGTAACACTGTTGAAAATGATTAGCTAACTCATCCAAGTGACCCGTTTGGCCCAAAAAGTGTTCCATTTTGATAAAACAAAACTGTCCCACGCTAGCATGTTGGGCCTGCACTTCAGGCATTGCCCCGTTGCCCTATAGGCCAGTCCAAGCCTGGGACTGATGACCGCAGACTTGTTGAGCTAAGTGTGTCTGACAGGTGTGGACACCAAGCACATGGCAGAAATACTGCGTGAATGCACTGACAAATGTTAGTTACTTTTTGTTTATACCTCTCATTGAGCAGCCCTCCCTGACATAATGTGTGTATGTTTGCTCGTACATGTGTCCACGTATGTGCACACCCATCTAGTACACACATGAAATATATTTTTAGAGTGCATATTCGATCAGGGCACGGTTGGCCTTGAAAAACGGAACAAGTCAGGAAAACGTCTTTATTAGCCTCACTTCAAAGAAGTTGCCTCTTCCTTGTATTGTTAGCGCATTATAGTAGTGTAGGGTTTACACTGTTGAAGCACATCTCTTTGCAAATGTACTTCATACTTGACTTCATACTTATGAGTTCAGAAAGCTTCTGTTAGCTACAAAGATATTTTACCCGAATTTCGCTTTAACGAGATTATTTCAGGGTAGTCATCTGAGTTGTGGCACGTGTATGCTTTCTGGATTTTACTGTGGCATTGGTTTCTAAAATCAATGTTCTATTTGTAAACTATTTGTACACAAAGCAGCCGCTAGTTGTTGGGGGTCTCTGGGCGCCCCCGCTGCGTGCCCGCGAGCCCCAGCATGCACAGATGGGACACCAACACGTCTGCACGCTTCGGGCTCCCCGGTCGCTCTCCCGCGGCCGGGAACGCCCCGTTTATTTAAGGCGCACGCGGCGACGTGCAACGTCACGCCGCCGCGTGCGTATCCCCTCACGGGGCAACGCCACACTCCTCCTTTTTCGGGGAGGAACAATAACAACAAAACACATCAAACATATTACTACCCACACTGGCATGTATAACTCACAAGCCCCCAGGCCCCCATTTATTAACAGCCTCCCGGATCCCCTTCACTCCGGAGCCCAGTCGATCGGCCCCAGCACATAGTCTCCGAGGTAGGCAGGTCTCCCTCGCCCAGCCCTCTGGGGGTACCTCCCACCTACCTCAGTCGCCGGACTCCCGGCCGCCCCGGTGTCTCGTGCTGGTGACCCCACGAATTCCCCCCGGGGGGTGTCTTCATCCGGGAGGACCGTCTCATCCGGGTCAGGCGGGAGTTCAGTCCGAGAGTCCCCCAGTTTCTTGAAGAAGCTCACGTTCCGGGTGACGGCCGACTTCCCATCCGAGGCCGTCACCATCGACCCCTTCACCGCCACTACGTCCAGCGGCTCGGGCTCATATGGAAGCGAGAGTTTCCCATGGGGATGCCGGTTCCTAATCAACACTTCGTCGCCCGGTTCCAGCCGCTGCGGACGAAGGCCCCTCCGTAGATTTTCCTGACTGGTCCTTGCCAGCCGCTCCGCTTCCACCCGTTGGTCGTCTATTACCCCGGGTACCTTCTCCTGCACCTCCGGGAGGAGACCTCGGGGGCACCTGCGGAACAGAGCCTCAGCCGGGGCCACCCCAGTTGAAGCATGTGGGGTAGTGCGGTACACTCTTAGGAACTGGTATAGCGCCCGCTGGAGAGGCTGACCTTGTCCCTGAGCTATCCGGAACGTCTTGTTTAATGTCCTCATCAGCCTCTCTGCGTCCCCGTTCGCGCGGGGCCACAACGGGGACACCTTCCGGTGGGCCACTCCGCAGCTCTCGAGGAATTCCGAGAACCTCGCGCTCTGGAATGGGGACCCATTGTCCGAGCACAGGGTCACAGGGAACCCATGGGTGGCAAAGATCTTTTCCACAGCGCCCACCACGTGCTCGAATGCCACCGACTCAACGAATTCCACCTCCGGGTATCGCGAGTACTCATCGACGATGGCTAGGAAATGAGTACCCACGGCCGTGGATCCGAAGTCCGCATGCACAACTTCCCATGGGCGGGTCCCCCGTGGCATTACCTCGATCTCAGGCTCCCGTTGTACTGGGGAAGCCGCCTGGCACCATACACAGGCCGCTACGAAGTTGTCCACCTTCTTCTCCAGCTCGGGGAACCACACCTTCAGCCTCAACCTCGCCTTCGTTTTGGCGGCCCCTTGGTGTCCCTGGTGCGCCAGGTTGATGACTTCGTGGACCTTGGAGCCCGGCACCACCAGGCGATCACCCCGCAGCAACAGACCCGACTCCGTGAAGGACAGTTCATCCCTCACCTTCCAGAGTTGCTCGAGGGTCACCTTGGCCTCCTGCGTGCGCCCGGCCACCAACTCCAGCACGGTCTTCCAGGACCCCGATTGCATCGAGCTTCGCAGGATGCGGAAGCATTCGTCATTGGCTGCTGCGGTCTCCAGTTCGGGGAGCGGCATCGCATTGGGGGTAGCACTCTCGACCACCATGCTCACGTGATCATCGGCCTCCTCAGCACACGACTCTTGGGCGGGCCCGTCCCTGCCCACCGGATGCCTGGACAGGTAGTCCGCCGCATTGTTGGCCCCTGGCCTGTAGATAAGGTTAACGCCATATTCTAGGAGGGCCAGCATCCATCGCTCGATCCTGGCTGGTGGTTTGGAGGAGGATCCGGCCATGATTGGGATCAGTGGTTTATGGTCTGTTACCACTGTCACAGGTCTCCCCAGCACATATAGCCGAAAATGCCGGCAGCCCCACAGAACCGCCAGGGCCTCTCGCTCAATCTGAGAGTACCTCTGCTCGGTTTCGGAGAGGGCCTTGCTCGCATAGGCCACGGGCTTCATTCCTCCGTCTCTGCCCACCTGGGTGAGGACCGCCCCAAGGCCAAACGGGCTGGCGTCCACAACAATCTCCGACTCCAAGGCAGGGTCAAAGAAAGCCACGGTGTCCTCCGCTGTTAGTGCACCTTTGATGTCCTCGAATGCCGCCTGTTCTAGCGGGCCCCACTGCCAGATAGTGTCCTTTTTCGTCAGAGCCCTCAGAGGTTCCGACCTCGAGGCGAGATTCTTGATGAATCGCCCGCAGTACGTCACCATTCCGAGGAAGCTCCGCACCTCTGATGCGGACTCAGGGGGTCGTGCTGCCTTGATGTCTTGAACCTTCTTGGGGTCAGGAGACACCCCGCCCTCCTTGAAGATGAAACCAAAAAACTCAATGGTCGGGCGGAGGAACTCACACTTGTCCTTGTGGAGGGTGAGCCCCAGCGATTGCAGCCTCTCGAGAGTCCTGGCTAGGCGTTTCAGGTGGTCTGATTCAGTCCTCGCAAAAACCAGAATGTCGTCGCTAATGTTCAGGACGCCCTCCAGGTCTGCGAGAGCGCCTCGGATTAAGTTCTGAAACACCTCAGCTGCAGACGACACTCCAAAGCTCAGACGCTTGTACCTGTAGAGTCCCCTGTGGGTGGTGAAAGTCGTTATATAACGGGACTCTGGGTGGAGAACAACCTGGTGATACCCAGCCCGTAAGTCTAACTTCGAGAAGAAACGGGCCCCTTGCACTTCCGCAATGATGTCATCAATCGTCGGGGTCAGGTGTCGTTCTCTCCTGATAGCCTTGTTGGGCAACCGCATGTCCACACAGATTCGGACAGAGTCCGGTTGTTTAGGTTTCCTCGCCACGACAATGGGGGATACCCAGGGTGTGGGGCCCTCCACCTTTTCAATTACGTCCAGGTTCACCAGGTTATCGAGTTCCTTGTCCACCTGGTCCCTTAGATGGAATGGGATCCGCCTGTGCTTCAGGGCTATGGGCTGTACCGACTCGTCGATGTGGAGCCTCACGGGGTCGCCGTTCATCCTCCCGATCCCTTTGAAGATGTCAGCATACTTGTCGAGCAGGTCGTTGATGTCCTCCAAGTATACTGAATAGGCGAAACTGACTATACCAAGGGCCTCCGCTGCCGCACAGCTGAGCAGGGTGTTGCTGCTCACCGGAGTCACATAGAAGCGGGCCCTGATCTTCGACCCGTCGTGTTCCACCTTGGCAACGAACACCCCATCGAGTGGCAAGGGCTCCCGCCCACCAAATGCGAAGATACGGGCCCTTGGTGTCGCCAGTCTCGGGGCTGGGTCGAGCGCAGCATAATGTCCTCTCGCCATGACATTTACAGAGGCTCCCGTGTCGACTAGCACAGGGACTGGCGAGCAGTTAACCTCCACGACACACCTCGGCTGTCTTCTGCTCCTTCCCTTGAGGACCTCCATGCTGGAGACGAAGAAGATGTTCTCCTCATCCTCCTCCTCCTCCACTTCTTCTTCCGCCGGGGCCTCCTCTGGTTCCACCTGTTCCACCTGAGCTACCCTCGGCGGGCGGTACTGCCGCGGGGCCCATAGACGGGGCTGCCCTCTCGGGATAAGTACAGGCAGAGTCGCCCTGCACACCCTCGAGAAGTGGTCAGGCACCCCACAGCGTCCACAAACTTTTCCTTTGGCCATGCACTCCGATGAGTGGGGAAGATCATATCCGCATTTCTGGCACGATTCTACCGGCTTCCCCGCTCTGTCTCTGGGAGGTATACCGGGTTTTCGCACCCCTCTGCCACCCCGCCAGATGGCGCACACCTCCTCCGGTTTCGCCGGGCGGGAACCGGCCTCCATTTTGTTGGCTCGAGCCTCCGCCACCTCATGGCACCTCCCGAGCTCCAGAATCCTGGCCAGAGTGAGTCCGGGCTCTCTTAGGACTTGTCGCCTCAGCTTGCCTGACGAGCACGCCTGGATCAGCATGGTCCTTATCATGTCCTCCGCATCCCCCCACGCACACCCTTGTGACAGGCGGCGCAGGCGGCCATAGAAAGTGTCAAGCGTCTCCTCTTCCTTCTGTTTGGCCGACAGCATGACGAACCTTTCAAAGTCCACGTTGGCAAGGGGGATGAAATGCGCCAGGAGGGCTGCTTTGGCCTGATCATATGTGTTACCCGCTGGAGTCAGAGATTCAAAGATCTCCTGCACAGTCACCCCTGCGGAGTATAGCATTGTGGCCACCATGCTGTCGTCGTCCGTGACTTGGGCGGCCCGAAAGTACATATCTAGCCTTGCGATCCATCTCCTCCATCGTGGCCCTAGACTGGATGGAGGGCCCGTAGCATCAAACTCCGGAATTGGCTGCAAGGCCGCTTGCGCCCTGGCTTGGGCCATGGCCAGGGGTGGTGGTTGGACTGGAGGGGGGGCTGCACCCACCGGTTGTACAGGCAGTCCAGACGTCGTCGAGCGTGGGATGTGCTGTGGGGGGTTCCGCTGGAACAGGTCTGTTAGATCTTCATCCTGCGACTCCTCCGAAGCCGTGGCAGTCGCACCCTCCAGGGCACCAGGATCACTCATAGGCGCAAGCGCACAGGCACCCTTGTTCCAATTCTAAGGGCCGCAACTTGCACCACTCCCCACACTGCCACCACCCACGTGATGATGAAAGGGTTGAAGGAGAGTACCTCAAGGCGCCTGGTGTCCACGTGGGCCGCAGAAGCTGGAGCGTCATCCCCCACGTGATGATGATGAAGGGGTTGAAGAGGGTCCTGAAGAGGATCCGTGAACGAAAGTCTCCAAAAATTGAGCTATAAAAGGAATGGGCTGAGAAGGCCCAGCCACCTCAGTCCATCTTCCAGCTACAACACGACGTCACCGCCTGAAAATTCACCAAAATGACAAAATCTTGGCATGGGCCTGCAGGTTGTACTGCCTGCAGTCAGTTGATCCAAAAATTAGGTTTGGATGGTCTTCCTGCTCCAAACCGGAGCCGTTAGAAGACTCTCCACCTCGTGGGCAAGATGGCCGCCAGCCGCGTGTGGTCCGCGGCCTCGGCGTGATGCGAAACATCCACGGATGTTTCACTCGAAATGAAAAATTACTCCGGGATTGCGCTCACCGCCGGGCCCGGGCATCCGACACTCGTCGCCACTGTTGGGGGTCTCTGGGCGCCCCCGCTGCGTGCCCGCGAGCCCCAGCATGCACAGATGGGACACCAACACGTCTGCACGCTTCGGGCTCCCCGGTCGCTCTCCCGCGGCCGGGAACGCCCCGTTTATTTAAGGCGCACGCGGCGACGTGCAACGTCACGCCGCCGCGTGCGTATCCCCTCACGGGGCAACGCCACACTAGTGAAGATGAAGAAGAAGAGGAGGCATACAGTGAACTCGGAAATCAGGCTAATGAAGACTGCCTGACGTTTGGAGGGTTTGTAAATGCTGGAAGGAATCAGGGAGATACAACTATCGGCAAATAATTGTCTGTGGTGACAGTGACATTGCCTTACTAGCGGTGACAGATACTGCTGGAAACATACTTACCGCAAGTGGAGTGCTGTGGTCCATTGACGGTTTCATTGATTAGGGGGTGGAGATGTCATTGATTATGGGGCGGAGATCATGGTCTGTCCATGTGCATCAGAAGGATACCAGCACAGGCTATATTGGCACAAGGGGCATGGACATGTCACGGATAGAATGTGCAGGCAACTTAATTTTCCAATTGATGAGAGTTCACTTAAAGCTCAAGAGCAAAAAAAGTACCCAGCAGCAGTGTGACTACATGTGAACATTAAATCAGTTGATTGACAAACATGCAAATGCCCCCAGGAGGAATCAGATGGCCCTTCTTGGGCATGAGCAGAGGCTGCTACCTTGTAAAACATCTTCACAGATTCACAGCCTCTGTCACCAAAGCTCACAATTCTAACTCAGCACTCCTGAAACAGGTGAACATTAAAAGTGTGTTCCAAGCGCGTGCAGACAATAGTGTATGTGATAGGCTTGCAATACGTATTGAGGAGGAAGAAGCTTCTTAGATCAGGAGCCCCAAGCAGTCTTACACAACGCCATAAAGATTCAAGTGCAGTCGCAAAGAAATTCAAGTAAATATTCTGCAAATGGGAAGTATAGTGTGTTTTTGGGTACGGCTTAACCAATAACTTGGTGTAATTCTTCTTTATAGATGTGCATGTTGGTGCAATGTTTTTCAGTGCGTTCATTGTTGTGTTCTGCAGCATTAAATTAAAAATAAAAGAACAATAATAATTGTAATTAAGTATAATCATAATTTCCATTGCTATGACATCTCTGCTAGATGACTGGGAAACCTTTTGATGCATGACCACAAACACCCATGCATTTAGTTCACAGATTCTGGAATCTGGGATAATACTTTTTCAGTTAGAGTCCACATTTCTTTAGTAAGGTGTGCAGAGGATGGTTTGATATAATATCACATATATTTGGAAAGATGTCCATAGAGCAGATTCAGCTACTGCAACCTTTGAGAGTGAATTTGAGCAAGAACAATGTTCCTCTACTACATCTAGTTCCAAAGCTGTGCATTCGATGTTTACATGCACTGCATATATTGCTGTTCAGCTGTACTGAAAAGATGTCCACTAGCTTTGGAAAGGTGTGCATGAAACATTTGCCATGTAAACTAATGTTACACTTTTGAATGTAATCTAATGAAATAACCTGCGATTTCAAGTAGAATGTGATGCGACCCTAAATGCTGTCTCAATAGTGTTCCTTGTCTTTCTGTGCACCTACCTCATTACCGCAGGATTGACTGAATTATGGATGGGTGTCATAGACCAGTGATTCAACAGTTGTGCCCTGGCCCCAATACAGAGCCACAAGAAGTTACAATACCCACATTTCACTTCCAAATTGTTACCATACAGACTATCGTAACACATAAACGTGCACAAGTGTCTAAATACACTGCCACATATTGAATGTTCGAGTCGTTGCATAAGACGAGATCTACTCACTTGTATACAAGCGCGGTACAGTCTATGGCCCTTAATACAAGTTTGCTGGTATCCCGATGGTAATTCTGCATAATACCAGCAAACTGCCCCTACCGTTACAGCACCTGATTTCCCAGTATTACTGGGATAGTCCAGGTGCTGGCAACGGCAGGACACCCCCGTTCCATAGCAATGGGACTCCATACCGTTGCTGCTGATTGTGCCATTGTTTTGCCAGTTGGGCCTGATTTACCGGCAGGTCAGACCTGGAGATAGATCCGTGGCCCCCACCGGCAAACCTGTGTTTCTCCAGTACAGTAAAAATGCCAGTGCCGGAATTACTTCCAATTCTACAAGCATTTTTACCATACTAGGGAAACTGTAATGAAGCCCTATGTCTTTTACTTTTAAATATAAATGCACATATAGGTATATATCTATCAGTAAATACAAGCAATATATGTACATATTTTACTCACAAATATTATCATAGATACATATGATATATACAACATATAGCATATCTAAATAAAATGTGTGTATATGTATATTCACTGAAAAACTTTATTTAAAGTTTAGTTAAGTTGACCAGACGCATCGCAACAAAACCCTTGAAATTCAGCAGATGTGGGAAGTCGTGACCAGCTTAACTCAGTTGATGTCCCCCAAAATGCTATAAACCCCATAATGCTATTTGGCTTGTCATTGTGAATCCCTTCTCTTATAATATGTATGTACTCATGGGCTTTGCAACGGGAATGCGCTGATTTAAGCCTCTCATGACTTCCCACATCCGCTGAATTCCAAGGGTTTTGTTGCAATAAATCTGGTCAACTTAAGTAAACTTTAACTAATGATTTTTCAGTGAATTTCAAGGGTTCTTTTATAGCACAGTTGTTTATGTGTCACTGGCCATGGCTTTCGGCACTTCATGCCTATCTATATATTTAAACACTAGCGGGCCACTAACCATGGCCTTTGGCCGTGGCCACTGCACATGTTCCTCCTCTCTTTTGGGCCAGTGAGCACGGCTTTTGGCTGTGCCCACTGCATATTTTACAACATACCATGCAACTAGCCCTGGACTTCAGCCATGTCCAGTGGCCAAAGCTTTCGGCTGTGTCCACTGCACTTGTTCCCCCAATATGCTTCTTTCACACCCTCTTTCCATGTCTTTCGAGCACACTACGGAGGGCCTTTGGCCGTGACCACTCAATATTTTAAAACACTGCAGCCCACTCGCAATGGGCTTCGGCCATGTCTACTTTCCACCCCACCTCACTGTAGCTGTCTAAAGACTATTTTCTTTATTGTCTTTTTCTTAAAAATAAACTGTTCCCCATAACTGCGGTTATAATACCAATGTACTACAGATAGCCACGTTTATCAAGAAAAACAAACCCCAAAATGTTTTTCCCTGCCCTCCCAGTCACTCATCAGGTTCCCCTCTCCTTCTGGCATGCTCCCTCACTCCCCTAAACTCATGTTTCCCTCCCTAGCCCTCTCTCATGCCCCCAACCCTTGTTCTGTGTGATGTACTTTCATTCCTGATCTCATTTTCTTTTGTATAACCGTGGCTACTAGAAAACATTTGCGCTCTTAACTTGGCCCCTAGCGCCCCCCACCACCCTAATTTCACATGGTGTCCTCCCTCCCACAAGCCCCCACCCCAACCTCTAGCCTCATGCCATTGCATCATTTTTCCTCCTCCAAATGGCATTTGTGTGCCTTTTCATTTTCGGGTAGCTGCAGGTAACACTCATAGATCTCAACTAACCCGCTTTTGGCTTTTGGCGGGTGTCACCCGCCAGAAGCCTCCACACACCCGCCCTCCTGCCAGCTCCTTTCTTTCACGCGCATTTACCCGCACCTCACGACACTCGCATTACTATACTACGCAGGCGCTGGCTGCACTAAATAAGCCAGAGCCGTGAAAAAATGACAGTCTCCTCAGGGGCTATTCCAGGCAAGCATTTTGCCTCTCTGACCTTCAGCTTTGTGCTGCCTGTGAGGATCCAACTGGCTGCTTCACTCTGCTGCTGCTGCCCCAACTAACGCTGTGGAGCACTCTGCAGCAGCCTTCCAGATTACATCACGGCTGCTGCTGCCTCTGAATTCTCCTTCTGCTCTTGTCGTGCCATGCCGCTGAGGTGAGGGTTCACGACATAATGTCAGACATAATGTCAGAGTCAAGACCCTGCACACTGGTGCTGATCGTTTTGTATACACACACCTGTGGCATTTGAATCTGGTTTTGGGAGTATGTTCGTTATTGTCTGTTTTCACATTTTATCTGCCGACATAATAAACTTGATAGCACAGATATCGAAAGGCTTTGAACGTAGTTCATATTGTTTTAAATTAGGTAGGCGCCCACAAACCGCCTACCCCTACCCCAATCTAACATTTTGGTAACATTAGTGGCAGATGGCATTTTAACACATAACAAAAAAATTAAACCTCCCTCCTAATTTGCATATGGATCGCACCAACAGAAGTGACTTCACAGAAAAGGACTTCACATCAGTCTTTGATACTTGGAGGCACCATGGAAGTGACTTTAGAATAAGTTGCCATAAGTAAGCCAAGTGGCAAATAACTTTGTGGTTCAAAATACCTACTCTATAGTCAGGCTTTTTTAAATTAACAGCTGGATATATTAACATGTCCTTAAGTAATACTTTATGTGTAGCAATGCCTTTCATAGTTAGCTTTGCATTATATACATCATCATAGAAATATGTTGAGCAATAAGAGTATGGCTTTAGTTTTATTCTCCCCATCCTGCATGCAAAGTCACAATAGCATCATGCAGGTTAATATGAGTCACTTGGGTAAAGCCATAGTCATTATTTCACTCAGGTATTAAGCGTGTTGTAAAAAAAAAAAAAATAAATAAAGCATGCAACATTATGCACCCTTTCCTTCTCACTGCTGATCACTCCCTCGCATGCTCATTTCTAAAGGGACAAAAGTCCCTGCTAATAGCCCCCTCCCTCCCATCAGTGCCTAATGGCTCACATTGAAATGCTCTGTTAACACAGAGCAACGTGAGAGCCCTTTCTGCTGCCTGAAGCTCCTTGGGACATTGTCCTAGCAGCAGGACACCTCTACTGTTCAGAAAGGGTAAGGTGTCCCCCATTGAGGTGCTGCACGGGAGAAGTGTCCGCTGACAAAAATCCCCGTCAGGCTCTCAAAAGATTCTGTGCAGGGGTGGCTTCCCCCCCGGCCACCCTGCTCGTTATGCCACTGGTGACAACGCACTATGCAACACCTGCCACAGGCTTCCTGGTCCTTGTTGACCATACAGAATCTGAGTATTCCATAGATCCCAACTGCTGCTTGCATAACATTACAATTTCCATCCCCATTGCTACTAGTGGCAAAAATGCCCCATGTCCTCGGCTTCAGCACCCTCTTACACAGATATTTACATACTGCCTCAGTTCCACTTTTTCGGGTTTAAACATCATATGAGCACAGTTGGTTTCTTGTGACAGTTGGACATTTATTTTTAGGCAGGTGCACTTCTGGGGGAAAAAAAACTGTACAGAATGAAAATGTATTTGTATTTTTTTTACTGCATTTACCTCGTACAATGGTTGCATGCAAAAGGGCCTAGTGTTGCAGCACCCTGGTTAGTTAATATTGTTTTCTTTGCGCACACCTTCCTGTGATGTCACTTCCTGTGATGTCACTTCCTCTAACGCCGGACGCCACATCTGGGGTCCAACCCAGGCTCTCACCCTCCAAGCAGTTGTGAAAGGTTGAGAGCTATGTATAACTGCAGTTATCTCTCGCATCGAACACAAAAAAAAATGCCAGCTTTTTAATTTCTCAAATGGTCTCTCTGCTGTAAAGCACCATGGGAGATAGAGCTATCATTTTGGGAGAAGGGGTCAACCCCTTTTCCATCAAACATTTAAAAACTACTTGGCGCAATAACCCCAGAACACCCCCAGCAAATTGAGTCAATCCTTCGTGCCGAAATTGTTTTGCACCTGGCCCAATTTCATCCAGCGGTTTTGGTTGTGGTTTCTTTTTTCTTAATAACTTCTTTATTTTTTTATGGATCTTTCCAGTCACATGGGGGGCCATAAGTACACTGTTGTTTGCAAGATTTCAGCCAAATATGTCGAATGAGTCAAATGGCATTATCAATTAATATTTCGTTTTCCTATGGAACTTGAAACTCAATTGTGGGACCACCGCACAATAATATACATACATTAATATATATATTCTGGGGAAAAACTTTAGTTGCAGGGACGTTAAGGTGATTAATGTGGTCATAGACTGTGCAACAGGATGCACAGAGTTATGGTGGCTTTGGCTGAATTTCAGGGGTTTTGTTGCATTACATTTTCACCTTAACGTCCCTGCAAGTAAAATTATTTCCGCTGAATTTCAAAGGTTTTTACAATGTATTGCACACCTTAAAGTCCCTGCAACAAAAGTTTCTACCCTGAATTTGAAGAGTTTTGTTGTGCCATAGCTTTAACCTTCCCTTTCTTATAGTCATTAACTTCACCCCGTGCACACTGCCTATTTTAAATTACTAACTGCCCACTAATCAGGGTCATCGGCCACGGTTTTCAGCCATGCCCACTGTATTTTTTAAATCACTCCCTGGCCACCATGGCCTTTGGCCGTGCCCACTGCATATTTTAATTCAATAACGGCCTTGTTTTTGGCAGGTTGTGGCCACTAGTTTTTGGAAGAAAAAAGACTAAGGGGGTAATTCATAGAATTCAGTGCAGAAGTATTACACGCGGGCATCGCAGAGAGCGAGCGTGTGCCAGAGTGCGCCAGCCGTGTGCGCCAAACAGCATTCTGGTGCACCGCGTATTCATGGATTTCCCAAGCCATTTCCAGCTGTGGCACAGCGAGCATTCCGCAGAACCAGTTACGCCCCCAAGAATGCCCCTTGTGCAAGGAAAAGCCATAGAAATCCCCAATACGGCGCCAAGGGGCGCATTAACTCTGGACCAGCTTACAGGTCCTCTATACTGTAATCGTGTGAAAAACTACTCATACCCCGCTCGCGGCAGACAAAACGTGTGAAAATCTCCCCACACACACCCTTCAAAATGCGTACCCTGCTCGCGGCAGACAAAAAGTGTGAAAATCAACTTGCACACCCCCTAGAATACGCGTACTCCGCTGGCTCCAGGCAAATTGCGTGGAAAAAGTCCCCCCTGTGGTGTGGGCTGCCTGCAGGGCATGGTCAGGGTGGATGGGCTGCCTGCGGGGCATGCCCAGGGGTGTATGGTGGTTTCCTGTGGTGTGGACTGCCTGCAGGGCATGGTTAGGAATGATGAGCTGACTGCAGGGCATGGACAGGGGTCTAGGGGGGTCCCTGTGGTGTGGAATGCCTGCGGGGCGTGCCCAGGGGTGTAGGGTTGTCCCCCGTGGTGTGGGCTGCCTACAGGGCATGGTCAGGGTGGATGGGCTGCCTGCGGGGCATGCCCAGGGGTCCCTCCACCCCACCCCCATTGCCAGCCATGTCGATGTTCCGGAGGCGAGCCTGTTCCCTGGCCTCGAGGTCACAATGGGATTTAGCCATGGCATCCTCCAACTACCTGCGAGTTGCCTCGAGGCACTCAGCCTGCCTCAAAGCCTGGTGCATGGAGTTCTCCGCCCTGACCATTGTGAGCCATGCCATCTCCGCCCGCCGCCGCTCTGCATCTATTTGCTGGCCCAACCGCTGCCACACAGAAGACACTCCCAATCCTGGGTCCTCCTGCCTGCCGGCCGATGCCTGCCCCTGGGATGTTAATGGCCCTAAGCCATGATGGCTCCCATGCTGAGCCTGCTGCTGCCTCCAATGCAACTGCCTCTGGCACCACAACGGCATCCAGGCTGATGAAATCCTCTGGTGCTGCTGTGCACGTACCCTGCTTGTTGATGCCTGCATGTCCTCCATTTTCTGGGGTCCAGTTGGTGGGGCGGCCACCCCTGCTGGACCTCCGACTCCCGACTGTGGCAGGACTGTGTCCTCTACCAGCCTGGCCACTGGCTCAGTGGCAGCTCCACAGGGGGCCCAGGTGATACTTGGGCGGGAAGATGGATCGGGGTTCAGTTGAGGAAGGGGTCGCAAGAAGATCCAGCACATGGAGGAACCCAGTGCCGACGACCTGTCCTGGTAGTTCGACACAACCGAACAGGTATTCATTGTCCTGACGAGAACCCTGCATGTCATCCCGAATTCCACGTGTGCGCAACGCCAAACCAGCTAGGACAGGCTCAATCTGGTCCCGGAATTGCCACGTACGCAGGGAGAGGCAGGCCAGTTGTTGTCCGCGCATCCCCTTCCTGAAAACGGGTCTGGACGAAGGCATCCCTGCTGGTGCCTGATGATGCAGTCACAGGATTGGGGACAGGATTACACACAGGCACCTCTGCAGCACCCTGTGCTGCCTCCTGTCCCTGCCCCTGGACTGCACCACTAGCACCAGTGGAATCCCCCCTTCCAGGCCCCATGCGTGGGGCTGTCACGGCCTCCTCCTCAACCAAACCCCCCACCAACCTGGATGACTCTGTGCCGTCTTCCTCTATAGGCCCCTATGGGGGCTCAGCTGCCCCTACTGCTGCCGAGGAGTCCACCTCCAACCTCCGCCTCTTGGACCTTCCCTCGGCAGCTGCGGCCATGGACGCAGCACCAGACTCCTCACTCCCGGAAGATATCAGTACCTGAGAGGGGAGCTGGGCCTTGCGTCTCTGGCTGGCAGTGGCTTCCCTGCCGCTATGCTCCACAGCACCATCTCCGCCCTCTTCATCAGTCGACGCTGCAGACAGGGAGAGATAGAACATAGGCATCAGGGCACTGTACAATGGTCTGATACACACATGACAGTTGCACATGTGTGGCAGTGTCAAACTTCACAGATGGCATCACACTCCCCAACACTTTGAAGCCACACACATGCACAAAGAAACTGGTATCGTGCAACAGGCATCAGCATCCATACGCACGTAACTGGATGAACAACCAAAGGTTGGCATGACATCACAAGCAACATGGGGAGTGCCGATCACATGCACACACGCCACCAGACAGACATGCATCTGTACATCTCCACCACCTGTCATAGTGCAATCATCGGCAACTAAGTCACATCTGCCAATCAGGTACCCACATGTCCAGGTCACATGCATCCATGGCGTATCACAGTCACACACATGCTAAACACACACACATGCACATGTACACCGTGCATGTACATGAAGGTGGAACCAGCATCCATGTGTCACACCCCAACCATGGTATAGTAGATACACAGAAATGCAAACATGTGTGCATCTCCACATGCAGTTGGGCATTATGTATTGGAACACATACACCATTGATGTGCATCACACATGACTGCACTCACATGCAGCACGGGCATGTCCTTGCACACACACACATCCATACATGGGCCATGTCAGACATATGTCCAAGCTGCACACTTCTGCCACACCTCAACATGCACTGTGTGTAATGGGATAGTCCAGACACTCACCGCTCGACTACAGACGGGTCTGCCTCTCCAGGACCAGGTGGTGAAGCATTGGGCCCATGCTTTCCAGGACCCTCATCTGGTCGATGGAAAGTTGGATCTGGCACCCCTCTGCATCTGCTGCACGCAAGAGGCGCCGGGCCTTTGTGAGGGTCCTGGATCTGAAGTCCTCCCAGCGCTTCTGGACGTGTTTGAAGTCACGGGTTACCACCCCCTCCTTGTTGATGGCAACCATGATGTCCAACCAGGTCCTCTTCCGTCTATCCTTGTCGGGGCATGGTCATCTGAAGAGGGCATCATAATGCCCCAGGACTTGCTCTACCAGCATGCCAACTTCTGTGGCTGAGAAGCTGACAGCCTTCTGCCTCTCTGGCTGGGGGTTGCCAGTGGTCTCAGATGGTGTTTTCCCCAAAATGGCAAACCCCGAGGCAGGTGTGGGTGGGCAACTGCGTCCTGGGGCTGGGCTGTGGAGCAATGGAACAGGAGTCGGGAGTCTTCTGTTCCAGCAGGGATGGTCGCAGCAACTGGACCCCTCCAGATGGTTGATGTGCAGGCACCAAATAGCAGGGCACGTGGCCAGCAGGCAGGCAGGCAGCAGCAGATGGCTTGTGGGAGCCTGCCCAGGGCTCAGGGGGGCAGGAAAATGGCCTTCTGGGCTGGAGTGTGGTCTTCCGTGTGTTGTCGCATGGCCAGCTTGATGCAGAGTGAATCCGCATGTGACAAATCAGCACGTTTGTGTGAAAATCGACGAAAGGCCCTTAGCGCGTAAGTGCGTAAGTGACGTGGCATGTGTAGGCGTTGCTGTGCGCAGGGGTTAAAGTTCCACGTAGGACGCCATTTTCTTGTACGTGCTTTTTGTGGAGAGCAATTGGGTGATTCTTGTACTTCTTGTCGGTTCACAAGCGATTACTTCACAATGGTTGCAGTGCGTACTCCTTGTTTACTGAGGCAGCGCTCAATTCTTCTTTTGGCAGGGGTGTTGCCAACGCGCACACGCGCGTCTTTTTTATGTTCATTTTCCAGGCAGATGGTGAGTCGCACACATATTTTTCCACTGTGGTTGCCCCCGTGTGTCGTGTACCCATTCAGAGGTCATTATAGCCTGCGTGTAACACACGTATACATTTTTTGTGTTTCTTGGTGCCACAGCGTACTGCGGGGACTGCATTCCACGCAAGTGGGCTACCGAAGGGTTGCATGATGTTCGTTTTTGTTTTTGGGGTGCCTGAGCATTGCGTGACCCATCATTTTCCCCCAGCGGTCACAGACAGCCTTGCAAGAGCACAGGGGTACGTATTCCATGTAGTATCCTGCCCCCTTCACCCCAATTGCCCAGGACAATTGTTTTGTGCACCTCCCATTCGCACAAGAACATCAGTGCCATGGTTGGGAGGCGACCAAGTAGTAAGGGAGGCAAAGTTGACCGACCTCCAAGAGGTGGCCGCATTAGGGGACATGGCCAGGGTGAGCAGAGTGGCCAAGGGGCAGTGGTAGCCAATGTGGGTAGGGTGGCCCAAGAGGGTAGTGTGTCCAGGACCATTCAGGGACACCTATGCCCCCCCCAGTGGGTCAGGGAGATGCAGCTGACACGATACCAGCTCAGGCCCTGCTAGCCTGGCCCGGACTGGTCACCGAACTGGCACGGGATGACTCACAGGCCGACTTCCGTGTCACAAATTCTAAGCCACGTGTGGCGGTGAAAGTTGCTGTCACCAGGCCACGGGGATCTGGGGCAGCAATGTCATCTGCTGCCCCGAGTAGCCAGGGTGAGGAGGCTGCAGGGGCAGCTGCAGCTCACTCCACCCCAGCTCTGAGTCACCCAGCCGGGACAGTCTTGGTGCCAGACCCTCACACCAAGGCAGCTGTGCTGCTTGTTCATGGCAACAGCACCCAGCAGCCAACGCCTGCAGTGAGACCTTTGGTCATCGTGCCATTGCCTGCTTCCAGGGGCCAGTCCACCTACACTTCAGCCCCTACAGACCTGAGCGGCGTAAACCACTCAGGGTCTGCACCACCTCTCTAGAGGAAGAAGCATGCTCTTGCGGAACAGGCTGGGACCCCAGACACTGCTTGTCCCTCCGGCACATCAAGGAAGCAGAGTTTCAATGATGTGGAACTAGACGCACTTGTGGGCTACGTGTTGGCACATGGCTGCGACAAGCTGGTGACGGCATGGTGCAAGACTACAACTGCTCAGCGTAGGGCCCACTGGCAGCGCATCGCAGACCAGATTAGTTCCCTGGGATTTGTGAAGCGCACATCTGATGATTGATCAAAGCGTTGGAATGACCTCAAACGCTGAGCTAAAAACATGCTGGCTTCCAATCACGCCTCTTCTATGGTGACAGGCAGTGGGTCACCACCAGAGGAGGAAGAACTCACAGACCATGAGGCAATCACTGGAGGGTTTATTCGCAGAGGATCAGATCCAAGGAGTGGGAGACCTACCAGATCTTGAGACCATGTCCGGTGAGTGCCCATGCGTGTGTGTCCAGACCATGTGTATGTTGCTTGGGTGATGTGTTCTGATTGAGTGCCAGGTCAGGCTGTGTAGTCATAACTGCTATATGTGACCCATGTAGTGCCTCCAACCCATCCCCCTCCCTTGGGTTTGGGGTTCACGGTATCCCTACTGACCGCTGCAAACACTTTGCACATGATGACTGCACTTGCCCTTAAACTTCCATCATGCCACGACATTGTTAATACAGTTTTTCTCTTTATTCTGCCTGATTGATGGAATCATTTGCATGATAAACGCAGATTTGTGTGCCATTCTGCCCCAAAATCACCATACGTCAGACAGGGATTTTCCCCCACAAAGCCCCACATATGTTCACTTGTTACGCAAATGATTTCATCAATCGGGCTGATTGGCTGTTGTGCACCTACACATGCACTGAACCCGATCACTTCTGAGCCCTGTTTGAATGTTCAACATGACTATATCCTTGTGTCATGTCCAAGTGACCTACCATTGATGTATCCATGTGCCTCCCATCAATGTATTTGAACACACTGGCATTGTTGCAGTGTGTGGCACATGTTTTTTGCATGTTCTGTTTGATGATATGCGTTTGACATGGATGGGGGACAGTAGTGATTAACTCCCATCTGGGTGTCCTTGTCCGTTCTGGCATGGCAATGCTACGTGCCATCTGTGTTCGGCATGTGTCATGTTGATGGTCCATGCCACTCACAGGCTAATGTGTGATGCAGGTGCTATGCACCATGCAGCACATGTGTTGCTTTTCCATTTTGGAGTGATCAGTGTCTGCTTTCAGGGTCCCCTTCCACTTCATTGCCACTGCATGCATGGCTGAGTTTGTGTCATTTGTGACATGTTTGATTAATGTATTGGATATGTACATTGTGATGCCTATGTGTGTCGGCTATGATGTTCATGCGTGTCTTCATTACTTTTCTTTTCATTTTGTGCAGG
Organism: Ambystoma mexicanum; assembly: GCF_040938575.1. Lineage (NCBI taxonomy): Eukaryota > Metazoa > Chordata > Amphibia > Caudata > Ambystomatidae > Ambystoma > Ambystoma mexicanum. Next base: position 398,908,912 of record NC_090927.1, read on the forward strand.
TGATGAGGCACTAGATGCTGTGGAGGAGGAGGAGATGGCGCAGGGGCAGGAGTACTCAGAGCCCCAACCAAGCACCACTGGTGGACATGGTGTGGTGGTGCACGAAAATCCTTTGTTCCTACAGACCATCCTGTCCACGGGTGTCTCTGGGTACACCTCCGATGATCTCTATGGCGCGCTCAGGTGCTGAATCAGACATTGAGACAAATGTCCTGTCGCAGGTGAGTGTTTCTGGCAGGGATGCTGTTCTGTCCAACGCACATGCACTAGGGGTAGACCCCTCAATGGCCCATTCAGTGTTGGAATGTCCGTCTGTCGCGGTTACAGATGCCGAGTTACACTACCCGACATTTGCTCCTGTTCCTGGGGCAGCAGATGAAAGGAGGAATGCAGTCCTGAAGCTTCAGGCAGTGCCAGCACAGCAAGGTGCACATCGCCTTGGGACCAACAGGTGTTGTGTCTGGCAATGTGGTGGCCGGGTGCCACTAGGCAATATTGTGTGGGAGAACTCCATTTATGCAATTGCAGCACAACAGGGGGCATCATGTGAGATGATGGTTCAGGCCGTAGATAGGGTGGCCACTTCCATTCTCCCCCCCGAAAGGCAGGTGGAGCTCCAGCAGCAGGCAACAGAGTCCACGTGCGCTCACACATGGAGGAAATGTTGGCTGCCAACAGGGACCAGTGGGCTGAACTGGAGGCTCTGTGCACAGTCATATATGCAGAGGCAAGGGCCCACAAGGATGCCCGAGGGAAGAAAACAGCTCCATCAGAGCTACTCTGGGTGCACTTGAGGTGTCCCAGAGTACAAGGTCAGAACAGCAGCTGGAGCAGCTAACACGCACAATCTCAGCTGAGCTCCAGGCAACCTGTGAGGAGATCCGTGCATCACGTGAGGCCTTGCAGGCAGAAGTCCGTGCTACCCATGAGGGGCTACATGGGGATCTCCGGACCATCATCCTGTAGAACCAAACCTTTCAAACCCTGCATGCTTGCTGCCATGGAGGAGCATGCCAGAGCTTTGCATCGTCTGCCTCCCATACCACGCACACCTTCTAATGTAGCACCAGAGGGTGACAACAGCGATGGCAGTTCTCCCACTATCGGGTAGCCCTGCAGGCCATGAGCCCATGGAGGGTATTTTTTTTTTCAACATCCATGCATGTGGGTGTTGGGGTGCACCCTGCTTCTCCTAACTCCTGCGTGGTCCATCTCACCCCCTGGTTGACCCATGGCCATTTTTTTTTTATTTGTTATTTTTGTTTTTTTTCCCTCTTTTTTTGTCTATTGTGCATTCATGTTACAGTGTGTTGCTTTGTGTGGCACTTGTAGGCATCCACTGTGTGTTCCAGCTGGGCCCATGCAGGCTTGTCTCGTGTTTGTGTTTGAAGCTTGGGGTCCAGACACATATGCCACTCCTGCTTCCCCTTTCCATGGGCTCGCAAGGGTGGCACTGTGTGACAGTTACTTACACAGAGGCATTGGGCTTCCATCAGTTGTGTGGCCAGTCTGTAGTCCAAACTATGTATACACCCCTAGTGGGGATTACTGATAATTTCTCCACTGCATGGTTGATTTGTATATTGTATTCTATATTGCTCATTATGCATATTTGCATGTAGCTTCTTCATGTCTTACCTTGCCTGTCTCCATTGCAGATGCAGTTCATGTTGTATGCAGTACCCTGCCACATTTACCTACCAGCAACACATTGGAGATGGAAGGGGTTGATGTGCTGCCTTTGTCAGGTTGTCACACTTGCACTATTGTGATTGGTTACTGTCAGACGTTGCCACTGTTGGGTCATGTATTCATGTTTTGTCATGCTGGTATGTATATGTTCATGTGTGCTGTTTCTTTTTCATAGGTGAGAGGGAATTGTCTGTGGCCTGTTTCCATTTGTGACGGTGCACTTTGTGACAGTTGTGTAATGTGTTGTCCATTCATTTGGTTGCTTTCACATTGCATGCCATGCCATGGTGTCTTGGGCGGGTGAGATGGGGTTTGAAACGGGTTGGGTGACATACCAGTATTTGGGTGTGCTGTTTTGCAAGGGGGTAGTCCTTCATGCAGCATGAATGTATGCCTTTTACTGACACATCATTGGGTCTGTTTAAATAGCTAGGGATGCACACAGTGTAGCACTTCCAGGGAAACAATCTCAGGGTGGTATGGTTGTGACAGTTGACTGTCCCTTTGTCATCATCAATTGTCAGCTGGTATGTGCCAGGCCTGTATGCACTCTGCAGGGGTGGGATTTTAGGGGAAAAATGTTGCCACAAGCTGGGTACGGGCTGCCTCACCACGTGCCCTTTCCCCTCCCATGTGCAGTGGCCGTGCATGTGGTTGGGGATGTGGGGGCACCACCATGTCCACCGGCATGCTCTGCCAGGTTGCAACATTGTGCAGGACACATGCTGCCACTATAATCCTGCACACTACTGGGGGCGCATATAGCAGCTGGCCGCCAGAGCGGTCAAGGGAGCGGAAACGTGACTTCAGCACTCCGAATGTGCACTCCACTATGCCTTGGGTTGCAATACGGGCTGTGTTGTATCTTACCTCGGGTGGTGCGGTGGGGTTCCGTATTGGCGTCATCATGTAGGTGCTCAGAGGGTAGGCACTGTCCCCTGGGGAGGTGATAATGGTTGTCATTAGTTGTGTTTTGCCATTTCTCTGTGTGTGACATGCATGCATGTGAAGAGGCATTTGTACTCACCAATGAGCCATGTGTCGCAATGCCTCCCAGCCTCCAGGTCCCGGTTTAGGGGTGACATATTGAATATGAAACTATCATGGTGGGACCCCAGATAGTTGGCATATACAGAGGTGATGATTCCCTTGGCATCACATACAACCTGCATGTTGATGGAATGCCAGTGCTTGCGATTGCAATAGATGTGCTCAGTGGCCCTAGGAGGACGTAGAGCCACATGGTTGCAATCAATGGCACCTAGCACTTTGGGGAAGTGTGCCACCCACCCCGTAAAAGTCGTGGACCACGGCCTGCCTTTCTGCGGGTGTTCTGGGCATGTATATGTGCCTGCAGACTGAGGGGCGTGCAGTCAAGATCGCCAACACCTGGTGTAGGCAGCGTGACTGTGTGGCCTGTGAGACCCCCAACTATGGCACTTGTCTGCTGAAATGACCCAGTGGCCAAGAAATGCAGTACATTGAGCACCTTTTTAAAGGGGCTCAGTGCTTGGGAGCACAGGGTGGGTGATGTGAGGTCATCCTCCCACTCGGCAACTAGGTCTAGGATGATATGGGGTTGAAACCTGTACCTGCCATAGACCTGGTCATCAGGCATCCCAAAAAGGCTGGTCCCGGTTAAAAAAATGCAGGGCCTGGCTATCCTCCTCCTCCTGCGGTCTCCCACGACCACTGCTGCGAGGAACAGTATATTCATTGTAGCGTATGAGCTTGTTTGTTGTTTGCGTACACTTTTATGCTGCGCGGGGCCGCTTCCGCCTGCTTCCGCCTGGCGTACGTGTTTCCAGATTAGTGCGTGTTTTGTCCCATGCGAGTTTCCCCTGTTCGATTCCATGAATACGTGTTGTTAGCGCGCGTGTGGGCGTTGCGAGGATTTAGCAGCAGTACTTCCCCTGTAACGTCCACATTTTCACGCGTTGTTCCCCATTCCACGTGTTCCGCCCCCTTTTTAGGTGTGTGCGCTGCCCTGTGTGCACCTTCACTTGCCGCCTCGCGCACAGCCTTCCGGATGTCGCAATGACATGTGCGCTACAAGCGGATTCAGCGCAGATCTCAGGTAAGCCACGTGCAGCGCCTTCCATGAATCGACAAAAGGCGGCGTGCGCGGCTTTCGCATGCGTGCGCTGCGATTTTCACGCTTGCGCCCCTATTTTCAGCGCTCCTTAATTCCATGAATTACCCTGTAAGCCACTTAAAAACGTGTGTAAAAAAAAAAGAAAACAAAAAGCTAAAATTGAAAATAGAAACAAACTATAGACAAACTACAAATAACAAGGGAACAATGTTTGGGATCAAGGAAGGGCAAAAAGAGGTTGGAACAATCTGATTTCTGCTTTTAGAGACTTCCTGGAGGCTCAGACTCAAGTGTCACTGTATTTATTAAATCACTCCATGGTCACAAGCCAAGACCCACTTTACAATACTACCAGGCCTTCAGCCGTTTAAAATTCTATCAATCCACTGCCAGGGATGTTTCACTCCTTACCTCACTGTACTTGTATCAACATCTCTTTTTAAATAATTGAAGTGAACTACATATAGCCGCGATTGTCGGCAGAAACAGTGAAAATCAAAATGTTCCACTGAACCCCCCCTCACTCGCTAAGTGCCCTTTGCCTCATGACAAGGTCCCCTCACTCCTCCCAACTCCCATTTGCCTCCCCAGCCCTCTCCGCATTTTAATTTCCTGATCTCTGCTTTGCGTGTAGCCGAGGGTATCTGACTGAATACCCGCAGCTACTGGAAAACTTTTCTTCTCAAACTCGGTCCCTAGCCCACCTCCAACTCCCAAATTTCACATGGTGCCCTCTTCTTCTCCTCCCCCACCTCTATTCTGATGCCTTTTCAAATGTTTTCCACCTCCAAATGCCATATCTGTGCTTTTAGTTTTCGTGTACCCTCGGGTATAGCCATGGCTATCTCTTGCATCGGAAAAAAAAGAGGACGACTTTTTCATTTCTGAAAATCCTCATCCTGGAATGCACCATAAGAGCTATAGCTATTTTTTCGGGAGAAGGGGGCATCCCCTTCTCCGTCAAATATTTTCAAAAATACAGGTGGTTTACCCGGTTTCGACAATTGTGGCCTTACATAAATCTGGCGGGAGAGTGCCCTTGTCTCAGGGCTTGAGGAACATTTTACGGAGGTGTGGTGCCATTTTTTCCCCAGCCAGTTTTTTTCAGGTTTCAACCGGAAACCCGTTGGGGCCCAGTGTTTTCCCAGACTGTAATTGTGCTATAGCCTCAGCAATCTCTGATTCAGTAAGATCAGAGTCCAATTACGTTTTCTGCTGTTCCGATAGGCGTGGCAAAGTGATATCGTCTAGGAGGGAGGTATTCAGTGGGGATACCGGGGTGCAATACAAAGTAGAATAAAAATTAGCAAAAGCCTTTGCTATATCACGATCTGAGCGGCATTTCTCGTTCTGCAGGGTTATGATCTCCCTGACATGGCGTTGACCCTCGTCTCTCCTCTCAAGCCAGGCCAGCATTTTACCCGCTTTGTCCCCATATTCAATGATCCTTGCTCTGGATTCTCAGCGGGCGTTTTTAGCATTATCTAGCTCAATGTTCCAGAGCCGCTCTCTAGCACTCTTAAGGGATTTAAGGATCTCAGGGCTCAGGTCAAGAATGTACTTGGCTTCCCAGTTGCCCATTTCTACTTCTGCTTCTAATAATTTCCGGAGCCGTTCTTTCTTTTTATTCGCCATCCAGGAGATTATCTCTCAGCACTGTTTTATAGGCTTCCCATGTCATGATAGAATTATCGACCATAGTGGTATTTATTTTGAAATATTCATTAGTAGCTTCAGTGAGACGATCGATAAAATCGGGGAAGCCCAGATAGTAGCTATTCAATCTCCATGACTTGGAGGGAGTTATACCTTGCACACACAACACCATCATCAACGGTGATTGGTCTGAGATACCACGGTGAAGCAGATGCACAGTCATCGCCTTGTGCTAAGTGTGTCTCAGTTATCAGGGCAATTTCATGGGAGTACCTATTCAAGAACTGCGTAACAAGACGTTGCTTGATTCCAGAGCCCAGCCCGTTCACGTTCCATGTGATCAGCTTGAGAGATCTAGGACGCTCAAGAGTTGGTGAGTGGGTTAGTGTGGGTGCCATTTATAGTATGCAGTACCAGATTTGCAGACTCTATATAGTCAAAGAACAGGAATAGTATACAGGTGTTGGCTGCAGTGGGGATGTGTTGCTACTAGGAAATGATCTGAGACAGCGTATGCTGAGTGATGTGACTCATGCGCTTTGTAAATACGTAGTAACTGTAAACCAACACAAAAACAATGTAAACTTTCTCCTCGTCCCCCCTATACTCAACCCCAACACAAAGTACCTGTCACCCGAACATTGTTGACACTCAGACCTAGAGCATCAGCCTAAACTTGAAGCTCTGACAAGCAATCGTAAAGAAGAAAAGGAGCGGGGAAAGGGAATAAGAGAGAGTTCCCTGACTCTGCAGCTCATGACACCTTTCTGATCATTCCGTGGTGCTTTAGATTTGCAAGGGATGTCAGCTGTCCCTAAGATTTCGATCCTCCGCTGCATCTTCTGCAGGATAGGTTACAGTCATTCACTCGGCGGGGTCTGCCGCCTGTTCCAGGATCGCTGGTTCCGGGGCTTCTGGATGCCTCCCGGTGGGGGCGCGGGCCTCCTCGGTCCATTGGTCTTGCTGTCCATTCCCCCTCAATGTGTGTTTCCGCCCACGTCTAGGCCTCTTTTGGATCAGTGAAGTGGACTGTAGTTCCTTTGTGGTAAATTTTGAGCTGGGCCGGAAACAGCAGTCCGTATTTCACATTCATGTGGGATAGTTGCCTCTTCAGCGGTTCAAAGGACTGTCTCGCACGCTGCACCTCCTGGGTGTAATCGGGAAAGAAGGCGATCGGGGAACCATTATGGGTGATTGTTCCCTTGGAGCGAGCCATCTGGAGGAGCACATCCCTGTCTCGGTAGTTGAGTAATTTAGCTATTACTGTTCTGGGTGGTACGCCTGGCATAGGCCTGCCTGATGGCATCCTGTGAGCTCTCTCCACTGAGAAGAACTTAGAGAAGGAGTGGGGTGGAAAGATGTCTATCAGCCATTGCTCCAAGAACACTCCATGCTGGGCCCTTCCTCTCCCTCCGGAAGGCCAAGGATGCGCACGTTGTTACGGCGCGATCTACCTTCTCCCTCATCCACCCAGGCTTCCAGTGTCTTCAATCGGTTCAGTGCGTGTGAAAGCTGTTGACTGATGCCTCTGATGTTGTCTTCGGGTCCCGAGATACATTGTTCCGCCTTCCCCCGTGCGGCGGTGAGCTTCTGTAGGTCGTGGCGGAGAAAGGAGACATCCGCCGCTATGCTGTCCTTTTTCATCTCCATTGAGGAGCGGGAATTAGCGATGGCAGTCATCACATCTCTCAAGGAGAGGGTTTCCTTGTCGCCGGGGGAGGTCGGTTGTGGTGTGTGGCCCACCGGTACGTGAGGATTTGCTACTGCAAACTGGTCCATCCTACTTTGTGTTGTCGCCTTTTTCAGTTTATCTTTGCCCATCTTTGGAGCGGGGAGACGGGTCGGCCATTTTGCTGGTGTCGGGGCGATATGTGGCGCTGATGCCAATGAGTTTTACGAAATCGGGGGGAATGCACTCAGGAAGCCGGTGCCCTGCCTTTTATCTTGCCACTATCAGGGTAGTGCAGCGTCGGTTGAGACCGAGGTGTGCCGGGTCTCGTCCTCCCCCGTGCCGCACCTAAGCCCCCACAGTTAGGTGGACTGATCCCAACCCACCGCTATCAAAATGTTAGTGAGCTCCAGAGCTGTTTCCACCTCAAGCACAGCAGGGGCAGAGTGTGTTCGTATCCTCCAGGGCTTTGGTGACACCGTTGTGTAGGCTGTCAGTTGGTGTCCCCAGGGGAGGAGCAGGCCCGCCCGGCAATCCCTCTCTAGTGTGTCTCCACCGCGACTGGGGCGTGGCAAACCCTGTGAAAAAGTCCACTTCGTGGGTGTCAGATCTGTCCATTGACACCGTTGTGGGTTTCAATGTTCGAGAGCAAGCAGACACCCGGACCTCATGGGAGTGCGTCCGGTTGTGTGGCCACGGTCTTCAGGTATCCCCTCACTCTACCAAGACTCAACCTCTTATATTGGCGGTGCTGCTGTCCCATGTAGGAGGTCGGGCAGCGGGGCAGGTGTTCATTTCTACTGCTCCGGCAGGGAGGGAGGGCAGTCAACCAGCAGGGGAGGGGTCTCTGCCACCATCCGGGTACCGATAGGGTGCGCAATGCTGCTGTGGCTGGTTGTTCCCATTTCCTCCGAAGTCCGTCCCTGCCTCGGCAAAGCCAACTGGTCTCCCTGCGGGCCTATGCTGCCCCCGCTCCTACACACAATATGAGTGGTGCTGTATAGGGGTGCACAGCCATCACTCCCACGCACTCACCCTCAGTCAGGTCTTCGTTCTCTGGTGGCGCACTCAGGTTGTTGTTACTGGCCGCTTCATGGAGACACGGGGGGCAGGGATCTTCACACGGTCCCCACGGTATGGCTCATCTCACAAGCACCCGACAGACGCACACCTCTCCAAGCACCCGTGGCCCGCGCCACCACGAGAAAGGGGGCGCCGTCAAGTTCAGCCCCCTTGGATGCAGGTTGCAGCATTCCTTCGCCATCTTTCCGGAGACAGAGCCTCCGCAGGCACCTCCTCCGGTCTTGCACCCGTGTGCACAACTCCCCACTCAGTGCCCGCTGCCCAATGGGACCAGACCACACACCAAAGCACAGAGGGGGTTGGCCCCTGTGCCCCAGCTGCATTCAGGCTGCTTCCGACAACGTTTTCCTCAGAGCTGAGGCCGTTTCAACGGGCGGGTGAGTGAGCGGGATTCAAGCATCAGCCATTTTGGGAGGGATGTTCGCGCCAAGTGAGTGCTTTTTCTGCCTCTGATTTCAGCCGGTTGGAGACACGACTCTCCCCTCTCTCTCCTTGTCATGGTGGTATTTGCCTTTAGCAGCAGCTGGGTATATTTAGCTCCAATGCACCGCCATGGAAACAGGATATTTTGCAGGATATCTGTGGCAGCTGCAGGAGCACCGGGGAACTCACGTCCTCTCAGCTTGCATGCTAGCCACGCCCCCCATCCTTGCCTATTGTTAATCTCACAAGTTGCTGGTGAGGTTCCCAGATGGGAATATGGAAATAGGCATCTTCCCGGTTCAACAACGCTAGGAAGTCCTTCTCCTGCACCAAAGGGATGATCCTCTAATGAACCTTTATTTGCCTGTTTGTTTAGGCACCCAGAACACGATAGAACAGATGCCACATTCCCACTTCTATGAGGCAACTCTCCTGATGGAGTTATTTCCCCATAGCTCCTGGATTGCTTGCAGCATTGCCATCCTCTTTGCCCGACCTCTGGGGTATGGAGCATGGATGGTCCCCAATAGCTATAGAGAGGCTGAAGCTCTATCCTTTATCACCAACGGACACGCCTGTTGACCCTGGCATCTCCAGAGAGTTGAGTCACGACTTCCCGCTGTTTAACTAGAGAGATCTGCCTTGCTCTGGGGCATCAATGGTAGCTATGTTCAGTTCTTTAGGACTGCTTGTTGCTGAGGGAGAACCTGGGTACCCGCTTCGACGTCCTTCAGTGCTTCCCTGCATACTTGTCAGTGATGAAGACTCGATATACTTTGTCTCGCCGAAAAGCATTCATCATTCAAAGGTAATTATCATCACTATATTCTTATTCTTCTGATGTAAATCAATTCTCCAGTGATGCCTTGACCCCATCATAAGCCCAGTCAGGCATAACCTCAACCTTAGTTCTGACAGCTTTCACAATCTGGAGGGGGTCAACCCCATCCCCAATTATCTTTGTCGCTTATTTAATCCTCACAGTGATGTTTCTGCAGTGTGTGATGGGTAGGCAGCCAGCTTGAGGGCTAGGTGGGACCCTCTGTTAGCCTTCCTCAGGACCCCATCTGCCTCTTTCTGTGGGGTCCTTCCTCTCTCTTCTGGTGTCATGGAAGACCTCCCCACCAGACTGGGTAGAACATCATCTACCTTCAACTGCCTGAGGCATTGTCTTCTCTTCACCCTTCAGGCGATTAAGCTTTGCCAGAAACCTAGTTACCCCTCCATTGCCATAGGATGTGCTCATTGATTTCTGTAAGGAGGGGAAACCCAGAATGCAGAGTACATCTGCGTGGATTCAATCACAGAAGCTGGAGGTTCTGCGTTTGGGAACCCCATGTAGGGGTCACCAGGGTCAGAACATTGTCCGCTGACTCCTTATTCAGGTACTTCCCTTTAGGTACTAAGACATTTAAGGTCCTCAGAAGTGGAACCTTCTGAGGAGCTGGAGGAAGAATCTGGAGTTGAAGTCGAGATGGGGATGAGATGTTTTGTGCCTGCCTCTAACCCTCAACCCCTCCTCCTTGATGGCTTTTCTGAAGATTTCAAACAAGCAATCCTCTGAAAACTTCTCATGCATCCTCTTTCTGTGGGGTCTGACAGGGGAGCTGGTGGAAAGGGGAGAAGAATATCTGTGCTCATGTGGTGTGCATGGTAAAAGCAAAGACGATGAGTTCGGATTTGAATGTCACCAACTATACCTATCACTAGGGAGAGGACTGGAATCATCTCGCCCTCTCCCTGTGATTGCTCCACCCGGCCTGGCTTGCTGAGCGTGTGGTTTGCTTAGCAACCAATGCCTGCACTGGGCATGCCCTTCAACGTGCATGTTGCCTGGCAAACCACACCAGCGCCGGCTCAGCATTCTGCATTCTTTGTTGCCTGTGCAAACTTCCACTGCCTCCCTGAGTGCCTTACCTGTGCCTGGAGCGAGATCGCCTCAGGTTTTTACAGTCTCATCAAGGCTCTGCTGCGTGATCATTGTGCCTGTTTAGGTTTGGGACCATTTGCTAAACTGGTACCCAATGCTTTGCCATGGGCGCCAGGAGTGGCAGATGCATCCGCTGGCTCAAGGCCCTCGCTCGCGAGCAGAAGCCCTGGGCAAGGGGGCCCCTGATTAGCAGGGTCCACTCACAGCGTTGGACTGGGGTATAAAATGGTCTTTGGCACCAATGAAAAAGTGACCCACAGTTGCAAATGGCAATTCATTCCTTTAGTGACAGATTGTTTGAATAATACACAAGGGGGAGTTTGGGGTAAACATGTGATGCAAATTGTGCAATTTGAAGAGTATTTATTCAGCAACAATGCTCAAATCTGCCAGCTCCATAGTCAAGTGACTCATCAAACTGGCCCACATTGGCCATAAAAGTGGCAGAATTTGACCAAACAAACTGACCCATACTAGTATTTTGCATTTTTCGTTCGGGCATTGCCCTATAGGCCAGTCTGAGCCTGGTCAGTCAGTCTATTCTTCCCAGAACGTTGACCCACCGGGCCCAGCCAGGAAAGGATTGAGAGGAAAGACTGATGCACGTGGCCCAGCCAGACAGTTTTCAACTGATGGTCGTTGGGTCCCAGGGTGCTATATGCCCTGAATGCAGCCTGCGGGGCTGGGAAAAAAGAATGGAAATATTAGAAGCATTTAGGAGGGGAGGTAAGATACCTCACAATGTGCTGCATGGTAAATCTGAGTCAGGTTACAAGATCGAAATGTGGCTTCATAAAACAGCAGACACAAGGTCCATTAGAGTAACCCTGAGTTGTGTCTGAAAGAGAGACCATTCTGTAGAGCAAATGCTCAACAACTTTGACTAGTGGTCCAAGAAATATCCCAAACTGTTCAGGATCAGTCCTTTCCTGCCCCTTTATTAACATAGGGCCAGATTCATGCGAAAGTCTGCATTGATCCTGCAAAGTCTGCACGCCTAAAATGACTTTTTTCGTCCCTGCATGAATACGTTTTTGTGCATGCTTCGCATATTCATGGATTTCTACCCTCAAAATAACCCTATGCACAAGCTGCGATCGGAACGCCCACGACATGCCCCCATGAATAGTAATTCCAGCCACGTATACCGACCTTTGCTCACTCCTCGTCCGCGAAGTAATGCACTCTAGAAATATTGCATGCAAACCTCCCCACAAAGGGAGCACCCTGGTGACACTCCGAGGGGTTGCCCAAACTATACACAGCACCCCCTCAAAATGCATACCATTTCTTACAACTGTAGTCATTCCCCGTTAAGTCTGCGTGCAAACCCCTCTAAACTTTGGCTGCACCCCACTATGCTGCATATGTGCACCACTTGCCTCAATCGGCATCCCAACAGCGTGCACACACCCCTAAATTTGCGATCAGCCCTTACCTTTGCGCAGTGATTCCTATGCGATTGGGACTTTACACATGCTTTCAGGTGGCCATGTGATTGCGTGCTTTGCGTGCTGATTTCCCCCGACGTGACGTTGCCCGGTCAGATCCATGAATACGGTTGGTTTTGCGCAGTTGTGGGCGTGCGATTTCCTCGCACAGGCCGTCCCTCGAAACGCCCACCATTTCCCTTCCTCATTCTGCATGTTTCACCCCTATTTAGATCTCTGCGTAGCCCCAAACCACACTCTGCATGGAGTTTTGCGCAACGTGGTCATCTGCACGGAGAGACGTGCCAGATCTGCGCAATGTCCCCACAGTGTACAGAAAAGGCCTGTAAAGTCAATTCGTGAATCGACGTAAGGGGTTTTGCACGCAGAATGGCGGAACAAGTCTCTATTCATCCCACAAAAATATCCATGAATGTGCTGTTGTTAAAGTGCTTAAAATTTGCAGGGCGGTGCAGTAAAACGAAAAAGCTATCATCCAATTAAGTGATCAAACCCTTGGAGTGGGTCAAACAGGTTGGTAATGGACTGCCAGCCCAAGGTACCACCTCATATGAAGCAAGGGCCATTAATGAGGGCTCTTGGGCTGTTACCATCCCGGGTTCCAACGGCCACTATTCTTAGTGAAAACAGAAGAATTATTTTGTTTTATTCAAAAGCAAAAACTACAAAAAAGATGGCAGCCCTGGAAAAAAATGCCCTTTTCCCATTTCCATGTGATCCTCCCAAGAAGGAGAGAAGTGAAGAACTGTGGGGATTTAAGAAGTGAAATCCAAGAGAAAAGGGAGGTAGAGTTTTTTAAATGTTTATTCTGTGAAGGAGGCAGGAGTGGGTAAGAGTAGATGCGTGGGGGCCATGGGACGTCTCGAACAGCCAGTAGCTTGTTCAGAATGCAAGTTTCTATCGTTAGGTAGATCTTCCAATCCGGGCAGCCTGATTAATAGTGGTTATTTAGCCACGTGTTCATTTTCAGTACACACCCATGCTATAGTATACATACTGATGCACCATGTGCAAAACCGAAACTAAAAAGCTGGTGATATTCCAATAAAATAAACATTGGTTCAGCCACGCAGAGGAAATCCAGCTTATTGTAAAGGTGTTCCTCCCGTGGAAAATCTGTGTTATTTTGATCTGAAATAGATGATTCGCGTTTTAACTTAAAAGCTTTATTCAGCATAAGAACCTTTAGCATAAGCACGTTTAACAATTATATACATAAAACAGAGTAAATATAATAAATACAATAAAACAAACCAACACATCTAAATAAAACTAAGATATTATGACATCGTTATGTGCTATCACATTTTTTGAGGCGAGCTCGCTCACAGCCTGTTTTAAATATTGTCCCGTTTTTGGCTATTAGAGAGGCTCGGTTGCCTTACAACTTCACCTCAGTAGCCATGCCAGAGGCACACACCTTGCAGAACTTTCTTAGCAATTGAGCGTATTAAAAATTGCATAGCCTCGTAAGCACTACGTATCCTTTGTTCAATGAGAAACGTTTTCAAATACAGCTGCCTTAATTCCAATGTAGCAGGGCAAATTAGCATGTAGTGCGCAAGTGTTTGATTAGCTTAACCACACAGTGGGCTTACACCTCACCTGGCGAGTGACCATGCGGTGTGCACTATCCCCAACCTCGTTCGTACATACCAAGAACGCTCATAAGGTAGATGAATTTCATCCAGTAGACTCTTCATATGTCCCATTGTTTCCCTATGCCAAAACTCTGGGGCGTTCTTCAAAGATGACCTTTTCACTTACAGCTTTTCCAGATATTTCCTCTTGGCAATTGATTTGACATCTGCTTTTGAGGTCTTCTTACAATCTAGCGGGTTAACCCACAGGGGTCATGCGTCCCACAAAAACAATAGATATTTTAAATGGGCCAGCCAATGACAATTTCTTGCTCCCTCCAGTGCCAGAAAGTTCCTCAGAGCCTTCCGATACACTGCCAACCTCGGCATGGTCCTGAGTCTAACCCAGAATAACGCGGGTTTAAGGGAAATCGGGTCGGCTATAGAGAGAACATTAAGGTCCATTAGAACCAACGAAGTGGGGCCACTTTTAGGCAACAAAAGTAATTTTGTCATGGGCTTGTTCTCAATACTGGACAAGGGGGCCGAGAAAATGTCACCCCACAGTTCAGACCCAAAAAGGGCTGCTGGCAGAGCTTGTTTGTCACATAAGTTAAAGCAGGCAAAATTGCCCCACTGTCATGACTAGTGAAAAAAGAATGTATACTCCTGCTGTATTTCCCCCGCCTAGACTTGGGATTTCTCATTCCAATTGCAGTGGGACATTTTTGCCCCGACTAGACTTGGCCTTGACAAGTTGCTCGGAGCATCCGGCTGATTTGTGGAACCTAATCCCCAGATAGTCAATATATTTTACTTGTTCCAACTTTGTATCATCTATTACTATTGTCAGTAGGGTGCTCTTTCGCAAATGGAGGTTTAAAGACCATAACTTTGTGGTTTTTTTACGTTCAATTCCAATCCGAAATCACTACTCGTAGGGCTTCATTACACGGTATTAGCGCCATGGTTGACGCCGGTATTTTACTGTGTCCGCCTTGGTGGATGGCGGAATTACCGCCCTACTCCAAGGTGAGCGGGGGCGGTAATTCCCCATTCACCAAAGCACTTCCCCATTCCCATTTGTGCCCCCATAGGGCTCAATGGGAATGGGGAAGGAGCTAATTACTGTACCGCAAATTGTGGTACCGTAATTAGCACCAAGGTCCCTTTACGGGCCTGTTCCTTAATGGCTGGTAAAACCAGCTGCTGAGGTCGGGTCCCGTAAAGGGACCTCGTAGTAAGGCGGTAAGGGTTTACCAGTACCGGTGCCCTTACCGGTACTGGTAAACCCTTACCGCATTCCATGTAATGAGGCCCTTAATCTTGAAAATAGCCAGTGATGTCTCCAGCCCCTTCAGGGATGTTGTCAGAATTACTGCATCATCTGCAGTAAAAAGAGTCAGCCATCTCTTGGCCGTCATTCTAGGTGGTCAAGAGCGCCCTCTTCTATTGCATCTATTATGTCCTGTATAGAGATTGAAAGGGGAGGGCCGCCAAGACACAGCCCTGGCACACCCCTCTATTCACAACTAATGGTCTTGATTGTTACCCCCATACCATTGGGGAAGGAAGCCTCGGTTTCTCAATACAGCATTTTGATGGATTATTACATTCACTTAGCACCCGCCAAATAGTGTTTCTTGAAACGTTGTCGAATGCTGTCTTCAGATCCAGAAAAATAGCCTATAGCTTAGTCTTTGGCAAAATTACATACTTTTGGATTAATAAGAACAATAGAAAGCCTTGTTCCACAGTGCCTCCACAGGCACGGAAGCCAGCTTGTGCTTCGGTGATTACCCCTGCTACGTCACCCCAGTTTCGTACTTTAGTCAAGATGATCTTAGCAAATGTTTTCTCTGGTTCACCCTTCCCTCCTTTCTTATTAATGGGGTTATAGTCACGCCTCTCCAGGTCTCGATGATTGGCAGCGCACACAGCCAAACACATGTAAAGGCAGTTTGATATGAAAGGGCACTACTTCTTGACGGAATGAAAATTGGTGTAATTTCTGATACTCATTTTTTTAAGCGCCTGAATACTCGACAGTGTGAAATTTGACCACGGGATGTTTCAGGAACCATTTTGTATCCTGTCAGTTATGGGTCTCTTGTGGCCACCCGCTGGCGCTATGGTCCCAATAATGTTAATATGCCCACTTTTCATACATTTGATTTGAACGTTTAGTGTCCCGTGACCTGCAGATTGTTTTCAACAGATTTAAAGATGTATTTATTCTTCTTCTAGGACATTTTGAAATACTGTTGAGCTCAGTCTTACATGGAAAGAATTTGTTTCAAACCAAATGGACACTTGTCTGTGTAGAACTATGGATGCCCAGGGAGTTGCTAATATTCATGCATAGTTTTGAAAACAGAAGCTGACATTAGCAACTTGATGTGAGACGTGAAATAGACTCCAGAAGGCCACTCGGGTTTTGCTTTCATGCTTTGGACGGAAATCATGTAAAATGGCCTTGTCCCACACATGCATCTAACCGTCCAATCACTGCCTCCAGCGCCATTGTATTTCCCCTGCAGGAAACGGGGTGCCACCAATAAAGAATCTGGGGAAAACGGGGGCATGCAGGCCAACTTTCCGATCTTTGCTTTAACCCCATGAGTAAATAACTTTAGGGATATGCATTTTTACGCAGGGGGCGTGAATAGGTTTACGCAGGAGACAAATGGTTATTCCCGTAAATCAATATATATGGATGGACAATCGAGTACATCCGGCGGAAACAACACGTGTTTCCGTTGTGACTGTTAAGTGTTAAAGAAACGGTCTCAGATTTGCTCTGTGCTGCCTTCTGAAGGATATTTTATTCATGTTTTTATTGCTGTACTTTCGACTCCCAAAAGCGAAACGCACGCGCTAAATCCGCCAATGTAAATTAGTAAGGGTAATATTATTCCATATTCACCTGACCCCAATGTAACCTTTGTTTTTTTCCCTCCAAAAGTACTTAAGATATCGTTTCTCTTTCCTATTCCGCAACATCAAAAGCGTTTGCACAGGGTTCGCATTTCCAGCCACACATTAAAGCCGGGTGGTTCACATTACGCTGCTTCCTGTAGGTTTTCGCAGTTCTCGTTGAGCCTCGCGCTCTGATTCATCTCTCTTAGATGGCAATTTGCATCCTTTTTGGAATTCATACGCCACTAAACCCGACGTAATGTTTATGTTGAGCTATAATTAGATTTGCATTGCAAACCATTGCTGCTTCACGATTCAATCCTGCTTCGAAAAATGAGCTTCGGGGCAGAAGTGGCTCTCGTACATGCGCCTCTTTAGTGATGGGGGAGTCGGATTCCCCGCAGGAAGGGCACTTTTTGAGATGCTAATAACTTTGGCGTTGCTAGCCACAACTGCACACAACCTTCCAAAACAGATATGCATCCAAGAGTTGTTTTGCTAACTTTCATGAATGGCTATATGTGGTGGCCAAATTATAGTGGGGAGGGGCCCAAAGTGGGATTTCTCATTCCAATTGCAGTGGGACATTTTTGCTTTCACCCAAAGCTAAACCTGCACTGAAAGTTGGCATCTAGTCCAATCTGTGTCGTTTCATTAGTATGGGCAAAATCCGCCCAGTCTTTCTTTTGAAGAGGAAGTGCCAAGTATCAGCCGCACCCCAGCCACCCCCTTTGAAGTGCCAGGAACGTTCACGCCAAAATATGTGACGTATGAAGAACAGATAAACCAGCAGAGAGACGCAGTGGGCTCTTCCCAGTGCCTATCGGAAGAACAGCACCTATTGCCATACAGACAACTAAGCAAAACTGGACAGCAAGGTACCCACTGAGAAATCCATATCTACAGACATGACAAAAGGAAGGTTGTCAGAATGGAATACCCGAAGAAGCCAAGAAGATACTAAGAGAAGACGACTGGTGATGTCGTGAGAAATCAAACTGACGCACATATAGAATATAATGACCTAAGAATGCTGATAAAGAGACGAAATACCATGGATAAGTGACATCTTGATCCTAAGTTGAAGCAGTTGAGTTCAAGATGGAGAAACTTATGCCATATGCACGATGAAGATATTAAGCCAGTTTAAACGTGTACATACGCAGGGAACCGCAAGAAGCAAAAACATCGTGAAAGCTTGCTTATCCTTAATAGTAAAATAGATTGCGGCAAGCGCCAACTATACATATCTGGTTTATAGTGACTATTTCAAATGACATTTTTTCAAATGTCATTATCTCGAAAACATTTTGTCTAAAAAAAAAATTCAAATGTTTTTTTTTTTTTTTAAACTGCGTTTTTTTAACACTTTCTTTTTACTTACAAAGCCCCAAAAAACATATTAAATAAAAAAGAATACATTTGAATTTTTTTTTTTCGAAAAAATGTTTTCGAGATAATTGCATTTAGAAAAAATGCATTCGAAAATATGACCGCATACCTACATATCTACCTCAAAAGCACTTTATTGATGAGTGAAAATCCACTACGCACATGAGCAGAATCGAATTGAGGTTACCTAAGGTCTCAAGAGGAGAGGGCCTCAGCTAACAATTCAAGAATTAAAGACGGAGAGAAATCCTGCTGAAGGTAATCATGCAAAGAATCCAAGATCACGTCAGACTGGAATAGACTAGCAATGCCTACGATTTAAGAGAAAAATAAGAAGAGTCTCCTGTTTAGCAAGGTCGAGATAAGCCGCAGATGGTAAACGACTGACAGAAGTAAATCAAATACACAAAATTGCATGAAGAAGAGGCCAATTTCATAGTGTCCTAGTCACGTGGCAAGGCAGCCAGAAACGGATGAGACTTTCACACCTACGCATTCAGCCTTATCGTACCCATCCTCCTTAAATTTCTCAGACCAAAAAGAAGACTCAAGGCCAAACTACAAGGCAGTAATTGACACACGGCCACTGAGGTGATGAATGATTGTAACATAAATTGGAGGGAAGCTGTGGTGCTGGGGTGCAGACTTACTCCCTGGACCTATTCTGCATGCTGCTAAGCGCAAGTGGAAAAGTATGTGTGGGCTCAATACCAACTCAATCATAGTGGACCATGTAATATACGTTCCTATAGAGAGTATGGGACGTCGTACTTTTGGACCATGTAATCTACGGTCCTATAGAGAGTAATGGGACGTCGTACTTTTTGTGACGTTTACAGTGGCCAGTTTGATGGAAGGACTTAGTTGCCCCACCTGACATTATTATCCAATCCCTTCTCCCCTTTACCATATACAGATATAGTAGCTATATTAAAGTTACCTTCCTATAACCAATCAAGTTGCATGTTAGGTTTTTAAGATTACATGTCAATGATGATGAGTTTTGGTATAAATGTTGTTGTTTTTCTGGAATTAAGTGGAGTTTAGGCGAGAAGGAAGATCGATCGGTTGCTGATGTTCATTGAACTCCCTGTTTTATGTACTTGTCATTAAACGGACTCCCTTTGCCAAACTATTGAGTTGTCATTATTATTTGATGCAAGAGTACAAATCTGCATCCCGATCGAGGGTGCTGCTGCTCATTTTAAAGGGCTGATTGGAGACCCCCCAGTTAAATGGGCTGGCTGGCGTCCATCCAGTTCACTTGGTAGCAAAGATTAGATGGTTCGATTAGATAAGAGATCCATTGGCCGTCGACATAAGTAACTTCGGGTCCTCAGCAATATCACAAGTACTTTGCCATCCGGCTGATAGAACGAGAAGCTCCCCGTAGGTAGTGGTTAGTGTAATTGAAAACCATGCAGGTTAGGTCTGAAGGAACCTTTGCTTTCCCCCAGGAATCCCTTCCCACTTCTATGAGCAGCTGATCGGACGAGCAGCACGGAAAGGAGGTAACAAAGGCAGTGATCCCTAGCGTCCGGAGAGGAAAACATGCGAACAGTGAATGAAAAAGGCTGAATGCTTTGGTAAAAAGTTTCAGGCCTTGAAACAAGTAAGGGAAGGTAATGGAGGGAGGTCGGACAAAAATAACATCAGAGTAAGAGTATAATGAATGTATAAGGGGAAAATATTGACTCAAGGGTGGCCGAGCAATAGAGAGAGATACCGGGAATGACCGAGGTAAAGAGTATACACCCAGGTTCCTAAGTTTTAAAAGAGTTCTAGAAGAAGCCTTCATTTAAAGTCCTGAATTGATAGAACGACGTAGAAGACGAGAATCGATTAAAGACGATCTGAAAGAAATGGGCTTGAATTCCATGTAGGAATAAAATTAGGGGCAGCATGCATTTGAGGAAGCAGATGGCATGAGATTTGTGTAGCCTGCCGGAGTCTGTTGTGTCTGTTTCATGCTTATTATTTGTAACGCTACAAGGTAAAAACGTTTAAAAATAGCATGAAAATTGCATGATTGTGGTAATGTGATGGTGCATGGCATGTATTGATGGCTCTAGTTGACAAAAGTAGCAGTGACATTTTTTGCAATACGGGATTGGAGCTTGCGACGATTGGTTCTCGCTCATATTATTGATCTTGATTGTGAAACGTAAAGCATTATAAAGTGTTGTATAGAGGAGAAACTAAACAGCTTAAGCATGGAAGACATTACCCCATTGGCACATATGTGCAAACAGCTGCAGTACAGTGCAGAATGGGTTAAAGGAACCGCAAACAAAATGTTTATGCCATGGCCCCACGGTGGCTAGCTATCTAAAACGGTCCTACAGCACGTGACGACATATTTTCATGCCACTTACATGGGCAAAAAGTTAGACAAACGCCTGGCTAGTTTAGAGCTTTGGAAAATTTACCAACAAGAAAAGGAGGAGGAGCACCATTAGATTGGATAATTGATTGTATGCACAGATGGGGGTAAAGAGCCTTCTGCACCACTCGCCCCGTCTGAAACAAAAAGCGTAGCTAGTAAAGACGAAGGATTATACCCGTTGAGAGAACTTAAAGCAGCAATGGGATATAGCAACCCAGTATTGACGAAAGCCCAGAGAAAGATAGAGACAGAGATATTACCTCCGTAGTCCCAAAGGACAAGGTAAGGCGCGAAAAGCAAAAAGGAGACCAAGCACAAGCAAGTACATCTCTAGATATGGGAAGAGAGGGAAAGAGATGGAAGGGAAATGAGGATAGGACTGATGAGATGGCATTCGCACAGAACAAATGGATGGGAGGTCAGATTTTATCGAAACTCAATGGTAAAGGCATTGAGGATATGAGACAAAAGGGAGAACGGGATGTGTTAGAGAGCAATGAAAAGGAATACCGATCAAGAGACGAAGGGGCTAAGGAAAAGGATAGACAGAACCAAGAGCAGCTGTATGATGAGGAACAGGTCAGAAAACAGGAAAAGGCAGAAGAACAAAGAAAACGTGATCACAAGCAGAGAACAGCTGATGTTCGAGATGGAATAGAACAAAGGAGAATAGAAGAAAAAGACCAAAAGATACAGAAGAGAATAAAAAGATGAAGGGAGAAAATGCAAAGGGCAAATGAACGAAGAGATGCGAGGAAACAAGAAGAAGATAGGGTCAGAGAGGAAGCGAGGAAGCGTAGAGAGTTTGATGACGAAATAGAATGTAAACGAAGACAGAGAGCACGGAATCTTGAATATCTGGAAAGAGAGGTTAAAAAACCCGATCCAGTAGTAGGCTGGGAAGATATAGAACAATAATTCCCTGAGTACGATTCAGTACCAGGCATGTCTAGGGCAAATATCGAAGATGACTTTGACACCAGAAGCATGGGAGAGACGATCGATAGAATATATGATCAGATGGGGCTAGAAGGAGTACCCCAAAGGGAAGAAGAGGATGAGCGTCTGGAAAGCACTCAGTTGTATGATACTGAGGACGCCTCATGAAGTAGCAGAAATAGAGAGCTGTCATTAGATAAACTGACCCTACCCAGAAATTAGCAGGATGGGAGAAGTTGCACAAGTTGGGAACAGACAATATCGGACACAGAAAGAGAAAAATGTGAAGAACGTGAAGACGAGAGAAGACGCGAAAGGCGCTTCTCTAGGGGAAATGGAGTGAGATGGTCAGATTCTAGTGAGTCTACACCTAAGGCATCAGAGCAGCCACACAATAAGATCGGCATGAAGGAGTATCATACGGTCAGAGGGGGGTGTCTCCACCGCCCTATGTGAGCAGACTAAGGACAGTGCCAGGCAGACGGCGATGCAGGTATATTACCCCTGCGGTAGACAGAAAAATTATGAGAGAGGAAAAGGAGTGTCATGTGCCAGAGTTCCCTTTACTAGGGAGGAACGGGACCACAATATATACCCTGGCCTCACATGGACAGAGAAAACCTGAAAAATAAGCTCCCAATGTTGACATCGGGAAATGGATACATGAGTTAGAAAAAATGACAGGAGGGAACACGTTAACTATAGGGGATAGTAAGGGTCTTTTAATCCCCATACTTGGTGATAGAGCTGACGATGTGTGAGCACGAGCAGGTTACCCTGGAGTGACTACAGTTAATACCGCGCATGGTGGAGTGCCGTTTATCAATTACGGAACCGCGCTATGGAAATCTCTTTGAGGGCTATACCTGGACACTTCGGATATGGGAGCTTTAATGACACGCAAGATGAAGGAGTCAGATGATCCTTTGCTTTACATTCAGAATTTCCAAGACGCCTGGGTGCTGGAAACTCAGGAATCTTAGGGGAAATCTATACCCGTGTTTTACCATATATTATGCCAAGGGCTGCCAGAACAGTTACAGAAGCAGCTCAAGAAATTGGTAGGGATTGAGGCTAAGCCATGGTCTGAAATACAGTTGACCATTGTGCACTATTGCAGGCTGCAGCAAGAAAAAAATCCCTAAAAGTATGTTGCACAGAGAGGTGAGGAGGCTAAATTGGTGCAGAAAAAATGTAACATACAGCAGACCAATAGCCAGAGACCGTTTGATCAAAGC
This sequence comes from Ambystoma mexicanum, assembly GCF_040938575.1. Classification (NCBI taxonomy): domain Eukaryota; kingdom Metazoa; phylum Chordata; class Amphibia; order Caudata; family Ambystomatidae; genus Ambystoma; species Ambystoma mexicanum. The sequence continues at coordinate 398,931,365 of NC_090927.1, forward strand.
AATGACAGGCTTTACCAAAGGGGAAGACGCCTTCGAGTAAGAGGATGGCAGAGTAATCAGGGAGGTTTTCAAAATATGCAAAATGGAAACCAGGGTATGCAAAATGGGCAAATGATCAGACCACCGCCAATATGTTGGATGTGTGGGAAGACAGGGCATCTAGCACGCACATGCAGGAGTTAAGGCATGGTGCAAAGCATACAGCTCACAAGAGGAGGGATAGTGAGTCCATCTGCATTCTCGCAGCAGAGTGGGAATGGAGTTGCACAGAATCACACGGTGCAGCAGCAAGCGCCGGGAGTACAGCAAAGTTTGCAATTCCAGAATGTGACACATTTTCCACAGGGACAGTCTCAACAGTCGCCGATGCAACTGTCGCAAACAAAAGGTCAGGACAGATACTGAATTCAGGGATGGGAAATGCGACAAGTTACCGGGGAAATCCGTTCAGTCATAATGGGACAAGATTATATATAGACTAGGACAGCTCCCTGGGAGACCTGATGTGTTCTATCCTATCAGTAACACCGAACCCTCACCAGGAACCAAGGGTAGATGTCTGTATAGGGGATAAAGAATATTCTTTCTTAGTTGACACATGTGCGACACGCGCATGTATACTTGAAGGCAAGTTTTCTTTATCCGGCGATGCCATAAATACTCAGGGCTTCACAGGAGCAACAAGTCGTGTTCCTTTTACAAAAGAACTTCCAGTCTCCATAGGGGAATATGACATGAATGTGCCCCTACTATATTCAAGGCAAGCCCCGGTGAATATATTGGGACGAGACCTAATGACAAAGTTAAATATGACAATTTCATTCACAGAGAAGGGCATAGAATGTTCAACTCCAGGAATTCATTATTTGAACGTATGCGAAATGATTAGAGCATACACAGGACTAGGAGAGCTATTCCTTTAGAACCAGAAATATTTGCTTATGGAGTGTGCATATTAATTTCATGGCTACCAGGGCTTGCAGAGTAAGAAGGGGGGTACCTGTACTACCAGAGATCTCCAGGTAAGGTATATATGAAGATACAAAAAATGGACCCTGGTGATGGGGCTAGAACAGTTCAATATGTAATTACTAAACAATCTTTATATCAAAAAATACATTTTATTATGTTCAAAATAACACTCAAGTTATTGTTTACACATCAATCACATAAATATATCACAGTGGTAGACACCTTTTCAGTCTCTTCACCCGTCACATACTCTTTCATTCCATACCATTTCTGATTCATTCTAACAAAACATGTCCAGGAAACAATTTCCTATCACAACAAAACTCTAACTTTATACAATTTCAATTACACCCGTGACCAATCTTTGTGTGTATATATTAAACAAATAGCTCCACAGCTTATTTGATGGATCTACATATGTTTCAGTTGTCTAGTCGGCCCTTGCATGATGGACCCATTATTCCACAACCTTCTTCAGGATCAACACAGACTTCAACTCTGGTCTGGTCTAAACAATATATGGGTGAACAGTGTCTTCTGGCACACATCTCCCAAGTAAGTATAATGGGGGTAGTCTCAACGAGGGAATTCTTCCAGCAAGTCTTCCAATGCCAAATGTTATGGATAGCTTATTGCATCTGTGGCGTTATTCAAAATGGGGTTTCCTCTTCGATAGTTGCAATGCCCATTTTACAGTACTGATTACTCTCACTGAAAGCACTGGATTGCAGCCATGTCCCAACCACATGGGTGTCTTCAACAACTGCGGTGTGTGGTGTCACCCACAGTGTATCCCTTCTATAGAGTCCAGGTGAATTTACAGCTTGCAGGCTGCTAGTACCTCGTAGGACATGATTTCGCCTGCTTCGTGTAACATCAAGGTTTAGTGGAGCCACTAGCAGCTTGCACGCTATAAATTCACCTGCACGCTATAGAAGGAATACACTGTGGGTACAAGAATTGTTGTATATAAGCCAGCTAATCTCACATGAGGGGAAAAAGGTTACCCCTGAAAGAGCTGAGGCCATTTCAAAGACAGCTAAACCACACACAATAAAACAAATGCAGAGTTTTCTCAGATTATGCAACTATGTCAGGGCATGGGTCTTTGATTACAGACTTGAAGAAAGCACAGGCAACAAAAGAAACAATTGTGTGGACCGAGATCATGGAAGAAGGGTTTGTTGAACTAAAAAAGGCCATTTGTACGGCACCAGTTTTAGTGCACACAGGCTTAGCGCGCTGGAAAAGGAGGGGCTACCTCCGAGCGGATGGCACGCCAGTGCAGCACGGAGCCCTCTTAGACAGACTCATTAAGGCACTACAACGCCCAGTGGGCATAGCGGTCGTGAAATGTGCCGCCCACACGAAAGGGACAGATTTTATCTCACGTGGAAATCAAGCAGTAGAGACTGAAGCGTGTGGCGACAGTCGACGAAATAATCATGAGTATGGAAATAACTGATGTGCATAAGAGAATGGCTATTGCACGAAGCGAGCCTGAAGGTTATAGTAATTTGGCAAGAACTCAGTTAGTGGAGCTCCAGGGGGAGGCACCGCAGGAGGAGAAAGAACCTATGTAAGCGACAAGTTTGTTCTTTAACCTCTCTGAGAGCTTGTGGTGACAAGACAGCACTGGTAAACCGGTGATGCCTAGAGCCTTATTGACGATAGCACAGGAACAGTTACACTATCCAGGGCACATGACAAAGGAGAATCTAGCAGCAACAATTGCTGAAGACTGGTTCATACCAAACTTGGCAGAACACGTTGCATTTTTATGGTAAACTGTATAATTTGCCAGCAGTTCACGGCTGGGCATACACTATGTGTAATTAGAGGAGTTATCCCAAGGCCAATGGGCCTTTTCAGCACTTGCATATCGACTACGTCGACATGATTCAAGTATGTAATAGCTACAGGTATCTAATTGTTGGGGTGTGTCCATTCTCTAGATGGATAGAAACAGGTCCATGTACACACCCAGACTCTACCTGTGCGCCAAATTCTTGGTGAGGGAGGTGTTTCACAGATGGGGAGTGTGTGAAGTCATGAGATCAGATAATGGTCCTCATGTTGTTAATGCAGTATTTGAGCAGATTAGCTTGTTGTTTTGTATAAAGCACAAGTTTTCCTTGGCGTATCATCCTCAAGGGAATGGCATATGCGAGAAGCTCAACAGCTTGTTAAAGCAGAGGATAGCCAAGTCGAAGCTTACTCTGAAGAAGGGATGGCTACACTGTCTTCCACTGGCACTGTATGCACTCAGAAACCAGCCTGGGTCTGACCATCATCTCACGCCGCATGAAATCGTGACAGGCAGAAGGATGTGCACGCCATTGACACCTCAAAATTGTCATGACCACGGTTTCATGCCCCAACCCTCCTGCACTAGCATCACAACAGACACACAATCAGGGGATTCTCAAACACCATAAAGGGCCCTGGGATAAATCACAGGCAGGGTAAGGTGGGTGCAGGCATTGCGTGATTAGTGCCATGCACGTTTCATGAGGTACTAACAAGGCAGGAGTTTCATGGTTAATGGGAGGCAGGCAGTTAGGGGTTAATGAGAGGCTCCCTGTACATTTAAACGTAGCCTTTCTTGTTATCATCCTCGGTTCCCCTAATATGGAGGCATCCAATACAGCCTAGGCTGCAGGCCAGTCTTTTGGGGGCGTGGGTAGGTGTGGCTGCTGTTTAAGCCGCACCCAAACCCAGCTTGTGGCTTCGCGTCGTTCTGCACTCAAAGCGTGATGCTCCCGGCATCGCTCCTGAAAGAAGAAGAGAAAGGCTATTAGAAGACGCATTAACCACAGACCCTACGATCCCCAGCAGCACTTACCCAGTTCCATGCGCAGCGTTTCCATCTTCACGACGGTGGCTTCCTGGAATCTGCATCTCTGCGCGACTTCACCGCGAGGACCAGCTGACTCCCGACACCTGTTCAGTGCATTCCTCCGCTCTGCATACCATCATTTCAGCAAGCTGGAACTGCTGGACCGCCAAAGCGGCAACCCCAGTATCCATGCAGCCAGCTGAAAGAAAGAACAAACAGAGGTTAGTGTTACACTATCCAAGACTTTAGAAAGTGCAAGCAACACAAGGCAGTAATGAATACAAGGGGCAATACGAGCAGCCCACTAAGGAAGGTTAAAGACTATAAGACATTAAAGAGCCTTGCAGCACCAGGGCAGGTTTTGCCTTGCGGCGCTTCAGCGAATTCTACCATCAAAAGTGCCATGAACAATTAAAAGCACGTGCACAGAAACCCTTGTTACGTGTGCAAGAACTAGGCACATAAGAACCCATAAAGACTAACAAGACATTAAAAGGAACTTATAAATGATGGAACAGGTCTGGGCAGAACCCTTCAGACCAGTGACGTAACTGGCCTCGACCAAGACACGTCCCTGTCAAGAATACGACAGGATGGATTGCTCCTTTTCTTTTGAAACAGGTGAGAAGAGATCCTAGTTGCTAATAAGTTGGGAGGTGAGGGAAGGAGGTAGGGCCCATTTCACAACTCTTACTTATGCATTCTTGATCATTCCCCTTAGGATAATGCTTAGAAAGTCGCTCCAGTGAATCCAGGGTGGAGAGTCCAGCAGACAAGGCCTTCCAGGTGCCCCCGCAGAGCTAAGGTGAGTGTTACAAAATAGAGCTAGATGTGATGCCCAGCCAACAGGAGAAGTGTTAGGATTGGAAATACAAAACTACTTGAATTGCATGACATCTTGTCTTACTGTCATTTCAGGACAGCTGCAGCGACGACAGGAAGGGTGCAGGGCAACACAGAACACAGAAGGAGATACTACAATAAACCCAATTCCAAAGTTACACATTCCTCCCATATTCCCTGGGGACACAGTCCTGGTGAGAAACCACACGAGAAAAAAGTGGGACGAGCCAAGGTTCAACAGCCCCTTTCGAGTGGAGGACGTCACACCCTCTGCAGTCAAGCTACAGGGAAGAAGAGCTTGGATATTTCTGGGAGACATCAAGCCATACATCGGAGAAGACCCTCTGCCAACACCCCACCACGTAGAGACTACAGACGATGGGGAAGATCCACAGCACGTGCAGACGAGATCCATGACGAAGATGAAGGATGCATGATCAGCAAGGCAAAGACAAGGAACATTTTGTACAAGTTGTGGCATTGTTTTGGATACTTCCTTTGAGCAAAATAAGGGACAAAAGGGACATAAAAACACGGACACTGTGCATCCTAGTTGCAGGGGGAAGAAGAAGAATTGCACGTCTAAGCCACAAAAATAGCTTGTTGATTTTAGACTTTGGACTGAGGCACACTGAAGTCTTGAAAAGTAAGAAAATGCAAGATTTTGATTGAGGACACGTAAATTGGAAAATAATAAAATATCCTGACTCTTTCAATAAAGAAGCCTTATTTGGACTTACTCATGGTGTTACACAATAGTTACCTCACCAAAGACATTATGATCTATTTCGAGTTAGTATTGAGGTCATATGCATCGTTGGTGGGAAGAATCACATGCATATGAGAGTTTCTTCAAGATCCTGAAAATGAAAAGACAATAAGGAGGCTACTCACAGTGATTGCAGAACAGTTTCTTTTGCTTCTGGGATACAGCGAGGACAAGACAAATGTCCCTGTCACGAGAAGATAGCAGACTAGCTAGCAACATATTTTTTCGATTAATTGAAGCTTTTCCAGAACTTGTGGGGAGGCATGCTAATGTTGATGTCCTCACGTTCATTAGAGACCAAGCAAACTCTGAACAGATGAGCATGCTCCTGCATGGTATCATAATGCAGGTCGAACTTTATAATCAACAGCAGAATCACCAGAGAAGATTGTCAAACTTTCATTCAAGGGACAGATCGTGAAGGTGTTGCCAAGGACTTCGTTTGTTTATGCTGAGAAGGAACAACATGTCATCCGGAGCGAAACAGATAAGAGACAGTGTATTATTCAGACAAAGGATAAGCAGTTTAGCATCTGTAACCTGCAAACAGAGACAGCAGATTCCAGTGGTCATATTTAATATGTATTAAAAGTTAGTTTTGCTTCCTTAAATGATCGAAATTCAGAAAGTAATGTTGTCCTCCCTCATGAGGAGAGACGCTCATATTGGCCGAAGAACATATGTTGTAAACTCACTTACAAATGCATTATTTACATGTGCATAGTATTCATTATCATATTACTGTCATTGACGATTAGAACTGCATTTTTCATTGATGCACAAAGTGTTCAGGTTCCCGTGCACCCACCTAATGATGTACGCATGCAACCTACAAAGGTACCCAGACCTTGCACAGTCATTCCAGTTCCTAGAAAGACTGATCGAGTGACTGAACTTGAGATGGATGTGATAAATAATCACACATGCACGAAACTTGGGGTAATAAATGAATTGCAATGCCGGAGACTGGGTCGGCAAAGTAAGCCCGTGAAGGGGTTGAGGGAAGGTACACATACACAAATAATGAGCACATACACAAAGGTCTAGTGTCAAGAAGTTCAGAATCACATTCCAGAGAATGGGAAATGCTCGGACAAACAACGATGAGAAGTTCCACACCAAGAGAAGTTGAGAGACAGATGGAGGAAGCTGAACTTTCAAAGAGCCAAAAGACTCTATAGAATGAACAAACAGAGACAGCACCGACAAGCACGCCTGACCCAATGATGAAGAGGTCAAGCCTAAATCCTGCAAGATGATCAAGTGCTGAGATACTTGCAGAATCAATATGGACGATTATAAACAGAGCCAGAAAGAACCAGAGGGATAAAGAAAGGCTTACCAGACGTTTTCCTACTCAAATAATACAGACGAAAATGTTCGGTTCATTGATGAAGATACCTGAGAATCCTCCAGCAAGAATAAGCTACACAGATGTGTTTAATGATGTGGTCATAGCAAACTACAGGAAGACCTTAAGAATTAGAAGGATCATACGAGAAGACAATAATGAATTGAACGATTACTTGGACAGCACAGCACATTTGGGCAACAACATATGGTACCAACACATGAAGTTGGAAGACGAACTTCAGAGGAAGAATGCTTTGTGTGTGCACTCCTACCTTACAGCATGGGGAAGTCTAAGATCTTCGTAGCTGTTGAAGTAAATGTGCAGACAGCACACAGTCTGTTATACATAACAATGTGTAGAACCAGAGGTCAGTTCAACTGAAGCAACGGATCCAGATGAAGATGACTATGTACAAGACATAAAGACAAGAAACAATGGCAAAACAAAGAACATTGTAATAAGATATGAAACGCCTGGAGTTAAAGGAGCGGAGATCAGAAGGGAAACAAACAAGAAACTGAACGTCCAAGTGAAATCTCCAGAAGAAACGCAAAGATGGAAGAACAGAGGCGAAATGCAAACCTGGGGAACAGTGCTTCACCAGACGGATGGGAAAAAGGAATAGTGATCTGCAGAGCATGGATGATCATTGGACACTATAAAGAAACCATTGAAAATGCACAGAGGATATGCAAACCATTATGGCCGAGACTAGCCAGACTGCTAACATGGGTCGAAGAAAGAGGAGGACCCCTACAGATAGTGCCATTGGAGAATGGCAAACTGTGCTTCAGAAACAATGGTACAAGAAAAATGGGAGAACATCAGAACTGTGGACAAATCTTCGATGCCACAGGAATGGCATATGGTACTGCAGTGATCATGGATCATTATTGGGCATGTGGATCCAAAGCATATATGAGGTTGCCGAAGAATTGGGTAGGTATATGCCCATTGGTGAATGTCCATGTTCCAGCATTGGTGATTCCAATAGGTGCCCTGAACATTGACAGTTTCCCGAAAGCAGATGCTCATATGAGGAAGAAGAGACCTGTGGAACTGATGAACCGAATGAAGAGAGAGAATTACTTCTCTGCCAAATCAGAAGAAGCCTTTCATGCAATCCCATAGAAACACAGGCTTTTCAGCTTGACCTCATCAGTGTTCATGACAATCCTGACGCCAAGAGTTCAGATTGGAGCAAATACTAAATGTGTTACGCTCACTTGGTCCATGTGGAGGTATTGGGGCACCGTTGCAGCCCTCCCTGAACTTGAAGCACCCCCTTCAGGCCTCTCCCTCAGTAGAAAAGCTGTGAGTGGTGGTACGTGGTGTTACTGCTCCTGCATGGAGATAACAGTGTGTGAGTGCACCAATCTATGATTGTTGTACCTCTCGAACCCTTCACCCCAAAGTATGGTTTCTGTGAGCATACGCCAGCCCATAAAGCTCACATGTGAATTATAGAAGATAAGCTCTCCGTCCTGCTACTTGTGCCAGAGGCGCCTCGGATGGGATCTAGTTCCTTCACTGATCCCTAATAAGGATAGTCCAGTCCAGCTGCGACTATGCTTCTCCTTAGGATTGGTAAATCTTTCTTGAGCTCTTGTGATGCTGTTCGTTTTGTTTAATGTCTTTATATGTTGCTCCTATTTATGCCCGCAATAATGTCTCTTTTCTTTTTTCTTCCCTTAGATGGAAATGCAGCCTCAATGCAGCTGTAAGACACGAGACGCGGCCAGATGGAAGATGGATGCTACCGCAATGTTTGACAGCAGGTAAGTGATGGTTTAAGGAAAAGCGCAAAGTATGGTCAGGAGGGCAACCTTAAACTGACTGTTTTTTTGATGTCTAACCTTGTCTTCTGTTTTCCCTTGCAGGCGCTGCTGTCGACAATGGAGCGTGTCGTACTGCGGTGCCAACATGAAGATTTTGGCGTTCCAGAAAGTGTAAAGATAAATACTTGGTTCGTCGAAGAGATGTACAGGTAAGAACAGCTTTCCCCAGTTGGTAAGTATGATGGCAGGAAGCAGGATGTCCAGGAAGCAGGATCTTCAAAGGTAAGTCTGACTTCAGGCGACGGTGAGCGTTACGCTGCTTGCAAGTACAGAATAACGGGAAGCGTCTGTCTTGAGGATCGGGCAGTTTATATAGCTGAGATTGTGGGCACGTCTGCACAAGAGCGGCGGAACGTCCACTGACGGGCCCATAGGTCAGTGCTCGCCCTATAGTACCTGTAAGACAAGATTGCTGCACCAAGTGAGGAATGGGGGTGCAGGATTACTTACTCCAACACAATTCAATGAGGACAACTCAATAGTTTGGCAAAGGGAAGTCTGTTTAATGACAAGTACAAAAAACGGGGAAACAATTGGGAATCAGCAGTGTTGCAAACGCCTGTCTCGCTTCAACTTTCTCACACTTCATACAAACTGTAACTTTTATACTCAAAACTTGTCATCATTGACGTCTAACTCTACAAGTTTGTCTTGCAATATAATTGGTTGGAAAAGGTAACTTAAGTATAGGTGCTATATCTGTATATGGTAACAGAGCATGCAGATTGGATAACTCTTATCAGGTGGCCATCTACGCCCATCCCTCTACATCGCACGTGATAGATGTCACTACAAGAACAATGTCTTATTGGTTCTACTATCTATAGGACCCTAGATTACTTGGTCCATTGTGATTGGGTGGGTTACACCCCTAGACATAAATCTTCACTTTAATTAGCAGCGTGCAGAATGGACACCCAGGTGCCTAGTGTCCTAAGATTCACCCTGCCTCCCTTCCATCAATAGGTGCTTAATAAATGAATAAAGCCTGTTCCTTTTATACCACACATCCCCCTCCTTAAGTGGGATGACATGGAGCAGGAACCAGGCTGACTCTGGTAAGTATCAAAAGAAACAGGCTTTATTCTTGCTTAGTTACATAGGCATAGTTCATGAAAGGTAGGAGAGTAAGTAACAAGCCTCTGCCCTGGTTCCCAGTCTCGCTCCAAGTCCCAACCGACACTGTGGAATCCCCAGGCCTCCCACACTCCAAGCTCTGCCTCATCATTCTATGAGGCCCCTCCATACACTAAAGCAGTCACTACAATCATACCAGGATACCACACATCCCCCTCCTTAACAACAACCTCAAGAAACAGAATACACTCACCATCATGCTAGGATTACAATCAAAACAAACATAACACCTTCTACCCCGGCCTGCCACACCGAGGTCTCAGTGCTGACACCACCAAGCGCATACCTTGCCACATGGACAATAAAAACTAAACTACCATCAAAAACCTACCACCTTTTGCCAGAACTGCCACTCCTGGCCTCAACCCTTGCTCTGGTGTCTACATATCCACCCTACTAAAGAGTTAACCTCAAAAGAGACAAACATACCTTCCACATAGTGTATCACCACGAGCGTACACAATGGTCTAAAACAAACATCCTAACATGCCAACAACAAACAAAACCAACGTATATCCAAAAACAACCACGCCTCAACACCTTATCCCTTCTCTCCCAAAGAAAAACATAGAAAAAGAATGAAAAATATAGCAAGAAGACTAACTAGACAAAAGACCACATGAACCACTTAAAACGCAACCACAGAAAGGAAGAAGAATGGTACGAAAACCAAAACACGGTAAAAACCATGCTTAAAATAAACTGTCTACAACCGTTACAAAGATGGAATGTAGCAGTAGGCATAGAATGTAAAATTGCAAAAAAAAACTTTTTCTTATAGCACAACCAGAATAAAAATGTCATGCTAAAATCCCAAAATTCACAGAAAAATGTATTAAAAATGTAGATGTTAAAAGTTTTAAACAATTCAGTTTGCCAGTGTGTGGTTCGACTGGTCCTCCAACGACCACACTACAACCAAAACAAATGAACCACAGTCAAAAATCCAACACTGGTCTACTATCTGTGTGCCACTCCAAAAACCTATATGACATAAAAATCAACTGGCGTGCTAAACAACTGAACTTCGCCTTACCCTGCACCACTTGGCACTACAGACAACTAGTAGGAGTCTAACTACTCCTAAAAGACACCACCATGTGCAGTCACCTTTAACGCACATACCCACAAAATGGGCAACATTTTCCTTGTTTCTAAAGCACAGTTTTGGGTTTTCCAGTGGTACTATTTGCAAGGGTCCCCCTCTGTCTTCGACCCATGTCAGCAGTCTTACCAACTTTGGCCATAGAGGTTTGCATAACCTCTGTGAGTTCTCTATCGCTTCTTGGCAGGCTCCAAGGACCATCCAACTTGGCAGATTACTACTCCTTCTTCCCACCCATTTGAGGAAACCACTGTTCCCCAAATCTGCATTTGGCCTCTGTTCTTCCAAATTTGAGCCTCTTCTGCAGTTTTTCCTTGGACGTTCAGTCTCAGGTTTATTTCCCATCTTGTTCCTGATCCTTTAACTTCAGGGTTCTCATATCTGATCACGTGATTCTTGGTATGTGCTCTGTTTCTTGTTTTAATGTCCTGGACGTAGCCATCTTCATCAGGGTAATCCTTTTCAGTGGCACATATCAATGAGGCATCTCTTCCCATAAATTGCCCTCTGGTGTTGCACATTGCTACGTATCACATACAGTGTGCTGTAGGGACATCAATTTCTACAGCCACAAAGATCTTGGATTTTCCCATGCTGTACGGTAGAAGTGCACAGACAAAGCATTCTCCTTCTGATTGCCTTCTTCCTACTTCCTTCATGTGCTGGTACCAAATGTTGTTTCCTAGATGTGCTGTGCTGTCCAGGTAGTCGTTCAGTTCATTGTCATCTTCATGTGGGCTTCTCTTGATTCTCAGTGTCCTTCTGTAGTTTGCTATAACTATATCTTTAAAAGCATCTGTGCTGCTTTTCCACTCTGGGGGTTTTTCTGGCATGCTTTTTGGTCGAGCTGGTTTCATCATCTGTATCGCTGTAGTAGGGGAAGGTTTTGCGTTTTTCTTCCTCTCCTCTTGTATCCTTTTGTAAATCTCCTTTAACCACCATTGGTTTACCATCTGCCCAACGCGTGGCTGTGTCGTGGGCCTGGTGCTTGTTCGAGGTTCTGTAGCCATTGACACTTGCCCTGGTTTGTGTGCCTCCTGTGTGTGGGTGCGTGCAGTGGTCAGTGCTACGTTATCATTAATTCTGTGCTGACCCTGTCTCCAGCTTTTCTCTTCATTCGTTACCTCAAATGTGTATTGATCACTGCTAATTACATTCAATTTTAGTTTGTTTACTTTACCATCAGGTTTTCTTGGGACTGGAATAACTATGTAGGGTCTGGGTGCTTTTGTGGGACTTATGCGTGCATTATCTGGTGGGTGTACTGAAATTGGAACGCTTCGTGCACCAATGAAGAATGCAGTTATGATGGTCAATGACAGAAAAACAATAATAATCACTATACATATGCACATTATTGTTCGATAAAACAGTTTGCAGCATTTTCTTCCAGGGAAGTGGGGGTGCCCCCCCGCCTGTGGGAAGACTAGGTTACTGTTCTGGGTCCCCATTTCGAACATAAGTCTGTTGTCAGTGTTTATTTCTTTTCACTTACTCCGATCCTGTCACTCAAAATTTTATCGTAAAGTGTCAAGTGCCTCTCAAGTGTCCCCCCTCTCGCGGGTGACGACGGTAGTCTCTGGTTAGGGGATACAGTTCCCTTGCTAGACTATGGAAAAAGGTTAGAGTAGTGTCTTTGATAAGTCACATTCATTATGCATATTGAAACTAGGCAAGTTCCCAGTGTATTCCCTGAATCTGCTTCGGTCCTGACGACATGCTGGAATCTGTTCAATGCGACGGAATGGAAAGATGGTACTACTAAAAATCACACAAAAATAAAATGTCATAAAAAAAAAATAGAACAAAGAAGACGGTGAAGTTCTCATCTCTGCTCTTCTCGATCCGTCCCTCGGCGGTAAGATAAAGTGCTGTCTCTCTGTCTCCTCGATCTGTCCCATGGCGTTAAGATGAAGAACTGTGTCTCTGTCTCCTCGATATGTCCCACGGCGGTAAGATGAAGAACTGTGTCTCTGCCTCTTGGATCTGTCCCACGGTGGAACGATGAAGAACTGTGTCTCTGCCTCTTGGATCTGTCCCACGATGGATCGTCTCACTGGAATCTCCTCAGGTACTCTCGCTGGAAGTTAGATAGCTCCACCTGGAGCATGATTCCATGGAGGAGTGTGCCCATATGTGCAACATTGGCTGGATCTCTGATGAACGTGATGACGTCAACATTGGCAGGTCTCCCCACCATTTCTGGAAAGTCAGTTACTAAACAAAATAGCAAGTTAAGTGCCAGCCGGCTGTCCTCGGGTGATAAGGACATTTGTCCTGCTTTTCTGGGTTTTGGATCACAGCCCTTTCTTTCGACGTGAACAGTCTCTGCACTTTCCTGCTATGTCGATTGCAACCACGTAGTTTAGCTTGATCCACAGTTGGTTCAGATATTAATTTTTTCTTGGATCGCTGATGAATGTGTGTGTGTCTGTGGTTCTCCCGATGAGTCCTGGGCTCTCCTCTATGATGCGCAAGAAAAGCATGTATGTCAGTTCATCGATGACCACTTGTGGTGGAAGCATCTGTGTCCTTATTCACTGTACTCAGGCAACTCGGCAAAGGCCTCCGCGAGGACAGTCAGTAGTTGCCGTATTACCTTCCTGTCAGCAGGATCTTGAATGAAGTCTGGGATACTGGTGTCTCTCCCTACAAGTGATGGATATGTTTCTAATACTAATCGAAAGCAGGACAGCACATCCCTTGTGATATTTCTGCTGGGGGATACCAAAAGTTCTGAAACCCAAAGTCTTGGTGTGGGCTGCTTCAGGATACTGTTGTTACACTTTCAGAGAAAAAGTCTTGTTTGCAGCCTATCAGAGTCTTGTTTCTTCATAATGCTTGAGTGTGACTTGATTCAAAAGCTTGAGATATCAACGTTGTTGTGGTTTTAGATGTGCAGTTCTCTTCTTCACCCTGCAACTTGCAATGCACAGAGTGTCCATATTATTGTCCTTTATCGCCTCTCTCTTTTTCAGAGGAAATATCCAGTTTGAAAGCCACAATTTTGAAAACAGAGTTCTTTTGTCTTGGTTTTGCTGCTCATGTGTCCTTCTTCTTCATCATGGATATTGTCTGCACGTGCTGAGGTTCTTCCCCGTTGTCTGTGGTTTGTTCGCGGTGAGGTGTAGCTGGAGGGCTCTCTCCGATATATGGTTTAATGTCATTTAGGAAGAGCCATGCCCTCCTGCCCTGTAGCTTGACGGCTGAAGGAGTGCAGTCCTCCACAATGAAAGGGCCATTAAATCTTGGCTCGTCCCACCCTTTCCTTGTGTGATTTTTGATCAGCACTGCATCAGCAGGGAAGATGAGGGGCGCACATAGACCTGGAACTTTGTCTGTTTCAGCACCTCCTGTTGTGTTTTGTGCTGTGCTGCACCGTTTTCACCGTCACTGCAGTTGGTCTGAAACGACAGAGAGGCCCGATGTCATGCAGTTCAAATATTCCTGCATTTCGGTCCCCAGGAACTCTCTAGTTGGCTGGGCATCACATCTAGCTCTATCTCAGGATTCTTCTGCCCCTGACTATCTCGTGCGGCGTGAGATGATGGTCAGAGCCTGGCTGGTTCCGAAGTGCATACAATGCCAGTGGTAGATAGTGCAGCCATACCTTTTTTAAAGTGAGTTTCAACTTGGCTATCCTTTTTTTTAACAAGCCATTGAGCCTCTCACATTCACTGTTACCCTTAGGATTATACGCCGACGAGAACTTGTGCTTTATATCAAGCAACAAGCTGATCTGCTCAAATATTGCATTGACAAAGTGAGCCCAGTTATCTGACCTCATTACCTCGCACACCCCCATCTAGGAAACACCTCCCTCACCAGGAATTTAGCATCACAGGCTGAGTCTGGGTGTGTACAGGGACCTGCTTCTATCCATCTAGAGAATAGACACGCCACTACAATTAAGTACCTGTACCCATTGCACACTTGAATCATGTCAACATACTCTATATACAAGTGTTGAAATGGCCCATTGGGCTGGGGGATGACTCTGCTTACTACTTTCGATGTTTGCCCAGCAGTAAATTGCTGGCAGATTATGCAGTTCACCATAAAGAATGCAACATGCTCTGCTAAATTTTGTGTAAACCATCTTCTGCAAGCGTTGCAGCGAGATTTTCTTTTGACATATGAATAGGGTAATGTAATTGCTCCAATACTATCTTTAGTAAGGCGACAGGCATTACTGGTTTACCAGTGCTGTCTTGCCTCCACAAACCGTCAGAGGGGTTTAAAGAACACCCTCAATGCTTCCATAGATTCTTCTGTTCCTGGGGTGCCTCCCTTGGAGTTCCATCAGTTGAGTCTGCCCCATATTGCTATAGACTTCTGGTGTGGCTCGTGCTACCATCATACGCTCATGGGTACGTGCCACCTCCACGTCCACGATTGTTTCACTCTTGGATGCCATATGCGTGGTTCCGTGTCGGCTTCATGGTTTCCACGTGACACGAAATCCATCCCTTTGGTGTGGGTGGCGCATTTCACGACTGCTATGTCCACTGGGAGCTGTAGTGCCTTTATCAGCCTGTCCAATAAGGCTGCATGTTGCACTGGCGTGCCGTCCGCTCGGAGGTAGCCCCTCCTTTTCCAATGTGCTAGTCCTGTGTGCACGGTTGATGTCACATAGGCAGAGTCACTGTACACCGTTACTTCCTGATCTGCATGGTTCTCAATGGTGCCCTGTCATTCCACGCAGCCAACACACAGGCGGTGGTCGGGCCATCTGTCCATTTGGCATATCTGGACTGGCCATCTGCGTATTTTGAAAGCCACCTTGATTATTCTGAAAACCTCCCTGATTACTTTGAAACCCTCCCTGATTACTCTGCCATGCTCTTCCTCTAAATCCCCTACCCCTCGGGTAAAATCCTGCGCTACCCTGGTTATTCTGCGATGCGTTAGTCGCTTGTTGTGCGCTTGGTTCAGCTGGGCTTGTCAACATGGCTCCTTCGAGAGCAAACTTTGAGAGTTTCTTTTGCACCAGCTTCGCTTCTTCACCCTTGCGAGTTGCCTCCTTTTTTCAATTCTTTTCTTGCAACAATCTACAGTAGTGTGCAATTGTCAACTGTATTTCAGCCCAAGGTTTAGCTCCTACTTCTATCAGTTTTTTTTGCTGTTTTTGCACCAGATCAGGTAACCCTTGGCACACTATATGGTAGAATACAGGGATAGATTTCGTCCAAGCCTCATGCGTTTTGAGCACCCACGTGTCTTGAAAATTCTGGATATAAATCAACGGATCCTCTGACTCTTTCAGTTTTCGAGTCATTATAGCACCCATATCGGAAGTGTTTGGGTACAGTACTCGTAGCACCTTCCACACTTCTGCTCTACAGTTATTAAATGGCGCTCCATCATGGGTAGTGTTAAATATGGTTACCCTAGGGTACCCAGCTCGTTTCCATACATCGTCTGCCCTTTCTCCAAGTATGGCGATCAGGAGGCCCTTAATGTCCCCTACAACTAACGTGACACCCCCTGTCATTTTCTCTAACTCATGTATCCACTTCCCGGCTCCCGAAGTCAACATTGGAAGCTTGTTTTTCAGGTTCTCTCTGTCCATATGTGGCCATGGAATATATTGTGGTTGTGCACCCCCCTTTTTCTAGCAGTGGGAATTGGAATGTGCAGTCTTCCTTCTATTTCCCCGTGGCTCTCCTATCAATTATCTTGGTAGCATTTCCGCATCGCTTTTTACCTGGCAGTGTCCTCAGTCGGTCTGTATAGGCAGGCGCTGACACCCCCCTCTGAACGTGGGAAGTTCCCTCATTTTGGCCAGACTGCGCAGCAGACTTCTATGCTCTAGGTGAGGACTCGCTGGCGTCTGACTATCGTATCTCTTGGTCCCTTGGGAGCCGCTTTTCACGCCGTCTCCCTTCTTCGTATGTCTCGTCCTCCGTCTCCTCATCGGAGTCGGACGCTGATTGTTCCCAGTTCAATCAACTCCTTGCATTTTCTTCGTTCTTACTAATTTCTAGCCTGTCTGGGGACAGTCCCCTGCTCCCACTACTTCGAGTGACATCCTCAGTGTCATATAGTTGAGTGCTCTCCAAGCGCTCGTCTTCCCTTCCCCCTTGGGAAATTTGTTCCATCCCCATTTCATCATATATTTTATCAATCGTTTGCCCGATGCTTCTGGTGTCGAAGTCATCTTCAATATTTGTCCCACTTGTACCTGGTACTGAGTCATTCGCAGGAAAGAATTTTTCTATGTCTTCCCATTCTACAACAGGATTGGGTTTTTTAACTTCCCGCTCCAAATAATCTAGATCCCGTGCCCTCTGTCTGTGCTTACGTTCTATTGCCTCATCGACTTCCTTGTGCTTACTCGCTTCTTCTCTAGTCTTATCTTCTTCCTTTCTCCTTTCATTTCTATGTTCCTCTGCCCTTCTAACTTCCTCATCTTCTCTTCTCTTCACTCTCTTCTCACATACTCTTTGCTCTTCTTCCAACTTTTGCATGTTCTGCCTGTACTTTTCATAGGCGTGTGTGACTCAGCGGTATTACTTGCTCTTCGTGATATAGTTGTTCTCGCCTCAGCCTATCCTATCTTCTTGTTCTCTCGTCCCTTATTTCCTTATCCTTCTCCTTTTCCTTTCTTTGTGTCTCATCTGACTTCTCTCTCGATCTCACATCATCACTACCTTTCCCATCAAGTTTCAACAATATCTGCCCTTCCATCCATTCGTCTTTTGCAAATGCTATCTCATCTGTTCTACCTTTGCTTTCTTTCCATTTCTTTCCCTCTCTCTCCTTAATGAGAAGTGCACTACTCTGTGCTTGGTCCTTCCTTTCATCATCGCGTCTCTCCTTGTCCCTCGGGACTGCAGAGGTCGGATTAATTTCCTGCTCCTTCCCCTTGATTTCGTCACTACTGTACGTAGGTGACTCATATGCGGGGTTGCTATACCCCGTGGCTGCCTTGAGTTCTCTTAGCGGGTAGAGTCCCTCTGACTTACTTCCCTCGATCTCTGGCTCAGGCGGGGCTGGTGGTGCGGTAGGCATCTCACCCACCTCTGTGCATACGTTTAATATCCAGTCTGTAGGTGGTTCTTCCTCCTTCGTCTGTTCGAACATTTTCCGAAGTTCTAGAACAGTGAGGCGTTTCTCTAGTTTTTTGCCTGTGTATGTGGCATGTAGATAAGTCATCATATGCTGTAAAACAGCTTTGGATAGGGACCCATTCTGTGGCCATGGCATAAACATCTTGTGGGCGGTACCCTTAACCCACTCAGTGCTGTACTTTTTAAGCATGGGTGCATGTCTAGGTAACTGCTTACATAAATGTGCGAGTGGGGTAATCTCCTCCATTTTCAAATTTCATTACCAATCAATATTCTATGCAGTCTCAACACGTTCACCCGTATGAGCCAGCACCAAATACGCAAGCTCCAATCCAATCCTTTCTGCCAAAATTCTATATCGTCAATTTATTTAAGACCAACAATCCACTGGCGATTCCCTCTTTGTTACAGAATCGTGTAAAACCCAACCTTCATTTCAAACAATCAGTGGTACAATTTTTACATTTGACACATAACAGGACACTCATGACAGACATTTGACAGACTAGACGGACACCAGATGGACATACATATACCTGCCTTCTAATCAATACCCCAACATGGAGTTTAAACAAACTCCCTTAGTGCCGTCTTTAATCGTCACCGTAGTCTAATTGTCCCCCATTATGTGGGCTCTGAGTTCACGTTTCTTCTGACCGCTGTATTAAAGCGGAGGAACAAGGCGAATCCTTACTTTTTTATCTCAGGTATCCTTCCTGGCATCCTTTGTTTTCTCTTGAGTGTCCCCCCGGTAACCACTTGTTTTTTCTCGGGTGTCCTCCTGGTAATCACTTTTTCTCTCTTATAGTAGAGTCATTAACCCCTTAAATATATACAGTCTTCTCTACTTATATTTTATTTTTCTCTGCCACCCTCCGTTACCTTTCCCTTACTTGTTCTAATGCCTACAAGACATTTGCCAAAGTAATGAGTTTATTGTTTCATTCACCGCTCACATCTTTTCCTCTCTGGAACCTCGGGATCACTGCCCCTCCTTTTCCAGCCTCTTGCGGTCTTTTCGTCCTATTGGCTGCCCTTGGGAATGAGAAGGGTTATGCTTTTAAAGGCAGGTTCCTTCAGACCCACTGCAGATTTTATAGACTTACTCTATCATTGTCCACGGGAAGCTTCTCAGTCTACTCAGCCGAATGGTGAAAGGACTTGTGATATTGCCAAAGGCCTAGAGTTACTTTGTGCCGTCGGTGTATGGGTGTCTTAGTATTAATTAATAAATAGTTGATGATCGAAACCATCCTCATGCTACCAAGTGTACAAGAGCGGTGGAACGTCCACTGACGGGTACATAGGTCAGTGCTCGCCCTCTAATACCTGTAAGACAAGTTTGCTGCACCAAGTGAGGAATGGGGGTCCAGGATTCACTTACTCCAACACAATTCAATAAGGACAACTCAATAGTTTGTCAAAGGGAAGTCTGTTTTACTGACAAGTACAAAAAGCGGGGAAACAATTGGGAATCAGCAGTGTTGCGATCACCTGTTTCGCATCAACTTCCTCGAACTTCATACAAACTGTAACTTTCATACTCAAAACCCGTCATCATTGACGTCTAACTCTACAAGTTTCTCATGCAATATAATTGGTTGGAGAAGATAACTTAAGTATAGGTGCTATATCTGTATATGGTAACAGAGCATGTGGATTGGATAACTCTTATCGGGTGGGCGTCTACGCCCATCCCTCTACATCACACAAGATAGACGTCACTACAAGTACAACGTCTTATTGGTTCTACTATCTATAGGACCCTAGATTACTTGGTCCACTGTGATTGGGTGGGTTACACCCCTGGACATAAATCTTCACTTTAATTAGCAGCGTGCAGAATGGACACCCAGGTGCGTAGTGTCCTAAGATTCCCTTCCATCAATCAGTGCTTTTGGGCTATGTGTCAATTAGTTGGCTGGGTATGTCCTCGAAACTGTAGCCTCTTATCTGGAGAAGTTATGGCATCCTTGGTTCTGGGTGACATCAGACATTGGTAACTCTTCGCGCCTGGCTGGTCACATGTCTGTTCATCGTGAATTGGCTTCAGTTTCCAGCATTTAGTGTATTTGATTCTTCCTTAGCCTCGCCACCTGCCTGGGCCCCCCTTATCTTGACCTTCACGGGGCAGGCTGGTATGCTCTGAAGTTTCGATTCTCCAGCGTTGCCGATCTCCTCCCTTCCTTAGGTTGACCTCGAATTCCCAGGCGTGAGCTTCTTCTTTGCTGAGTTTCGATTCCGCTCTTCCTTCTGGCTCCAGCAGGAATATGAAACCTGGCCTGGTAGGCCTCTGGCCGCCTGGGCATACTTCTGCTTACAAAATGGAGTCACACTTGTATAATGTGCTTATTGAGGTGGATATATGATTGGCGCTTGCCGCTCTCTTCTTCTACTAAGCATTGCAAGCAGTACTGTTTTCTTAGCTTCTTGCGTTCCAAGCCTATTTACACGTGTTAGCTGGTTGGCTACTTCCATTTTGTTATACAGCAACGTTTCCTTAGATTTCAACATCGTCTCTTCTTCCGCGTCCATTACATATATTTTCATAGCTCCTCGCACTAGCGTGTTATCTTTGTCGTTTTCATTCATCCGTGAGACTCATCCGTGAGACTGTCCGGCCCCTTTGTCATTACCACTGGCCATTCATTAAGGCTCTTTGGGTCTCTTCGTGGACCGTCTGTAGATACTCTTCATTTCGTGTCAACTGCTGGTACAGTTGTCTAAGAGGGTACCGTGCAGCCCATGGTTGTCTGGTTATGAGTGCTTCAACAGGTAGTTCTCTTCTGATGTACACTCGGCAGAGCCCAAGTGCTGCTCTCTGTTAGTTCATTTTCTCCTCATACGTCACATACCTTGGTGAGTATGTTCCTGGTACCTCGAACTGGGGAGAAAGGGTGCAGGTCATGTCTGGGACCTCCTCTACATGCCCATTAGGGCCGGCTTACCAGCCACACTCTGCCACTCCTAGAGAGTGAGCATGTGCAAAGGCAATCCATTAGCAGCCACACCCAAGAATACACTTGGGGCTGCTTAATGGATGGAATGTTCAAGGTTAAGGCATCCTGCTTAATGGATGGAATGTTCAAGGTTAATGCATCTGAAGTGCTATGTCCATAATAAAAGCTTTTTGGTGTTAAATGCATGTTCTTGTTCACCCAGGTCTCCTGTACATGCGGCCCCTGCATGCCTGTGCCCCTGATTTCATGACCATGACAAAATGGTTACAGATAACCAGATGGGAGTTACTGCAGACCATCAACACAACTATAAAGGGATTCAATGAAATCAAGGAAGAGTTAAGAGCGATTCGACTAATGACTGGATGTGTTTGTGCAAAAATCGGGGAATTGTGTAGCACATTTATACCATCTCACAATGAGGAAAATTGAACCTTAACAGAAGCCTTAGGTATGCTGACGAAACTTCAGAATCAGATGAATGATGAAGCTGATGAAGTTGATGATGATAGTTGGTTTGGATCACTGTTTTCATAGGTTCCACAATCGATGGCAGACACATTCAACATCCTAGGAGCCCTGTTGGTGATGATATTGCTTGGATTCTGTGTTATCAAGATAAAAATCTCTCAGTGCCAGAAAATCATGATTGACTTTGAGTCGGGGGGAATCCCAAAGACCTGACTGATGAAGAAATAAGGGCCTCATCATGAGTTGGGCTGTATCCGGGCTGAAATACAGCCCGACTGTAATAGCCCTAGCACCGATCGGTACGGCGGTATTACCGCCGGATCACGGTTTGGGTGTTACCAGTAAATCCCCATTCCACATTGGTTCCATTGGATTCAATGGGGCATTTTCAGCGCTAATTATGCGGGCTAATAAAGCCGGCAGTAATTCAGCCGAAAACAGGGGATTTTCACTTCCCGAGTAAGGCTGGAGGTAAAACAGCCCATTTAGCGCCCACCTCGTGATAGGGCCAGCCCTTAAATCCGGCTGTAATACTATTCCCACTGCATTTAAGGGCTAAAGCCCAACTCATGATGGGGCCCTTTGTGAAGGCCAGCATTTATACACCAGAAGGAACAAAGTTTCGGTATCTGAATAAACATAGAAAATATGTGGGAAAATTGATCTTTTGTAATCCAAGTGGAGAATGTCAACTAATGACATGGGACAAAGACGAGCACGTAAGAACAGCAGGATGTTTAAAGGGAGTGATAAATATATGGACCCCAAAGGAACATTTCTGCAGACCTAGATGTCCAGATCCAGAGGATGACAGAAAAGTGATTGCAAGGAAAGAAGTAAGAATGGTCGATGAATTGCCCAGAGGGGCGAGTGAAGAGGAAGTGCCAAGTATCAGCTGCACCCCAGCCACCCCCTTCGAATTGCCAGGAACAGTCACACCAAAATATGTGACGTATGAAGAACAGATAAGCCAGCAGAGAGCCGCAGTTGGGATCTGCCCCGTGCCTATTGGAAGAAAAGCACCTATTGGAGTACAGACACCTAAGCAAAACTGAACAGCAAGGTACCCACTGAGAAATCCATATCTACAGGCATGACAAAAGGACGGTTGTCAGAATGGAATACCCGAAGAAGCAAAGAAGATACTAAGAGTAGACGACTAGTGACATCATGAGAAATCAAACTGAGGCACATATAGAATATAATGACCTAAGAATGCTGATAGACGAAATACCATGGATAAGTGACATCTTGATCCTAAGGTGAAGCAGTTGTGTTCAAGATGGAGAAACTTATGCCATATGCACGATGAAGACATTAAGCCAGTTTAAACGTGTACATACGCAAGGAACAGCAAGAGGCAAAGAATTTGTGAAAGCTTGCTTATCCTTAATAGTAAAATAGATTGCGGCAAGCGCCAACTATACATATCTACCTCAAAAGCACTTTATAGATGAGTGAAAATCCACTACGCACATGAGCAGAATACAATCGAGGTTACTAAAGGTCTCAAGAGGAGAGGGCCTCAGCTAGCAATCCAAGAATTAAAGACAGAGAGAAATCCTGCTGAAGTTAACCATGCAAAGAAGCCGAGGTCGTTTCAGACTGGAATAGACTAGCTATGCCTACGATTTAAGAGAAAAATAACAAGAGTCTCCTGTTCAGCAAGGTCGAGATAAGCTGCAGATGGTAAACTACTGACAGAAGTAAATGAAATACACGAAATTACATGAAGAAGAGGCCAATTTAACAGTTTCCTAGTCATGTGGAAAGGCAGACAGAAAGGGATGACACTTTCACACCTACGCATGCAGCCTTATCGTACCCATCCTCCTTAACTTTCTCAGACCAAGAAGCAGTCTCAAGGCCAACCTACAAGGCAGTAATTGACTCACGGCCGCTGAGGTGATGAATGGTTGTAACATAAATTGGAGGGAAGCTGGGATGCAGTCTTACTCCCTGCTTCCTGGCCCATTATTCTGCATGATGCTAAGCGCAAGTGGAAAAGTATGTGTGGGCTCAATGCCAACCCAATCATAGTAGACCATGTAATCTAGGGTCCTATAGAGAGTAGAGCCAATGGGGATGTAGTACTTTTTGTGAAGTTTACAGTGGCCAGTTTGAAGGAAGGGCTTAGTTGCCCCACCTGACATTATTATCCAATCCCCTCTCCCTGTTACCATATACAGATATAGTACCTATATTAAAGTTACCTTCCTATAACCAATCAAGTTGCATGTTAGGTTTAAGATTACATGTCAATGATGACGAGTTTTTGGTATGAATGTTGTTGTTTTTCTGGAATTAAGTGGAGTTTAAGCGAGAAGGAAGATCTAGTAGTTGCTGATGTTCATTGAACTCCCCGTTTTCTGTACTTGTCATTAAATGGACTCCCTTTGCCAAACTATTGAGTTGTCATTATTATTTGATGCAAGAGTACGAATCTGCATCACCATCTATCTCGAGGGTGCTGCAGCTCATCTTAAAGGTCTGTTTGGAGACCCCCAGTTAAATGGGCCGGCTGGGGTCCATCCAGTTCACTTTCAAAAACACTAAAATGTGCTGAAAACTATACAGATATTTTAATAGTTGCACGCCAGAGATCTGTGTACCCATTTAAACATATACATCCAGGAATGTGATTGGTTCCAAACCAGCTGAATATGTTTTGGTTTCAGGCTGCAGATGCCACTATCCTGGAGCAGCACATCTGTATCTGCGTACCCCGTGCTGTAAGAAGCGTGTATTTAGTAGCCCTTACAGCCTGCTCTGACCCTGGAAAAGGCAAGATACCGGATTTGCATTCTTCAGGATAAAAAAGGCCACATTTAACTGATGGGTTTACCCAGTTAAAACCTAGAGGGATGCAGGACCACAGAATAAGCAGTTTTGGGACCTAATAATTGTAGCCCCCATGTTCTGAAGTGCACAAGGATTTCCCATAAGCAACTTTCAATATATTTTTGGAAAGTTTTGAGAACTTACGCCACGGGTAAGGGATGTAGGTAAAGTTATAAAGTGGGGGAATCAACAGAAAAACATTGAAAATCCCAGAGGGAATTTGCTAAATTTGTACTGCAAAATTATCTGGATGGATTTACATCAACATTTCCAGAGAAGTAGACAGGTAAGGTAATGCGGCTTGTGGCATGGCCTTTGGCCACCTCAGGGGCACAGGGATCACCGAGCATGTCCACAGGCCATTCATGTCAGGCACTGTAAGGAGGGTCATTGTGCCTGTAGCATGATCTATGGCCATGCACTGTTCCTAGGAGATGCTCAGCATGACCTATGACCATCCCTCGAAGGAACTGCCAAAGGTGTATTGCTGCCGGGGCAGGCAGTGCAGAGAAGGTTGTTGTACCCAGACCATTGCTGTACTCAGGGCGTGGCACTACAAGGAGATGCACAGTGACGGTGAGTGTAGGGCATGACCCCAGGTCTTATGCTGCTACTGTGGGGTCGAGTGACCTTGAAGATCATTGAAGGGTTTTGTTCTTAACTTCCGAGACCTATGTGACCCTGAATTCGATACAGAGAGTTCAGTATTCAGTTGGACGTGTCTTCTGCAAAGATTTTGGTAAGCTTCCATGGAGTGGAAGTAGAGGATTTGATTGGGAACCCAAAGGGATTTGTTCCAGAGCAGTATTAAGTTCAATGATAAAGGTTGTTAGATAGTATTATACATTGGTTGTGAATGGTGGTCTCCAGAACAATGTTGTTTTTTTCATCCTGATATTACAAAACACAATCAGTAAACCTTGCTCAAGTCTAATGTTTTGTTATGTTATTTGCCATTTATATAGCGCTCTATATGTCATTGGTATGACCTCAAAGCGCTGCTAGGTTGAACGCCCTCGGGGACCGTAGTCCAGGTCAGTCGAGAGAGTAAGGTGTCATAGGGTGCTTGGGTGCACCGATTACATGAGCAGCTGAAGTGATTGCCTAATGGTAACTGCATCCTAGCATTAGGTGTGGTGGTATTTGATATAATTTGAATGTGTACAGTCTGGAGGATGGTCACCAGGACTGGATTCTGGCTGTGTTAGGCCTGTGTAGGACGCTTATGTGTGCAGCTAGGTCGATTTTCGTGGGGTATAGCTGCATTTTATTAGAATGTTGAGATGTTCATGAAGTATTGTTCATATGTGAGCAGCTAAGCTGAAATTGATTGAGGGGTGTAGCTGCACTCTAATTGTGTGTTGGTGTAGAGAAGCGAGTGAGCATAGTGATATGAGAGGTGAGTGTCTGGGAGGAGGTTTTGATCTAGCAAGCTCGCTATTCCGGATATCAAGTTCGCGTTTGAGATTGCTGCATTTGGAGTAAGCTTATTTGTGACTTAATATCCGCATTCAGTGGCGTCATTGCTTGGGATCTCTTTGAACATTTGTCATACGGTTGCAGGGCATCAGCAGCCTTAGATGGTTTTAATCAGCATTATGCAAAGAGCCATGTTTTCAGAGCTTTGCGGAAGGAAATGTAGTCTTGGGTGTGTTGAATATGTGGGGGGGGGTGGGTTCCACAGAGTTGGGGCCAAGGTTGAGAAGGCGGATCCTCCGATCCTGACAGAATTAGAGGTTGGAATTGCTAGAAAGAGGGCAGTGCTTGATCTTAGGGTGCGGGATAGGAGGTAGGGTTTTATCTTCTCTTGTAGGTAATTTGTCCCGGTCTTGTGCACTGCTCGGTGGGTAATGCATAGGGTCTTGAAGGTGGCCTTCTTCCTACTGGGAGCCAGTGGAGGGTTTGAAGAGCGTGAGAGATGTGGCCTCTGTGTCCCAGGTCGAGGAGGAGTTTGGCTGCAGCATTTTGGGCTCTTTGCATTTTGTTCAGTTGGTATGCCGGTGCTACCAGCTATAAGGAGTTGGCATAGTCCAGTCTTGACATAACAATTGACATAACAGCGGCAAGTCTGTTAGGGTTAGAGAGGCATGGAAAAATGTGTCTAAGAAGTTTGAGGTGATAGTGACAGCATTTTGAAACACTATTGATCTGACCGGAGAGGGTTAGGCCCGAGTCCATAGTGCAGCCTAGGTTTTTGACTATATTGGAGGGAGAGGGGTAGTGGGCTGAGGGAGGGGGGACATGGGAGTGGTTTTGGGAGAAGGGCAGTGTTGCCGCACACAATGATTTTTGTTTTATCAGAGGAGGTGATTACGGTGTGCAGTCATAATGTCAAAAAAAATAATGTCGAATTACAAAAATGTCGAAAAAATAATGTCGAAAAAATAAATTTTTGAATGCTTTATTTTTTTATTTACATTTTTTTTTGGGGTTCCACAAGTAAAAAAAAAGTTAAAACAGAAAAAAGGGGGGTTGGGAGGGAACCCCCTCATTTCGAACAAAAAACAAAGAAAAACAGACATTCGAAAAAAATGATTTCGACATTATGTTTTCGACATTTTGACTTTCGACATTATGTATTTCGACATTATGACTATAAACCAGTGATTACATGTCATCCATCGGTCAATATCACAGAGGCAAGCTTCAAGGTCAGGACGTGGGTTGGTGCATGCTTTAGGGATTCCTAGGATAATTTGGGTATCACCAGCGTAGTTGTAACAGGAGAGGTTGCGCACGTGGATGATTCCTGGTAGAGTGGTCAGAAAGGGGTTGAAAAGGAGAGCAGAGAGTCATGCGCCTCGGGATGTCCAGTGTTCACAGGGCGAGCAGTTGAGACAACAGGAGATAGAAAGGCAATTTGTTTCCTGTTGCTGAGGAAAGATGCAATCCATTTGAGTGCCGAGCCATGGATTCCAAGGGAGTGGAGGTGGTCAAGGAGGATTGAATGGTTAACCGTGTCAAATGCTGCAGAGAGATCAAGGAGTATCAGCGCTGCACGTCCCTCAGAGTCTGCCGCAACCTTTAGATCATCCCAGATCGAGATCAGAGTGGTTTCTGTTCCATGTCGAAGTCCTGAAGACTGATTGCGCAGGGTCGAGGAGTTTGTTGGATTCTACAAAGCAGTTGAGCTGGGAGTATGCAGTCCGGTCAATGAGTTTGAGATGCCTTTTTTAGAAGTGGTGTGACATGCACTATTTTAAAGGCTTCTGGGAAGATGCCAGAGGTGAGGGAGTCATTTAGTATGGCTCTTGCATGTTCTCCTGTGCAGGTAGAGAGTATATTTCTTTCAGAAAAGAGGCGGGGTAGGGGTCGAGGGGTGATCCAGAGGGTCTGCTGGCTGTTAGTAGGTCAAGGAACTCAACTATGGAGATGGGTTTGAAAGAGGCGAAGGTTGGTAGAGTGGGCATCGGGGCACTTGGATCAGGAGGGGTTGTGTAGGGTAGGGTGTCAGCACAGACAATTTGGAGTTAAAGGTTGCTGTTCTGTCAAGTGCGGTGTTGTAGAAATGCAGTGAGTTGGAGTCGCAGAGTGATTGTGTGGGAGTGGATTGGTCCGAGGAGCAAGTAGGTTTCACAAATTCAGAGATGATCTTGTGGCTGACCACAGTGGTGCTACTGGAAGGACTGTGGATGTCTGCAAATAATAGTCCTCCAATGAATTACTGTGCCACTGGCCCTTACAGATTTACATATTCCACTCCATAAAAATATAATTGAAGCCAATTATTTCAGACATGACCTCATAGTGGGGTCATCATACTCTGTATTTGACCTGAAAAAACCCTCATGGGTAACCTCTTGCATTAATCACCACCCACTCCAAATGGTATTACCAAGTGAGTGTGTGGGTAAAACATAATCCAAAATATCTATACTACCCACATTTTATGAAAAACTTAGACCGAAGGTATACAATTGTGCCCTTTGAAAGTACCATAATAGTGGTCTTATCTGTATAATCTTTATCTGTAGCCGGTCCGATAGCACAGCGAGTAAAGCGCTCGCTTTGACATCTGTGCAGAGTCTGCTAACGTAGGTTTGAGTCCCGGCAGGGCCAAACTCAGCCTTTCATCCTTCCAAAGTCGACAAACGAGCAACACACATGGTAATAATAAGCAGCACTCAGATACCTGAGGGTTTGTAGCGCTATATAAATGCTAAATTATTATTATTATTATTATTAAATTAGTCATGCAGCACTTACTGAAATGATCAATTTTCCATCTAAAGCCAATTGTAATCTTGTTGAGGATAATATTTGTCCTCCTTCATTTGAGAACACATGGGGGAGGTGCATGAGAGGCAAATTAAATATGAGGTGAGTTCACACATCACTGCAGAAGGCTGGTCCACAAATGGCATCATTTAGTTGTCGTTTTCATACACACCCCAGTATATGTATGGTGTGACGGATTGCCATCTGGCGAGGGTGTGACGCAGATAATTCTGTTGCTGAAAGGGGAGTCTGCTAATCACACGCCCTTTCATAAAGCTCAGTGCCAAAAACATAAAGCATAGTGTGTTCATGTGTCATTTACTGTGGGGCTCTGTTTTCTTGCTCCATTTCCTACAGAACAAGACAATAAGGGTATGATGGAAGAAGGTAAGGGTCATCTTTCACTTCATTTCATCCACCCATCCCATATTCATCTTTCCCTTTCATCCCTTACTTTCATCAGTCTCTTTTAATGCTCACTTTCATCTTTATCCACACATTTCATCCTTCCGTCCTTCTAATCCCCAAATATGCCATTCCCTATCCCTTTCATTCTTGTATCCCTCCTTTTATCCCTTCTTTCCATCACTCACTTATTTGCATTCCTCCCATTCAATCCTTATTTTTCTTCCATCTTTCACTTTCATAACTTGCATCTCCCCACCCTCCCCTTCATCTCCATCCCTCCATATTACCCCTTCCATCACTGCATTTCATCCCTTCCTCCCTTCATTTCATCACTCCTTCATGCTTTCATCTCTTCCTCCATTTCACTGCTCCATTGTATCCCTCTGCTTAATCACTCTGTTCCTTTCATCAAGTCACCCCTCCTTTGCATCTCTTCAGCCTTTTCTTTCATTGCTTCATCCATCCATATCATCCCTTTTATCAACCACCGTCATCCCTCCTAAATCCCTTTCATCCCAGTCAATTTCATTCCTCCCTCTCCCTCTTCAATCTGCCCTTCCTTCCCATTTCACACTCTGTGTCATCCATCTCTTTAATCCTTACATCCCTTCCGTTCACTCCTCCATCACTCACTTTCCTCCCTCAATGACCATTTCTCATTAAGTACATTCCTATCATGCATCCATTCCTTCTTCCCTTTCATTACTGCCTTTTGTCCCTTCATCCCTCGTTCACCCCTCCCTTTCATCTTGCATTCCTTTCTTTTCATCCAACCCTTTAATCACGTCCACCCTTTCGTTCCTCTCTTACTTTCCCCCTCTCACATGAAACCCTCTTTTTCTTTCATTCCCCATTTCATTCTTGCATTTCACCCCTCTCTCTTATCCTTTCCTTATACCCCCTACATCAATCCCGTTCACCCCTTCATCATTCCATCACACACTTTCATCCCTTTTTTCATCCTCCCCTCCCTTCCTCCTTTTCATATTTCCCTTTCATCGCTTCCTCCCTTCATTGCTTCTCTTCTCTCTCTTTCCTCTGTTCAACCACTCATTTCATCCATTTCATTTAGCACTCTCATGCCTGCATCAATCACTTCCATTCCCTTTTTCCCTCTCATTCATCCCAATCTTCATACCTTTCATATGTCGCTTTCTTGTCTTTCATCCCTCTTTTTCATGTCTTCATTTAATATTTCTCTCCCTCCATTTGATCTCTGCCTTTCAACCTTTTAATTCTCTGTTCCATTAAATTATTATCATTATTATTATTAGGGTATTCATTCAGCGTGGACATAGGTTTGGGATGCAAAAGAGCGCTTTACAGTCAAAGTGGGAAGACCATGGTGTGGGAAGCAGAGAAACAATGGAGGCTATATGGAATATGTGCTGGGCTAATACCCCGTCCAAAAAACGACTTTAAAACTGTTTGCACCCTAAAGGAAGACCCGGTGGGCAAATAGCGATCACTCTACCTTTGGGGGCTCATAGGGCCGGTTCCAGCCCTGAGCTGTTGCCAGAGCTCTTGCTTCACTTGGACATACATACGTCTCTGGATGGTGGACCATTAACAGTCCTCTAGGCCCTGGATGCAGGATTGATCACTATATACTTTAACTATATATCACAAAACACAATCAAAGTTCTTGTTCCTACTATATCTTTCGTTATTTCAATGGGATTTGTGGTTTGATTGTTGTTCTAGGTTGCATTCTGAGTTATGTTCTGGTTCGATGGGACGGACATTGGATTTTTGTTCTTGTTTGACATTTACTGTAGATGTGGAAACTTTATCATTTTTTGTAAAAAGAAATGTTGTGTCCTCTATACCATGACAGTTTCACATGTATTTTCATTCCCTTGACTTTTGTCATACAATAGAGTAATTCATTGTTAGGAAAGATTTCATATTTGTAGGTAATTTTCCTTCCATGTGGCAACCCCCAAACTTTTTGCTGATGTTTTACCCCCTGATCTAGACTGTGCCAGAGAAGCGTAGCCTTCCGCCGCACTCCTCTGGGCTTTCACTCCATTCTTAAGGGGAAACTGACATGCCCTTAAGACAGTCAGTACCGGGAGACTTTGTTTCCCTTAGTCCTTTCCTCATGTTGCAGCTTTTGAGCAACATGAAACCAGAGTGCACCGTAACTTACATTACCGCACTCTTGGGTCTCTAGTCATTCCAAAGGCCCTAGAAACTCTCGCTGGACTTATCATGAAATGTGCAAGTGTGTCACGGACGGGACTTGTGGCAGCTATCGTTTCTTTGTGTTTTGAACCCCTTTTTGCCATGTTAACCGCGCTTCCCGCGTTTGGCCCAAATGGGTGGCCTGCCCTCCAAAATGGCCATGCCACAAGGTTCTTTGTCCTGTTGGCTGACCGTCTTGTCCCTTCACCTTCCCCCAGGTCGAGCTGACCCGGGGTAGTCCTTATTTGGTCATGCACTTTCCCGTGAAACACAACGCTTTCGTGGACTTCTGCATGCTTTGTGTGTGCCTCCAGGATGTGGGCTGGGATGTCTGTTCCCAATACACATCCTGGGTGCCAGAGAGTCTAGAGTGTCCTAAATGCCTGGGACCACCGCGGTCCGTGATAGGTCCACGTATGGTGTGAGTGTTTGTGAGCGGATCTCCCATTGGGCCCTCTCCGTTTTTGGTGCGAAGGGAACTCTGGATAAGAGGAGGCTGAAAACCCCACTACCATGTCGATCTCCTGAGTTCTCACGAACAAAGGATAAGGAGCCAAGTATCCTGCAACTAAGAAGCTGAGTCGAGAAATCGCTGGTGATCCGCTGAAGGTTTGGCACCCTGCACTGCTGTCCACCTGCGAGACCACTCGGCCTCTGATCGAACGAGAAGGTCTGCAGAGGTGCTTCGACCCTTTCGAATAGTGGGAACAACTATTCTCAGCATCTTCATCAAATCCTGTACGTAAGCCTTCGGAAGCGTCCCTGGGCCATCCAGTGGACTTACCAGCCTACACAGGAACCGTGCTCTGTCACCGCCGTCTGGCTTACTGCTAAAAACGTGTCCTCGGCACTCTCACATGATTTGTACACTTGGCGTTCCCAGGTCTGAAGTGAGACGTGTGCTTTGGGACCGGAATACACGCGGTTGCCCTGCTGTGGTAACAGTCTGTGCGTGTTCGCTGCTTTTGGGACACCCTCGACCCTGACTCCTGCTGTCGGGGAAGCTACACGGCGTCGATACATCCTGCTGATCGCATCTGAACCTGCCAGTACCGAAAAGGAAATGGAGAACCCTGGGTCTGCCTGCATCGGGGACCGGTGAGTAGTCAATACCCTAACCGGTCGGCCTCCCGCAGGAGCCTGTGGCTTTCCATCACTGTCGTAAAGAGCAACCCTTTTCCACACTCGCGCCCTGCTTCTGCCTACAAGTGGAGGCCGTGCTTGAGTAGCGGGGATCTGTTCATCATCGTTTTGTTCACCTCTCTGAACTGCCTGATTTCCCTGAAGAGACTCCCCTTTGCCCGTTGGCACCCGCGTGTGCAGGTACTTTTGAGCACAAGGCTCCACTCTTCGTAGGGCTCAGACTTCCTTCCAGTTAGGTGGCCTCTGATGTCGAACTGGGTCTAACGATTACTTGCACTGCCTGTTTTCCTCCCCATTTGGTGGTCTGCATATTTCGTGCTTCTAATTCCTTAGACCCCTTGGTCTTTTATATATATTGTATTGCTTGTGATGTGTTGGTTTATTGGAGTTTTACCGTGATTCTTTACTATGGTCAATGTTACAAAGGCCTTGTAATAAATGAGTCTATATTTTTAATATAACACCTGTATGGAGTAATTTGTAAGCGTCCTTGCTTTGTGTGCGCATTGCGGGCTTTCAGTCACCCTCACCCCTTTTGAGACCTAGTCCTGACCACCCTGATTGGTTTGGCTTGTCCAGAGGTTACCCTGTTCCAAGAAACTAGGCTGGCCTTCTGAACCTCTGCCCCTAAAGGACAGAGTTCAGAAATCCATCTTAACAAATTGGTGTACAGTGGTGGGATTCGACTGAAGGTATCCAGTGTTGCGCACGAGCGAGGGCATTTCAAGTTATTCCTAACAGGACACGTAGTGAATTGTCGTAGTATAACTTTTTAAAGGCCATAGTCCTATTGAAACAGTATGGAAACAAGTACCTTGTTAACTTTAAATGCTTCTAAATCCGAAACATTGAAAAAGATGTGTGCTGAAAGAGGTGTCTCCTCGCAAGGCACAAAAATGGAAATGATCCAAAGAATCATGGCGTGGCAAGAAGCTCAGCTTAGCGCTATAGCTTCAGAGGACAGTGCAGAAGGAGGTGGGGCTGCTCTCACTGGTAGAACTGACAGTTCTGCCGCTGCACTGGTCCACCGCGACCATGAGGACAGGGAGGATGAAATGTCCAATGTTTCCTCTGCCAGTGCTGATGGGGAAGCCATGCATGGATTCAAGAAGCAACAGCTGCTGTTTAGGCAGAAGGAGCTTGAGTTCATTATGGCCAAACTCCAGGAAGAGCTTAAGTTCAATAGGGCCAAGCTAAAGATCGAACAGGCAAAAAACAGAAAGATAGGGATCACCAGTTGGAACTGGCCAAGCTTCAAGTTGCCAATGGATCCAAGGCTCCTGGACATGGGCTGGGGACTCCTCTCATCCAAGGTTTCCAAAAGATCTGCTCAGTGTGAATGAGTAAAAGGATGATATTATGGACTGGCAGAATACATTTGAGTATGCATGTGAAGTTCAACATTCTGCATGCAGTGCCATTATGGAAATGTCGAAGGCTGAGCGAGCAGATTTTGCAATGTTGAAACAAACTCTCATTTTAAAGTTTGGAAAGACCCCTGCCCAATATTTAAAATGATTACGAGAGTATAAGAAAAAAGAAGGTGGTACTTGGGTATCTTATGTAACCGAATCATTAAAAAACTTGACTGGCTGGATCGAAGGTTATAAGGTTTCTACCTTTGAAGGTATGATAAGGCTTGTCATGCTGGAACATATTTTTGCATCTTCTTCCCCTGAGCTTAAGCAGCATTTGGCAGATTCTAAGAAGATAGATCCAAAGAAGCTTGCCATTGCAGCAGAGTTGTGGGTATCACATTGATTGTCCCATAAGGACAAGACTCATCCTGGTAAGCAGGAGGAAGGGAAAAAGTCCAAAGATAAGGAGGGTGGAGAAACTGAAAAATCTCCTTCTCAAATGGGCCACAAAAAGAAAAATAAGGGTAAGACACAAGAGAACTCACAGGGTAGTGGAGGTCAGCCTCCGAAACAGAACTCTGGTTATAATAAGCCTCCCTATGTAAACAGACCCACTGGATCTTGTTTTGCTTGTGGAGCAACTGACCACGTGAAGGGGGATCCAGATGTAAGGTCAAAACCTTGGGGGTCCACTCTGCTAATCTGGCCTTCTCCTCCTACGAGGAAGAAGAGATTCCCGGAGCATCCTTCTCCTCAAGACTCCTTCCCCAGTGGGATAGAAGCTGAGGTAGTTTTAGTTTCCCTGGGTTCCTGGTTGCCTAAAGTCGCAGAGGCTTATGCTAGGATTCCAGATAACACCAAGCACTACTTTAAAGACAGTGTGCTGATCAATGGCGTAGATACTCCAGCTCCTAGGGATAGTGGGTGCAGTCGAACTGTAGTGGATTCTACCTTGGTAGACTCAGAGGAAGTTGCCAGAGCTACTCTGATGCCCACTAAGTTGGCTGACGACCCACCTCTCATGTTCCCAGTAATACCTGTAAATCTTACTATTAATGGTACAGCAGTCAGGATTCCAGTGATCATTCAGAGAAGCGTACCAGGAAAGGACTTGTTGGGCAATGATCTCCGAGCGTTAGGGCTCGTGGGAGACACTGCTGACAGACCCTGCACAAGGTCTCAAACAAGGGCAGCACTGACCAAGATCAGTGAGCTGCTCCAGCCAAAGGGGAAACCCAAGGCTAAAGGAGTCAGAAAACCAAAACGAGGGAAAGAAAATATTCCCCCGAACTCACCTACCACTGCGGTGGAGGAAGTTGGTCAATCGCCCGGACCTGACGAGAAGGTGGCGATACCTGAAGTATTTGACCCGAATGACCATCCTGAACTAAACGACTTGTTAGTAGAAGGTGGTCCTGACAGGGAAGAATTCAGTAAAGGCCAACGTGAGTGCCCATCTCTGGAAGGCCTAAGGAGACAGGCCTGCTCCCAGCTTGAGGGTGAACCTCCTGGGAAGCATCGGATTTATTGGGAAGATGGACTCCTGTATAGTGAGCCCACAGAGTCTACAGAAGGAGACCATAGGAGGTTGGTGGTTCCCCTTGCTGTAAGACCCTTTCTCCTGCAGTTGGCGCATGAATCGCCCCTTGCTGGTCACCTTGGTATTAAGAGGACCAAGCAAAGGTTATCCATGCACTTCTACAGGCCCAAGATGGGGGTGCAAGTAGAAAGTCACTGCAGGAGTTGTGCCTCCTGCCAGTTATCTGGTAAGAGTGGCTCAACAATCCAAGCTCCATTGGTACCACTCCCAGTTGTGGGAATACCATTCGAAAGGGTAGGGATCGACATTGTTGGTCCCCTTGACCCGCAAACATCCTCAGGCAATAGGTTTATCCTGGTGCTGGTCGACCATGCTACCAGATATCCTGAACTGCCAAGTCAGTTGCAAAAGCGTTACTTGGCATCTTTACTAGGATTGGCTTCCCTGAAGAAGTTGTGTCTGACCAAGGCAGCAACTTTATATCGAAGTAGATGCAGGCTACGCGGAAAGAATGTGGGGTCACCTACAACTTCTCTTCCGCATACCAACCCCAGACCAATGGTCTGGTGGAACGGTTCAACAGAATGTTAAAGAGTATGATTGGGGCTCTGGAAGAACCCAAAAGAAGAAAATGGGATCTTCTTTTACCATGCTTACTGTTTGCTTACCGAGAGGTACCACAGGAGGGTGTTGGCTTCAGCCCCTTCGAACTTCTGTTTGGTCACCCTGTATGGGGACCCTTAGCCATAGTCAAGGAGGGATGGGAGATGCCCACTCCCCCTATTACTACCAACGTAGTAGACTATGTGTTAGGGCTCAGAAAACGGATGGTACTCCTGATGGGTCTGGCTAGTGACAAGTTGAAGGCAGGACAAGCCCTGGTGAAACATTGGTCTGACCAGAAAGCTTCCCTCATCAACTTCACACCTGGTCATCAAGTCCTGATCATGAATCCCATAAGGCCTAGAGCCTTACAGGATAAATGGTCAGGCCCTTACACAGTGGTGAATGCCCTGGGTGAGGTCAACTATTTAGTGGACCTTGGAAGGCCTGGACTGGCTCCAAAAGTGTTCCATGTAAATAGGATGAAGGCTTTCATCCCAAGAGTCGAAATCGCAGCACTGCTACTGGCTTCAGATGTTGAGGAAGAGGAGTCTGAACCTCTCCCCGACCTGTTCCAAAGCGGTCCTTCAGATAGCTCCTTTGATGGTGTCCGAGTGGCCCCTCACCTGACTTCGGATCAGCAGGCTGAGGTGAAAAGTTTGCTTAGGCAATTATTCTCCCTGTTTCCACAGTCCCCTGGTTTGACACCTTGGTGCAAACATAACATAGACACAGGAGACAGCGTACCTACCAAAAGTAGAGGATACAGAATGTCAGACAAAGTACGGTCTTACATTAAGACAAAGGTCAACAAAACGTTAGCTCTTGGGGTGATTGAACCCTCTAGCAGTCCTTGGTCCAGTCCTGTGGTTTTGGTTCCAAAGGCAGGTACTTCTGAATTGAGGTTCTGCGTGGATTACATGGCTCTGAATGCTGTCACCAAGACAGATGCACACCCCTTGCCTCAAACAGATGAGCTGGTGGATACCTTGGGTGTCTCCAAGTAACTCAGCACGTTTGACCTCACTGCAGGCTATCGGCAAATAGCCCTAGCAGAACATGCCAAGGAGAAGACAGCGTTCTCAACTCCAGATGGTCTTTACCAGTTCAGGGTAATGCCGTTTGGGTTGAAGAATGCACCTGCCACTTTTCAGAGGCTTGTGGATCATGTGTTAAATGGGTTGGATGAATTCTGTCTTGCATATCTGGATGATATAGCAGTTTTCAGCGCCACCTGGGAAGACCATGTGAAACACCTCGGGATTGTGCTACAGGCTCTTCAGAAAGCACACTTGACCATAAAGGCTAGTAAATGCCAAATTGGACAAGGCTCTGTGGTTTACCTTGGACATGAAGTAGGTGGAGGGAGGATACAGCCTCTACCCAGTAAAGTCCAAGCAGTACAAGACTGGCCTACCCCCACTACACAGACCCAAGTGAGAGCCTTCTTAGGACTCACGGGGTATTACCGCAACTTCATGGCAGACTATGGTACAATAGCTGCCCCCCTGACTGCTCTCACCACTCCGAAGAAACCCAAGAAGGTAACTTGGACCGACGAATGTGAGAAGGCCTTCAATGGCTTAAAAGACTCCTTGTGCCAGGCCCCTGTTATCAGGGCCCCTGATTACCAAAGACCTTTTATTGTGCACACAGATGCCTCTGACACTGGGATAGGAGCTATACTATCGCAAGTAGATGAGAAGGGTAAGGAACACCCTATTGGTTTCATTAGTCGCCAGCTTAAGGACAGAGAGCTCAGATGGTCCACAGTAGAAAAATAATGTTTCTCTGTTGTGTGGGCCTTACGGAAGCTGAGGCCCTACCTCTATGGGACCCACTTCACTGTGCAAACTGACCACAAGCCCTTAAATTGGCTAATGAACATGAAGGGAGAGAATCCAAAGTTGCTTAGGTGGTCCATAAATCTGCAAGGCTTTGACTTCACTATTGAGCATAGGCCAGGTGTCCAACATAGCAATGCTGATGGGTTATCCAGAATGTTTAACTACCTGAACAAGAAACTCATCCAGGGGTGGATTAGTTCCCCCTGTCCTTAGTCTGGGAGGGGCGAGTGTTAGGAAAGATTTCATAATTGTAGGTACTTTTCCTTCCATGCAGCAACCCCCAAACTTTTTGCTGTTGTTTTACACCCTGATCTAGACTTTGCCAGAGAAGCGCAACCTTCCGCCGCATTCCCATGGGCTTTCGCTCCATTCTTACGGGGAAACTGACATGCCCTTAAGACGGTCAGTACCGGGAGACTTCGTTTCCCTTAGTCCTTTCCTCATGTTGCAGCTTTTGAGTAACATGAAACCAGAGTGAACCGTAATTTACATTACCGCACTCTTGGGTCTGTAGTCATTCCAAAGGCCCTAGAAACTCTCGCTGGACTTACCATGAAATATGCAAGTGTGTCATGGACGACACTGGTGGCAGCTATCGTTTCTTTGTGTTTTGAACCCCTTTTTGCCATGTTAACCGCGCTTCCCGTGTTTGGCCCAAATGGGTGGCCTGGCCTCCAAAATGGCCATGCCACAAGGTTCTTTGTCCTGTCCGCTGACTGTCTTGTCCCTTCACCTTCCCCCAGGTCGAGCCGACCCGGACCAGTCCTTATTTGGTCATGCAGTTTCCCGTGAAACACAATGCTTTCGTGGGCTTCTGCATGCCTTGTGTGTGCCTCCAGGATGTGGGCTGTGTTGTCTGTTCCCAATACACATCCTGGGTGCCAGAGAGTCTAGAGTGTACTGAATGCCTGGGACCACCGTGGTCTTTGATAGGTCCACGTATGGTGTGAGTGTTTGTGAGCGGATCTCCCATTGGGCCCTCTCTCTTTTGGTGTGAAGGGAACTCTGGATAAGAGGAGGCTGAAAACCCCACTACCATGTCGATCTCCTGAGTTCTAACGAACAAAGAATAAGGAGCCAAGTATCCTGCAACTAAGAAGCTGAGTCGAGGAATCGCTGGTGACCCGCTGAAGGTTTGGCACCCTGCACTGCTGTCGTCCTGCGAGACCACTCGGCCTTTGATCGAACGAGAAGGTCTGCAAAGGCGCTTCGACCCTTCAGAATAGTGGGAACAACTATTCACGGCATATTCACCAAATCCTGTAGGTAAGCCTTCGGAAGCGTCCCTGGGCCATCCAGTGGACTGACCAGCCTACACAGGAACCTTGCTCTGTCACCACCATCTGGCTTACTGCTAAAACCGTGTCCTCGGCACTC
The DNA here is from genome assembly GCF_040938575.1 of Ambystoma mexicanum. NCBI lineage: Eukaryota > Metazoa > Chordata > Amphibia > Caudata > Ambystomatidae > Ambystoma > Ambystoma mexicanum. The sequence goes on from NC_090927.1 coordinate 398,970,248, forward strand.
TCACACGATTCGTACACTTGGCGTTCCCAGGTCTGAAGTGAGACGTGTGCTTTGGGACCGGAATACACGCGGTTGCCGAGTTGCCCTGCTGTGGTAACAGTCTGTGCGTGTTTGCTGCTTTTGGGACACCCTCGACCATGACTCCTGCTGTTGCAGAATCTACACGGCATCAAGACATCCGGCTGATTGCATCTGAACCTGCCAGTACCGAAACGGAACCGGAGAAACCTGGGTCTGCCTGCATCAGGGGCCGGTGAATAGTCAATACCCTAACCGGTCGCCCTCCCGCAGAAGCTTGTGGCTTTCCATTGCTGTCGTAAACAGCAACCCTTTTCCGCACTCGCGCCCTGCTTCTGCCCACAAGTGGAGGCCGCGCTTGAGTAGCAGGGATCTGTTCATCATCGTTTTGTTCACCTCTCTGGACTGCCTGATTTCCCTGAAGAGACTCCCCTTTTCCTGTTGGCACCCGCGTGTGCAGGTACTCTTGAGCACTAGGCTCCACTCTTCGTAGGGCTCGGACTTCCTTCCAGTTAGGTGGCCTCTGATGTCGAACTGGGTCTAACGATTACTTGCCCTGCCTGTTTTCCTCCCCATCTAGGTGGTCTGCATATTTCGTGCTTCTAATTCCTTAGACCCCTTGGTCTTGTATATATATTGTATTGGTTGTGATGTGTTGGTTTATTGGAGTTTTACTGTGATTCTTTACTATGGTCGATGTTACAAAGGCCTTGTAATAAATGTGTCTATATTTTTAATATAACACCTATCTGGAGTAATTTGTAAGCGTCCTTGCTTTGTGTGCTCATTGCGGCTTTCACTCACCCTCACCCCTCTTGAGACCTAGTCTTGACCGCCGCCATCGCTACCCTGATTGGTCTTGCTTGGCCAGAGGTTACCCTGTTCCAAGAAACTAGGATGGCCTTCTGAACCTCTGCCCCTCCAGGACAGAGTTCAGAAATCCATTTTAACATTCATATATAAAATGCCTCTTCTCATGCATGAGAGTGGCGGCTACTGTGACAGCAACAGCTATGAACTGGAGGCTTCCAGTCCTTCAAGATGAGGTAGCAATACCCTTGAGATGAATGGGGATGCAGAAGTTACTCAAACATCAATAATCGAAACGACTCAGGTAGTTGGTAAAAGGGTAACTGTTTTAATATCAATTATCTAAAACCGCGAGTACTAAACACATCAACGGACGTCTCAGCACATGATCTCTCAATGCATCTTAAAAAAGGCATTCGTTTACAGCAACAACTCATCATTGATGATGTCAACCTATGTATTACTAATGCCATCCTACATGACAAACTACAAAAACCTAGTTGCTATTGTGATTGGGTGTAAGGGAACATGCAAGTATGCGTTCCATACTAGCCTTAAACAGTTCACTATGAACGTCACTAAATACACAACGTTTCATTGGCTACACAAACTATAGGATGATGAATCACGCGTCCCCCTACCATTTGTTGGCACTCTACCCTCTGCTTTTCCACCTACGTTAGCATCATGCAGACTGGGCTTCCAGCTGCTGGTGAGCTAGTCTTTAACCATAACTTCCCACCAATTATAATAATCATCTATCATCACCTCAGTGGTCTGCTGTCAATTAGGACTTTGAACTTGTCCTTGGGAGTGTTGTTTTGCTCTGGGGACTTCAGGGGAGTGAAGGCACGCTCTGCCTTCATGCGTAGGTGTGGTCATCATGCTCGTCCAACTTCATCCTTCCAGTTGACTGAAGAACACAAGATCGAGCTCTTAGTGCATTTTAAATACTATTTTCTAATAGACCTCTGACATCTTCCTTGTTTTTGTCCATAAAACAAACAGACAAACTGACATACTCGACCGGCCACATATATCTCAGTCTTTTCTTCAAACACTTGTCCTACCCCTAAAAAATACCCAAATTTGGATGTGACCAGTCCTCTTTAAACTTGTCTTTAACCAAGTTCGTGGCCTACGTCACCCATAAATAGGGCCCTCGGAACGGTTCCTTCTGTTACATCTTTACGATGCAGGAAACTGGGTGTACTCTTTATCATGGCCTCTCCTCACGATACCTCATAATTGCTTGGCCTCTCCTCAAATCAATTACTTAATATCTCAATTGCGTGGCCTCTCCTCAAGTCAATTTCTCTAATATTCAACACTCATCGTTCTCAGGTTACTTTACCCCATCCTTCCTCCGTTACTCGTTTTTTCCCTTATCACTTTCTTCACTCAGTGCCCATTCACAATTTTGCCACCTCACTGTTTTTACTCACCATTCGCTTTTTCGACTTCCGACTCTCGGGATCGTCCACCTCTTTACCAGCCTCTTCAACCTTCCGTTCGTTCAGCTTCCTGTAGATGCCGGGAGGGGATTCTGTCTGAAATCAGGGGACCCGTCTCACCAAAGCTTTCAAGCCTGATAATTAAAATAAATTCTGCTATCTACAGGGAGCTTCATGTCCTTTCAGCTGAATGGCAGAGGTTGTGCGATATTTCCCGAACCCCAAAGCCTACTCTCGCGATGGATTGTAAACCATCCTCTTCTACCAAGTGAACTGGAGGCTTCCAGCCCTTTAAAACGACATAGCAATACCGTTGGGATGAATGGGGATGCAGAAGTTACTCAAACATCAATAATCAAAATGAGTTAGGTAGTTGGCAAAAGGGTAACTAATTCAATATCAATTATCTAAAACAGGGTGTACAACGGATAACAATGGACGTCTCAGCACATGATCTCTAAATGCATCTTAAAAAAAGCATTCTTTTATAGCAAAATATCATCATTGATTACATCAACCTATGTATTAATAACGTCATCCTACGTGGCAAACTACAAAAACCTAATAGCTATTGTGATAGGGTGTAAGGGAACATCAAAGTATACGTTGCATACTAGTCTAAGAACGTGATAGGCTTCTTAACATCAGGTGGGACAACTAAGCCCTCCCCTTAAACAGATAACTATGAACGTCACTAAATACATGAAGTCCCATTGGCTACACAAACTATGGGACGCTTAATCACGCGGCCCCCTACCATTGGTTGGCACTCTACTCTTCTTCAGTACTTTCCACCTAAATTAGCAGCATGCAGACTGGGCTTCCAGGTGCTGGTGAGCTAGTCTTTAACCATAACTTCCCACCAATTAGCATAATCATCTATCATCACCTCAGTGGTCTGCTGTCAATTAGGACTTTGAACTTGTCCTTGAGAGTGTCCTTTTGCTCTACAGAATTCAGGGGAGTGAAGGCACGCTTTGCCTTCATGCATAGGTGTGGTCGTCATGCTCGTCCAACTTCATCCTTCCATGGGACTGAAGACCACAAAATCGAGCTCTTAGTGCATTCCAAATACTATTTTCTAATAGACCTCTGACATCTTCCTTGTTTTTGTTCATGTCTTCTGAACAGGAGTTTCGTTCTTTCACATGATTTGTAGCCAATGTCTGCTCACCCCAGCCTAATATGGCCTTGGCTATTTGGCTCATCCAGCTTTGCCTTTCTGAGTTTCACTCCTGTTATTCAATTGTTTATAACTGTGACACACTGGAAAAGAGGCCTCCCTTCTTTATCCCAGCTCTGCTATAATACGTAGTGGAAACATCCATTCTTTACTCACTCATATGTATATGTATATGTTGGTGCATGCCGCAATCTATTCATTATAAATCTAGCCTCAAGAATGCTTCATCTGCTTGCATTCCTTTGCATATGTACATGTGAAAAATGACTTGATATATTCACCAGTTCTGTAGCATAGGTTTCTTCATCTTGATCCCAAGACAAGATGTCACTTATCTTCGATACTTTCTTGATGCCTTATAGAATATCTTAATTCTCTTGTCTCTGCATCTCTTCTATGTACGTCAGCTCGGCTTTGTGTTTAGTTACCATTCTTCTTTGGCATTCACGTGCTCTGCTTCTTCTGGGAAATTCATTCAAGTGGCTATCATACTGTCTCATATGCAGATATGGTTTTCTCAATGGGAACCTTGCTTCTAGGATTCTCCTTGGTATCTGTATCTTCAATGGTTTTACTTGTGTCTCACACTCTGGTTCCCAACATATAGGCAATATGGGCGAGGTGGTTGAGGTGGCGGTACTTAGCTCCTTCTCTACAGCTACACATATTTTTATTTTAGAGAGGTCACGTCGAATCTCTATCTTGACTAATACGTTACACATTCATTCTTATTATGATTTAACTATATGGGAAGACAATGACCTTTTGGCTCCTCCCCCGCATTGCACCATGCAGAATGTCAAACTGTCGTTTTCATGAAGGAGCAAGAGTGAGCATAGATAGGGGAGACCTGTGCTTGTGCTAAATGGAGACACTCAGCACGTGCTGCTGTTTCTCAGACTCAGGCACAGCATATGAGCATGTTCCTTAAGTTTTACATCATTTTGCCCACCTGAAACCAATAATGTGCTTACTCTTTGTTTCTCATTTCATTGAAGTTTGGACAGCCTATCTTGCCAACTTTTCTTGTTTTCAGGAGGTTTGTGCCTGAAATGCTGAGTGTGAAATCTGAAGACTTCTTTCCACGTTAATGCTATAAGTGGCAAGAGAAAAGGGACCAGCAAAGTGAATGAAAAAATAAAAATATCCCACAATGCCATCCAGGTAAATATTAAATTAAATGTAAACCCTTTTGTGATTTTAAAATGATTGCACACATTTCTCAAATGCTCGCTTGGAAGTATCAGAGATGTTAAATTCTGAAAAGGCCCAGTTCTTGCAAATCATTGTGGGAGATATAAACGTTTTTTGTACCATCTGCACCCTGCTTTATGCTAAATGTAAAGAAAATAAACTACGGGGCGGATTTCCTCCAAACCAAAAAAGCATGTACACCTCAATGTCACATTTTTCATTTTTCAATATGGGAAAACGAATGCAAAAGGTTAAAACATCTTTTATTGGAGGATTGTAACTTTTGACTCGTTTGATGGAAATTGTGGCAAACTCTAATATTTTTTGCCACTCAGTTTTCAAATAGTCAAATGTTATTAGCTACTGAATTTTGGCAAAGTCAGTGTAATGTTATATTATGTCTGTTATGCTATCTGATGTATACTGGGTATCACGTCCTTTTGCCGACACCCATTTTTTCCGACGGGTCTTTTGCCACGGGTGTTTTGCCGAAAATTCCTATCGATATCTTTTGGGGGGGTGGGAAAGGGTACATAAAGGGTTGGGGGGAAGTTAAATTAAAAAATAATTAAATTAAGGGGTACTTGGGGGGAACCCCCCCAAAAATAATTGAACCAAAATTTCAATGACGTTTTTCAGCAAAACTCCCACAGCAAAACACATGTCGGAAAAAAGGGGGTCAGCAAAATGACACGGAATAGTATACTGCACCTAATCACTTTTGTAGTAGTTTCAGAGTACCTAGGCTTGTCCTTGGAGTGGCAGACTCTACGCCCGCCAGGGCTACGCTGACCGTAGTCTTCTGGGGGAAAGACAATGAGCGGGGGGCGGCGAGGGGTGGGTAAGATAAGAAAATGGAAAAGGTGGGAAGTAGATGTTACCAACAAAGGGAGGGAGGATTATAGCATGGACAGAATGGCTCGTTATAGCCTGGTTGCCTGTCAATCCTGCTAGGCGGAACATAGGTTCCATCGTTCCTCTTTAACATGCATTGTCCAAAGGTTGGGAATGGTGATGTCTATGTTTCATCTATTATTAAACACTTAAATGAAAATAAAAACAACATTGCTGGAACCTTAACTCATGATTTTGTATTGGATTGTTTTAGCATGTTAATGTGTTACTAGTGCTTTGTTTTTGTGTTGATGAGGTACGTTTGCTTGTTTATGCTTAGTGTGTGAATGTTAGTTATTGTTTGACATAGAATGTGCTATGACGATGGTAGTAAGAGTGAATCGTTTTGAAAGGTAGTTCTTTTTGTAAGCCTGGGTGTATGAGTTTATGTTGCTTAATTCAATGGGAAAAGAAGACTATCTCTGGAACCGTAGATGGTTCTCCTCAAGTTTCAGGGAGGCAGGAAGGCTGTTCCAGAGGGAGGCCCCTGCCGAAGAGAGAGATCTACCACCAACTTGTTGCTTGGAGAAGCGACTGACCCCAAGGGGTTTGGATGCGGATGAGTGAAGAGCTTGAGAAGGAAGATATTTAGGAAGAGAGAGTTGAAGGTATTGCGGCCCACGTCACCAGAAGGCCTTGTGGACAATGCAGAGGGTTTTGAACTTAATCCTTGCAGCCACTGGGAGCCAGTGAAGAGATTTCAGTCCTGGAGAGATACGATCCCTGGGCTTGAGGCCAAGGACAAGTCTTGCAGTCCTGTTCTGGATAAGTTGCAGAGGGCAGAGAGTAGAGGCAGGCAGATTTAGATAGAGGCTGTTACAATAGTCCAGCCTAGAGAAAACCAGGGCTCTGGAGACAGTGAGCTTCTGGGGGAAGGAGAGGAAAGGAAGGATACCTCTGAGGAGGTGCAACTGGTAGTGTGACTTCTTAGAGATTTCGGAGATGTGAAGAGATAAGGAGAGTGTGGAGTCGAAGATTACTCCAAGGTTTTTAGCCTTGCAGGTGGGAGCAGGAAGAGGGCCAAGGGAGGCAGGCCAGAGAGCTGCAGGGAAGGAGGGAGCGGGTGTGCCGATGAGTAGAATCCCGGTCTTACTGGCATTAAGGCAGAGGTCATTGGCAGCACACCACTCATGGATGGCAGACAGACAGTCAAAGATGAGGGAAGGAGAGGAGGAGGCCGGAATAGCCTAAAAATGAGCTGGGTATCATCCGCATAGCACAGAAAGTTGGGGCAAAGAGCGGCGATGTGGTGGGCAAGGAGTGCCAGGTATTGATTGAAAAGCCAGGGAGAGAGGTTAGACCTCTGGGGGACACCACAGGTAGAGATAAAGATATCAGAGAGGAATGACCCAAGTTGGACCTGGGAGGGTCGGTCGGAGAGGAAAGAAGTCAGCCACGTCAGAGCCTGACCAGTGGTACCCAGGTTATCACTGAGACGGTTGAGCAGGATGGCATGATTTACAGTGTCAAAGGCAGAAGAGAGATCAAGCAAGATGAGGAAGCACAGGGTGTTGGAGTCAAGGTTGGAGAGCAGGTCTTCACAGATGTTCAGGAGAACAGTTTCCGTGCTTCTGGCAGCTCTGAAGCCAGACTGATGGTCATGAAGACAACCAACAGATTCAGTGTGGAGATTAAGCTGGGAGATGGGCAGTTTCTCCAGGAGCTTGCCCAGAAAGTGAGTAATGGAGATTGGGCAATAGTTAGCCGGGCAGGAGGGGTCAGCAGAGGGTTTCTTAAGAAGAGGGTGCACAAGGGAGTGCTTCAGGGGGGATGGGAAGACTCCAGTGGCGAAGGAGTGATTGCAGAAATCAGCCAGGGCAGGAGCCAGGGAGTCGACGTGGTCTTTGATAGTGTTGGAGGAACAGGGGTGAACCTGTTTTGACAAGACTTTCATAGATCGGACTTGTCTAGAAACCTTTTCTACAGAGAAAAGGGGAAAGGCAAAGAAGGAGGGAGGGGTTGGTGGCTGCAGAAGGGCCAGCGGAAGCGCAGGGAAAAGAGGGAGGGAGGCGATAGGAGGAGAGTAAGGACAGGATGTCCTGAGTTTTAGAAATGAAGTGAGAATCCAGTGCCGTGCATAGGGCCTGGGAAGGGACAGGAGAGGTAGAGACTGCGGCAAGATTGGCCAGTTCCTTGCAGATTTTAAAGAGTTCAGCCGAGTTATTAGATGCTGCAGAGACGCGGGCTTGGATATGAGCTCTCTTCTTGGTGAGGACGGAGAGCCGGTATTGCCTTTGCAACAGGGGGCAGACCAGTTTGTCCGAGGATGAACATGAAGCACACCATTTCCTCTCGGCCACCCTGCACTTGCGTTTTAGGGTGACAAGGTCTGAGTCATACCAGGAGTTACACTTGGCTTTGGGCTTCAGGCAGATTCTCATGACAGGGGCAAGGATGTCAAGAGTATCAGATATAGAAGAGTGGAGCATGCAGAGGGCTGTATCAGGGTGAGAATCAGCCAAAGTGGGAGGACGAGGTGAGAAGGTGGCGGCGAAAGCCTCAACTGACATGTGCTTCATGGGTCGGATGACCGAGAAGGTGGGTGGCAGTGATGGAGGTGGCTTGGCCTGAGGGGTAGGGAGGGTGAGGTGGGAGGATAGGAGAAATTGATCACTCCAGGAGAGAGGAGAGAAGAGAGAGGGACAGAGAGGGGAACATCTGAGGAGATCAGAACATCGGGAGTGTGCTCTGCAGAGTGAGTCGGGCCAGAGGGGAGAATAGTGAGTGAGAGAGAGTCGCAGAGGTCACTAAAGGTCCAGAGGGAGGACAGGAGGCATCCATGTGGATGTTGAAGTCTCCAAGAAGGAGAAGTTGAGTGGTAGAGGCCAGGAGTGAGCAGGAGAGGTCTGCCCACTCAGAGAGGAAGGAGGAAATCTGACCAGGTGGCTGATAGATAGTGGCCAGAGTAAGGGAGTGGCTAAGGGAGAGAGAGAGCCTGCAGACGAGGCATTCAAACGAAGAGTAGGCTTGAGTAGGAGTGACAGTGGCAGGAATCCACTCGGGGAAGATCTGGGCATACACCACCATCAGAGCGGTTGGACCTGGGCACGGAGAGGATCTTGTAGCCATCAGGTAGGAGAATGTTAAAGCTAGTGACAGAGCCGGCCGTGAACCATGTCTCAGTGAGACCGAGGACTTCAAGGTCAAGTTCTTCCAGAAGGCGGCAGATATCAGAGGCGTGTTTGACAGCAGAGCGAGAGTTTAGAGTGGCAATATGGAGAAGGTTGCCATCCTTGAAGGACTTCTGGGGAGGGTACAGATCATAGGTACGCCCTTTGGAGGTGTAGCGGGAGTCCGAGAGGGGGCAGAGAGGGAGGGAGGAGGCAAGGTAGGAGGCAAGGTAGCTAAGGAGGAGGCAGAAGGGTGAGGTGAGATAGTCAGGGAGAGGCAGGTGGGGACAGCAGGATAAGAAAGGAAGTTGATGAGGCGTGTGAAGCATCTATCAAAGAGATCAAGGTTGGCCTGAGGGCCTTGGACCAAGACGGTCCCATTAGAGTAGACATTAATGATGACCTTAGAGGAATGGAAGGAGGCCAGGAGGGCGTCCCAACGGGTGCCACCATTAATGCGAGAAGAGGAGAAAGGAGAGTGCACAGAGACCGATATGAGTTGTCCATAGGTCTGGTGAAGGAACGACAAAGAGGATGTCAGTGAGAGTTTCCTTGGAGGAGGCACTGGTGTAGGTGCCAGCGATAGGGAGGCCTGGGTTGGAGACCAGGATGTCCTTTTTAAACTTCTTCCTACCAGACTTAGGGCCTCATCACGACCTCAGCGGTAACCCTTAAATCTGGCGGTAGCGCTATTACCGCCAGATTTAAGGGTCCGCCGAATCAGGGCCTCGGCGGATTTCAACCCAGCTCTGAGCTGGTGTGAAATCCGCCGAGAATTTGCGCTCATACCGCCGGCGGGAAATCCGCCAGCGGTATGAGCGTGAAATGTCCCCAATGAGCCCAATGGGGAATGGGGCATTCCCGAATGGGCTCAATGGGGAATGGGGACTTCCAAGTCCGCCCAACTCATGATCCCAGCGCTATTAGTGCCGGGGGCTATGGCGGTTGCGCTAATAGCCCCCGCGCTAATACCGCCGGCGTTACCGCCGAGGTCGTGATGAGGCCCTTAGTAAGGAGAGCAGGATAGTCAATACAGAAGCAGTTAGAGAAGATAGGAGAGGCAGAGAGCACCATAGAGTAGGTGGGAGAGGAGGGGGTGGGAGGGAGAGGGGGGACTCTAGGGTAGACAGACAAGACAGCGAGAGGCAAGTGAGTAGAGCTATGGGGCGAGAGATGAGAGCTCAGAAAATGCACATTCTAAGACAGGAGAGAAGACACCTAAGTTTGAGAGTCCTAAAGAGGGAGAAAAGCCCTAGGTTTCACAGTGCAATTTACGTGGTACTGATACAGGCAAATTTAAAACAACCAGTGGAAGGCCACCTAAGTTTGAGGGGCCAAAAGAGGGAGAAAAGGCCTAGGTTTCACAATGCAGTTTATGTGGTACTGATACAGGCAATTTATACAATTTGAAACAGCAGGGAATAACCGCTGCAAAGTGGAAGGGGGGGTAAGCAGGGCGGTCAGAAGGGAGGTGACTGGCAACTGGCATCCCCTGCGGACACCTGCAGACACCAACAGGGAGCCACCAAGCCAGAGACACCCTTGGCCTAGGGGCCCTTAGCCATGGGGCTGCCGGGCAGGGGCTGCCCAGGGAAGGTTATTGATAAGGGGGGATGAGCCATTCAGGGGGGGTGTGGGTGGGATGGGAGGCTGGTGGGGAGGAGGAGAACAACGGGGAAGGTGAAGCGGGAGAACAGGGGACAATGGGTAGGAAGACAACAATTACAGGCACAAGCAGTATTTTCAAGCCCAGGAGGGCATCAATATAAGATCTTTTTCACTCTGCACTCACCCGCTCAGCCTGGTGAAAATGGCAGGCATGGCGGCCAGCGCTACCGTGCCCAGCAAACACATGGCCCCAGAGAGCCAATCAGGGTGTGTGTGGGTGGGATGGGAGGCGGGGAGGAGGAGAACAACGGGGAAGGGGAAGTGGAAGAACAGGGGACAACGGGCAGGAACACAGCACTTACAGGCACAAGCAGTATTTTCACGCCCAGGAGGGCAGCAATGTAAGATCTTTTTTGCGCTGTATTTCTGAAACAATAAGTGAGCTAAAGAACAACCAATATTTTAGAGGGCATTCCATTCTGTGTACAAAGGGATCCAATCTATGTTTGAACATCCTCCTGAATTCAGTATGAGAAGATTGCTAGAGGAGTCAGCTATTGCTAAAAGATAAAGGACCCTCTATGAATGTAATTTGTATTACTCAATATCCAGTTTGTCTGTGAAGTCCCAAAACCCACTCATTGGTATAACAATTCTTTGGTGCCATTCCAGTTAATTTAGCTGACCTCTCCTCCATAATGGGTGACGGGTGGCGACCGCAACCCATTATGGATGAGCCAAGCTTGCACAGTGAAAACACTGAACACTCCCTCACCTGCAGCAAGCATCAGAGAGAGCGCTCCTCAGCTGGCTTTAGCTGTCAAAAGTAAATGTGGTTTCTTTTTGACAGTTTGCAGTACCACAGCACACATGCCCAGTTTGCAACGCAATGCTAGGGACATTTTGCTTCCCCAGCCTTGAATGGCCTGTTGGGCATGGAGGCTACACTACTGCATGGATGCATATACGTAGGCGGTGCACATGCACTTCCCTTCACATTCAGTGGCTCAGCATAGCAATTGCTATTACAGGGCTAGTCTGCCCTACATTGGTGCATCCAATTTTGCTATATTGTGTTACTGGGGCAGGCCATTTTTTACTTGTTATAAAGTGTGAAGCGAACATATGTATTATTACAGGGCTAGCCTGACCCACATTGGTGCAGACAGTATATTTATATTTTCTCACTGTGGCATGCCATTGATTACTGGTATCAAGGGTAAAGCCAGCATGATAAGTGTTATTCAAGGCTAAACTAGCCTGCATTGCTGCAGACAGTCTAGATATATTTTCTTACTGTGGCGTTGACTTTTTTTACCGGTAATTAAGGCATTAAGGGTGAAGGAAGCAGGATACATTATTTAGTAGCTAGACTTGCCTACAACGGTGAAGCCAGTCTGGACATACTGTGTTACTGTGTCAAGGAATTTTTTGTTTTTATTGGCAAAGCCAACAGGAGTGTCTTCTTATTTGGTAATACTGGCATAATATATTCGGGTAGCTTGTATGGGCACAGCCAGCAAGAAATCTTTCTTTTTAGCGTCATATATTTTGGGCAAAGGCATCACTATATTAGTTGGAAAATGCTCCCATTTATTAATCACAACTTGAATATATTTGATTTTTTTCATGTTTTATCATTTTAAGAAATTGCAAACCGGGGGTCTTTTTACTTAACTTTTGACAGAAAAAGCACTATTTTTAACACATTACTTCAAAAATATTTGCTGGGGAGAACCCACGCTGTGTTTGTTCAGGCCCCATCGCTACTCTTAATCACCCCTGTATATTGGTGGAAGACAGTTACACCCCTCCAATTGAAAAAAATCACCAGCCAACACTATTCAAGCGGATAGTGTGGAAAAGCCAAATTTAGATACTGTTGGGTTTTGCGCGGGCCCCGTAAACCGCATAGGACAAGTATCACGTGGGAGCCGGGTTTCGTGCAACTATCTTTTTTGCCTGCCCAACAGGAACTGCCTCAACATCCCCCAGCCCCCTCCCTAGCCCAACGTCACTTCCCCTTGTCAGGGGGACTAAGACCGCAAAGGCGGTCTGCCCACACAACGATGTGGGCGGGCTGCAGAGCCCTCATGAACAACCTGACATCTCCCGCCTTTTTAGCAACCGAGGTGCTTTCTCCTCCTCACTCCATTTCTTCTATGAGTCTGTGGGGTTTGATGCGGCTTCTCTGGGGTCGACCACTGTGACCAGGCGTCCGCTCGGCCAGGCCCTGGGGTGACGAAATGTCCTCACCTTCTGAGGCCTCACTCTCCTCCACGTAATAGCTGTCCTGAATGTGGTCGTCCTCACTGTCTACTTCTCTGTCCTGTACGTCCTCCCTGTAATACCTCTTGGGTTTGAAGTACGACACATTTCGAATGACGGAGGATTGGTCGGTTCTCTGGGCCGTGATCATCGTCCCTTTCTTGTGCGTGACCGTCAGCGGTTCTGGTGCGAACGTGGCGTCCTCCTTGCGTTGCTTGGGTTGCCGCAACCACACTTGGTTTCCCAGTTCCACATTAGACTCCTGTGCCTTTCTTTTGTGATCAGCGTTGTCCTTCATTTTGGCTTTAGCTGTGTCATCCTTGTGTCTGGCCTCCTGTTCCAGGGGCGTGGCCACTGCCGAGTGTGTGTCTTCCGGCAACCGTGTCTGGATTGGTCTGCGGAACATCAAGTCGACTGGGCATATGCCCGTCGTGCTATGAGGGGTGTGACGATAGTCCCTGAGGAACTGATAGAGTGCTTGTTCGAATGGTTTATGGAGGATGGTCGCTATTTGCAGGGTTCTTTTGATGTTGGCCATGAACCTCTCGACCATCCCATTGGCCTGTGGCCATCTCGGAGTTATCTTCCGATGGCGGAACCCCATATATCTCGCGAAGTTCTCGAAGTCCGTGCTCATGAACGGCGCTCCGTTGTCGGATTTTATGATCCTGGGTATTCCGTATGTGGACAACATGCGGTCCAGTACAGGGATGACACTGGAGGCTGCGGTGCTGTCTACAATTTGTGCATCAGGGAATCTGGAGTGTTCATCTATTAGCACTAACACATAGGTGCCATTTCTGAGAGGTCCAAAGAAGTCCACCGCCAGTTCTTCCCATACGTGTTTCGGTAGTGGTGACATGTGGAGTGGGTTTGAGTGTGGAGGCGGTGCTACCTGCACACACATCGTGCATTGTCCTATCATTTCCTCCACCATCGTGTCCAGCCTGGGGAGCCACACTTTTTCCCTTAGTAGTCTCTTGGTGGCAACCACTCCTCGGTGGCTTTCATGTGCTACTTGGATTGTTCTGGTGCGCAGTGACTTCGGGAGGAGTACTTTGCACCCTTTTAAGATTAGATGATCGTCAACAATGGAGAGTTCGTCCCGGACATGGTCTATTTGCTTGATATCTTCTTGGATCTCTTCCGATTCGTGCTGCGCCTGTTGACGCATGTGTGCCCTTCTGTCTTCCTGTATGCAGTGTCGCACAATTCGTAGAGCCGGGTCTTGTTCTGAATGTGCTATGATGTCTGTCCACCCCACTGGTAAGGGTTGCAAGTGGTGGACAACGTAATTGAGATATTCATCGGCGATGGATGGTTGAGGGTTGGCAGGGCCAGTCGGGTGGCGAGACAGATAGTCCGCTGGGTTGTCTTCTTTTCCAGGCCGATGTTTGATGATGAACTTATAGTCCTGCAAGCGTAAACCCCATCGGGCTATTCTTGGCGGCATTCTTGACTTGGGGTCTCCGTAGATTGTAAGCAGTGCCTGGTGGTCCGTTATGATGGTGAACTCCTTGCCATACACGAACAGGTGGAAGTACTTGCATGCCCATACCACCGCTAGGCTCTCCTTTTCGGCCTGGGAGTAGGCTTGTTCTGTCAGGGTTAGGCTCCTGCTGGCGTATGCGACTATGTATACTTTTGCGGGTTCATGTGGGTCAATTTGTGTTAATATGGCGCCCAGACCGACGGGGCTGGCGTCCACGATTACCTCGGTGCGTCTTTTGGCGTCATAGTAGGCCATGTCCTCTGCCCTCGAAATGGCATCTCGTATCGCCTCAAAAGCTTTCTGGCAATCTGTGGACCATGTGTAGGGTTGGTCTCTGCACGTTAGAAGGCGCAGCGGGTTGCTGATGGTTGCGTAGTCCTTTAGGTATCTGGAGCCATAACTGGCCAGCCCTAGGAAGGATCGAAGCTCCGTCGTGTTCGTCGGGGGTGCAGCTGAGTTGAGCGCCGCGACTTTCTCTGGGTCTGGTCGCATTCCCTTTGTCGGAGAATATGTGGCCGAAGAACCTCAGTGAGCCTTTCCCGAACTCGCATTTGGTCTTGTTAAGTGTTAGTCCGGCCTCTTGCAGTGCAGCACACACTCTGTGGAGAGCTGTGTCGTGCTCTTCTTTAGTCTTTCCAAATACGAGGACGTCGTCCGAGTAGTTCAAGCAGTTGGGCACGTGTCTGATGACTCGGTGTATTTCCTCTTGGAAGATTTCGGCTGCGGAGGATATCCCGAAGCTGAGCCTTTTATATTGGAATAAACCCAGGTGTGTGACGAATGTCGTGATGTATCTGGATTCGGGAGCGATCTCAATTTGATGATAACCTTTCGTGAGGTCCAATTTGGAGAAAACCTGTGCCCCGTGGAGGAGGTGTATCATGTCAGTGATCCTGGGCGCCTGATGCCTTTCCCTTTCAATGGGCGCGTTGGCTCTCCTCATGTTGACGCACAGGCGTATCGATCCATCCGGTGACTTTTTGGGGACGGGAACAATGGGGGACACCCATGGGGTGGGCCCTGAGACTGGTTCAATGACGTTGAGCTTAATTAGCTTGTCTAGCTCCTCTTCGACCTGGTGTTGTATGTTTACCGGAATGCCCCGGTAGTGCTGAGCGACAGGCGGTACCCTCGGGTTCATATGCAGCTGTACCTTTCGGTGTTTCAGTTTTCCCAGGCCTTTGAACAGATTGGGGAATGTCTGTTCAATGGCGTCCGGTCTGGCGAAGTATTTATGGGCCATGAGCTGATATAATATGTGCACCAAACCCATCTCGACGGCAGTCTTAAAGCTGAGGATGCATCCGTCTTCAGGATGTGTAGCGGGATCTTTGCCGCGTGCGATTTGTGCACGCACCATGTGGATATTGTCCCTTTGCAGGGTAGCGGGGTTGTAGCTCCGTAAGGGTATATGTCCACTGACGCCTTTCGGATCTTTGGTGGGTTTGTGAGTGAGTTGTACGCCTGTTCACTTATTATGTTGACTGTCGCCCCCGTATCAATGAGGAATTCCAGAGGTGTGTTGTTGACTTGTAAGATGAGCGTCGGACTGTGTTGAGTGGCTGTGGCGTTGTTGAGTGCCCACACGTACCCTTTTTTTCGTTGATCGTGCTCTGACGACTGAGATTCACTGCCTGATGGGGATCTCATCTCAATGTACTGGACGAACCATCTTCTTTGTGATCGCCTTGATCCGTCGGAAGGCCTTCTGTCGTCTCTGGCGTAGGAGCTCCTTCGAGGTTTTTCTTCTCTCCGGGGTCCCGTCTGTTCTTCTTCTCCTCTCCCTGCTGGTGGGCTGTGTCGCGAGCTTCTCCTTCTCTCCTGTTGTCTCGGTCTGCTGGGTCCTGGTCCCGGAGGATTCTTGCAGACTGCTCTGTAGTGGTCCATTCCGCCACAGGCGGTGCACTTTTGTCCTACTGCTGGGCAGTCACCCACGTGTGGATACTCGAACCCGCATCTGTAGCACGTGGCGTCTGTGCCTTTCCCTCCCAGTGAAGGCGCAGCATATAGTCTGTTAATCGCATCTGCATTCGGTGTCGGGTGTTGAATGCTGACCTTGCCTAGGCTGTCAAGCTGCGACTCAACTGCGGCTTCCATCCTGGCAAGTGCGAGGATTTCCTCGAGGGACCTTTGTTTCTGGAGCAGCTGCTTCCTGAGGGGCTGCGAGATGCAGCCGGCTATGACTTGGGATCGTAGAGCCTCGTCATTTGAGTACTTATGGAATTCACAGTACTTAAACTTGATGCGTAGGCGCATCACAAAGTTATCGAGTGACTCTCCTTTTTCCTTTCTAGTAGTATGAAAGACATGGCGCTCGTAGTCAATGTTTGTATGGGGCGTGAAGTATTCTGATAGTTTCCCATGCAGTTCTCCATAGGTGACCGTGTCTATGTTCATCAGTTCGCCTGCGATGTCCCTGACAGCGGGGCCTACTGTCATGAATAAGGTGTTTTTAAGCATCGCGTCATCGGTTAAGCTGATCGCCCCTGTGTAGAATTTAAAATCCCTGAGCCATATGACCCATCTGGGTCCTAGGTTGGAGGTGTCCCTGACATCGAATGGACCCGGTAAGGGTAGGTTCTGTGAGGCGGTACCTGATGTTGGTGCCTGTTGGGGGCCATCAGCCACGGCTCCAGATCCGTCAGATGAGGAAGCTACTGGGCTCGCTGGGGCCGACATGTCGCTGTGGCTGTAGTGCTCCGGTGGATAGCTGGCACGCCTTTGCAGTCCCTTGTCGTGCTGTGCTGTAGCCCTCAGCACGTGCGGTTCCCTTGCGGCGCACGTGTTGTGTGTTGGTGGTATGCAGCACCTTCGTGGGCTGTCGTGTGCCCGTTTATGCTGTCCCCTGGGTTCCTGGGTCTTCGTGGGTCTCCCGCTGCCTGCGGGTTGATGTGAGAGAAGGGGGGGGCGGGACCAGCGCCCGCACCTGCCTGCGGGTCAGCCGCGTTCGCCTCTTAGAGCACAAACGCGCCCGCGTGGTGCATGGGAAGGGCTGCTTCCTTCCTCGGCCCTCCGTGCCTGCGGCTGGTCCGGCGGGTCCCCGTTCACGTGAGGAGCGCCGACGCGCCACGCCGCTCGACCGCGGACCTCCGTGACTCTCCCGGGCCTCCGGGGCAGAGGTGCGCCGACGCGCCGCACCCGCTCGCCTGCGGGCCTCCTATTGACACGAGTGGGTACGATGTACCCCTCGTCGGCAGTTGTTGGGTTTTGCGAGGGCCCCGTAAACCGCGTAGGACAAGTATCACGCGGGAGCCGGGCTTCGTGCAACTATCTTTTTTGCCTGCCCAACAGGAACTGCCTCAACATCCCCCAGCCCCTCCCTAGCCCAACGTCACTTCCCCTTGTCAGGGGGACTAAGACCGCAACGGCGGTCTGCCCACACAACGATGTGGGCGGGCTGCAGAGCCCTCATGAACAACCTGACAGATACACTAATCACATTTAAAGTGAATGTGGGGAGATTGACCTTCACCAGTCCCTCGCCAGCGATGCGCGTAGTCCTTTATCTGGTATCCAGGCATTGCTTCGAATACAAAGTTTCGAATGCCAAAGTTTCGAAAAAAATGCATCGAAAAAATGCATTTTTTTTGTAGGTAAAGTTTTTTTTTACTATAATGGGTTTCAAGGGGTAAAAAAAAACAGGGGTTGGGGGTGCCATTAAAAATTATATTTAACAAAAATGCATTTTTTCCATGCATTTTTTTTCGAAACTTTGGCATTCGAAACTTTTGCATTCGGTGCATTCATTAGGAACCCTTTATCTATGCTCTTTCTCAGCCCTCACTCAACACATTCAGGCTACATTTAGTAATTGAACCTAAGCTGCACACTGGCAGGACCGAATTGGATTTTCCTCTCCATACTCTTCTCCCAGCCATTGGTGAATCTATCGCCAGATACTAGCAGTGTCCACCTTTCTTGGAGCAGCCGCAGCCTGTTCTTCAAGTTAATGATGACCAAGCGACCAGCATGGCAGCACAGCTTCTGCCTGACCATGCCTTGCCCAAACCTCTTTCTTCAACCCCTTATCTGCATAAAAACATCTGGACTTTAGAAGGCTTCACATGTATTGTTCTTATCTAAGTAGCTTACAATCTCATTCCGTTTTGGTTGTGTGCTCTTACACCTCTGGCCCCCATTCAATCTGTGGGGGAATCACGTGATATGGTTGGACTCTGCTCTTCACTCTATCTTGTTCCTAGTAGTTACTGATCAAAAGGGGGCAGAGGTAGATATGTTTTCTGTATATAGAAACAATCAATAAATACATAAAGAGTAGAAGGGTCCAATCAGCAGCAAGAGCACGGGACATCCGAAAGCAACTCACGCTGATGCAGCCCCACTCCGTGCAGGTAAACACGGGTGCCGCAACGCGCAAACCTGCATTAGTGGATCAAGGTGAGCTTCCACAGACTTCTAGTCATGTGTAAAGGGATAAGATCCCTTGTTAATATTGATGGTTTCCTTGCTCACTTTTCAAGAGCCAGGATGAGATTCATTAAATATTAATAGGTGGAAGTATCTGACTAGTTGCTACGAGATCAGGTGAGCTTGCGCAAGCACATGTTCGGGGCATTCTTGGGTCAAATGTTTCCATAGCATGAGTGTGTCCTTCACACCGGAACTCCAACATTATCTTTCATTCCTTATAACAGAGTTTACACATGGTGCAGCTGTTAATGTTAGATTGTTGAAAAGGGCTCATATCTGAAGATAAGACTCGCGTCTCAGTTTCAGAAAAGTCAGTGTTCGAGGACTGATTGTGTAGAGCACTGATTACACGCGAGATATGCTGGAGGGTGGAATGGTGTGGGAGGGACATTTCTCCGTCTCCACATCCCTGTCATGACCATAAACAAGGAACCGCTATTAAGACAACAGAGACGGTTCTTAATGAAAAGATCACCCAAAACGGTAGTCGGATTTGGAGATAGGTTAGGAAAGGCTCTGTATCCACGGAATTAATGTATAACATGGTGTATCAGTCTATTTGTCTGGTGCAAAAACAGGCCTTTCAGCAGACCCTTTGAAGGAGCTTTTGCAAGAACATTGGGGACACAATGCAGCGTTTACCAGTCAGGTGCACCAACAGCCTTCACTAAAGGCACGACTCTGATGACGGTGCTAAAAAGGAAAAGTGTTGCAGTGCGCGACATTACCGTATATTCGGCCTTATTGTAATGTTTAGTGAAATTGGTCAACGTAGAAAAGTCGGTCACTTGCGTAGAGATGGGCGAAGCCTGTGTGAAGCTCAGCTCATGGCTTGACTTGTTTAGTTGAGGAGAGATTCGAATGTCCAGGCACTGTTTTCTTCAGGTAACACAATATGAGCAACCATGTCAAACACATGCACTGAGCCAGCGTCCGATAAGAACTCCATTTGCAAAGAGCAGTGAATTCTAACCCTGTGGTGGACCCACCCCTTCCATAAAGGCTTTTTAAAAATTCACAGACAAAATAATTCCTTTTGTTACAGAGCAATGGAGAATGCCCTGTTGATGGCCTGGCCTGTTCGTCCAATGAATTTGCATTGGCAGCTCGCTCTATTATAACTGATGAACCCATATGCATGCACACTGTAGTAGGCCGAACCTCGACCCTCACCCGAAATGATTTGTCTCACAACATTTTGTCAAGTGTTGGCAATAAAGGGCGTAGGATTTTATTGTACAGATATGGTTATGCAGATACACAAATAATCACATATCATAATAATATCATACTTTTGGGCACCGGGTCCCGAGGTTACCCCCTCTGGCCCGTGCCGCCTTCTCATGTCCCACGACTCGTTGTGGACACCGTACAGTGCCCTGTACTTCTTTCCCTTTGTTCTTCTCCCTTGTTTGTAGGGTGGGAGGGTGTTGTGGTAAAGAAGCAACGTGTGGAAGACGCTGAGTAAAAAGCGAACCTCCTATTAGTTTGGGTCCCCGTTCAGGGTCCACAAACAGATTGGGCCTCATTAGCCATGGTGCTACTAGCACCATGGCTACCCCTTATCGCCTTCTGGGTCCGGGTTGGCGGTATGGGGACTTACCGGGTCATTCCGACCCTTCGGGACCCGGTGAGTCCCCATGCCAAATACCATTCCCCATTCCCATTTGAGCCCCCATAGGGCTCAATGGGAAGGGGGAAAGAGCTAATAACGGTACCGCAATTTGCGGTACCGTTATTTGCCCTGAAGTCCCTCAGCGGGTCCCTTCCTTAACGTGTGGTCTGACCACACGTTAAGGACGGGACCTGCTGAGTGACCTCGTAGTAGGATGGTAGGGGATTACCGGCACTGGTCCCCTTACCGGTGCCGGTAATCCCTTACCGCCATCCATGTAATGAGGCCCATTGTGTTCTCATAGAGCATTCTGCTCTTCTTTATAGGACGCAGAGAAGCCCTGGGTCTTTGATGTGTATAGTAGTGGGGGCTGTGCACCAGCCACCGGCCGGATAGCTGACTTGTCTGGCCCCCTGAGGAGGGGCAGGTATTTGAACCTGGGCCCTGCGTGCCTGTTGGTTTTCTGTAGGTGCTTAGCACCTTGTTGTTTGGAGGAAGGGCGAGGCGCTTGTTCGCACCTCACCCTTCCTCGGCATTGTGTGACAGAGACTGCGTGTCTCTGCGCTTGTGGGGGAGAGGGGCAGGCGTGGGGCGGGAGCTGCCCCTCTGCTAGCCTGCCGAATGGTAACATCATTTACTCTGCCTCTATTTGGGCGGCCCTGCATCATTGGCCATAACCGATGAACCCATATGCATGCATACTGTAGTAGGCCGAACCCCGACCCTCACCCAAAATGATTTGTCTCACAACATTTTGTCAAGTGTTGGCAATAAAAGGCGTAGGATTTTATTGTACAGATATGGTTATGCAGATACACAAATAATCACATATCATAATAATATCATACTTTTGGGCACCGGGTCCCGAGGTTACCCCCTCTGGCCCGTGCCGCCTTCTCATGTCCCACGACTCGTTGTGGACACCGTACAGTGCCCTGTACTTCTTTCCCTTTGTTCTTCTCCCTTGTTTGTAGGGTGGGAGGGTGTTGTGGTAAAGAAGCAACGTGTGGAAGACGCTGAGTAAAAAGCGAACCTCCTATTAGTTTGGGTCCCCGTTCAGGGTCCACAAACAGATTGGGCCTCATTAGCCATGGTGCTACTAGCACCATGGCTACCCCTTATCGCCTTCTGGGTCCGGGTTGGCGGTATGGGGACTTACCGGGTCATTCCGACCCTTCGGGACCCGGTGAGTCCCCATGCCAAATACCATTCCCCATTCCCATTTGAGCCCCCATAGGGCTCAATGGGAAGGGGGAAAGAGCTAATAACGGTACCGCAATTTGCGGTACCGTTATTTGCCCTGAAGTCCCTCAGCGGGTCCCTTCCTTAACGTGTGGTCTGACCACACGTTAAGGACGGGACCTGCTGAGTGACCTCGTAGTAGGATGGTAGGGGATTACCGGCACTGGTCCCCTTACCGGTGCCGGTAATCCCTTACCGCCATCCGTGTAATGAGGCCCATTGTGTTCTCATAGAGCATTCTGCTCTTCTTTATAGGACGCAGAGAAGCCCTGGGTCTTTGATGTGTATAGTAGTGGGGGCTGTGCACCAGCCACCGGCCGGATAGCTGACTTGTCTGGCCCCCTGAGGAGGGGCAGGTCTTTGAACCTGGGCCCTGCGTGCCTGTTGGTTTTCTGTAGGTGCTTAGCACCTTGTTGTTTGGAGGAAGGGCGAGGCGCTTGTTCGCACCTCACCCTTCCTCGGCATTGTGTGACAGAGACTGCGTGTCTCTGCGCTTGTGGGGGAGAGGGGCAGGCGTGGGGCGGGAGCTGCCCCTCTGCTAGCCTGCCGAATGGTAACATCATTTACTCTGCCTCGATTTGGGCGGCCCTGCATCATTGGCCATAACTGATGAACCCATATGCATGCATACTGTAGTAGGCCGAACCCCGACCCTCACCCAAAATGATTTGTCTCACAACATTTTGTCAAGTGTTGGCAATAAAAGGCGTAGGATTTTATTGTACAGATATGGTTATGCAGATACACAAATAATCACATATCATAATAATATCATACTTTTGGGCACCGGGTCCCGAGGCTACCCCCTCTGGTCCGTGCCGCCACACACGGGCAGGTTACCGGCTGGCGTGTTCCCCCGAAAGTGTCTCCTAATAACATCCTCAAGATGCAAGAGTTGCTGTGATTTCTCGAAAGAAATGTTCCATGCCTTGGATTGATAGGTGGGAGCCGTCTTTTTGAAAAAGATCCGGGTCACCCAAGGTAATGGCCGGGTGTTTTATGAAACCCAGCCCTCTAGCTGTACAGAATTTCTCTAATCCCCTGTTGAGTTTTCTTCTAGCAATGTCTACGGCTTTGTAACAGTGGGCCCCCAGCCATTTCTTTCTGGGAAGAATGGCCGAAAAATATATTTCCGTTTCCCTCCAGTTGTGGGAAATGCCCGCCAGTGAGGAGCATATTTCCTCGAATAGGTTTCTCCTTCCTGAGTTCACCAGGTCATTACCCTCTAAATGTATTATGAGAAATTGGGGCGGGTCTCTGTATGCGACCAGCTTTGCTAATGTTTCGTGGATGTCGGTCCACCGTAGGCCCCTGTAGCCCCACCATGAAGCGATGGTGTTTCTAAAAAGGCGGACCTTCTTTGGTTTCTTCTGCCCATCGGTCTGTTCTTAAAACAAACGAGTGGCAGACAATCCATTCTGAGTATTCCCGGTGCCTGTAGGTTCTGCAGGGGGGAGGGAAAGGAAGAGAAAAAGTGGGGATGGCTATATTAGCTGTGGTCTGATGTATCATTTGTAGCAATCTGACTTCCATACCCCTATGTTTTTTAGTTGTAGTGGAGCCAGGCCTCCTTGCCATTCTGAAGTGGATGCACCTATTCTGAAGGAATGGGTGCCAAAGTCCTTGGGGTCCCAGCCTGCGGTACTGATTGTTTTCATCAGTACCCCTTTAAATTGGTAGAGGCTTAGTGCCAAGGCATCCCTGTGGATCAAAAACCACCCCCCAACCTTAGGCCTTTGTGCGTAATAGAGGTTGGTGATGCATACTGGTGTTATGCTCACCTGGACCCCACATGGGTGTCGATCGGACCCGGACAGCTGCGGTCTCCTTCAACGTGATGCATAGTGCAGAGATGACTGTCTGGACTGGCCCGCCTAGTCTTGTCTGCTGGACCCGAAGAAGTATTTTCCTGCAAGTGGAGACAGGGATTAACCACCTGTGGGTTTTAGTGATGGTCTCCCAATTGTTCTCACTCTCCCCCACTAATCACCTCCGATATCCCCTTAGTAACCTCACCTTATGTTCGTAAAAGATGAGCTCTCCATCCTGCGTGTCTTGCAGGGGCGCGTAGATACCAGTTACTTCACTGGTTTGAAGGTATTGGGAGAGTTCCGGTAAGTTTGACTCTGAAGTCCCTGGCGGGATTGGTAAGTATCAAGTTCAAAGAGTTCAATGTGCCCGATGTCTACTCTTGTCCCCTTCCTTCCTTAAGTTGCAACTGAGTTTGTGAGAAGAAGGTCTCGTAGCTGCTGCTGGCGTTCAGGTAAGAGTCTGTGTTACCCAACGCTGTCCAGTAACTATTGCATGCGTTAACGTGATGTTTTTCTCCCTCTTTACAGATGCGGCATATGAAAATGTGGAGAGTTATGGAATAATACCGCCAGTGGTAAGTCTATGGTGGTAAGAGGTTGTATTTGTTGATTCCCTTGGCTATCCTTGTTTTTTCTTGTGTCCCCTAGGTGCCGGATTACGGCGAAGAAATGATGGAGACAGTGCTGGATCGAAAGATGCTGTGAGAACTGGTGAGTATGGCGCTGTGCTGGAGCTGGCGAAGCGACGCGTGCAGGACTGATGTACCTTCCAGGTCCGGAGATGAAATGGTTCCGGAATTAGATGAGGAATTTGAAATAAGTTTGTTTTCTAACCTTGTCTTTTTCTTCTTCTTTTTTCTAGGAGCTCCGGATTCGAGGCGGGCGTGGCAGAAGACTGGATGCTGGCTGCAGACACGCGGGCGTGACAGAAGACTGGATGCTGGCTGCAGGCACGGTGAGCGTCACAGATGCAGAATAACGCGAAGCAAGTGCTACTGTTCGGTTGTGGTTTAAATAGCCTCCAAAATAGTTCAAGGTAAGAAGTTCCCTAGAGCCACGCACAAGTAAAAAATAGTCCCTGTAACAAAATAGTCCCATCCAGGCCTCATGTAGGCTTGGACTCTTTTGCAGCATGGTCTGCATCAGGTAAGTAAAGTCTATGAGCCTGGCGCCTGTGGCGCCAGGACTGATTTCTATGATGAGCCTGGCGCCTAATGCGCCAGGACTGAACCCAGACTGTGAAAACATAAAAATTGATATGAGGCTGGGAAGCCCAAAAGAAACACACCAACACAGGTTACAAAGGACATACAAGTGCTTTATTTAAAAGCTACGACAGTTACCAAAGTCAATTGACAAACGGATAGCTATTCGGCTATCAGAGTAACGTAACAAACTTCAACGAGGGTTCGATGCATTAGTAGAGGGACCGTACATTGGAATACTTGGGCTTTTATATCCTTTATCCAGCCCTTGGCCAACCCCCTCGCGGGTTAACCATTCTTGGGATCAGGCCTAGGGTTCCT
Source organism: Ambystoma mexicanum (assembly GCF_040938575.1). Lineage (NCBI taxonomy): Eukaryota > Metazoa > Chordata > Amphibia > Caudata > Ambystomatidae > Ambystoma > Ambystoma mexicanum. The sequence goes on from NC_090927.1 coordinate 398,994,904, forward strand.
TGCCAGGTCAATCCTATAATGTATGCATTTTGATCAGTTCCGCTGATACAGTTGTTCATTTACACATAGGTCAGTAATAGGACAAGGTCTCAGTTCGCGACCCCGACAAGTGGCCTGCAGGCATATTAATTATTCGTGTGTGCGGAGGTCACAACGGCCAGAATCTCACTCAGAATGTCATTCAGCCTCCATGTTGATGTTCAGGGTGACTTCCACATTACACGAGAACCTAAAATGACGGCTAAATCCAAGATGGCGACTTACATTACTTTTCATTAAGGTCAAGACCTTGCCGCAGAGTCTATTTACATGATATTTTAGACAACTTGGCGTAGGCCAATACACATTCAATTACTGCGATAGGAGGCATAATATTATTTCAATTCCAACAAGACAGCCCCTAGCCGGGGCTGCTGAGGTTTAAACAAATGTCTGGATGCCTGCTCCCGGAGCTGAGGGCCTTGGTCCTGATGCCCGGGGGTAGGCATCATGACAGCTGGGCAGTTTGTTGCATCGTCGATACAACAAATGTTAATGGTTCTTTTGGCCCCAGTTTTTGACTGTTGGATTTCTATGTTTACGCTGTCTTGTCTGACCTCCATGACACCTAAACCGTTTGTGGCCTTGGTGCTGGAGGCAATAAGCTCTCTGACCAGTAAAGCCCCAAAATAGGCCAGAAAAAATGCTGTTTTGAATAATATGATCTCATAAGGGTGCCGGCATATGCTTTCTAACTGGTCTGCTATTTTTACCAGTTTGTTGAAATCAAGGGGGGCGGCGGGTGTCTACCTGGGGCCCTTCCGCTCTGGACCATCCTTTCATGGCGTAGGAAATGAGGGCGTTATGGGTGGGGTCTGAGTCACCCCGTAATTCTGAGAAATATGAGATTGCCATTAGGTGTCTTTTATCCCAGTCTCTTTTAAAGCCCTGCTCATGCACCCATTTTAAGAATGTTTCTATGTCTTTAATCATTATTAACTCAACATGGTTTAAACCTGTGGCTCTAAATACTGTTTGCAAACACTTACTGTACTGAGCTGCTGTAGTGCTTGCCAGGGCTTTCTCTGCCATCTCTATTAAGAAACCTGTGCCAGGTTTCTTATTTTCTATTGGCAGGGGGTTGTTGGCACCCATCTTAAAGGTGCCTGTATCACGTTGGACATCCCGACCTACACTCTCTGGCGCTGGCGTTGATGTCAGTATTTTGTTGGCACACGTTTTTGAGGTGCCTGTTTTTTGAGCACCCCGGCCATTGCTCTTTGGTGCCGGCGTTGATGCCAACATTTTTGAGGCCCCCATTTTTGAGGAACCTGCTTTTTGTTGAGCACCCTAGCCATTGCTCTTTGGCGCCGGCGTTGATGCCCAACTTTTTGAGGCCCCCATTTTTGAGGAACCTGCTTTTTGTTGAGCACCCCCGCTATTGCTCTTTGGCGCCGGCGTTGATGCCGTTGTCTTGTTGGCACCTGTTTTTGAGGTGCCTGATTCTTGATGGGCAACCCAGCCATTGCTCTTTGGTGCCGGAGTTGATGCCCTTGTTTTGTTGGCACCCGTTTTTAGAGGTGCTTGATTCTTGATGAGCAACCCGGCCATTGCTCTTTGGCACTGGCGTTGATGCCGTTATTTTTGAGTTCCCATTATAGCCCAGCATTCTGCTGGTATTGGCATCATCTGTTCCTGGGCGTGCGGCGGTAGCTCCTGGAATTTTGGCCACTGAAAGCGAGATAAAGCATCTGCAATATTATTGTCTGCTACTGCTATGTGATTTGCTTTAACCACAATGTTTTCTTGTAGTCTGACCGCTGTAATGGCTCCTAGGACTTTCAGCACTAAAGGGCATTTAGTGGATCTTCTGTTTATGGAGCCTACCCCGGCCATGTTGTCGCACCAGACCAAGAGTTCCGAGTTTGCTGGCTGCCTGCCCCAGATGTGTAAAGTAAGCCAGATGGGAAATATTTCTAGGAGGGTGATGTTTCTTGTCCACCCTGCAGCTTGCCATGTTATGCGCCAGTGTCCTGCCACCCATTCTGCTTCTAGTATGGCTCCAAATCCCCTTCTCCCGGCTGCATCAGTGAAAAGGACCCTTTTTGTCGAAGTGTTCAATGGCGTACGCCAAAGTGTTGTCCTGTTAAAATCTTTAAGGAAATTTCCCCAAATTTCCAGATCTTGTTTCACCTCTGCGCCTAGTCGAATGTGTAAGTGTGGTTTGGCGTAAGATTTGATTTTTAGTTCCAGACTTCTGGAGAATACCCTCCCCCGAGGGATAATTTGGGCTACGAAGTTAAGGCTTCCCGCTAGTGACTGGATTTCTTTCCTGGGGTATTTGTATTGGTGACTGACCATGCGTTGTGTCAGGAGCTGTCGTTGTTGTCGTAGTTACAACTGTGACAGCTGATGTTGGTGTTGTTGGCACATGTGCTATTGGTGTTGCTGGCAATGGTGGTGCTGTAGCTGTTGTTGGTGGTAGGGTGGTAACTGTGATGTCTGGTACTAGTGGTGAGGTGGGGTCTGTCTGCCTGGACTCAGCTGTGGGAGGTGTTTGTTTGCCCCTAATTTCTAGCAATAATTGCTGCATCTTACTCATGTTCTTGTACAATTTAGACAGTTTTTTGTTACCTTTTCCCATGCCTTCTTCTGACTTCCTTTTCTTTGCCGGTGTCATCTCGTCCTCATGCCTGGTTGGTATGGGGACCCCTTCCTTTGGTAAACTGTACATATTTTCTCAGACCCAGGGCCAGCTGTAGTGCTCCGCTGCTTCCATGGCTGCAAGCAAGTGGGGTGATTTCGGTTTCTGTGTCGGTGCTGGAGGTTCCCGTGATTTTCGCTTGGGTCCCATGTCTTTTAGGTCTGCAAAGCTGAAAAAGACACGGATGTCTGCGTCTGTGCGCTTTGTCTGTTTTTCCCCCGCGCTCGTTCGTTCCGGCCTTGGATCCTGCTTCTACCGCTTTCTCCCCGGGGTGTCCTCTGTTTCAGCGCGGCTTCTCGCTGCTGACCTGTAGCTGAGAGTTTCTGAACAGGACAATGTTCAAAGGGGGGAGAAAAGATGCTGCGTAAGCAGTGAACTTTTTAAGATTGCTAAAGAAGCAAAGTGTGGAAGACGCTGAGTAAACAGCGAACCTCCTGTTAGTTTGGGTCCTTGTTCAGGGTCCACAAACAGATTGTGTTCTCTTAGAGCATTCTGCTCTTCTTTATAGGGCCCAGGGAATCCCTGAGTCTTTGATGTGTAGAGTAGTGGGGGCTGTGCACCAGCCCCCGGCCAGATAGCTGACATGTCTGGCCCTCTGAGGAGGGGGCAGGTCTTTGAATCTGGGCCATGCATGCTTGTTGGTTTTCTGTAGGTGCTTAGCACCTTTTTGTTTGGAGGAAGGACAAGGCGCTTGTTCGCACCTCACCGTTCCTCGGCATTGTGTGACAGAGACTACGTGTCTCTGTGCTTGTGGGGGAGAGGGGCAGGCGTGGGGGCGGGAGCTGCCCCTCTCCTATCCTGCCAAATGGTAACATCATTTACTCTGCCTCGATTTGGGCAACCCTGCATCATTGCCCAGATTAGTCAGAAGGCACTGCAGTCTTCCCTATCCAGTGATGGACATGGAACAAATTTAAAGGGGGATCCTACAAAACCAGGGTTGGGGACGTAGTTTGGAGGAGGGGACAGAGTTCCGAGTTGAACTCACTCAAAGGAAATGTGTCACAATAATACTTTAAAAATGGTGCAATTTGTTTCCTGCAGCTTCTTTCCAAACTCCACACTGTCCATCAATTCCACCTTAAATCGCTGCCATGGTAGTTCTGCACCCAAAATATGTTCTCGCTGCCACTTTAAAATCGCTTTGGGATCCCATCATCTGAAGAGGTGTGAAGGCAAGCTGCAAGCGCTTGGGTAGGGCTGACATGTGAGTAGGCTGTGGTAACAAGTCTACTTTGCATGGCATTTGCCAGACTTTGGAAACATTGTCTGTCTATTCATTTCTTTATCAATCTTTCTCCTTCCATGCAAAGTAACCGCTTGACATTTCAGAATATTTGCAGATTTTGTGGCAAGTTTGGTTAACTCTGCATGCCTGCCTCCTGTATGTATTGGTTTTTTTTTTACCTGGGGATGAGCATGACTCTCTCCCTTCACTCGCTGTGGGAACTTGTGACCCCACAGCAAAAATCAAAAGCTGGCTCTCATGAATACGCACATATTGAACACATCTTAAAGACATATATAAATGTAGTTCAATTGACCTTACCCCTTAGAAGAAAGTGCACAAGACAAAATATATATATTTAATATTCATTAAAAATAGAATAAATAAAACCTGAAAAATAACCTGAGAGATGAGATTTTCCAATAACTGCACTGGCAAAGTATAAACGGTGCTCACCTTTTAAATCCAGCAATCTAAAGTGAAATATTTCCTAAAAAACAAAATCCAAGCATGAGACAGGTTCTTTGATGACAATTTTATGTTTTCTTGTAGGTAAGCGTCAACACTGGGAACGTGACAACCTGCGTGAAATCCTGGTAGCCAAACACGTGAGCAAGCCTGCCGGCCTAAAAAAAAACCTGGGGTGTTGCGTCTGCCATTTGAAAAAAAGCGTTACTGTCCACCCACATGTATCCTTTTCTTGTGCCTTGAAAAGCAGCACATGGCCACAATCAGGGACAAATAACTGCTCCAGTCTCCAGGATTGCAATCTCTCTTGCCACATCCTTGGCCAATAGTCAATACTCACTTTCTCTCTCTCTTTCAACGATACTCTATTTTATAAAGATAACTTGGAGGAATACAAAAACCATAGTTACATACTCGCACAAATATATAAATCCTTATAGAAATATGCTAGGCAATAAGTTTTCAATTGTGACATTCCCCCCCCCTCCCTCAACTTGAATGAAAGACTATAAATACCAGAATGCAATTCAGCAAAAGGCAAAACATGGCCTGCTGATTTTGAAAATGACGTATAACTAATTATAATGTGTCAATAGGTTACCTATATGTATTTCAATGTTTGACGACATGCTTCATATATAATGTGAGGAAAATGTTACATTCTACCCAAAATAAACGCTTTTTGGTGTGATAAATATGAGCATGTGAAAATAAGGCAGAATATTTAAACCAGTTTGGGGGGTATGTTTAATTGTCCAGGAGGAGGGCATAGATTTAGGCAGGTGCTTTGCGTGTGCTTTCACAATGAAAAGGTCTCTTTTGATATTGATATTTTATTTGTATCGCACTGGTACACAAGTGTTTTGGAGTGCAACAAGGCAAGGGAGGGGAACAAAGGAGAACAAAAACAACGATCTTACTAGGCCCAGTGACAATGAGAACATGCAAGTGCATGGTAGAGGGAACGGGAAAAGTGCATGGAAGGGGGAAGAAGTGGAAAGGGCGGAGCAAAGGAAAAACAGATAAATAGTAAAATAAATAAATAATAAAAGGCAACAAACAGTGGTAATGCAGCCAGCAAGTGAAAAGTGCTGTGTTTAAGGCAGTAGACAGGGTATGTCTGATAAGTGCAGGACAAAAAGAGGGGGACTGTATGGTTACAGATAGAGACCCCAGTGCAAGGGGTTGCCAGGAGGCAGTGTGGGTGCGTGGCAAGATGAGCAGGTACCTGGCCCCGGAAGTCAGAGGGTAGGCTGAGTGCAAGGTGCAGGGGAGAAGAGGGGCGAAGGCATAAGCCAAGAGGAAGTTCTTGAGGTGCTTCCGGAACCAGAGATGGTTCTCCTCAAGTTTCAGAGTGGCAGGGAGGCCAAAGCCCAAAGCCGAAGACAGAGATCTACCCCGAGCTTGTTTCTTTGAAAAACGTTATAGTTTTTAACACAGAAACGTTAACTTCTTCCCAAAATAATGGTCTCTTTAGTGGGACATCACTTGTAAATCCCTCACACTTTAAATGCTCTGCTGATCCGGAGCTTTGTGCTCCGGACTGGCGCTCCTCCCGCCAGTGGCTACCATAGAAATGGAAGAGGGACTAAGTCCCTTTTACTATAGCGCCCATCTGGTATTTTTTTAGGGGAGATTGAGCTAGCGCAGTACGCTGGGAACCCGTCGCCCGTTAAACAAAAAGAAAAAAAAATATTTGCATCCAGGTGAACCCCATGGTCTGAATAGCTATCACCCTCTTGTCAGGGCACCGACATGGCCGTTAACGCAAAGGTAGGCTAGGCTTTGGCTGGCAGGCCATTACCAGCCATGTCTGCCCCCCCCCCCCGACTCAGGGGTGATGGGTGTATTCAATGCTTTCCATCAATCACTCTTCCGCGGTAGAATGCTTTGCCTGCTCTAGTCCTAGATGTGAAAAAATAGATTTTGTTCAATGAGTTTATGAGAGGCATGCACTTTATGGAATTAACAAAGAAAATATTGGGCCCTTCACCTCAACATATTCCTTGGTTGATACCTTTATATACATTTAACATGTGAATAATGAATGTGTCCTTCAAATCTAAGGTCACAGGAGTTTAAATGACTTCATGCTAGCAAGTAAGAGTGTGCACAATGTGCTCTTGATTTTCGCATTTCATTACAATGCCTCTGGGGTTCCCAGAAATTCTCATTGAGTATATAGGGCCCGATTCATGGAAAAGTGCACAGACATCCTGCAAAGCATGCGCGCCTTTGACGCCGCTGTGTGAGCCTGTGCGCAGAAGTATTCCCTGTGCACTGCACATTTTCATGGAATTGTTTGCGAAACTAACTGTATATACAAGTCGTGGCCAGAGTGCCTCCGACATGCCCACACGCAAAGCAAAAACAGCCATAAACAGCAGCAACCTTGGCATGCTCCCCTAGGCACGGGTACATGCACCCTTGAAACAGTGCGTTGGGTCCCCCGCAAGCAGTCTTGCATGTCAGGGACCCCCATAACTGTACCGGCATCCCGACACCATGCGTACGATTTATCATAACTCGGGTGAAACTCTGATATTCTGCGCGCGAACCCCGTAAACCGTTCCTGCACCCCACTACATTGCGTTTGTGAACCTCTAAGTTAATTCGGAAGCCCAGCTGGGTACATGCACCCCTAAATCCGACACCTGATCTCACCTCTGTGCAGTGATTCGCATGCGCAAATGTCTGTACGCTTGCCTTAAGGTGGCGGATCGGATGAGGGCTTTGCATGCCCAATTCCCTGTCAAGATGTTACACGCTCGGATCCATGAATGAATATCGTTCCGCACAACAGTGTGCGTGCAATGGACTGCCTGCGGGCTATCCCTCATAACACCCACATTTTCCCTTGTTCTTCCTCATTTTCGGAGTTCCGCCCCCTTCCTGACCATCTGCACAAGCCACTCCCATGCTCTATGCAGTGTCTCACGCAAGGCTCTCGGCTGCTTGCAGAGACGTGCCAAGCCTGTGTGAAGTCCCTGCAAGGTACGAAAAGTGCCGCCCAGTCGATTCCATAAATCAACAAACAGGATTTTGCATGCAGTTTGGCATGCAAATTACCCATTTTCTGCGCAAATAATTCCATGAATCGGCCCTTAGTATAAAAGCTGCAAAACATCAGTCGGTAAGGTGCATTTAGGAACTTAACTAAAGGAACTCATAAAAAACATGCCCTGCGCTCACTTCTGATAAATCAGGTGTAGTTAAATAACCTTGTGCACATCATTCTTTCAAACAAGACTTCTGCATTTTAGCACAACCTGGTAATTAAACAACTTCATGAAGTAAACCCAATCATGACAGCTTAATAACTGATGCATACCAAAATCAGAGGCAGAGATTACTAAAGTGAATTTTCGGGACATTGTGGGGGAAAGAGTGTGAAACCAGCTTCTAAAAATATACGCTCACAGTAAAATGTAATGGATGTCTTAAAGAAACCCTTATGATTATGCTTGTTCACCTAACTTGCCAAACTGTTGTGTTCTCATGCAAACATTATGCACTCATTTGTTTCTATTTGTTGTGTGGTATATTTTGTACATGTTTAAAACAGTTTGTGTGACTTTTAAGCAAATTGGCAAATCTTCTTTTATGGTTTGGCACATCAAGCATCCGGAAGTGGTCCTTTGTCAAAGTAGAGGTTGATCCACTGTAATCTTAAATAAAAATGAACAAATTAACATAAAACAGAGAGTAAACCCATGGACAAACATAACATATTTTACTGTTTCTCTTATAGTCATAAAAGTACAAAAAAGTAATTCAACTCTTTACAACAAAGAAAAAATAAAAGTTTAGCACCATGAAATTGCCTTTTTTGTCATGTGCACGTAATACATATAAAATTAACCACACCGCTTCCAACCCATTTGACTAACCTTCCTGTCCCGGCCAGTTCCTACTTGCGCAGCATGCTATTCAGTGCTGCAAGATTACTTCTCATTCAAACTGATTTGGAAGTGGGTCTGCTCATTGGTGACATTATTCCTTAATCGTTGTGCATCCCCACAGCGATATGGCAGGAAGAGTACGTTTATCAGTCTCTTTCTCTTCTCAAATGCCCAAACAGGACACATTTGGAAGGCAATCAGGTCAGACTCGGCCTCTATAATTGTCCCATCTGTGTGGGATAGTTCACTCTCTTCAGCTGTGTTTAAGCACAAGGGGTACAGTCACACCTGTAAAGCATACAGTTCGCAAGCCTTCGGGTCCACCACTGTGGTAGAGAAAACCATCAAATGGTATAGTTGCCGGCTACTGCAGGATCTTTACTGAATCCCACAGTCTTGGCTATATATGCCCCATTGTTCATTAATCCAGGAGAAACTCAAAGTCTTAGGTGATAGGATTAGTCCCACAAATGTATTGGAATTGCTTCTTTCGGACTAGGCGTTTGTTCCACTGCATCATCATTAACTGCTACTCTCACTTCCGCCCTCAGTCGCCATCTTTGCAGAGTTAACAGAGCGACCGCCTTTCCTTCCTGAGCGCCCGCTTTATCATGGAATCTGCCACAGAAAAATGGCCTTCGCTCCTGATAAACTGGGTTACAGTCTGGTCTATATGCCCTTAGTAGGCGGTAACATAAAGATCCGTATCCATCAGTACTAGCAGATCCCATCCGAGCTCTCTGAATCTGTTAAGTACTGTGAAATGAGCTTCTTAGTTCCAGATCGATTGCATGTACACACTCAAGTTTATGCTGTTTGACACAGTTCCCATCACACAGATAATCTCATTTGATTTTGTTAAATTGGCCTAAAATGTGTTTTCATTGCCTATATGGGCAATCCCTTACCTAACGGTTCTCTGGATGCATGCAAGTCGCTTCGGGTGTGCTAGTACCCACTCCGTGAATCGGCCTATCAAGGACATGTATTATCTTATAAAAATGTTCAGAGGCGCTACATCACAACCAAGACAGCCTCCTCCCACAGGAGAACATCCCTTGACGCGGGGGCCACTGATACATCAAATGCTTGTGGTAGATAAAGAGAAGCGTTTTCATTTGCTTTGGACCACCAACGGCCTTAGAGATAGGAACCAGACTTCCTTTCCTGGTTCCTGGTTCTCGGAATGTATAGCAGTGGGATGCCATCTGAGGGTACATTGCATCTGGGAAGGTAGAAGAAGAATCTGTGGATAGGAAATGTGGCCCTTGTTTCTGGACAGCTCTAAGGAGTCATTTAAAAATCTACTTTCTTACTAGTATGAAGAGCCCCGAGTGCACTAGATATTCTGAGTAGAAGGCACGCACTTCATATATGGTAAACCCAGGGAGGTGATGTTGGCATGATCAAGGTGAGGTGGGACCAGCCATTTTACGGTGAGAGAATACCTCACATGTTGCATGTTCACCCTTTATGGATGTACCTAACACGCAGTAAGATTGTAATGCCCTGAGTGCCTCATCTATGCTGGATGGGAGTCATAGCATTGACATAGTAGTGATGGCATTTTCGAATAACCAAAGCATGCGTGCATTCTTCCTTTCATGCATTGAACTAGGAAGGATGCTTATGTCTGATCATTGATTTCTGAATCCAGCCTACGCATTATGGGAAGAGGCGAGGGAGCTATCACCGTGAATTTCTCAAACAAACAAAAATGTAAATGTATTTGCGTAGGCCCCTCTTTAAACTCATTTCATAAACAGGAACTATTTGCCTGCTCTTTCTGGTTAAAGAAATTTCCTTTGCTCATTTGTTCGAAATAGTAGCGTTCACAATACAGTGAGCGAGGAATCTGGGGCAAGCGAGGAATCTGTGGATATGACTTCCTGTCGCAGTGATGCTCTATCTTTCGGCAATGTGCTTTTTGGAAGTTCTGCATGGAGTTTTGCAAACGATTAAAGATAACAGGCATGGAAACAATATGCAGTAGATGAGTCTATATTGTATTTTTTCCTCATGGAAAAATTACTACATCACCTAGAATCCGTGACTATATCTCATCTACTGCAAAGCAATGACGGTGTTGTTTTATTATGTGTGCCTGGCCTGTGTTATTGGAGCATTAACTCCTGAGGTGGGGGCATTACTGTCTCGAAATGGACCACAAGTCTCCTAGCGTCATCACAGGGTATAATGCTGCCCCGGATGGGGTATATGGCTATTAGCACCATGGCATGCCGGCTGGGGGCTAGTAGCTTATTTTTAAAGTTGTGAAATGGCGCTATGTGTGGAAAATGTGATGATCTTTGTGGTGGGAACTGTGCCAAACAGCGTAGACCTGAGTGTGTATATACAATAGATGTCATAGTACTTAAAGGGAAATGGTGGGCATGAACAAAGTCAGAAGGGAACTACTCATTCTCCTTTTTCATGGTTACCGGTGGAGCGCCAGGAAAGAGACATGCCAGTAGGGTATCCAGTGACATTATCGCTGGAAATAACATTGAGGGTGACTCGATATCTTTTTTAAAGGCACCATCCAACACTTTCCCCAACTATTCTAGGACTGGAGTTTGTTTATAAAATTGCACCAGTCCTAAAATTGGTTGGGGAGGGTGTTTAGTGCCTTTAAACAAATATTGAGACTCCCTTGATGTTTTCTCCAATGATAATATCACAAATTATCGTCAGTTGGTGGTGGGGTGAGTGTGACAATTTTTCAGAGGGCAGGTGGAGGTAATTGCATTTGTTGAGGGAGTCAGCAGACGCGTGGTGTGGTCCAGGTAGTGGGGGCATTACGTGGTTGCTGCAGGTAGGAGCGCCACGAGGCAAAGCGGCAGAGTACCGCTGCTCGGGGGTCTCAGAAATTGGGTCACTCCATGAGTTAACCTCTGTGCTCTAAGCTCCCTGATTGGCTGATGCCAATATTCCTTTCCAGTGAAATGCATTCCTCCAGTCCTATGTTCCCCTCTGGCAAAGTCTGAGCTTTTGCTGCTATAGTTTTGGGGTCATCCCTGCATTCACTTTTGTCCTTTCTGTCTTATACCACATTTATTATTTCTCCAAATCTGGTTTTTTTTTGGGTCTCAACTGTATTTAATTTCATCAAATTCCTCTAAATTTTGTGAAATTTCAAATTTATCACAATCATTCTTCTACCTGCTAATCCCTGGGATTTTCAAAGAATAAATCCCCAATTTCAGAAGATTCCCTGGTGCGCGTTCACTTAGTGAAATGTCACAAATAAAGGGCGAGTTTGTTGAGCAATACATTACAAGATAAACATTGCTTAGGTCTTTGAAAACTATGAACACCTTTTGGTCCAGATAGGGCCTGTGGTAGAATCTGTGAGCTCTCATTCTGGAATCTACCCCTTACAAGTAGCCAGATTCCTTAGCAGCACCTGACAACAGCTCAATGTACTTGCCATGCAATACCAGACTCCCTCACTCATTGCATTATGTTAGTGTAGTCACCTAGAAAACTTGGAATGTTTGGGTGGCACATCAAGATGGGATAACCCCCTCAAGAGATATACACCCACACTTCCAAAATGGTGACTCTTTGATATATGTGTCTGTACTGGGGCTTTTCTCCAAGTCACTTTATAGGCTTTATGGAACTCCATCACATATCAAATACATGCTTGTGTTTTACCCTCTATCAACCAACACTCAGTCCAAATGAATGAATTTCACTAAACCATTCATAACTCACTCTACGACACTAAGGGCCTGAATCATGGAGCTTTTAGCACGGTGCAAACAAACACCCTAATTCACAGAGCGGTGCAAAGTGTATTTTTGCAGTGCAAAGTGAGTTTGCGTTGGTGCAAAATGACTTTGCATTACAATAATACACTTTGCACCACTTTGTGAATCAGGGTGTTTGTTAGCAGTGCAAAGTCACTTTGCACTGCACTAAAAGTTCCCTGAATCAGGCCCTAATTCTTAAGACTTCCTTTTAACTGACCCTGGGTGTAAGCCATCTAATATGTCAACAAGTGTTGTGAAGTGGTTTTGCGGTATTTAATTTGAATGCGGTGAACTTTTGTTATTGAATTCGTGAAGTAGGCCATGCGGACTTAGAGTTGGTACCTCAACCTTCGAATGCACAACGCTTGAAGGCATCTCCTTTTTATAGGTAGAAGCTTTAAATAATTATAAAATCCTTTTTTCAAAAGATTCCCTCTTTAGGAATAACGACGTGTCTTCGTGTGAATCATGTTGTGTGCGTATCCCATATTTTGAGCCTGTGTCCATTGCTTACATCCATTCAGAGTGTGACATGCTCCTGGAAGTGGCATTCAATGCGCGGGGGCATATCATGTATTGCACCGCTACGCGCACATTTCTGGGAGGTGGATTACTCAAAGCTTGGGTGTGTGGATATGTGTGTTCAATGGATCAGGCCTATGAGTCATGATACCCTTCTAGGTTCATTACGTTGCTTGGAGCACCTCACTTACAGAGCTGATATCTGTATGTTAGTGGTCAGGAGATTGGGGTGCAAGATTCACAGCATTGCTATGCACTTAGGTGAGCCAGTAAAATGTCTGTATGACTAGTAGCGTCTCTACGCAGAACACACATGATCTATTGAATATCATGTTTTGGTGATTTCCCTTTTCTCCATGTGTTTTTTTGTTTGACCCTATTAGAGATGGCCCATTTACTGCACTTTTGCAGTCGCTGTAACACACGTGTCCTCTTTTAAAGCATCTTCTGTGTGCTCTCCTTGTGCGTTTGACAACTGCATGCTGTTGATTGTGTGCTCCGCTCCTCTCTTTGTGGCCAACATGTTCTTGTTGTCCTACTCTGTGCCGTTGTATTACGCATTGAGTGTGGGTTCAGGTGTTTGAAAGGCAGGTGGTATTGTTGAGTGTTGTATGTGTGTGTTTGTGTATGTGCATACGTGGATATTTCATCCACAAATGCACATGTTAGTTGTGTGTGTTTTTAATAAGCACGGCTTTTAGTTTGCCGGTGTATGTGCACATGGGTCATCTGCAAAACACGCATGTTAGCTGTGTACATCTGTCATGTGCATGGTATTGGTGGTACCTGTGTTTGTGTGTGTGCATATGTCTCAATCTCAGGGTTAATGTTATAAGAGTCTGATGGCTTGCTGGAATGTTAGCTCAAGTGGAACTGTATAGCTGGGATGGAGAGATCGAGTTTCTCTTCTTGGGAGAACAGACATAAGTCCTTCATTTAACACTTTCTAGGTTATCTTTGTTGTTTCATTAATATTATGCACTTTACCTGACGCTGAGAGATGTCATGCTGAGGTCCACAGTTTTATAGTGGGTTAGCAATAAGAGAGAAAACCAAAGGAAATGTTTACTTTAGCCATTAGTCACAACACAATTGCAAGATGGCGGCCCAGTGCTAAGAACGCTGTCTGGTGGTTGCGGGTTTATGTGCCTGGTTGTGATTGTGTGGAGTTGGAACCATTGTTCAGTGCCTTTTTCAACAGAATATTTGATGCAGGTAGATGTGCACAGTCTTCACTCCAGGCCAATTAAAATTCCCCTTATTACTCCAAGTCCTAGGACTATAGCCTTTTGCCATCCTTTGGCCTGTTCATGGCCTTTGTGCATCCCCAGCTGTCATGAGCCACTGAACATCTTGCCTTGTTCATGGCCTTTGTCCATGCCCCATAAGCCCCAAGCTGCTTTGTCATGCCCTGCTTGGTAATGCCCAAGGGCCATTTTGCCTGGGAAGGCCTGTGGCCATGGCTGCAGCACACTAAAGCCAATCGGAGTGTGCCCCCAAGGCTTGGCCTTTGGCAATAGTCTTGGTATCCATGTGTCCTCAATTTGACTACTGAACATGGACTGTGGAAATGCCCAGTGGGACACCTTTTCTGGGGTATGAAATACTTGTGTATGAGCGTAATACAAATAAAATATATCATAGCATAGCTATTGCCTCGACTCTCAAAGCCACATGGCGCAGCTCCTTGTCAGGGTCATCATATCCAGGATGTGGCCTGGGCCACAGCACAGAACCCCCTCTAGCCATGCCATGCTACAGGTTACCCAGGCCTCCCAATGTAACTACTGGCCCTAGCTAGTACCACTTTGTCTAGCGCCTTTTCAAGCCACTAGCTTTGACCTTTCATCATGCTCGGTGGATCCTTTGATGAGGGTATGGCTTTTAATCATGCCCTGAGCCCCACCATGCCACTCAATGTGACCACTAGCTTACAGACCTAGTGGGTTTACACTTTTTATGGGGCATGGCTTTCTGCCTTCAACCTGGACCTAAATGTCGAGCACTGACATTAGGCAAAGTATCGAGGGCTGGATGCTTTGTTAAAACATACTAAATGAATAAAAAGATACGCCTGACTATTGATAATAGCAATTTTGAAAGGACAGAACATTAGCCTGCAATATTCTCTATTAGCTAATCTCACAGAGACATTTTTAAAAAGCATGCCTAGATAAACTGGTCCTCACTTCTCCAAAAATAAAACATGTTCTAAGGCAGAGTGAATTTAGAACAACTGGCAGGTCATAAGAGACAAGCATTTATATGGAAGCTTCAGACAGCACTTTCTCATAAAATCGTGCACTTTATGCTGTCTCTGATGTATCCACTCTGAGTCTTCTTGGAGATTTAGCTATGAATGTGCAGTTCCTTATCAATCTGAAAGGGTAACTAACAACTTATGGAGACACAACATGCACACACATCAGCATCAGACATACCATATCCTATGAAGCTGTGGCTTGTATGTGCAGTGGGGGGTTGTCTGCTGAGATCATGTCAAAGTGTTCTGGTCTGATCAGTAGGCAGTAGGCAGGAGCTGCTATGTAGCCCTGTTTTGATGTAATAAACCTTTATGTGGCCAGGGAGACCGAATTTGTTGTAGATGTTGCGATATTCTGATGTGTATAGGTAGCCATGCTGTGGCCGGTGTCTACTGGAGTGGTGCGTTTATACATACCTAGAACTCGGATGGAAATTTGTTGTAGATGCACCTGTTTGATCAGGTGGTGTCATCCTCTTTTGATTCTTGTGGCTGCGACAAATGGTTAGCAACACAGGCTAGCCTTCACAAACTACCAATAGTAGAGCATGGGCTATACTTTTAAACTGTAGCAGGTGGAGAGCATGGAGAATCTTCACAAATAATGTGCATGTGCTAAACCTTCACAATTGTAACAAGTACCGTGAATGACCAACCCTAACTGTTCTTTCAAGCACGATGCCCAGCCACCCCTCACATCCTCCCAGCACAATTCAGGGCAACTCCCTGTGTTTGTTCAGGTGCAACACATGAGAAACTCTCACCTGTCCGTCAGACGCAAGACATGGCCATGGCACACAACTCCTCTAATGGCAATGCACTGTCAGACACCACGATCTATCCAAGTGCAGCAGGGCAGTAGCTCTATCACAACATCTTTGATTGCCATTTGCTTGTTTTCCTTATACATAATGGGTGCAGTGACTAATCAATCTCGTGAGATTTCATGGTGTGAAACTGGGAGAGTGCGGGAGCCGGCTGTTTTATTGATGCAGTTCGGGTGGTAAGGGCTGTCATGAGACTTGGTGTGGAATGAGGCTTGGAATGCAAATAAGTTGAATTACCTACCCACCATAATACCTCTGAGAGAGGGGCATGTGGGAGGGGTTACATTGCCCAGGAAAGGGTACAATGGTATGCGGTTAGTAACTATTTCTGTAATGCTCAGGGATGTATATAAACGATTCCTGCCAATCATGAAACCTGTCTGATCTTTGCGCTCAACCCGGGCATAACCTTCTTCAGTTGCAGGGTAAAAACCTTAGCCAGCAGTTTAGATTCATGTTCAGCAAGAATATTGGGCAATATTTTCATCACTGTGTCTGATCACAACCTACTTAGGAATTGGTGTGACTATGGCTAGTATCATGGAGTCTATGATAGTACCACTGATCCTGCATCACTTCATTAAAGACCTTAAGAAGAGTTGGGACTCATGTTCAGAAAAGTGAGATGAAATCCAATTGGAAATATGTTGGCTGTTCCCTAAGTTAGTCAAGCCCATGGCATCTCTAATGTTCCCACAGATTATACATGAATCTATACCCTCTGAATCCCTCAATCAAGCTATGGCAATTTCCTCCAGAAAGTCATCCGTTTCCCTTTCTGATACAGATGCATCCACATTACATATTTGAAAGAGACGCCAATGCACCGGCCCGACTCGAAGCCTTACTCTCCATGATTAGACCTTTGTCTCCTATTCCTTACACTTGTTTAAAATGCATGTGATTAAGAACTGGAAGTAGCAGTGTTCATTTTGCCTGGAAATTTTATCCTATATTAAGATGGTTCAATCTGGAAACTCCTGCTCTGATGATCAACAATAAATTTGACTCTGAATATGCAAAGTTCACATATAAAATGCTGTTAAATACACATATCAATGAATTAATAAGTAAATAGATAAGATTCAAGATACCATGAATAGGCAATATTCCACTTTCTGCCCTCTTTGAATAGCATGGATGGGTTCACTAATAGTTTTCTGCCATATATAAAATATTTGCCCTTTTCGACACTGAGAATGGTACATGTCAGACCCTACACAATTGGGTACCCGAACTGGGCCATCCGATTAATCCTGTTCATTGCAATAACATCATACATGGTCCTGTCCTTATGAAGATTGCCCTTAATTTGAGATATGCTCAAGTGAGAGTCGCCTACTGCCTCCACTGGTCACGTGCGAGACTGCTGAATGCAACGCTCACACAAAAGGACAACTGCTGGAATGGGATTCATGCACACTTTTTGGAACTGTGGAACTGTGGTACATTCATGGTCTGATGTGCTGCAATAGATAGGGTCGAGGATATTGTGGTGCCCATGGCTTTGCCTACTATACCACTTGGGCACCTGCCCACAGATGCACATCTCAAGAGATGATGGTGCTATCTTGTCTTGATTGTAGCTGAAGTGGCTCAAGGCTGTACCAAATCCAACTTGCGATTAGTGGTTACATGGCATGGTTTTACTCTGTGCATTTGTATAGCACATTATACACCCGAGGGCACCATGGCACTGCAGCAACAGCCAGGATAGTTGACTAGAGAAGGAAATCAATTAAACAGAAGAGTCTTCAGAAGATGGCAGAAGTAGAGATGAACCTTATTAGCACATAGCCGCTGTGGATGTGCATTCCACAACTAAGCTGCGACCATGGAGAAAGCACGGCCACCCACAAGAGTGAGCCGGACCCGAGGGACTTGGATAGTGAGAGATTCTTGAGACTGCAAGGGATGATTAGACACATAAGGGTGGAATTTAAGCTGCAAATATTGTGGTCCAGTGCGATAAAAAGCCCAATGTACTATGCACATGGCCTTAAACTGGACTCGCTGGACAACAGGATGTGTTACGCTCCCCTGATATCCACGGGGCGTCTGGAAAGCTCTGAGATCTGGAACCCTGGATGCATAGTTGCCCAGTGCTGAATAATGAATCTGCAATTACAGAAGGGGAGATTTGTGATAACTGTCTCTAATGGGTGAATCTCCCACCTCCCTCTGACCGGTCCCCTTCCCACTGGTTCTTTCTCACCTTAGTTATTTGTAGGGTGAGCTATCCGTCCTGCGTTTCTTGTGCAGGGGCGCTTGACATTTGTTGGTGAGCTGCCCGAGTTGCTTCACTGGTTCAGTGTGCCTTCCTTGGGCCCAGGCCTACTGTGACCCCGAATCTGCTCATAGGCAGGTAGGTTTGTTGATTGTAAGTCTTTGTTCTGTTTGTGGTGGGACTCCGTTAATGTCTTTATCACCTTCTTTTCAGGTGCGAAGGTTTTGCTGCTGGCGTGCCGGATGGAGAGGCACGTTTTTACGTAACGGAAAGCGCGAAGCAGAGCGCCTTCATTGTCTTTTAAAGCTAACCTGTGTTTTCTTCTTCTTCTCCTTACAGGCCGCTGATGTGCTGCGAGTGGATGAGAGCGCGATGTTCGAGCAGCAGCTGTGGTAGCGGTTTGCCAGAAGTCCTTAAGCTAGTATTCACAGGTGAGTGATGTTTCTTCTCCTCTCGGTTTCCACAGATTGCAGCCTGGTTGAGATGCCGAGTGCTGGATGGTGTATTCTCAGGTAAGACAGAATATTCTTGTTCTTGTTCTTGTAGGGTACAGGAAGATTCTGAAGACCGGAGCTGGACACGGTGAGCGTCACGCTGCTAGTTGCAGAATAACACGAAGCGTGTTCTGCAGTCAGGGTGTGGTTTATATAGCCCAGGTAAAGTAGTACCAGGGAAAGTAGTTCCAGACCTGCCACACCCAGAACACTAGACTGCATGGCTTGGTTCTTAAGAACTAGGCTTTGTGGTTGCTTCCATGTTGGATTTAAGGACCCATGTAGTCAATTGAAAGTAAGCCTGGTAAGTATCTCCTTACAGTACATGAGCCTGGTGCCAGATGCGCCAGGACCGGCTCCAGGAGCCATTTTGCAGAAGTCTTGAGGCCCTCGGAGTAGATGTGGGGGCTTGCTTGTGGCACAGCTTGTGGCCCCTGACAGTGGTCATGACAGCTGCCAGTGCAATAGTCTCAGAGCAGGAGAGATATGCATAGAAAAAGAACTCTTGGTTACCAGCCTGGCAGCAGTATTTTGCAGGAGCTGCAGACAGCACATTAGATATATTGGCTGAGCTAGATAGAAGTTGCAATAGTCAATTGTGCTAAGCACAAATGAAGCTACTGCAGGAGCATGCAGCCTCAATGGAAGAAAGGGCAGCACCTTACGTAAGACCCTGAGCTTATAATGCCCAGATTAACATACCAATGCAATTTGTGCCTCAAGAGACAGAGAAGAAGAGAGCCTGACACCTAAAACCCTCACAGATGCCACTGGTGTAGGAAATAGACCTAGCGAGGGAGGCCAAAAGGAGGGAGTCATCAGAGAGAGAGCAGATGGAAGACCCACCACCAGAACCTCTGTATTGTCCCTATTCAACTTCAGCCAGTTGTCACTCATCTAATGACCCATGGCCTCCAGGCACCCCTGCAGCTGAGAGGCTGGACCAGGACAAGACAGGTCCAGCCAAAAGATTATCTGATTATCATCAGCATTCGAGTAGCACCGGAGGCCCTGTGAGTGGATGAGCTCAACCAACGACTGGATGAATATGTTGAATAAATTGCGGGACAAGGCAAACGCCTGAGGAACACCACATGATAGTGGGAGAGAGGAAGAGTGAAAAGGAGGGAGTGAAAGATTTGAACCAGCACAGCACCTTCCTGGAAATCCCTGCCCCGGCCAGGCGATGAAGCAGGATGGAATGGTAGATGGTATCAAAGGCCACCGATTGATCTAATAATATCAGTGCCCACACTCCACAATGATCAGAGAGACATGCTAGGTCAAATACAGCAGAGGCCAGCACGCTCTTTGTGCCATGGTCAGGGCAGAAGCCAGATTGAAAAGAATTAAAGAAGTGAGAGTGTTCCCGAAAAAGACTAAGAAAGGGAGAGAGATTAAGGACTCTAACAATTTCATGAAGAAAGGCAGTATTTTGTCTGCTGTTAGAGTTTTGTGTTTGCAAGCGCTGCCTTACCTTGTCCATCACACCGCCCTTCAATCCCCATGTGTCCTTTCCTTTTCATACATTCCTATAGTTGGAGCTTGAGGAAAGTTTACATTTGGAACTTGCAGCTCGTTGAGACAAATGTGATAAATATCAGTATTCATACGCAGTGGCACGATTTGGGATGCTGACTGATATTTTACTGTTATGTGGGGCCTACGCATTGTATACCCTGATTTGTTGAACTTGTTTAATAGAAACATGCACAAAAAAGAATATGATGTAAGCAGCTGCACTGATGAATGTGGCAAGAGAACCAGGTTTTGTATACCCCTTTACAGATGTCACAGCCACAGTGAGAACAATATGATGGATTTTTGAGTCAATTAATTGGGTAATTGCTACATTAGTAGACTGGGAGGTACGGGATATTGCAACTTCATTGTATTCATTCAGTGGCAAATGTTGGCTCCTCCAAACATTCTTGATGCTGGGAAACTCCCTCCCATGGGTTATCAGTTAGCTCCAAATATATAAAGGGAAGGTCTCCCTGATTCAATTTATCTCCTAAGAACAATAACAAAGATTCCACTAAAGGATTTCCTGGCAATGAGTCCAGAGCCATGCATGTTTTAGTTCACTTGTCCTTCTTCTGTTATTTTCAAGGCCTGAGGATCTGTTAAGTGCCCGCATCACATCTGTCTTTGATAGTCCCAGAGCCGTCAAAGCCATTGGTTACTGAGATTCATCTGAACAGCATGCTATTGCCTTTTGTTCCAGTACTGTTTTTGAGTCCTAATGTACCATATTATTATTGTTATTTTTAAAAAAATCTTTTTTTAATCATATTAGACCTTTACAAAAAGCACATAAAAGAACAATTTGTCATCATTCAATTAAAATATATACCATAAAAGCATTTCAAGCTCTCTGAAAATAAAAAAAGAAAGAGATTTAGCTTTGGAGCTTATTTGGGGATCATCTAATTCATGTTCTAATTCTATCCATCAGGTCCTAATCAAGATTTCCAGTTACTCAAGATCCAACTTTCTAAATCAAAAGGGGGAGAAGAGGAAACCAGCCAGTTGTTTGTTTCCTCACCCCCCACCTTCTCATACGTCTCTTTACATTTGCGGCCCTCATTCCCATTAGTTTCCATGGATAGCAGACCAATCTTTGTTAGGACCTGTCCTGCTGCTATTGTTAGAGCAGTATTATACCCTGAAATTAAGAGATTCCAAAACATTTCTGAGCACAAACATTCCACCCTATTTACAAACCTTGAAAAATAAATGATTCTAATTTCCCACGTTTCTGCACAGTCGTGAAGCAAATGTTGCAGATTTAGTTTTTTTGTATCTGCACACGCTTTACAGAGAATGATAGCTTTGTGTTTTTGGTCTCTAATGCTTAAGATTTCACCTGTGTGAATTAGGTTTAATCGTGTTCTAAAAAATATATTTCTAGAGTCACGATCAGGATGTTTTTGTAAGTACTTTGGCAATTCTCCCAGCTTTTTCTCTGCAGTCAAAAAGCCATTCTTTGGTTTTGAAAGCTGCATTTCTATCCCTGTTTTGATCCAGTCCATTGTTTCTGTTTCTTTCTTTGCCTTCAGAGGGTTTTCTTTCAAGGTTTCCAACGTTGAATCAGCTTCAGCCTAGGTGCCCAAAACTGTTCTTTCCAGCTGTCGGAGCATCTTAGATCTGTCCAATTGGAGCTGCATTTTTATGTCCTCATGAAGTTAGTTTTTTTAGGGATCATTATCAACCTGTAAAGTGAAAGCAATTTCCATCCCACTTGAAATGATATGATATGATATGGCATTTATAACGCGCCTATACACAAGTGTTTCAAGGCGCAACGAGGCGAGGGAGGGGAAGACAGTGGGAGACAGACAACGATCCTACTAGGCCAGGTGTCATTAGGATCGCGCAAGTGCGAGGGTAGGGAGAAAGGGAAGAAGTGCCAGGGGAAGGAAAGGGGAAAAGTGCACTACATGGGAAAGAAGAATAAATACGATAAATAACAGCCTGAAGGTGGCAAGTGCAAGGTAAGAGCAGACATAAGTGCTGGTAAGGGACTGATGGGATACAGAATCAGTCCCCAAGGGAAGGGGGTTGCCAGAGAGGCAGGGCAGGAGAGCAAACGGCAGGATCTGGCCCCAAGATCAGAAAGGGTGGCCAGGTAACCAGTGCCGAATCAGCAGGGAATATCAGCAGGGGAGAGAGGCAGAGAAAGCAGAAGCAAAGAGGAACGTTTTGAGGTTCTTCTGGAACCAGAGATGGTTCTCCTCAAGTTTCAGGGAGGCAGGAAGGCTGTTCCAGAGGGAGGCAACAGCCAAGGTGAGAGATCGACCACCAACTCGTTACTTGGAGAAGCGGCTGACCCTGAGGGATTTGGAGGCAGATGAGCGAAGAGCCCGAGAAGGAAGGTATTTAGGAAGAGAGAGTTGAAGGTAATGCGGTCTAAGGCCCCAGAAGGCCTTGTGGATAATGCAGAGGGTTTTGAACTTAATCCTTGCAGCCACTGGGAGCCAGTGCAGAGATTTCAGTCCTGGAGAGATACGATCCCTGGGCTTGAGGCCAAGGACAAGTCTTGTAGTCCTGTTTTGGATAAGCTGCAGAGGGCGGAGAGTAGAGGCAGGCAGATTAAGATAGAGGCTGTTACAATAGTCCAGTTTAGAGAGAACCAGAGCTCTGGAGACAGTGAGCTTCTGGGGGAAGGAGAGGAGAGGAAGAATACCTCTGAGGAGGTGCAGCTGGTAGTGTGACTTCTTAGAGATGTCGGAGATGTGAGGAGAGAAGGAGAGTGCTGAGTCGAAGATGACCCCAAGGTTTTTAGCCTTGCAGGTGGGAGCAGGAAGAGGGCCAAGGGAGGCCGGCCAGAGAGCTGAAGGGAAGGAGGGAGAGGGGGCACCGATGAGTAGATTCTCGGTCTTACTGGCATTAAGGCAGAGGTCGTTGGCGGCACACCACTCCTGGATATCAGACAGACAGTCAGAGATGAGGGAAGGAGAGGAGGAGGCCGAGGGTAGCCTGAAGATGAGCTGGGTATCATCCGTGTAGCACTGAAAATTGGTGCAGAGAGCGGCGGTGCGGTGGGCAAGGAGTGCCAGGTATTGGTTGAACAGCCAAGGAGAGAGGTTTGAACCCTGGGGGACGCCACAGGTAGAGAAAAAGATATCCGAGAGGAAGGACCCAAGTTGGACCTGGGAGGGTCGGTCGGAGAGGAAAGAAGTCAGCCACGCCAGAACCTGTCCAGTGATACCCAGGTTATCACGGAGACGGTTGAGCAGGATGGTGCTGCCTTGCTGCCTTAACTATTTTAAGCCAAGTTCAAACCTTAGAACAGACATAGGGAGGCAGTTAGGCAATCCCAGAGATCTTTTCCAAAGCTGTCCTTCCATTTTTTGACAGTCAATGTCCCACAATGTCGGTTGTGCCTCCAACCCATAAAGAAGCACCGGTATTATTTTTGCGGCATAAAACTTTACTAGCGGAAGAATTGAAAATTTACAGAGGTCATAGGAGACATTTTTCATTTGTGGCACCGCTTTCTCGACCTTCTGTCTCATTTCTGTTTCCACTTTGTTGGCTGAGAGTGTGGAGAATACCGTATAGCCCAGATAAACTAGCTCTTCTGGTCTCCCAATTGGCTCTCCTTCAAAGAACCATTTTCCATAATGAATGTGCTTTTCTGGATGTTCCATCACTAAGATTTTAGATTTTTTAGGATTTATTTGAAGTCCATTCATTTTGGTATATGCAAGTCAAGTGGCACAGCGGCACAGCGAGTAGAGCGCCCGCTTTGACACCCGTGCAGAGCCTGTTAACGCAGGTTCGAATCCCGGCGGGGCCAAACTCAGCCTTTCATCCTTCCGAGGTCGATAAATGAGCACCACACACCGTGGGTAATAATAAGCAGCGCTCAGATACCTGAGGGTTTGTAGCGCTATATAAAAGCCTAATTATTATTATTATTATTAGGCCATTCAGTAGATGTTATAGTCCTATTGCTTTCCTGTCAAATAGGACTATGTCATCTGCATAGGCGAGCAAACATTTTTTGGTGAAGATTAATATTGGGCTCGCCATTGTCCAGGATTGCAGAAAGGCCCCCAGGTCTGAGAGATACAGATTAAAGAAAAATGGCGCTCCCAGACATCCTTGTCTCACACCTTGCTCAACACTAATTGAGTCGGTAAGATGACCAGCCTCATCCAATCTTACCATCAACAAAGTGTCCTTATGTAGCTCAATCAGTATTGACAACAGAGTTCTTGGTAGTCCCCACTCCCTCAGTTTGGCTCATAGTTTATTTCTTATTACAAGATCAAAGGCCTTCGAAAAGTCTATCCAGGCTCCATATATCAGGCCCTCCCCATGTCCTTTAGAGTATTCTGCTAGCAGGATCAGTGTTAACCCATTTAATGTTGTGGACATGACACATCTAAAACCCTGTTTAGAATTTGGATAGGACATTTGATGTTTTGGCCCAATCCTCTAATTCTAACAATAGGATTCGCATAAATATTTTGCTTTCAATATCAAGAAGGGCGATTGGTCTATAGTTCTCTGTTTGAGATCTATCCCCCCCCCTGGAAGAATGGTATGACAACTGCTTGCTTCCATGAAGCAGGAAATCATTTTGACTCTATTATCTCATTAAAGAGGTTATAGAGGAGATTTGCTCATGTTTTCGCATTGTTTTTTAAGGCCTAGTAGCTGAGTCCATTTGGACCCGCTGCCTTCGATGACGAGGCAGTCAAAATGAGTTCTTCTATTAAATTTGTGTCGTATTTGAGTTCCCATTGTGCGGTTTCCTGCTCCCCTCCTTTAAATTCTGATGTGTTTTTGAAGTTCTTTGTTAGGTAATCTGTCCAACTCTTTTCAGTTACCAAATTGCATTGGATGTTATTGGCGCCTGTTTTCTTCCCCACTTTGTTTATAATTGACCAGAATTTATGTGTGCCATTTTCACAAAGGGCTGAAAGCATCTGTTCATTATCCTGTTGGATTCTCAGTGCTTCTCTTGCTCTTGATCATTGCTTATAATCTCTTTTGAGTTTTTGCAGTTCTCCTCGTTGTTCTGTTTGATTTGTGATATTTTTCTTCACTTGCCTGTATTCTCTCATTAGGATCTTTTTCCGTTCCCAAGTTTCTTCATCAAATGAGTGTTGATGATGGGTTATATTCTTCAACAATGAGGCCTGCAATTTTCCTTTTGTTCTTTCAGGGAGATGTGGTTCAGTTTATCATTTAACTTTTTCCCCTCTCTCTTGTACTTTACCAGTGTTACTTTGCCTTTATTCACAAGTAGGTCGTGAGCATACTTTTCCAGATCTTTTTCTTGATGTTTTGAAGACTAGCTTTTAAGCGAGCGTGATCACTCCCTTCTCCCCATATGGTCTCCAATACCATTTCCTTCACTTGTAGCTCTTCTAAGACAAAAAAATAATCCAGTGTGGAGAAGGAATTACCTCGCTGCCATGTTGGTCTTGATGGATTATCTCCCTGAACCGAGCCTTTTAGCATGTAAAGTCCCCAAGAGTTTAAGTAGTTTACCCATTGCATTCTGGCCTTTGATCTTTTGGCCTATTTTAAATTATTCTTAGGGTCCTGTGTTGCTAAGCATTGTGCATTCAGGTCACCTCCAAAGATCACACTGGCCTCTGCATGATATAATGCGATCTTTTCCAGTACTGAGGTTAGCAACGTATGAATATTTTGTAGGCTAATTTGTGCTTGGTTCCAGTAAACGTTTATTACTATGAGGTGTAGATATCCCTCTGTGGTTTGCACTCTTATTTTACATGCCAGAATACCATCCCGTTCTTTATGTATGAGCGTGATCTCTTTACTCAAAGAGTTATTAACACCAAGCAGTAGCTCTCCAGATGGTCGACCTTTTAATTTTTGAGTTGCTAGCACAGTAAATGTAGTAAAGCCTTCAATTTCTATTGGATGTGTATGCCAGGTCTCTTGAAGTAAAATGACATCAGAGTTGGAAAAAAGAGCTTTCTTTCTGCTACTTGCTGTAAAAGAATTTGGTCCACAGGTGTTCCAGCTCGTGATGTTAATTAAAGGTTCGGTTGACCCAATCCCAATCTTTGAAGTACCTGCGTGAGAATCTCTGGAAGTGCCGCTAGAGTATTGGCTTTTGAATCTCCATTTTTCTCCTGAATACTGGCGCATACCTTCTTGTTTGGAAGGTCCGTAGCTCTTAAATGTTGCTGTTCAGAGACAGAACTCCCTCTTTCTTTTTCTCGCATTGTTTCCATTGGGGGTGTTTCCAAAATTTGCAGATTTACTTTTTCTAGTTCTTTTTTAATACTTCTTATCGCTTTCCATGCTTTTAGTGAAGCAAACCCCACCTCTGCCAATTTCATATTACTTTTGCTTGGGAATTTTACATATTCCATGTCTCACGATCCAAAAAGAATGAGATTCAGGACTTTACTGAAGTAGCCCAGAATGGCCCCCCTACAGAGTGAAGTATGCTGTGGAATTTTGTTCAGCGCCCTAAGCCACAGTTTTGGTACGGCATAGTGTTGCTCTTCCGGTTTGTCCACCAGTGGCTGGGGCTGAGGGTTCTCCTCCAGAGAACCCGTGCGTGAACGATCTTTTCCTTTCCCCTTTTGGTCATCTTCTATTTCCTTCATCTTACCTTGTCCATTTTTTACTTCGATCACCATGGGAGGAATTGTATTTCCATGAGAAGTTCTTTTTAAGAAGATCGGTACTATTTTCATAAGTTGTTCTGTTGTGACAGCAGTGTTTTTTCGATAGGTTTGTATTTCCTTTCCCCAAGAATATTGGGGCCCAAGGAGGTCCCCTTTATTGATGGACAACTTTTAATACCAGGGTTCCCTCTCTTTCCTTCTATTTTCTCTGGGAGTACTGTGGAGCTCTTAAACCCTGTGTCTGTGCCCTGTGGGACTTCTATGGGATCTGTCTGCAAGCCCACATTAGCGTTCTTTTTTATTATGTGATTCGGATTCTTCTTTTTGTTTCTTAAATATGAGACCTCTTCTCCCCCTTTCTTTTTTCCTTTGCATCTGTTATGGGCTTTCTACCTTTTCCCAAGGATTTTTCATTGTTTTCCGTTCACTGTACCCAGACATTTGTCACCATTCTCACCCTCTGTTGTTTCTTCCTGAATTAAAATGACCTTCTCCTTACTTTTTATGTGTTCATCACTTGTCAAATTTGACCCTTTTTTTTCCCGATGGACCTTTTTTTTGTTGTCTTCGAAGGGTGACTGGAAATGCCACTGTGCTTATTCTCTTTGCCTCTTTTTTCTTTGCTCTTCTTCTTCCCTTGGATATTTGTTTGCCAGCTTCTATCCAATCAGGAGATTTCTCATTCTTATTTTCTGATGAAACTCCTTGTTTTCATATAGGGGACTCAGTTACTCCATCCTCTTCTTCTCGTATGACATGCGCGAGTCTTCTAAATTCTTTCAAAATAGATTCCGAGAGGGAGGTGTCATCAAAGCAATCAGATCCATGCTTTATATTTTCTGCCCCTACTAGGTCCCTGTCCTTCATTGTTTTGTCATCCTTTAATAAGGATAATATTTCTAGCAATAAGCATTTTTGCTTGTCTTCATCCTCTTTGTTTTTTGCCAAAGTTCTTTCGATTGCTGATAAGACTAAACCTTGTTTTGCAAGCTCCACCCTCTGCTCTTTCAGAGAGGGTATAATTATTGTATTGATTGTTGAGGTCAGCCCCATTGTAGCTAGTTCTATACACGCTGTTTCTCTGGTCACCTCCAAAAGAGTTTCGGCTTGTTATTGTACTTCAGATTTCAATTGATCAAAGACCGTTACCAAAGAGCTTAGTACAAA
Organism: Ambystoma mexicanum; assembly: GCF_040938575.1. Taxonomy (NCBI): domain Eukaryota; kingdom Metazoa; phylum Chordata; class Amphibia; order Caudata; family Ambystomatidae; genus Ambystoma; species Ambystoma mexicanum. Next base: position 399,022,572 of record NC_090927.1, read on the forward strand.
GTTCAAAGCTGCCAAAGTAGCAGTACTCAATTGCTTCAGAGCCTCTTCTTCTGTTGAATTTCTACGGTCTTGTTCTACTTCCATAGGTGAATCAGTTACTTCTTTTCCAGTATTTTGTTCCCGCAAGGATGTCCCCTCTTCATCTCCTTCCCTCATTTCCAATTAAGTTCACTTCTTGCGTAAACACTGGGGGGGAAACAGCTTTTCTGAGTGAGGGCTCCATATCTTCATTGTCTGTAGCGATGTTACTGTTGGAATGCATTTCATTCTCGCTTTGGTTTTGTTTTTTTCCCCAAAATGTTCCTCGATTTTCCTTTGGATTTTATTGGTTGTAGTAGTATATTCCAAACCACGCTTTCATGAATGTGCAATATCAGATGGAGTACTACTATTTGCTGAGTACCCCGTATGTCCCGCATGCACCTGTGCTGTAATTATATTGGCGGATGCCAAACTTGAAATGGAAGCACTGTGTGGTGTTGGTTCTGTATCTTGGGTTCCTAGTTCCTCTGTGTAGGAGCCATCCCATTCAGGGCTTCTATGATAATCTTGTAGGACTTTACTGCACAGTTTCATGTTTAAAGCTTCTTGAATGGTAAACAGTACAAAACTGCAACTGCAGCAGTCTTTGCTCCGAAAACCAGACGAGTTACAGATTGTTCTCCTGTTACTTGCTTTTCTACAATATGAGTTGCAATATCACACTCGCAGTCGTGTTTATTATTTGCTGTACTCTCTAATAAGACTGAGATTGTGATCCGTCTCTTTCAGATGCAAAATCTTCGGGTCAAAGGACGCAAAATAAAATTGCGGCCAGCAGTCCCCAAGGAGTAATTGGCCCGAAATTAGCATTAAATTAGATTTTTTCTTGATGGTCGTGTCAATTCAAAAAGCAGATTATAGTTAGTATATTTCATCTGCTTAGAGTGTATTATTAAATAAGTGTATTGTTAAATAAGTGGTTAAAAGCTTATTTGCTTATTTGCTTACCCTGTTCGTCCTTGCGGAGGGTGAGCTACTCCGGACTGCGTCTGGGAGGAATAGCTCCCGCTGCCAGCGGCCAGCGGTAAAGCAGCAAATAGCTAAGTAGCCAAACAGCAAAAAACACAGATTTAGCCCTTTACGCGGCCGGGCCTCAACCAATCTTTTGCTGATCCCACCCAACTTTGAGTAGTAGCTCTGAATAGCTCCAAGTAGCAAATAAGAGCTGGATGAGCTTGGCACGTTACTACTTATTAAACCAGGTTACAGAGTATTTAATATTAGGCCAAGTAAAGATTCTGGTAACATTTCTGTCCGGTTTTCTATCCGGAGAACGCTGCAGGTCTCACCCACACTCAGCAAAGCGGCTATAGGCGTCATAGAAACGTTACCAGCGTTACCAGCCTGTGCAGACAGCAGTGTAAATTTACCTTCACACAGTAAACGAGCTACAAGCCCCGAGCCCTACACCAAGACAAAGTGTCCGTCGAGCCACAGAGCCGCAAGACCGCGAAGCCGCCAAATTTTCCGGTTCCACCAGCGGTTCCACCCACGCTCAGTGTCCATTCGGTAGCTGTGCGGATTCCGCCCCCCACTGGGCTCCTCACTTGGCTCCTCACTGGTACAGTAGCTGGAGAGCCAGAAAGCCAGAGAGCCGTGCCTTGCGACCTCCAAGTGATATGCTTGAACAGTGAAACAAAGAAGAATCAAGCTGCACCGAAACTAAGCCGCCTCTGATTCTCTCACACTTCTCCCTTGTCAGCAACCTCAACAATTACTACACCGCCGAAAGGCGAATACCATATTACCCGCAAGTCGTCCCTTAAAGATCATGGGCTTTCACAAATATCCCAGCAAAAACTTCACATTCATGGAATCTCCCACCAGTTACTGGCACTCTCACATGTGTGGAGTCTTCCTGAGATGGCAATCACTCCCCTATAAGTTGCTTATTTCTCTGCCTCCTTCACAATGACCTACAGGATGGTTAAGAATATGCCTCTCATCGGCAGCCTCAATCCCAGACTGAGAGCCACCAGTCAATTGGAACAGTATGTGCCCAGATGCCTCATCAGCCAGTCTCACTGATGCTGCTCAAATGTGGGTTTTGACTACCAGAGGAACATATTGCCTCATTATGACCCTGGCGGTACGGGGTAAACAGCGCCTTTAAAAGGTGCCAGAGCCGTTTACCCCATACCGCCTCATTACGAGGTCCCCTCGCGGGACCCAGGAAGCAACGCCTGGTCAAACCAGGCATGCTTACCGGATCCCGCGAGGGGAAGAGGGAGCAAACAACGGGCCAACTCGTAATGGCCCGTTGTTTGCTCCCTCTCCCATTCCCATTCAGCCCTCTGGGGGCTGAATGGGAATGCGGAAGGACCGGGTCCGGGTCCTTGGAGGGAGGAATTACCGGGCCTTCCGAACTCGGAATGGCCCGGTAATTCCTCATTCTGAGGACTCGGACGCGATTTCGGCGGCAGCCATGCCGCCAATAGCGGCATGGCTACCGCCGAGGTTGTAATGAGGCCCATAGTGTTTATAGGTGTAGAGCTAAGAAAGCACTGAACAAGCACTATAGACTAAATGCACAAAGGAGGACAAATCACTAAACAGACAACATATGCTCTCCAGATAACAGCAAACCACAAAAGCAAAAAGCAAAGGTCTCCAAATGTGTCTGAATGCCCTTTAACCCCGTCCATTTGTGAGCCTGTACTCTGTTTCTTCTTCATTCAGAGCTTACAAAAGAACACCAAGCACCTGGAGGTGAGCCTCAGACTCACTTTAGCAGATGTGAGTCTTCTTATTGGCTGAACAAGCTTAATAGATTAATCTAAGATTTTATCTGAGCTTCGAGGTTTCTGATAGAAGCCCAAATCAATAGGAGACTTTGCAAGCCATAAATAAATGTGATATATGATTCAATCACACCAAAAACGCAGTGGCACTTGTGAGTTAGGACAAATCTCCCATAACAGGTTCAAGAGTGTCAGGGAGACAATATGTTCACCCACCACCTGATTGTATGCATTCAAGGCACTCCCCTTCTCTGGATAGCCTTAATCCTAAATGATCGTTCTACACAGGTGACAGTTGGAAGCTTTCTGTCCTTAACTTTCACAACGTCCTCAGGGCCTCTCAATGTTCCTTCTTCTTACTCTGGCTGTTCAATACATGAGACTACTACTGTTATTTATTGAGAGCTTGGACATTGCAGTGCACCCATACACTGACGACTCACAGATGATGATTCACCTGGTAGAAGATGGCAGTTACCAATCAATTGCTCAAAAAACAGAGATCAGGCTCTGCAGCACTGCTCTCAGTATACGAAAATCCTTTCAATTGGGCTGCCACTCTTTGGGACCCTTGCAGCTCATGTTTATAGTGTAGAAAACCTAGGTATAATTATGGATGCTGGGCTTACCCTCGCTCTCAAAGGAATGCTTTGGATGGCTGTTTCAAATCGTAAAGAAGATATTTCCCTTATTTATCTCAACCACAGAAGGGAAACTCTAAATGATTTAATCCTATTGAAACTTGACTAATCCAACAGCATCTACGAGGGTCGCCCAAAAAAGAAATTCATCTACTATAAAAAATACAGAATTGATGAGCCACCCTAGAACTAACTATAGGTACATATGATCATGCCCCTATTGCCTTACAAACCCTACATTGACTCCACACCCAATAGCAAACTGACTTTATAACATTGTGTATCATCTTTCTGACAACTGGACTAAGATATCTGATCAAGAGACTTGTTACACCCCCTTGAGAATCCTGTGCTCTTCGGCAGTAAACACGTTCCCCTACTGACCTACACAAAAGAAACAAATGAATGACTATTTGTATCTCCATCAGAGGCCTATGACACCCTTATGGTTGGACAACACCATCTCAAATGTAGCAAGATGAATGCTTGCTTTTTTCCTTCTAACCATTTCAAGCTGAATACCATCAGAACAGGCTTGCTCAGGTTTCTATATTTTACTAAAAGTTACACACCCTCATTATGAGTTGTGTGATATTTCATGTGAAAACTCTGCTCTGCACAAATAGCACTGCCACTGGTGGTATTTGTACTCCTCCACCTCGTGACCAAAACAGTATTGAAACTACCATTGCTAATGATCCAAAGGGTATGTTACTGCCAGATGAGGCCTTTGGAAAATACTGTTAACAATAGTTGATTTTGGGGGAAAATTCAGATTCTGCTGCCATGAGAATAACATCCATCGTGGTGGCCATTTTGGAAATTACAGTCCATTGCAATCCTCTATCACTGTGATGCAACTTAGTAAAATGAGTGGCAAAAGTGGATTGGGGAAAAGGAAGAGAGTATCACTTGACAAAGATGACGCCTCCTGATGGGGAACTGATTCTGATGGTGAATCCTCCCCTCTTTGCGGCACAGAGGACCAAGACTACAACTATTAAAGGAAAGCAACTGGGGCAGAGAATTCCAAAGTTGCTCTGCAGTTGCTGCCTACCCTGCATTATGGGCAGGATTCACAGGAGTTGGAAAGCCCTGCAGGGATACAAGTCAAAGATCATGTCCACTAGAGGTGGACTAGTTAAGCCCCTGGAGCAACATCATTGGAAGAGCAGGGGGGCTGGGACCATGGACCCTGCATCAAATGTTGGCATTGGGAGGGCGGAGGTCAGTGCAGGATTCAGTGTAATTCTTGGTGAGTACACAAACATCTTAAGTGTGTGCATGGCAACATATCTCTTACCATTGTGAAGATTGCCCGGCTGCCAATGCCATCCCATCCACCTTCCTGGAGTTCACACAGCTGAAAGCACACATGTCCAAGCCAGTAGTACTAATTCAAGAATGGTTACACTTCTGGATATGAGAATGGTTACAGGACAACAGGATTTGAGTAAATATTTTCAGGATTTAAAGGAGCATATGTCTGTGGCAGTGCCCCCAGCCTAAGCCTAGGGTTGGATGATGATGTTGCCAAAGGGGTTGGGTGCCACCACAAGCTAAGTGATGCTGGGAGTGGGGGCAGCATGTGGAAGATCCACTGGCTAACTCATCATGCCTGCTGCAGGGGGGATTGTCGCATTAGGTAATTATGTTCTGCTCCCCCTTCGTGAAATTGGGACTTGGGTTGTAGCAGTCTTACACATGGCTGGATCATGCATGACATGTCTCCCAAACCCCTTTAAAACAACATTAGCACTGGCACAGTTTTCATGGAGGAAAAAGGCATCAAAGTTTATCTAAAATGAAAAAGTTGCAAGCAGAGGCAATCTCCTGCTCGGTTGCATAATGTAAACAGAACTGACGTAGAGTGGGAATGTTCATCGGAAAGGAATAGTGAGCCAGAGTTTCCGTGAAGGGCTATGTCAACAATACTCTTTGTGTACCACTTTTGACTAATTGCGAAACTAAGGCAGCCAGGTATTTTGATACCATGGTATGCAAGTGGAAATGATGCTGATTTACCATGAGCTTGGAACACCATAGTATTAAAACATAGTAACCAGTTGGACACACTCCCAATGTGGCCCAGATAAGTGAACTTTAAACCACCCTAATTATAGGCCTTCTCTGGCATAAAAGGGGATGATGCAGGAAAGGGAGTGTCAGCATGTGTAGAAAGAGTGAGAAGAGAGGGGTTTGGAGAGCAGGTGTGACAGGAGGCCAGAGGAGTGAACAGCAGGCTGGAGTAGAGAGTCAGAAGATTGAAGGGAGACAGGATATTTTAGTAAAGGGGTGGAAGACTGGAGAGCAGGTAGATAAGAGGAGAAAGGAAATGGTGGATAAGAACAGAGAGGAGAAGCTGGCAAAAAAAAAGGAAGAGTCAAAGAATGGACAAGAGGTGGATAAGAATGATGAGGAGGGGAATACTGACAGAGAGGAGAAGCATGGAGAGTGTGAATGAACACATATATGGTGAGGCGTCAAAGAGCACTAGTTGAAGCTGGTGGCCAAGGAAAGAGAAATGAAGAGGAAAGTGAGTGAGTTCCAAGGTGCAATCATGTGGTGAAATATTGAGGCAAAATGCAAGGTTGAGTGGGTGGACCACAGAAGTAGTGACTGTGAAATAAGTGGTGCAAGAAACACAAAAGGATGCGCAAGAGGACCCTGTGGTTGTCTCCATGTTGCTTCACACTATGAATTGTGTGTGTACCCTGCTCTAAACCAGAAGAGAACCTAACACCAGAGAGGATGGACTGGAAGAAAAGGTCCTAGGTGTACTCAATCCATTAATCCATTAATCCAGGGCCATTTTAAGCACGTTTGGGGCCCGGGCACGGACACCATTTGGGGCCCCCTCAGCCCAATCAAAGGAATTAAGGGACACGAACATCTGGTCTTGCTCCCCTGATTGCGATCATCACCCATAGCTTGATATGCGGCCTTGCAGCGATTACAATAAACTTAGGTGCTCCTTTCAGTCCCATTACCCTCTTCATTCTTGCTGTGAACAGAATTGAAAACAAGTAGCATTTCAAGGGTAACATTAGCAGTCCAGGATACAGTTATTTGTGTTCAAGCATAAGTACAGGGCACTTTTCATCAATAGCAGCCACGATGAAGGTGTACTGGCCATAGTATAAATGCAGGACAGATATCATATGAAATCCGGAATAGAGAGATGACTCAGATTAGCAGCATCCCAGAATGCAAGCCTGTTCAAGCATGGCGACAGGAGATTAATTGACAGCAAGGAGAAAGCTGCATGTCCCCTAGCATTCATAGTAAAGATTAGAAGCTACCAGGAAGGTTTTCATATCCAGACAGACTGAGAATTGGAGAGGCACATGGTTTTCAAGTAGTGTTGCCATTAGAGAGCAAAGAAACAAGTGATTAGTGTGTGCAATAGATGAATGTTTGTTAGTATAGGGATGCAACACTATAGCCAGTGAAACCATGAGTGAGGCTTTTTTGAAGATCATTCCCTGAGAACAAAATTACTCTGAAAGATCAACATTTTGAAAGGTTTAGGGACTGGCAATTTTGGCAGGTTAGGCAATACGAGTTTATTTGAGATGGGGATCAAACATTAGTTAAGAGGTAATGCTGGGATTTGCGTCCACTCTGCACTTTACCAATTTCTTTTCCAGTTCTTATTGTTAACTAAAAAGAATCTGACTGACTTGGAAAGTATACAAATCACATAACTCAACGAGATCATTTTTAAAAACAAAATGTTATAGAAGCATATTATGCAAAATCGGGATGATTCTAGCTTCATTGTCTCCATCATCAAGGGAGGTAAATAGGTACCAGCAGTCTAATTGATGTGATCTTAAAAGATTTTGTCATGGTTTCTTTTTTGTATTTTAAAGCTTTAAATATGCTCAAAACACAAGCTTGTAATGTAAAAACGTACAGATAAACCTTTGTGTCGAATGAGCAGACCTTACAATATGCTTTCCAGAGGCATGTGATGTGTGGTCTGCTTTCTTCTCTATGGAACCACTTCCACCCTAATGGCCCATGTAAAAAGAAAGATCAGGTAATGGGCTAAACAGTGCCACCAGCATGTGAAAAAGCAAACCTTTTCACATAAGACAGCATACTACTGTCATTAATATAAGATGATTTGCCCAGGATCACAGTATCGTCTCCTGGATCAAACCAGGATACGAGAATGAATGCCTGTGCTCCACAGTCTCGAATATAGTTACCTAATCACCTCTCCAGACTAAAACATCATGGTCGTCATTATGAGTGGCTGCCTAGGTTTTAAAACCAACCTTGCCAAATAAACTGATTTCCAGGCCTTCACCATTCTGATGCTTGTTTTTATAACAACCACTATCTGCTACAGGTACAATGCTAATAATAGCGCCTGATGTGCTGCAAAACAAGGTACATATTTGTGCAGGTTTATCAACTTCAGACATAGGAAAGGCTGGGTCAGCCTTGCTGGAATTTGTTTTTGTAATCATATCTATAATGATTGCTTAACACACTGAGCTATCTCCTGAACCATTGCAGCACTCATATTTATTAATGTGCATTTCAACTTTGGCTATAGCACAAGATCAGTATGATCCCCATAAAAATGGGTGAATGCTACAGGAGTTGTGCCGTAGGGAATGCACAAATTATGTATAGCACAGTGAACACAAAGCATTACAGGATGCATAATCAGAGCAGAATGTACTTGTCAACAACAGGCAGGCAATAGGTTTACTCTCAGCAGCATGTCTGCATGCCAGCATAGTCTCGGGAGGATATCTCAGGGGCAACACGCTCTTGGAAGCAAGACGATGTGGAGCAACATAGGTTCGATCCCCAGGTCTGCGCTTAGAAACCTATAGGTATTAAGCATGTCATAAATAACCAATTATATAATCATATGCCATCAAATATTCTGAGTGTGTCATTTACATTTGGTGAACAATGGAAACTGACTTATTTACATCAGGCAGCCTTGTGGGGCCCCCTCCAAGGAGGGGGCCTGGGGCAAGTGCGCCTTTTGCCCTCCCATAAAGAAATCTCTGCATTAATCAATCCATTAATCAGAATCACCAAGTAAGACCCCACAGGAAGAGTGTAGGAACAAGATCTCAAGAAACCTTCAATGGTGGGATGCACAAAAGATGTTCCCACTTTGTCCTCAACTATGTAAATATACCAAATAAACATTTATAAACATATATTGCTTGCATTGAGCCTTTGTTCCACCCAGCTCTGTGAAAGGAGGTGTCAGAGGTGGGATCTGTAAAAGCCTGCCTGGAAACCTACCACAGACTTTTGTAGTCATGGTAAGTGTAGCAACAGCTCTAAGATCAGCCATGCTTCCTCCCAAGGCTACCCCAGAAGCAACTGGGTTTGTTCTCTATTATTTTGTTGGTATGGACATTTGAAACAGGACGCTGCACCCTAGTTCCCACTGGCTTGCGAGTTCAGCACCTATCAGGTAGCTATGTCAAGATAGTCACGTGGTCAAGACTGGTGGTGAAATTTGTTTTTAATGTGCTGGAAGACTAGACAAGGATTACAGGGGCATTGCAACAGAATATTCTTCACTTAGGGGGCTGAGACTCTTGCTATCCAGTGAGGGGATCCCATTTCCCAGATTATCTGCTCAGTATATCTCCCTACTCAACCACAGAGGTTACTAGCCTACTTACCAGACAGAGGAATGAGAGCGGCTTTGGGTACTCCCTTACCCAAGGGACAGTAATCTCTGCCCCCAAAGGGGTACTTTGTTAAATATGATCCTCGTCCCCATAGCCAGAGCCTAGAACATATTTCCGCTCAATGCAGTAATACATGGCTGGCTGTGGACTATTCCAGTCAATAATCTGAGACATGTTTCTTCAGAACCAACACTGCACTACAGATTTTTAAACACTTGCAGCTTCTTTCTGAGTTTGGTGGTAGTAGTGAAACGTGCAACATCTCTTCTTTTTTTCATGTTTCCCACTTCAGACACAAATCTGTAAATACCCCATATAAACCTTCAGAATGCTATGCTTCTTGCATTGTGCCTTCGTGTGATAACCCCTCAGCATTTTTACAAGATCCATTCAAATGTGTGCAATAACAAAAGCTAACAAGTATACAACTCACAACACCCACCTGCCAAAGTATTCACAATAAGTGTGAGGTGTGTCCACATGTCACCATCTAGAATGTAGAACATCTTCCCTCCTGTACTAAAAGACCTCTGCAATGTACCATGACATCACTCAGTTAACACAGTGACACCACAAAATAAACATGCATGTCCTGAACGGACAGTGCATGTGGTTGACCTGAAGAGATAGATCATGACATTCTCTTGGAGACATGTTTTGCAAAGGCTGTGCAGCGGGAAGCAAAAATTTGGAAAGCTTTCCTTTCCTCAAGGTTATCTTGGCTCACCACTGTTCCTCCAAACCCATCAAGGACACATTGACTCCCTGACTTCTGCAACCACACCTTCGCCACTGGAGTCTTCCCTTCCCTCCTAAAGCCCACTCTTGTGCACCCTCTTCTTAAGAAACCCTCTGCTGACCCGTTCTGACCAGCTAACTATCTCTCAATCTCCATCACCCATTTTCTGGACAAACTCTTGGAAAAGTTGGCCATCTCCCCAGCTCAATTGCCACACTGAATCTGTTGGTTGTCTCCATGATCACCAGTCTGGCTTCAGAGCTGCCAGAAGCATGGAAACTGCTCTCCTGAACATCTGTGAAGACCTGCTATCCAACCTTGATTCCAACACCCCCTTTGCCCTCATCTTACTTGATCTCTCTTCTGCCTTTGACACGGTTAACTATGCCATCCTGCTTAACCGTCTCCGCCATAACCTGGGGATCACCGGTCAGGCCGTGGTGTAGCTGACTTCTTTCCTCTCTGATCAACCCTCCCAGGTTCAACTCAGGTCCTTCCTTTCCTCCATCTCTATCTCTAATTGTGGTGTTCCCCAGGGGTCTAACCTCTATACCTGGCATTAACCTATACCTGGCATTTCTTGCCCACCACATTGCAGTGCTCTGCCCCAACTTCGAGTGCTATGCAGATGACACAGCTCATTTTCAGGCTGCCCTCAGCCCCTTTTTCTCCCTCTCTCATTTCTGACTGTCTGTCAGCCATCCAGGAGTTGTGTGCTGCCAATGATCTCGCATTAATGGCAGTAAGACTGAGATTCTCCTCATCGGCACACCCGCTCCCTCCTTTTCTGTCACTCTGGCTTCGGGTGGTAAGGGCTGTCATGAGACTTGGTGTGGAATGAGGCTTTGGATGCAAATAAGTTGAACTACCTACCCACCATAATACCTCTGAGAGAGGGGCATGTGGGAGGGGTTATGTTGCCCAGGAAAGGGTACAATGGTATGCGGTTAGTAACTATTTCTGTAATGCTTAGGGATGTATAAAAACGATTCCTGCCAATCATGAAACCTGTCTGATCTTTGCCCTCAACCCGGGCATAACCTTCTTCAGTTGCAGGGTAAAAACCTTAGCCAGCAGTTTAGATTCATGTTCAGCAAGAATATTGGGCAATATTTTGATCACTGTGTCTGATCACAACCTACTTAGGAATTGGTGTGACTATGGCTAGTATCATGGAGTCTATGATAGTACCACTGATCCTGCATCACTTCATTAAAGACCTTAAGAAGAGTTGGGACTCATGTTCAGAAAAGTGAGATGAAATCCAATTGGAAGTATGTTGGCTGTTCCCTAAGTTAGTCAAGCCCATGACATCTCTAATGTTCCCACAGGTTATACATGAATCTATACCCTCTGAATCCCTCAATCAAGCTATGGCAATTTCCTCCAGAAAGTCATCCGTTTCCCTTTCTGATACAGATGCATCCACATTACATATTTGAAAGAGACGCCAATGCACCGGCCCAACTCGAAGCCTTACTCTCCATGATTAGACCTTTGTCTCCTATTCCTTACACTTGTTTAAAATGCATGTGATTAAGAACTGGAAGTAGCAGTGTTCATTTTGCCTGGAAATTTTATCCTATATTAAGATGGTTCAATCTGGAAACTCCTGCTCTGATGATCAACAATAAATTTGACTCTGAATATGCAATGTTCACATATAAAATGCTGTTAAATACACATATCAATGAATTAACAAGTAAATAGATAAGATTCAAGATGCCATGAATAGGCAATATTACACTTGCTGCCCTCTTTGAATAGCATGGATGGGTTCACTAATGGTTTTCTGCCATATATAAAATATTTGCCCTTTTCGACACTGAGAATGGTACATGTCAGACCCTACACAATTGGGTACCTGAACTGGGCCATCCGATTCATCCTGTTCATTGCAATAACATCATACATGGTCCTCTCCTTATGAAGATTGCCCTTAATTTGAGATATGCTCAAGTGAGAGTCGCCTACTGCTTCCACTGGTCACGTGCAAGACTGCTGAATGCAACGCTCACACAAAAGGACAACTGCTGGAATGGGATTCATGCACACTTTTTGGAACTGTGGAACTGTGGTACATTCATGGACTGATGTGCTGCAATAGATAGGGTCGAGGATATTGTGGTGCCCATGGCTTTGCCTACTATACGACTTGGGCACCTGCCCACAGATGCACATCTCAAGAGATGATGGTGCTATCTTGTCTTGATTGTAGCTGAAGTGGCTCAAGGCTGTACCAAATCCAACTTGCGATTAGTGGTTACATGGCATGGTTTTACTCTGTGCATTTGTATAGCACATTATACACCCGAGGGCACCATGGCACTGCAGCAACAGCCAGGATAGTTGACTGGAGAAGGAAATCAATTAAACAGAAGAGTCTTCAGAAGATGGCAGAAGTAGAGATGAACCTTATTAGCACATAGCCGCTGTGGATGTGCATTCCACAACTAAGCTGCGACCATGGAGAAAGCACGGCCACCCACAAGAGTGAGCCGGACCCGAGGGACTTGGATAGTGAGAGATTCTTGAGACTGCAAGGGATGATTAGACACATAAGGGTGGAATTTAAGCTGCAAATATTGTGGTCCAGTGCGATAAAAAGCCCAATGTACTATGCACATGGCCTTAAACTGGACTCGCTGGACAACAGGATGTGTTACGCTCCCCTGATATCCACGGGGCGTCTGGAAAGCTCTGAGATCTGGAACCCTGGATGCGTAGTTGCCCAGTGCTGAATAATGAATCTGCAATTACAGAAGGGGAGATTTGTGATAACTGTCTCTAATGGGTGAATCTCCCACCTCCCTCTGACCGGTCCCCTTCCCACTGGTTCTTTCTCACCTTAGTTATTTGTAGGGTGAGCTATCCGTCCTGCGTTTCTTGTGCAGGGGCGCTTGACATTTGTTGGTGAGCTGCCCGAGTTGCTTCACTGGTTCAGTGTGCCTTCCTTGGGCCCAGGCCTACTGTGACCCCGAATCTGCTGATAGGCAGGTAGGTTTGTTGATTGTAAGTCTTTGTTCTGTTTGTGGTGGGACTCCGTTAATGTCTTTATCACCTTCTTTTCAGGTGCGAAGGTTTTGCTGCTGGCGTGCCGGATGGAGAGGCATGTTTTTACGTAACGGAAAGCGCGAGGCAGAGCGCCTTTATTGTCTTTTAAAGCTAACCTGTGTTTTCTTCTTCTTCTCCTTACAGACCGCTGATGTGCTGCGAGTGGATGAGAGCGCGATGTTCGAGCAGCAGCTGTGGTAGCGGTTCGCCAGAAGTCCTTAAGCTAGTACTCACAGGTGAGTGATGTTTCTTCTCCTCTCGGTTTCCACAGATTGCAGCCTGGTTGAGATGCCGAGTGCTGGATGGTGTATTCTCAGGTAAGACAGAATATTCTTGTTCTTGTTCTTGCAGGGTACAGGAAGATGCTGAAGACCGGAGCTGGACACAGTGAGCGTCACGCTGCTAGTTGCAGAATAACACGAAGCGTGTTCTGCAGTCAGGATGTGGTTTATATAGCCCAGGTAAAGTAGTACCAGGGAAAGTAGTTCCAGACCTGCCACACCCAGAACACTAGACTGCATGGCTTGGTTCTTAAGAACTAGGCTTTGTGGTTGCTTCCATGTTGGATTTAAGGACCCATGTAGTCAATTGAAAGTATGCCTGGTAAGTATCTCCTTACAGTACATGAGCCTGGTGCCAGATGCGCCAGGACTGGCTCCAGGAGCCATTTTGCAGAAGTCTTGAGGCCCTCGGAGTAGATGTGGGGGCTTGCTTGTGGCCCCTGACAGTGGTCATGACAGCTGCCAGTGCAATAGTCTCAGAGCAGGAGAGATATGCATAGAAAAAGAAGTCTTGGTTACCAGCCTGGCAGCAGTATTCTGCAGGAGCTGCAGACAGCACATTAGATATATTGGCTGAGCTAGATAGAAGTTGCAATAGTCAATTGTGCTAAGCACAAATGAAGCTACTGCAGGAGCATGCAGCCTCAATGGAAGAAAGGGCAGCATCTTACGTACGACCCTGAGCTTATAATGCCCAGATTAACATACCAATGCAATTTGTGCCTCAAGAGACAGAGAAGAAGAGAGCCTGACACCTAAAACCCTCACAGATGCCACTGGTGTAGGAAATAGACCTAGCGAGGGAGGCCAAAAGGAGGGAGTCATCAGAGAGAGAGCAGATGGAAGACCCACCACCAGAACCTCTGTATTGTCCCTATTCAACTTCAGCCAGTTGTCACTCATCTAATGACCCATGGCCTCCAGGCACCCCTGCAGCTGAGAGGCTGGACCAGGACAAGACAGGTCCAGCCAAAACATTATCTGATTATCATCAGCATTCGAGTAGCACCAGTTTTCCGTTCACTGTACCCAGACATTTGCCACCATTCTCACCCTCTGTTGTTTCTTCCTGAATTAAAATGACCTTCTCCTTACTTTTTATGTGTTCATCACTTGTCAAATTTGAGTACTGTGGAGCTCTTAAACCCTGTGTCTGTGCCCTGTGGGACTTCTATGGGATCTGTCTGCAAGCCCACATTAGCGTTCTTTTTTATTATGTGATTCGGATTCTTCTTTTTGTTTCTTAAATATGAGACCTCTTCTCCCCCTTTCTTTTTTCCTTTGCATCTGTTATGGGCTTTCTACCTTTTCCCAAGGATTTTTCATTGTTTTCCGTTCACTGTACCCAGACATTTGCCACCATTCTCACCCTCTGTTGTTTCTTCCTGAATTAAAATGACCTTCTCCTTACTTTTTATGTGTTCATCACTTGTCAAATTTGACCCTTTTTTTTCCCGATGGACCTTTTTTTTGTTGTCTTCGAAGGGTGACTGGAAATGCCACTGTGCTTATTCTCTTTGCCTCTTTTTTCTTTGCTCTTCTTCTTCCCTTGGATATTTGTTTGCCAGCTTCTATCCAATCAGGAGATTTCTCATTCTTATTTTCTGATGAAACTCCTTGTTTTCATATAGGGGACTCAGTTACTCCATCCTCTTCTTCTCGTATGACATGCGCGAGTCTTCTAAATTCTTTCAAAATAGATTCCGAGAGGGAGGTGTCATCAAAGCAATCAGATCCATGCTTTATATTTTCTGCCCCTACTAGGTCCCTGTCCTTCATTGTTTTGTCATCCTTTAATAAGGATAATATTTCTAGCAATAAGCATTTTTGCTTGTCTTCATCCTCTTTGTTTTTTGCCAAAGTTCTTTCGATTGCTGATAAGACTAAACCTTGTTTTGCAAGCTCCACCCTCTGCTCTTTCAGAGAGGGTATAATTATTGTATTGATTGTTGAGGTCAGCCCCATTGTAGCTAGTTCTATACACGCTGTTTCTCTGGTCACCTCCAAAAGAGTTTCGGCTTGTTATTGTACTTCAGATTTCAATTGATCAAAGACCGTTACCAAAGAGCTTAGTACAAAGTTCAAAGCTGCCAAAGTAGCAGTACTCAATTGCTTCAGAGCCTCTTCTTCTGTTGAATTTCTACGGTCTTGCTCTACTTCCATAGGTGAATCAGTTACTTCTTTTCCAGTATTTTGTTCCCGCAAGGATGTCCCCTCTTCATCTCCTTCCCTCATTTCCAATTAAGTTCACTTCTTGCGTAAACACTGGGGGGGAAACAGCTTTTCTGAGTGAGGGCTCCATATCTTCATTGTCTGTAGCGATGTTACTGTTGGAATGCATTTCATTCTCGCTTTGGTTTTGTTTTTATCCCCAAAATGTTCCTCGATTTTCCTTTGGATTTTATTGGTTGTAGTAGTATATTCCAAACCACGCTTTCATGAATGTGCAATATCAGATGGAGTACTACTATTTGCTGAGTACCCCGTATGTCCCGCATGCACCTGTGCTGTAATTATATTGGCGGATGCCAAACTTGAAATGGAAGCACTGTGTGGTGTTGGTTCTGTATCTTGGGTTCCTAGTTCCTCTGTGTAGGAGCCATCCCATTCAGGGCTTCTATGATAATCTTGTAGGACTTTACTGCACAGTTTCATGTTTAAAGCTTCTTGAATGGTAAACAGTACAAAACTGCAACTGCAGCAGTCTTTGCTCCGAAAACCAGACGAGTTACAGATTGTTCTCCTGTTACTTGCTTTTCTACAATATGAGTTGCAATATCACACTCGCAGTCGTGTTTATTATTTGCTGTACTCTCTAATAAGACTGAGATTGTGAGCCGTCTCTTTCAGATGCAAAATCTTCGGGTCAAAGGACGCAAAATAAAATTGCGGCCAGCAGTCCCCAAGGAGTAATTGGCCCGAAATTAGCATTAAATTAGATTTTTTCTTGATGGTCGTGTCAATTCAAAAAGCAGATTATAGTTAGTATATTTCATCTGCTTAGAGTGTATTATTAAATAAGTGTATTGTTAAATAAGTGGTTAAAAGCTTATTTGCTTATTTGCTTACCCTGTTCGTCCGTGCGGAGGGTGAGCTACTCCGGACTGCGTCTGGGAGGAATAGCTCCCGCTGCCAGCGGCCAGCGGTAAAGCAGCAAATAGCTAAGTAGCCAAACAGCAAAAAACACAGATTTAGCCCTTTACGCGGCCGGGCCTCAACCAATCTTTTGCTGATCCCACCCAACTTTGAGTAGTAGCTCTGAATAGCTCCAAGTAGCAAATAAGAGCTGGATGAGCTTGGCACGTTACTACTTATTAAACCAGGTTACAGAGTATTTAATATTAGGCCAAGTAAAGTTTCTGGTAACATTTCTGTCCGGTTTTCTATCCGGAGAACGCTGCAGGTCTCACCCACACTCAGCAAAGCGGCTATAGGCGTCATAGAAACGTTACCAGCGTTACCAGCCTGTGCAGACAGCAGTGTAAATTTACCTTCACACAGTAAACGAGCTACAAGCCCCGAGCCCTACACCAAGACAAAGTGTCCGTCGAGCCACAGAGCCGCAAGACCGCGAAGCCGCCAAATTTTCCGGTTCCACCAGCGGTTCCACCCACGCTCAGTGTCCATTCGGTAGCTGTGCGGATTCCGCCCCCCACTGGGCTCCTCACTTGGCTCCTCACTGGTACAGTAGCCGGAGAGCCAGAAAGCCAGAGAGCCGTGCCTTGCGACCTCCAAGTGATATGCTTGAACAGTGAAACAAAGAAGAATCAAGCTGCACCGAAACTAAGCCGCCTCTGATTCTCTCACACTTCTCCCTTGTCAGCAACCTCAACAATTACTACACCGCCGAAAGGCGAATACCATATTACCCGCAAGTCGTCCCTTAAAGATCATGGGCTTTCACAAATATCCCAGCAAAAACTTCACATTCATGGAATCTCCCACCAGTTACTGGCACTCTCACATGTGTGGAGTCTTCCTGAGATGGCAATCACTCCCCTATAAGTTGCTTATTTCTCTGCCTCCTTCACAA
Source organism: Ambystoma mexicanum (assembly GCF_040938575.1). Classification (NCBI taxonomy): domain Eukaryota; kingdom Metazoa; phylum Chordata; class Amphibia; order Caudata; family Ambystomatidae; genus Ambystoma; species Ambystoma mexicanum. Next base: position 399,039,784 of record NC_090927.1, read on the forward strand.
TGACCTACAGGATGGTTAAGAATATGCCTCTCATCGGCAGCCTCAATCCCAGACTGAGAGCCACCAGTCAATTGGAACAGTATGTGCCCAGATGCCTCATCAGCCAGTCTCACTGATGCTGCTCAAATGTGGGTTTTGACTACCAGAGGAACATATTGCCTCATTATGACCCTGGCGGTACGGGGTAAACAGCGCCTTTAAAAGGTGCCAGAGCCGTTTACCCCATACCGCCTCATTACGAGGTCCCCTCGCGGGACCCAGGAAGCAACGCCTGGTCAAACCAGGCATGCTTACCGGATCCCGCGAGGGGAAGAGGGAGCAAACAACGGGCCAACTCGTAATGGCCCGTTGTTTGCTCCCTCTCCCATTCCCATTCAGCCCTCTGGGGGCTGAATGGGAATGCGGAAGGACCGGGTCCGGGTCCTTGGAGGGAGGAATTACCGGGCCTTCCGAACTCGGAATGGCCCGGTAATTCCTCATTCTGAGGACTCGGACGCGATTTCGGCGGCAGCCATGCCGCCAATAGCGGCATGGCTACCGCCGAGGTTGTAATGAGGCCCATAGTGTTTATAGGTGTAGAGCTAAGAAAGCACTGAACAAGCACTATAGACTAAATGCACAAAGGAGGACAAATCACTAAACAGACAACATATGCTCTCCAGATAACAGCAAACCACAAAAGCAAAAAGCAAAGGTCTCCAAATGTGTCTGAATGCCCTTTAACCCCGTCCATTTGTGAGCCTGTACTCTGTTTCTTCTTCATTCAGAGCTTACAAAAGAACACCAAGCACCTGGAGGTGAGCCTCAGACTCACTTTAGCAGATGTGAGTCTTCTTATTGGCTGAACAAGCTTAATAGATTAATCTAAGATTTTATCTGAGCTTCGAGGTTTCTGATAGAAGCCCAAATCAATAGGAGACTTTGCAAGCCATAAATAAATGTGATATATGATTCAATCACACCAAAAACGCAGTGGCACTTGTGAGTTAGGACAAATCTCCCATAACAGGTTCAAGAGTGTCAGGGAGACAATATGTTCACCCACCACCTGATTGTATGCATTCAAGGCACTCCCCTTCTCTGGATAGCCTTAATCCTAAATGATCGTTCTACACAGGTGACAGTTGGAAGCTTTCTGTCCTTAACTTTCACAACGTCCTCAGGGCCTCTCAATGTTCCTTCTTCTTACTCTGGCTGTTCAATACATGAGACTACTACTGTTATTTATTGAGAGCTTGGACATTGCAGTGCACCCATACACTGACGACTCACAGATGATGATTCACCTGGTAGAAGATGGCAGTTACCAATCAATTGCTCAAAAAACAGAGATCAGGCTCTGCAGCACTGCTCTCAGTATACGAAAATCCTTTCAATTGGGCTGCCACTCTTTGGGACCCTTGCAGCTCATGTTTATAGTGTAGAAAACCTAGGTATAATTATGGATGCTGGGCTTACCCTCGCTCTCAAAGGAATGCTTTGGATGGCTGTTTCAAATCGTAAAGAAGATATTTCCCTTATTTATCTCAACCACAGAAGGGAAACTCTAAATGATTTAATCCTATTGAAACTTGACTAATCCAACAGCATCTACGAGGGTCGCCCAAAAAAGAAATTCATCTACTATAAAAAATACAGAATTGATGAGCCACCCTAGAACTAACTATAGGTAAATATGATCGTGCCCCTATTGCCTTACAAACCCTACATTGACTCCACACCCAATAGCAAACTGACTTTATAACATTGTGTATCATCTTTCTGACAACTGGACTAAGATATCTGATCAAGAGACTTGTTACACCCCCTTGAGAATCCTGTGCTCTTCGGCAGTAAACACGTTCCCATACTGACCTACACAAAAGAAACAAATTAATGACTATTTGTATCTCCATCAGAGGCCTATGCCACCCTTATGCTTGGACAACACCATCTCAAATGTAGCAAGATGAATGCTTGCTTTTTTTCCGTCTAACCATTTCAAGCTGAATACCATCAGAACAGGCTTGCTCAGGTTTCTATATTTTACTAAAAGTTACACACCCTCATTATGAGTTGTGTGATATTTCATGTGAAAACTCTGCTCTGCACAAATAGCACTGCCACTGGTGGTATTTGTACTCCTCCACCTCGTGACCAAAACAGTATTGAAACTACCATTGCTAATGATCCAAAGGGTATGTTACTGCCAGATGAGGCCTTTGGAAAATACTGTTAACAATAGTTGATTTTGGGGGAAAATTCAGATTCTGCTGCCATGAGAATAACATCCATCGTGGTGGCCATTTTGGAAATTACAGTCCATTGCAATCCTCTATCACTGTGATGCAACTTAGTAAAATGAGTGGCAAAAGTGGACTGGGGAAAAGGAAGAGAGTATCACTTGACAAAGATGACGCCTCCTGATGGGGAACTGATTCTGATGGTGAATCCTCCCCTCTTTGCGGCACAGAGGACCAAGACTACAACTATTAAAGGAAAGCAACTGGGGCAGAGAATTCTAAAGTTGCTCTGCAGTTGCTGCCTACCCCGCATTATGGGCAGGATTCACAGGAGTTGGAAAGCCCTGCAGGGATACAAGTCAAAGAGCATGTCCAATAGAGGTGGACTAGTTAAGCCCCTGGAGCAACATCATTGGAAGAGCAGGGGGGCTGGGACCATGGACCCTGCATAAAATGTTGGCATTGGGAGGGCGGAGGTCAGTGCAGGATTCAGTGTAATTCTTGGTGAGTACACAAACATCTTAAGTGTGTGTATGGCAACATATCTCTTACCATTGTGAAGATTGCCCGGCTGCCAATGCCATCCCATCCATCTTCCTGGAGTGACACAGCTGAAAGCACACATGTCCAAACCAGTAGTACTAATTCAAGAATGGTTACACTTCTGGATATGAGAATGGTTACAGGACAACAGGATTTGAGTAAATATTTTCAGTATTTAAAGGAGCATATGTCTGTGGCAGTGCCCCCAGCCTAAGCCTAGGGTTGGATGATGATGTTGCCAAAGGGGTTGGGTGCCACCACAAGCTAAGTGATGCTGGGAGTGGGGGCAGCATGTGGAAGATCCACTGGCTAACTCATCATGCCTGCTGCAGGGGGGATTGTCGCATTAGGTAATTATGTTCTGCTCCCCCTTCGTGAAATTGGGACTTGGGTTGTAGCAGTCTTACACATGGCTGGATCATGCATGACATGTCTCCCAAACCCCTTTAAAACAACATTAGCACTGGCACAGTTTTCATGGAGGAAAAAGGCATCAAAGTTTATCTAAAATGAAAAAGTTGCAAGCAGAGGCAATCTCCTGCTCGGTTGCATAATGTAAACAGAACTGACGTAGAGTGGGAATGTTCATCGGAAAGGAATAGTGAGCCAGAGTTTCCGTGAAGGGCTATGTCAACAATACTCTTTGTGTACCACTTTTGACTAATTGCGAAACTAAGGCAGCCAGGTATTTTGATACCATGGTATGCAAGTGGAAATGATGCTGATTTACCATGAGCTTGGAACACCATAGTATTAAAACATAGTAACCAGTTGGACACACTCCCAATGTGGCCCAGATAAGTGAACTTTAAACCACCCTAATTATAGGCCTTCTCTGGCATAAAAGGGGATGATGCAGGAAAGGGAGTGTCAGCATGTGTAGAAAGAGTGAGAAGAGAGGGGTTTGGAGAGCAGGTGTGACAGGAGGCCAGAGGAGTGAACAGCAAGCTGGAGTAGAGAGTCAGAAGATTGAAGGGAGACAGGATATTTTAGTAAAGGGGTGGAAGACTGGAGAGCAGGTAGATAAGAGGAGAAAGGAAATGGTGGATAAGAACAGAGAGGAGAAGCTGGCAAAAAAAAGGAAGAGTCAAAGAATGGACAAGAGGTGGATAAGAATGATGAGGAGGGGAATACTGACAGAGAGGAGAAGCATGGAGAGTGTGAATGAACACATATATGGTGAGGCGTCAAAGAGCACTAGTTGAAGCTGGTGGCCAAGGAAAGAGAAATGAAGAGGAAAGCGAGTGAGTTCCAAGGTGCAATCATGTGGTGAAATATTGAGGCAAAATGCAAGGTTGAGTGGGTGGACCACAGAAGTAGTGACTGTGAAATAAGTGGTGCAAGAAACACAAAAGGATGCGCAAGAGGACCCTGTGGTTGTCTCCATGTTGCTTCACACTATGAATTGTGTGTGTACCCTGCTCTAAACCAGAAGAGAACCTAACACCAGAGAGGATGGACTGGAAGAAAAGGTCCTAGGTGTACTCAATCCATTAATCCATTAATCCAGGGCCATTTTAAGCACGTTTGGGGCCCGGGCACGGACACCATTTGGGGCCCCCTCAGCCCAATCAAAGGAATTAAGGGACACGAACATCTGGTCTTGCTCCCCTGATTGCGATCATCACCCATAGCTTGATATGCGGCCTTGCAGCGATTACAATAAACTTAGGTGCTCCTTTCAGTCCCATTACCCTCTTCATTCTTGCTGTGAACAGAATTGAAAACAAGTAGCATTTCAAGGGTAACATTAGCAGTCCAGGATACAGTTATTTGTGTTCAAGCATAAGTACAGGGCACTTTTCATCAATAGCAGCCACGATGAAGGTGTACTGGCCATAGTATAAATGCAGGACAGATATCATATGAAATCCGGAATAGAGAGATGACTCAGATTAGCAGCATCCCAGAATGCAAGCCTGTTCAAGCATGGCGACAGGAGATTAATTGACAGCAAGGAGAAAGCTGCATGTCCCCTAGCATTCATAGTAAAGATTAGAAGCTACCAGGAAGGTTTTCATATCCAGACAGACTGAGAATTGGAGAGGCACATGGTTTTCAAGTAGTGTTGCCATTAGAGAGCAAAGAAACAAGTGATTAGTGTGTGCAATAGATGAATGTTTGTTAGTATAGGGATGCAACACTATAGCTAGTGAAACCATGAGTGAGGCTTTTTTGAAGATCATTCCCTGAGAACAAAATTACTCTGAAAGATCAACATTTTGAAAGGTTTAGGGACTGGCAATTTTGGCAGGTTAGGCAATACGAGTTTATTTGAGATGGGGATCAAACATTAGTTAAGAGGTAATGCTGGGATTTGCGTCCACTCTGCACTTTACCAATTTCTTTTCCAGTTCTTATTGTTAACTAAAAAGAATCTGACTGACTTGGAAAGTATACAAATCACATAACTCAACGAGATCAGTTTTAAAAACAAAATGTTATAGAAGCATATTATGCAAAATCGGGATGATTCTAGCTTCATTGTCTCCATCATCAAGGGAGGTAAATAGGTACCAGCAGTCTAATTGATGTGATCTTAAAAGATTTTGTCATGGTTTCTTTTTTGTATTTTAAAGCTTTAAATATGCTCAAAACACAAGCTTGTAATGTAAAAACGTACAGATAAACCTTTGTGTCGAATGAGCAGACCTTACAATATGCTTTCCAGAGGCATGTGATGTGTGGTCTGCTTTCTTCTCTATGGAACCACTTCCACCCTAATGGCCCATGTAAAAAGAAAGATCAGGTAATGGGCTAAACAGTGCCACCAGCATGTGAAAAAGCAAACCTTTTCACATAAGACAGCATACTACTGTCATTAATATAAGATGATTTGCCCAGGATCACAGTATCGTCTCCTGGATCAAACCAGGATACGAGAATGAATGCCTGTGCTCCACAGTCTCGAATTTAGTTACCTAATCACCTCTCCAGACTAAAACATCATGGTAGTCATTATGAGTGGCTGCCTAGGTTTTAAAACCAACCTTGCCAAATAAACTGATTTCCAGGCCTTCACCATTCTGATGCTTGTTTTTATAACAACCACTATCTGCTACAGGTACAATGCTAATAATAGCGCCTGATGTGCTGCAAAACAAGGTACATATTTGTGCAGGTTTATCAACTTCAGACATAGGAAAGGCTGGGTCAGCCTTGCTGGAATTTGTTTTTGTAATCATATCTATAATGATTGCTTAACACACTGAGCTATCTCCTGAACCATTGCAGCACTCATATTTATTAATGTGCATTTCAACTTTGGCTATAGCACAAGATCAGTATGATCCCCATAAAAATGGGTGAATGCTACAGGAGTTGTGCCGTAGGGAATGCACAAATTATGTATAGCACAGTGAACACAAAGCATTACAGGATGCATAATCAGAGCAGAATGTACTTGTCAACAACAGGCAGGCAATAGGTTTACTCTCAGCAGCATGTCTGCATGCCAGCATAGTCTCGGGAGGATATCTCAGGGGCAACACGCTCTTGGAAGCAAGACGATGTGGAGCAACATAGGTTCGATCCCCAGGTCTGCGCTTAGAAACCTATAGGTATTAAGCATGTCATAAATAACCAATTATATAATCATATGCCATCAAATATTCTGAGTGTGTCATTTACATTTGGTGAACAATGGAAACTGACTTATTTACATCAGGCAGCCTTGTGGGGCCCCCTCCAAGGAGGGGGCCTGGGGCAAGTGCGCCTTTTGCCCTCCCATAAAGAAATCTCTGCATTAATCAATCCATTAATCAGAATCACCAAGTAAGACCCCACAGGAAGAGTGTAGGAACAAGATCTCAAGAAACCTTCAATGGTGGGATGCACAAAAGATGTTCCCACTTTGTCCTCAACTATGTAAATATACCAAATAAACATTTATAAACATATATTGCTTGCATTGAGCCTTTGTTCCACCCAGCTCTGTGAAAGGAGGTGTCAGAGGTGGGATCTGTAAAAGCCTGCCTGGAAACCTACCACAGACTTTTGTAGTCATGGTAAGTGTAGCAACAGCTCTAAGATCAGCCATGCTTCCTCCCAAGGCTACCCCAGAAGCAACTGGGTTTGTTCTCTATTATTTTGTTGGTATGGACATTTGAAACAGGACGCTGCACCCTAGTTCCCACTGGCTTGCGAGTTCAGCACCTATCAGGTAGCTATGTCAGGATAGTCACGTGGTCAAGACTGGTGGTGAAATTTGTTTTTAATGTGCTGGAAGACTAGACAAGGATTACAGGGGCATTGCAACAGTAATATTCTTCACTTAGGGGGCTGAGACTCTTGCTATCCAGTGAGGGGATCCCATTTCCCAGATTATCTGCTCAGTATATCTCCCTACTCAACCACAGAGGTTACTAGCCTACTTACCAGACAGAGGAATGAGAGCGGCTTTGGGTACTCCCTTACCCAAGGGACAGTAATCTCTGCCCCCAAAGGGGTACTTTGTTAAATATGATCCTCGTCCCCATAGCCAGAGCCTAGAACATATTTCCGCTCAATGCAGTAATACATGGCTGGCTGTGGACTATTCCAGTCAATAATCTGAGACATGTTTCTTCAGAACCAACACTGCACTACAGATTTTTAAACACTTGCAGCTTCTTTCTGAGTTTGGTGGTAGTAGTGAAACGTGCAACATCTCTTCTTTTTTTCATGTTTCCCACTTCAGACACAAATCTGTAAATACCCCATATAAACCTTCAGAATGCTATGCTTCTTGCATTGTGCCTTCGTGTGATAACCCCTCAGCATTTTTACAAGATCCATTCAAATGTGTGCAATAACAAAAGCTAACAAGTATACAACTCACAACACCCACCTGCCAAAGTATTCACAATAAGTGTGAGGTGTGTCCACATGTCACCATCTAGAATGTAGAACATCTTCCCTCCTGTACTAAAAGACCTCTGCAATGTACCATGACATCACTCAGTTAACACAGTGACACCACAAAATAAACATGCATGTCCTGAACGGACAGTGCATGTGGTTGACCTGAAGAGATAGATCATGACATTCTCTTGGAGACATGTTTTGCAAAGGCTGTGCAGCGGGAAGCAAACATTTGGAAAGCTTTCCTTTCCTCAAGGTTATCTTGGTTCACCACTGTTCCTCCAAACCCATCAAGGACACATTGACTCCCTGACTTCTGCAACCACACCTTCGCCACTGGAGTCTTCCCTTCCCTCCTAAAGCCCACTCTTGTGCACCCTCTTCTTAAGAAACCCTCTGCTGACCCGTTCTGACCAGCTAACTATCTCTCAATCTCCATCACCCATTTTCTGGACAAACTCTTGGAAAAGTTGGCCATCTCCCCAGCTCAATTGCCACACTGAATCTGTTGGTTGTCTCCATGATCACCAGTCTGGCTTCAGAGCTGCCAGAAGCATGGAAACTGCTCTCCTGAACATCTGTGAAGACCTGCTATCCAACCTTGATTCCAACACCCCCTTTGTCCTCATCTTACTTGATCTCTCTTCTGCCTTTGACACGGTTAACTATGCCATCCTGCTTAACCGTCTCCGCCATAACCTGGGGATCACCGGTCAGGCCGTGGTGTAGCTGACTTCTTTCCTCTCTGATCAACCCTCCCAGGTTCAACTCAGGTCCTTCCTTTCCTCCATCTCTATCTCTAATTGTGGTGTTCCCCAGGGGTCTAACCTCTATCCCTGGTTGTTCAACCTATACCTGGCATTAACCTATACCTGGCATTTCTTGCCCACCACATTGCAGTGCTCTGCCCCAACTTCGAGTGCTATGCAGATGACACAGCTCATTTTCAGGCTGCCCTCAGCCCCTTTTTCTCCCTCTCACATTTCTGACTGTCTGTCAGCCATCCAGGAGTTGTGTGCTGCCAATGATCTCGCATTAATGGCAGTAAGACTGAGATTCTCCTCATCGGCACACCCGCTCCCTCCTTTTCTGTCACTCTGGCTTCGGGTGGTAAGGGCTGTCATGAGACTTGGTGTGGAATGAGGCTTTGGATGCAAATAAGTTGAACTACCTACCCACCATAATACCTCTGAGAGAGGGGCATGTGGGAGGGGTTATGTTGCCCAGGAAAGGGTACAATGGTATGCGGTTAGTAACTATTTCTGTAATGCTTAGGGATGTATAAAAACGATTCCTGCCAATCATGAAACCTGTCTGATCTTTGCCCTCAACCCGGGCATAACCTTCTTCAGTTGCAGGGTAAAAACCTTAGCCAGCAGTTTAGATTCATGTTCAGCAAGAATATTGGGCAATATTTTGATCACTGTGTCTGATCACAACCTACTTAGGAATTGGTGTGACTATGGCTAGTATCATGGAGTCTATGATAGTACCACTGATCCTGCATCACTTCATTAAAGACCTTAAGAAGAGTTGGGACTCATGTTCAGAAAAGTGAGATGAAATCCAATTGGAAGTATGTTGGCTGTTCCCTAAGTTAGTCAAGCCCATGACATCTCTAATGTTCCCACAGGTTATACATGAATCTATACCCTCTGAATCCCTCAATCAAGCTATGGCAATTTCCTCCAGAAAGTCATCCGTTTCCCTTTCTGATACAGATGCATCCACATTACATATTTGAAAGAGACGCCAATGCACCGGCCCAACTCGAAGCCCTACTCTCCATGATTAGACCTTTGTCTCCTATTCCTTACACTTGTTTAAAATGCATGTGATTAAGAACTGGAAGTAGCAGTGTTCATTTTGCCTGGAAATTTTATCCTATATTAAGATGGTTCAATCTGGAAACTCCTGCTCTGATGATCAACAATAAATTTGACTCTGAATATGCAATGTTCACATATAAAATGCTGTTAAATACACATATCAATGAATTAACAAGTAAATAGATAAGATTCAAGATGCCATGAATAGGCAATATTACACTTGCTGCCCTCTTTGAATAGCATGGATGGGTTCACTAATGGTTTTCTGCCATATATAAAATATTTGCCCTTTTCGACACTGAGAATGGTACATGTCAGACCCTACACAATTGGGTACCTGAACTGGGCCATCCGATTCATCCTGTTCATTGCAATAACATCATACATGGTCCTCTCCTTATGAAGATTGCCCTTAATTTGAGATATGCTCAAGTGAGAGTCGCCTACTGCTTCCACTGGTCACGTGCGAGACTGCTGAATGCAACGCTCACACAAAAGGACAACTGCTGGAATGGGATTCATGCACACTTTTTGGAACTGTGGAACTGTGGTACATTCATGGACTGATGTGCTGCAATAGATAGGGTCGAGGATATTGTGGTGCCCATGGCTTTGCCTACTATACGACTTGGGCACCTGCCCACAGATGCACATCTCAAGAGATGATGGTGCTATCTTGTCTTGATTGTAGCTGAAGTGGCTCAAGGCTGTACCAAATCCAACTTGCGATTAGTGGTTACATGGCATGGTTTTACTCTGTGCATTTTATATAGCACATTATACACCCGAGGGCACCATGGCACTGCAGCAACAGCCAGGATAGTTGACTGGAGAAGGAAATCAATTAAACAGAAGAGTCTTCAGAAGATGGCAGAAGTAGAGATGAACCTTATTAGCACATAGCCGCTGTGGATGTGCATTCCACAACTAAGCTGCGACCATGGAGAAAGCACGGCCACCCACAAGAGTGAGCCGGACCCGAGGGACTTGGATAGTGAGAGATTCTTGAGACTGCAAGGGATGATTAGACACATAAGGGTGGAATTTAAGCTGCAAATATTGTGGTCCAGTGCGATAAAAAGCCCAATGTACTATGCACATGGCCTTAAACTGGACTCGCTGGACAACAGGATGTGTTACGCTCCCCTGATATCCACGGGGCGTCTGGAAAGCTCTGAGATCTGGAACCCTGGATGCGTAGTTGCCCAGTGCTGAATAATGAATCTGCAATTACAGAAGGGGAGATTTGTGATAACTGTCTCTAATGGGTGAATCTCCCACCTCCCTCTGACCGGTCCCCTTCCCACTGGTTCTTTCTCACCTTAGTTATTTGTAGGGTGAGCTATCCGTCCTGCGTTTCTTGTGCAGGGGCGCTTGACATTTGTTGGTGAGCTGCCCGAGTTGCTTCACTGGTTCAGTGTGCCTTCCTTGGGCCCAGGCCTACTGTGACCCCGAATCTGCTGATAGGCAGGTAGGTTTGTTGATTGTAAGTCTTTGTTCTGTTTGTGGTGGGACTCCGTTAATGTCTTTATCACCTTCTTTTCAGGTGCGAAGGTTTTGCTGCTGGCGTGCCGGATGGAGAGGCATGTTTTTACGTAACGGAAAGCGCGAGGCAGAGCGCCTTTATTGTCTTTTAAAGCTAACCTGTGTTTTCTTCTTCTTCTCCTTACAGACCGCTGATGTGCTGCGAGTGGATGGGAGCGCGATGTTCGAGCAGCAGCTGTGGTAGTGGTTCGCCAGAAGTCCTTAAGCTGGTACTCACAGGTGAGTGATGTTTCTTCTCCTCTCGGTTTCCACAGATTGCAGCCTGGTTGAGATGCCGAGTGCTGGATGGTGTATTCTCAGGTAAGACAGAATATTCTTGTTCTTGTTCTTGCAGGGTACAGGAAGATGCTGAAGACCGGAGCTGGACACAGTGAGCGTCACGCTGCTAGTTGCAGAATAACACGAAGCGTGTTCTGCAGTCAGGATGTGGTTTATATAGCCCAGGTAAAGTAGTACCAGGGAAAGTAGTTCCAGACCTGCCACACCCAGAACACTAGACTGCATGGCTTGGTTCTTAAGAACTAGGCTTTGTGGTTGCTTCCATGTTGGATTTAAGGACCCATGTAGTCAATTGAAAGTATGCCTGGTAAGTATCTCCTTACAGTACATGAGCCTGGTGCCAGATGCGCCAGGACTGGCTCCAGGAGCCATTTTGCAGAAGTCTTGAGGCCCTCGGAGTAGATGTGGGGGCTTGCTTGTGGCACAGCTTGTGGCCCCTGACAGTGGTCATGACAGCTGCCAGTGCAATAGTCTCAGAGCAGGAGAGATATGCATAGAAAAAGAAGTCTTGGTTACCAGCCTGGCAGCAGTATTCTGCAGGAGCTGCAGACAGCACATTAGATATATTGGCTGAGCTAGATAGAAGTTGCAATAGTCAATTGTGCTAAGCACAAATGAAGCTACTGCAGGAGCATGCAGCCTCAATGGAAGAAAGGGCAGCATCTTACGTACGACCCTGAGCTTATAATGCCCAGATTAACATACCAATGCAATTTGTGCCTCAAGAGACAGAGAAGAAGAGAGCCTGACACCTAAAACCCTCACAGATGCCACTGGTGTAGGAAATAGACCTAGCGAGGGAGGCCAAAAGGAGGGAGTCATCAGAGAGAGCAGATGGAAGACCCACCACCAGAACCTCTGTATTGTCCCTATTCAACTTCAGCCAGTTGTCACTCATCTAATGACCCATGGCCTCCAGGCACCCCTGCAGCTGAGAGGCTGGACCAGGACAAGACAGGTCCAGCCAAAACATTATCTGATTATCATCAGCATTCGAGTAGCACCAGTTTTCCGTTCACTGTACCCAGACATTTGCCACCATTCTCACCCTCTGTTGTTTCTTCCTGAATTAAAATGACCTTCTCCTTACTTTTTATGTGTTCATCACTTGTCAAATTTGACCCTTTTTTTTCCCGATGGACCTTTTTTTTGTTGTCTTCGAAGGGTGACTGGAAATGCCACTGTGCTTATTCTCTTTGCCTCTTTTTTCTTTGCTCTTCTTCTTCCCTTGGATATTTGTTTGCCAGCTTCTATCCAATCAGGAGATTTCTCATTCTTATTTTCTGATGAAACTCCTTGTTTTCATATAGGGGACTCAGTTACTCCATCCTCTTCTTCTCGTATGACATGCGCGAGTCTTCTAAATTCTTTCAAAATAGATTCCGAGAGGGAGGTGTCATCAAAGCAATCAGATCCATGCTTTATATTTTCTGCCCCTACTAGGTCCCTGTCCTTCATTGTTTTGTCATCCTTTAATAAGGATAATATTTCTAGCAATAAGCATTTTTGCTTGTCTTCATCCTCTTTGTTTTTTGCCAAAGTTCTTTCGATTGCTGATAAGACTAAACCTTGTTTTGCAAGCTCCACCCTCTGCTCTTTCAGAGAGGGTATAATTATTGTATTGATTGTTGAGGTCAGCCCCATTGTAGCTAGTTCTATACACGCTGTTTCTCTGGTCACCTCCAAAAGAGTTTCGGCTTGTTATTGTACTTCAGATTTCAATTGATCAAAGACTGTTACCAAAGAGCTTAGTACAAAGTTCAAAGCTGCCAAAGTAGCAGTACTCAATTGCTTCAGAGCCTCTTCTTCTGTTGAATTTCTACGGTCTTGCTCTACTTCCATAGGTGAATCAGTTACTTCTTTTCCAGTATTTTGTTCCCGCAAGGATGTCCCCTCATCATCTCCTTCCCTCATTTCCAATTAAGTTCACTTCTTGCGTAAACACTGGGGGGGAAACAGCTTTTCTGAGTGAGGACTCCATATCTTCATTGTCTGTAGCGATGTTACTGTTGAAATGTATGTCATTCTCGCTTTGGCTTTGTTTTTTTTCCCCAAAATGTTCCTCGATTTTCCTTTGGATTTTGTTGGTTGTAGTAGTATATTCCAACCCACGCTTTCATGAATGTGCAATATCAGATGGAGTACTACTATTTGCTGAGTACCCTGTATGTCCCGCATGCACCTGTGCTGTAATTATATTGGCGGATGCCAAACTTGAAATGGAAGCACTGTGTGGTGTTGGTTCTGTATCTTGGGTTCCTAGTTCCTCTGTGTAGGAGCCATCCCATTCAGGGCATCTATGATCATCTTGTAGGACTTTACTGCACAGTTTCATGTTTAAAGCTTCTTGAATGGTAAACAGTACAAAACTGCAACTGCAGCAGTCTTTGCTCCGAAAACCAGACGAGTTACAGATTGTTCTCCTGTTACTTGCTTTTTTACAATATGAGTTGCAATATCACACTCGCAGTCGTGTTTATTATTTGCTGTACTCTCTAATAAGACTGAGATTGTGAGCCGTCTCTTTCAGATGCAAAATCTTCGGGTCAAAGGACGCAAAATAAAATTGCGGCCAGCAGTCCCCAAGGAGTAATTGGCCCGAAATTAGCATTAAATTAGATTTTTTCTTGATGGTCGTGTCAATTCAAAAAGCAGATTATAGTTAGTATATTTCATCTGCTTAGAGTGTATTATTAAATAAGTGTATTGTTAAATAAGTGGTTAAAAGCTTATTTGCTTATTTGCTTACCCTGTTCGTCCGTGCGGAGGGTGAGCTACTCCGGACTGCGTCTGGGAGGAATAGCTCCCGCTGCCAGCGGCCAGCGGTAAAGCAGCAAATAGCTAAGTAGCCAAACAGCAAAAAACACAGATTTAGCCCTTTACGCGGCCGGGCCTCAACCAATCTTTTGCTGATCCCACCCAACTCTGAGTAGTAGCTCTGAATAGCTCGAAGTAGCAAATAAGAGCTGGATGAGCTTGGCATGTTACTACTTATTAAACCAGGTTACAGAGTATTTAATATTAGGCCAAGTAAAGTTTCTGGTAACATTTCTGTCCGGTTTTCTATCCGGAGAACGCTGCAGGTCTCACCCACACTCAGCAAAGCGGCTATAGGCGTCATAGAAACGTTACCAGCGTTACCAGCCTGTGCAGACAGCAGTGTAAATTTACCTTCACACAGTAAACGAGCTACAAGCCCCGAGCCCTACACCAAGACAAAGTGTCCGTCGAGCCACAGAGCCGCAAGACCGCGAAGCCGCCAAATTTTCCGGTTCCACCAGCGGTTCCACCCACGCTCAGTGTCCATTCGGTAGCTGTGCGGATTCCGCCCCCCACTGGGCTCCTCACTTGGCTCCTCACTGCTACAGTAGCCGGAGAGCCAGAAAGCCAGAGAGCCGTGCCTTGCGACCTCCAAGTGATATGCTTGAACAGTGAAACAAAGAAGAATCAAGCTGCACCGAAACTAAGCCGCCTCTGATTCTCTCACACTTCTCCCTTGTCAGCAACCTCAACAATTACTACACCGCCGAAAGGCGAATACCATATTACCCGCAAGTCGTCCCTTAAAGATCATGGGCTTTCACAAATATCCCAGCAAAAACTTCACATTCATGGAATCTCCCACCAGTTACTGGCACTCTCACATGTGTGGAGTCTTCCTGAGATGGCAATCACTCCCCTATAAGTTGCTTATTTCTCTGCCTCCTTCACAATGACCTACAGGATGGTTAAGAATATGCCTCTCATCGGCAGCCTCAATCCCAGACTGAGAGCCACCAGTCAATTGGAACAGTATGTGCCCAGATGCCTCATCAGCCAGTCTCACTGATGCTGCTCAAATGTGGGTTTTGACTACCAGAGGAACATATTGCCTCATTATGACCCTGGCGGTACGGGGTAAACAGCGCCTTTAAAAGGTGCCAGAGCCGTTTACCCCATACCGCCTCATTACGAGGTCCCCTCGCGGGACCCAGGAAGCAACGCCTGGTCAAACCAGGCATGCTTACCGGATCCCGCGAGGGGAAGAGGGAGCAAACAACGGGCCAACTCGTAATGGCCCGTTGTTTGCTCCCTCTCCCATTCCCATTCAGCCCTCTGGGGGCTGAATGGGAATGCGGAAGGACCGGGTCCGGGTCTTTGGAGGGAGGAATTACCGGGCCTTCCGAACTCGGAATGGCCCGGTAATTCCTCATTCTGAGGACTCGGACGCGATTTCGGCGGCAGCCATGCCGCCAATAGCGGCATGGCTACCGCCGAGGTCGTAATGAGGCCCATAGTGTTTATAGGTGTAGAGCTAAGAAAGCACTGAACAAGCACTATAGACTAAATGCACAAAGGAGGACAAATCACTAAACAGACAACATATGCTCTCCAGATAACAGCAAACCACAAAAGCAAAAAGCAAAGGTCTCCAAATGTGTCTGAATGCCCTTTAACCCCGTCCATTTGTGAGCCTGTACTCTGTTTCTTCTTCATTCAGAGCTTACAAAAGAACACCAAGCACCTGGAGGTGAGCCTCAGACTCACTTTAGCAGATGTGAGTCTTCTTATTGGCTGAACAAGTTTAATAGATTAATCTAAGATTTTATCTGAGCTTCGAGGTTTCTGATAGAAGCCCAAATCAATAGGAGACTTTGGAAGCCATAAATAAATGTGATATATGATTCAATCACACCAAAAACGCAGTGGCACTTGTGAGTTAGGACAAATCTCCCATAACAGGTTCAAGAGTGTCAGGGAGACAATATGTTCACCCACCACCTGATTGTATGCATTCAAGGCACTGCCCTTCTCTGGATAGCCTTAATCCTAAATGATCGTTCTACACAGGTGACAGTTGGAAGCTTTCTGTCCTTAACTTTCACAACGTCCTCAGGGCCTCTCAATGTTCCTTCTTCTTACTCTGGCTGTTCAATACATGAGACTACTACTTTTGTTTATTGAGAGCTTGGACATTGCAGTGCACCCATACACTGACGACTCACAGATGATGATTCACCTGGTAGAAGATGGCAGTTACCAATCAATTGCTCAAAAAACAGAGATCAGGCTCTGCAGCACTGCTCTCAGTATACGAAAATCCTTTCAATTGGGCTGCCACTCTTTGGGACCCTTGCAGCTCATGTTTATAGTGTAGAAAACCTAGGTATAATTATGGATGCTGGGCTTACCCTCGCTCTCAAAGGAATGCTTTGGATGGCTGTTTCAAATCGTAAAGAAGATATTTCCCTTATTTATCTCAACCACAGAAGGGAAACTCTAAATGATTTAATCCTATTGAAACTTGACTAATCCAACAGCATCTACGAGGGTCGCCCAAAAAAGAAATTCATCTACTATAAAAAATACAGAATTGATGAGCCACCCTAGAACTAACTATAGGTAAATATGATCGTGCCCCTATTGCCTTACAAACCCTACATTGACTCCACACCCAATAGCAAACTGACTTTATAACATTGTGTATCATCTTTCTGACAACTGGACTAAGATATCTGATCAAGAGACTTGTTACACCCCCTTGAGAATCCTGTGCTCTTCGGCAGTAAACACGTTCCCATACTGACCTACACAAAAGAAACAAATTAATGACTATTTGTATCTCCATCAGAGGCCTATGCCACCCTTATGCTTGGACAACACCATCTCAAATGTAGCAAGATGAATGCTTGCTTTTTTTCCGTCTAACCATTTCAAGCTGAATACCATCAGAACAGGCTTGCTCAGGTTTCTATATTTTACTAAAAGTTACACACCCTCATTATGAGTTGTGTGATATTTCATGTGAAAACTCTGCTCTGCACAAATAGCACTGCCACTGGTGGTATTTGTACTCCTCCACCTCGTGACCAAAACAGTATTGAAACTACCATTGCTAATGATCCAAAGGGTATGTTACTGCCAGATGAGGCCTTTGGAAAATACTGTTAACAATAGTTGATTTTGGGGGAAAATTCAGATTCTGCTGCCATGAGAATAACATCCATCGTGGTGGCCATTTTGGAAATTACAGTCCATTGCAATCCTCTATCACTGTGATGCAACTTAGTAAAATGAGTGGCAAAAGTGGATTGGGGAAAAGGAAGAGAGTATCACTTGACAAAGATGACGCCTCCTGATGGGGAACTGATTCTGATGGTGAATCCTCCCCTCTTTGCGGCACAGAGGACCAAGACTACAACTATTAAAGGAAAGCAACTGGGGCAGAGAATTCCAAAGTTGCTCTGCAGTTGCTGCCTACCCTGCATTATGGGCAGGATTCACAGGAGTTGGAAAGCCCTGCAGGGATACAAGTCAAAGATCATGTCCACTAGAGGTGGACTAGTTAAGCCCCTGGAGCAACATCATTGGAAGAGCAGGGGGGCTGGGACCATGGACCCTGCATCAAATGTTGGCATTGGGAGGGCGGAGGTCAGTGCAGGATTCAGTGTAATTCTTGGTGAGTACACAAACATCTTAAGTGTGTGCATGGCAACATATCTCTTACCATTGTGAAGATTGCCCGGCTGCCAATGCCATCCCATCCACCTTCCTGGAGTTCACACAGCTGAAAGCACACATGTCCAAGCCAGTAGTACTAATTCAAGAATGGTTACACTTCTGGATATGAGAATGGTTACAGGACAACAGGATTTGAGTAAATATTTTCAGGATTTAAAGGAGCATATGTCTGTGACAGTGCCCCCAGCCTAAGCCTAGGGTTGGATGATGGTGTTGCCAAAGGGGTTGGGTGCCACCACAAACTAAGTGATGCTGGGAGTGGGGGCAGCATGTGGAAGATCCACTGGCTAACTCATCATGCCTGCTGCAGGGGGGATTGTCGCATTGGGTAATTATGTTCTGCTCCCCCTTCGTGAAATTGGGACTTGGGTTGTAGCAGTCTTACACATGGCTGGATCATGCATGACATGTCTCCCAAACCCCTTTAAAACAACATTAGCATTGGCACAGTTTTCATGGAGGAAAAAGGCATCAAAGTTTATCTACAATGAAAAAGTTGCAAGCAGAGGCAATCTCCTGCTCGGTTGCATAATGTAAACAGACCTGACGTAGAGTGGGAATGTTCACCTGAAAGGAATAGTGAGCCAGAGTTTCCGTAAAGGGCTATGTCAACAATACTCTTTGTGTACCACTTTTGACTAATTGCGAAACTAAGGCAGCCAGGTATTTTGATACCATGGTATGCAAGTGGAAATGATGCCGCTTTACCATCAGCTTGGACCACCATAGTATTAAAACATAGTAACCAGTTGGACACACTCCCAATGTGGCCCAGATAAGTGAACTTTAAACCACCGTAATTATAGGCCTTCTCTGGCATAAAAGGGGGTGATGCAGGAAAGGGAGTGTCAGCATGTGTAGAAAGAGTGAGAAGAGAGGGGTTTGGAGAGCAGGTGTGACAGGAGGCCAGAGGAGTGAACAGCAAGCTGGAGTAGAGTGTCAGAAGATTGAAGGGAGACAGGATATTTTAGTAATGGGGTGGAAGACTGGAGAGCAGGAAGATAAGAGGAGAAAGGAAATGGTGGATAAGAACAGAGAGGAGAAGCTGGCAAACAAAAAGGAGGAGTCAAAGAATGGACAAGAGGTGGATAAGAATGATGAGGAGGAGAATACTGACAGAGAGGAGAAGCATGGAGAGTGTGAATGAACACATATATGGTGAGGCGTCAAAGAGCACTAGTTGAAGCTGGTGGCCAAGGAAAGAGAAATGAAGAGGAAAGCGAGTGAGTTCCAAGGTACAATCATGTGGTGAAAAATTGAGGCAAAGTGCAAGGTTGAGTGGGTGGACCACAGAAGTAGTGACTGTGAAATAAGTGGTGCGAGAAACACAAAAGGATGCGCAAGAGGACCCTGTGTTTGTCTCCATGTTGCTTCACACTATGAATTGTGTGTGTACCCTGCTCTAAACCAGAAGAGAACCTAACACCAGAGAGGATGGACTGGAAGAAAAGGTCCTAGGTGTACTCAATCCATTCATCCATTAATCCAGGGCCATTTTAAGCACGTTTGGGGCCCGGGCACGGACACCATTTGGGGCCCCCTCAGCCCAATCAAAGGAATTAAGGGACACGAACATCTGGTCTTGCTCCCCTGATTGCGATCATCACCCATAGCTTGATATGCGGCCTTGCAGCGATCACAATAAACGTAGGTGCTCCCTTTCAGTCCCATTACCCTCTTCATTCTTGCTGTGAACAGAATTGAAAACAAGTAGCATTTCAAGGGTAACATTAGCAGTCCAGGATACAGTTATTTGTGTTCAAGCAGTACAGGACACTTTTCATCAATAGCAGCCACGATGAAGGTGTACTGGCCATAGTATAAATGCAGGACAGATATCATATGAAAACCGGAATAGAGAGATGACTCAGATTAGCAGCATCCCAGAATGCAAGCCTGTTCAAGCATGGCGACAGGAGATTAATTGACAGCAAGGAGAAAGCTGCATGTCCCCTAGCATTCATAGTAAAGATTAGAAGCTACCAGGAAGGTTTTCATATCCAGACAGACTGAGAATTGGAGAGGCACATGGTTTTCAAGTAGTGTTGCCATTAGAGAGCAAAGAAACACGTGATGATTGTGTGCAATAGATGAATGTTTGTTAGTATAGGGATGCAACACTATAGCCAGTGAAACCATGAGTGAGGCTTTTTTGAAGATCATTCCCTGAGAACAAAATTACTCTGAAACATCAACATTTTGAAAGGTTTAGGGACTGGCAATTTTGGCAGGTTAGACAATACGAGTTTATTTGAGATGGGGATCAAACATTAGTTAAGAGGTAATGCTGGGATTTGCGTCCACTCTGCACTTTACCAATTTCTTTTCCAGTTCTTATTGTTAACTAAAAAGAATCTGACTGACTTGGAAAGTATACAAATCACATAACTCAACGAGATCATTTTGAAAAACAAAATGTTATAGAAGCATATTATGCAAAATCGGTATGATTCTAGCTTCATTGTCTCCATCATCAAGGGAGGTAAATAGGTACCAGCAGTCTAATTGGTGTGATCTTAAAAGATTTTATCATGGTTTCTTTTTTGTATTTTAAAGCTTTAAATATGCCCAAAACACAAGCTTGTAATGTAAAAACGTACAGATAAACCTTTGTGTCGAATGAGCAGACCTTACACTATGCTTTCCAGAAGCATGCGATGTGTGGTCTGCTTTCTTCTTATGGAATCACTTCCACCCTAATGGCCCATGTAAAAAGAAAGATCAGGTAATGGGCTAAACAGTGCCGCCAGCATGTGAAAAAGCAAACCTTTTCACATAAGACAGCATACTACTGTCAGTAATATAAGATGATTTGCCCAGGATCACAGTATCGTCTCCTGGCTCAAACCAGGATACGAGAATGAATGCCTGTGCTCCACAGTCTCGAATTTAGTTACCTAATCACCTCTCCAGACTAAAACATCATGGTCGTCATTATGAGTGGCTGCCTAGGTTTTAAAACCAACCTTGCCAAATAAACTGATTTCCAGGCCTTCACCATTCTGATGCTTGTTTTTATAACAACCACTATCTGCTACAGGTACAATGCTAATAATAGCGCCTGATGTGCTGCAAAACAAGGTACATATTTGTGCAGGTTTATCAACTTCAGACATAGGAAAGGCTGGGTCAGCC
Organism: Ambystoma mexicanum; assembly: GCF_040938575.1. NCBI lineage: Eukaryota > Metazoa > Chordata > Amphibia > Caudata > Ambystomatidae > Ambystoma > Ambystoma mexicanum. The sequence continues at coordinate 399,060,680 of NC_090927.1, forward strand.
TTGCTGGAATTTGTTTTTGTAATCATATCTATAATGATTGCTTAACACACTGAGCTATCTCCTGAACCATTGCAGCACTCATATTTATTAATGTGCATTTCAACTTTGGCTATAGCACAATATCAGTATGATCCCCATAAAAATGGGTGAATGCTACAGGGGTTGTGCCGTAGTGAATGCACAAATTATGTATAGCACAGTGAACACAAAGCATTACAGGATGCATAATCAGAGCAGAATGTGCTTGTCAACAACAGGCAGGCAATAGGTTTACTCTCAGTAGCATGTCTGCATGCCAGCATAGTCTCGGGAGGATATCTCAGGGGCAACACGCTCTTCTTGGAAGCAAGACGATGTGGAGCAACATAGGTTCGATCCCCAGGTCTGCACTTAGAAACCTATAGGTATTAAGCATGTCATAAATAACCAATTATATAATCATATGCCATCAAATATTCTGAGCGTGTCATTTACTTTTGGTGAACAATGGAAACTGACTTATTTACATCAGGCAGCCTTGTGGGGCCCCCTCCAAGGAGGGGGCCTGGGGCAAGTGCACCTTTTTCCCTCCCATAAAGAAATCTCTGCATTAATCAATCCATTAATCAGAATCACCAAGTAAGACCCCACAGGAAGAGTGTAGGAACAAGATCTCAAGAAACCTTCAATGGTGGGATGCACAAAAGATGTTCCCACTTTGTCCTCAGCTATGTAAATATACCAAATAAACATTTATAAACATATATTGCTTGCATTGAGCCTTTGTTCCACCCAGCTCTGTGAAAGGAGGTGTCAGAGGTGGGATCTGTAAAAGCCTGCCTGGAAACCTACCACAGACATTTGTAGTCATGGTAAGAGTAGCAACAGCTCTAAGATCAGCCATGCTTCCTCCCAAGGCTACCCCAGAAGCAACTGAGTTTGTTCTCTATTATTTTGTTGGTATGGACATTTGAAACAGGGCGCTGCACCCTAGTTCCCACTGGCTTGCTAGTTCAGCACCTATCAGGTAGCTATGTCAGGATAGTCACGTGGTCAAGACTGGTGGTGAAATTTGTTTTTAATGTGCTGGAAGACTAGACAAGGATTACAGGGGCATTGCAACAGTAATATTCTTCACTTAGTGGGCTGAGACTCTTGCTATCCAGTGAGGGGATCCCATTTCCCAGATTATCTGCTCAGTATATCTCCCTACTCAACCACAGAGGTTACTAGCCTGCTTACCAGACAGAGGAATGAGAGCGGCTTTGGGTACTCCCTTACCCAAGGGACAGTAATCTCTGCCCTCAAAGGGGTACTTTGTTAAATATGATCCCCGTCCCCATAGCCAGAGCCCAGAACATATTTCCGCTCAATGCAGTAATACATGGCTGGCTGTGGACTATTCCAGTCAATAATCTGAGACATGTTCCTTCAGAACCAACACTGCACTACAGATTTTTAAACACTTGCAGCTTCTTTCTGAGTTTGGTGGTAGTGAAACGTGCAACATCTCTTCTTTTTTTCATGTTTCCCACTTCAGACACAAATCTGTAAATACCCCATATAAACCTTCAGAATGCTATGCTTCTTGCATTGTGCCTTCGTGTGATAACCCCTCAGCATTTTTACAAGATCCATTCAAATGTGTGCAATAACAAAAGCTAACAAGTATACAACTCACAACACCCACCTGCCAAAGTATTCACAATAAGTGTGAGGTGTGTCCACATATCACCATCTAGAATGTAGAACATCTTCCCTCCTGTACTAATAGACCTGTGCAATGTACCATGACATCACACAGTTAACACAGCGACACCACAAAATAAACATGCATGTCCTGAACGGGCAGTGCATGTGGTCGACCTGAAGAGATAGATCATGACATTCTCTTGGAGACATGTTTTGCAAAGGCTGTGCAGCGGGAAGCAAACATTTGGAAAGCTTTCCTTTCCTCAAGGTTATCTTGGTTCACCACTGTTCCTCCAAACCCATCAAGGACACATTGACTCCCTGACTTCTGCAACCACACCTTCGCCACTGGAGTCTTCCCTTCCCTCCTAAAGCCCACTCTTGTGCACCCTCTTCTTAAGAAACCCTCTGCTGACCCGTTCTGACCAGCTAACTATCTCTCAATCTCCATCACCCATTTTCTGGGCAAACTCTTGGAGCTCCCCAGCTCAATTGCCACACTGAATCTGTTGGTTGTCTCCATGATCACCAGTCTGGCTTCAGAGCTGCCAGAAGCATGGAAACTGCTCTCCTGAACATCTGTGAAGACCTGCTATCCAACCTTGATTCCAACACCCCCTTTGTCCTCATCTTACTTGAACTCTCTTCTGCCTTTGACACGGTTAACTATGCCATCCTGCTTAACTGTCTCCGCAATAACCTGGGGATCACCGGTCAGGCCGTGGTGTAGCTGACTTCTTTCCTCTCTGATCAACCCTCTCAGGTTCAACTCAGGTCCTTCCTTTCCTCCATCTCTATCTCTAATTGTGGTGTTCCCCAGGGGTCTAACCTCTCTCCCTGGTTGTTCAACCTATACCTGGCATCAACCTATACCTGGCATTTCTTGCCCACCACATTGCAGTGCTCTTCCCCCAACTTCGAGTGCTATGCAGATGACACAGCTCATTTTCAGGCTGCCCTCAGCCCCTTTTTCTCCCTCTCTCATTTCTGACTGTCTGTCAGCCATCCAGGAGTGGTGTGCTGCCAATGATCTCGCCTTAATGGCAGTAAGACTGAGATTCTCCTCATCGGCACACCCACTCCCTCCTTTTCTGTCACTCTCTGGCCAGCCTCTCTTGGCCCTCCTCACGCTCCCACCTATAAGGCATCTCTAAGAAGTCACAATACCAGCAGCTCCATCTCAGAGGTTTTCTTCCTTTCCTCTCCTTCCTGTCTCCAGAGCTCTGGTTCTCTCTAGGCTTGACTATTGCAACAGCCTCTTTCTAAATCTGCCTGCTTCCATCCTCCGCCCTCTGCAACTCATCCAGAACAGGACTGCGAGACGTGTCCTTGGCCTCAATCCTAGGGATCGTATCTCTCCAGGACTGAAATCTCTGCACTGGCTCCCATGGCTGTGAGGATTAAGTTCAAAACCCTCTGCATTGTCCATAAGGCCTTCTGGGGTCTGGGGCCTCTATACCTTTAACTCTCGCTTCCTAAATAGCTTCCTTCTTGAGCTATTCCTTCATCTGCCTCCAATTCCTCAGGGTCAGTCGCTTCTCCAAGCAAAAAGTTGGTGGTAGATCTCTTTCTTCGTCTGGGGCCTCCCTGAAACTTGAGGAGAATCATCTCAGGTTCTGGAAGCACCTCAAAACCTTTCTCTTTCCTTCTGCTTTCTCTCCTCCTCTCCCATGCTGACTTCATGGCTGATACCGAAACTGCACGGGTTACCTGGCCATCCTCTGATCTTGGGCCCTGGTCCCTCCCCTGCCAGTTGCTTACCTGCACTGCCTTCTTGGCAACCCTTGCACTTGGGGACTGTTTCTGTACCACTACAGTCCCACTACCAGCACTTGACACCCGATGTCTGCACTTACCATTGCACTTGCCACCTGCTGGCCATACTTTACCGACTGTTATTTATTCTATTATCCCATGTACTGCACTGTACACCCCCACCGCACTTTCCCCCTTCCCATGCACTTGCGTGATCTGAATGACACCTGGCCTAGTATGATCATTGTCTGTTTTCCCCCTGTTCCAGCTCCCTTGCCTCGTCGCGCCTAGAAACACTTGTGTATAGGCACATTATACATGCCATATCATATATTACCATATCATATCTCTGGTGGCAGGCGAGCACCAGAGAGCCTCTGGAGCAAAGGAAGCTCTGTGTACAAGTGGTGCCATTGGCAGCAGATTGAAATCAGCAGATATCCGGATTGTGAGGAGCCTCTGAAGCAAAGGACCTGTGAGCAGAGAGAGAAACTGACACGCAAGACTTACCTAGTAAGTTCAACAAGTGATTGTAACACCGGAGCGCTCCTCGACTGCTTGCCTGCTCAATGCAGGTGTTTTCATATAGGAAAGCAACCGCGTCTGTGTGAACCTAAAACAGAAGACAATTTTGAATACTGAACTGGCAGAAAACAGAGACAACATTATTATATAAGACCAAATAATTGTGACTTTAAGAATGCAAGTTTATTTAAAACCCAGCAACAATGTGGAGCATTATCCAAGCCAAAAGAAAGTAAAGGCAAGGCAATTTAAAACCAAGAAACATTGCCAAAGTCAGAAGGGGGAAAATTAAAGTCCCAAAGGTTGTACTGTATATTGCCCATGTTTTAAGAAGCCCTTAACAAAATCTGGTATAAACTCACATTGCCAAAGCCAAGGAAGAAGCAGAATAACATCATATGAGTGTCACAATTTGTTAAATAAGGAAGTTGGGAACCAAAAGTGGCAAGAAGGCCGCCCTTTCTGGTAAAGACTGTTTAGAAGGAGAGGAACATAACAGAGGTTTTGGAAATCACAAAAGTGTGGTAAAGTGCACCAATGTGAATCTTTCCTTCCCTGAAAAATTGCTTAAAGCTTGATTTCTCCCATACACCCAGAGGGGTGAGGGCAGGAGCCCCCCCAGCCCTACAGCCCAGCAGAGGATCCACAGCAGGACCCAGGCACGGAGCGTGCCACTGTGCAGGGCCTGCCTGACCCTGTCCGGAAGAAGTGCCTGACTCGCCCATGCCGGGCGCATCGCGGCACGATATCGAGGCTGAACCTCGATTTGATCTGAAAGAACCGCCGGCAGGCGGAATCGCCGGCGGCCAATCCTAAGGCCATACAAAGGCCTGTTCTGCGCCTGTTACGCGCATGGCAGCGCGGAGTGGCCATCAACTCGGCTCAACCTACACCCCACCCTCCACCAGAACCCTCTCGCATAAGGAGAACGTACTGTAAGTACCTGCAAGTACCGGGACATTACTGCACGCATGTACTTTTAGCCACCTCTACCCAGATGGTCTAAGGTCACTACTACCAGTCACACACCCTCTGGTCATATACTGTGTTGTGCCTTACGGTCGTATCTAGACCACACTACTGTGTTGTGCCTTACGGTCGCATAGTGACCACACTACTGTGTTGTGCCTTATGGTCGTATTTAGACCACACTATTGTGTTGTGCCTTATGGTCGTATCTAGACCACACTACTGTGTTGTGCCTTATGGTCGTATTTAGACCACACTATTGTGTTGTGCCTTATGGTCGTATCTAGACCACACTACTGTGTTGTGCCTTACGGTCGCATAGTGACCACACTACTGTGTTGTGCCTTATGGTCGTATTTAGACCACACTACTGTGTTGTGCCTTATGGTCGTATCTAGACCACACTACTGTGTTGTGCCTTATGGTCGTATCTAGACCACACTACTGTGTTGTGCCTTATGGTCGTATCTAGACCACACTACTGTGTTGTGCCTTACGGTCGCATAGTGACCACACTACTGTGTTGTGCCCTATGGTCGCATAGTGACCTCACTACTGTGTTGTGCCTTATGGTCGTATTTAGACCACACTACTGTGTTGTGCCTTATGGTCGTATCTAGACCACACTACTGTGTTGTGCCTTATGGTCGTATTTAGACCACACTACTGTGTTGTGCCTTACGGTCGCATAGTGACCACACTACTGTGTTGTGCCTTATGGTCGTATTTAGACCACACTATTGTGTTGTGCCTTATGGTCGTATCTAGACCACACTACTGTGTTGTGCCTTATGGTCGTATCTAGACCACACTACTGTGTTGTGCCTTATGGTCGTATTTAGACCACACTACTGTGTTGTGCCTTACGGTCGCATAGTGACCACACTACTGTGTTGTGCCTTATGGTCGTATTTAGACCACACTATTGTGTTGTGCCTTATGGTCGTATCTAGACCACACTACTGTGTTGTGCCTTATGGTCGTATTTAGACCACACTACTGTGTTGTGCCTTACGGTCGCATAGTGACCACACTACTGTGTTGTGCCTTATGGTCGTATCTAGACCACACTACTGTGTTGTGCCCTATGGTCGCATAGTGACCTCACTATTGTGTTGTGCCTTATGGTCGCATACTGTGCCCTGATTTTGCTGCCCACATAGCATTCTGATTCTAGTTGTGCCATGTTGAACGATACCCTCGCCATGCCTCAACAATCCACTAGCTCACCAGCTGCCCCACTGGCATTCCCCTCCAACATTCCTCCTACCTACTTCCTACCATCATTCTTCACTGAAAGTATCCCCACAGCACGTCACCCTCCACCCAGCATAACTTCCTACACTAGACCCATCCACACCAGGAACCAACTCCTAGGTCTCCGTTCTAGATACCCTAGACTCACCCACCAAGCACCTCCCACCACTCTCAACACGCCTAACACGCCATCCCTTACAGTCAAAACACCCTTACCTAAACCCACCATGCCGCACCCCATCCCGGCGACACCACTCAACACCACCCCTACCTCGGCCCAACACACACACAACCTACAGTGTGCCCTCATAAACGCCAGATCCATCCCTGCCCATGCCATTGAAATTCACGAACTCCTAATTAGCTTGGACCTTGACATCTTAGCCATCACCGAGACTTGGCTGCACAGCGCTGCAGGGCCAGCCCTCAACCTTACTATCCCACAGGGGTACGCCATTATCCGGCAAGACCGCCTCTCCTCAGTAGGTGGTGGGGTAGCATTCATCCTGAAAGATCACCTCGAGGCCAGACAAATCACCTCCAATCTAGGTGACACCATAGACTCTCTAGCTATAAAAATTGCCCTCTCCCCTAACTCCACCATCACCTTCAACCTAGTCTACCGCCCGCCCGGCCCACTAACTGAGTTCCATGAGAACCTTGTACACCGCCTAACAGAAAACCTAAAACTCACCTCCAAAAGCATCCTTCTAGGTGACCTTAACCTGGGGTATAACGACAAAAAGGACAAGCCAGCTAAATCTCTTGCACTAGCCTTAAAAGAACTAGGCTTCGACCAAAAAATAACCTCACCCACACACAACAAAGGCCGTATCCTGGACTGGATAGCTGACCACAATTGTCACGTCGACATTAGCTCCATCACCCCGACTCCTTGGTCAGATCACCACCTCATTCACTTCTTTATTCCCGCCGTATCTAACACAAACAAACCTAACCCCATCCCCCCAGCACTGGCAAGATGTGTAAAAAATCTCACGAAAGATAAAATTACACCCCACCTTCACATCCTCTCCACAGACCTCAAGTCATCTGACCCGTCAGAATTAGCAGATATCTACAAGAGCACCATAAGCACCGCCATTGACGCCATTGCCCCCTTGCAGACCAAAAAAGCCAAAACTATCAAACACTCAAATACCTGGTTCTCCACTGAACTCAAAGAACTCCGCTCACAGAAAAGAAAAGCACTAAACTCCTGGCAGAAATCGCCTTCCCCAGCCACCCTATCCTCCTACAAAAAAATCACTGCCCAATACAAAAAAGCCATAATCACAGCTAAATCAGTCTCTTATAATGACAGAATTGCTAATGCAAGCTCCGAATCCAAAGAACTCTTCGCCATTTTCAACGAACTCACCACACCGGCCACCAAATCACAAGACATTGTTAAAGACCAAATCTGGTGCAACTCCATACAATCTGCCTTGTTAAATAAAATTGAACTCCTACAAACAAAAATTAACGAGCACCACAAAAACCTATCACTGCACCTCAAATCTCCCACCACCACGAGCCACATGCCCACCCCTAGCTCGGGAACCACATCCACCAAAGCCCCCACTACCCCGTTCAAATTCAGGGAAGTCACAGAACACGAAGTTATTGAGATAATGAACAAGATCAAACCATCCAATTGTAAAGGAGATCCCTGCCCCGCCAGCCTGATCAAAGACTGCACTGAAACACTCGCACCTTTCCTTAAATCATTCATTAATGCCTCTTTCAAAGCCAATACTGTCCCTGACAGTCTAAAAGAAGCCTGGGTGCGCCCGCTTCTAAAAAAAACCACCCTCGACCCTGAAGTAGCTACCAACTACAGGCCCATCACCACTGTGCCTTTCCTGCTCAAGATTCTGGATAAAATGGCCTACACACAAATCCAGGATTATCTCGAAACCAACCATATCCTAGGAAAAAGACAGTCAGGCTTCCGACCAGGTCACGGAACAGAGTCAGCCCTACTTGATCTGAAAATACAGCTTGCAGACACTATGGATAAAGGCAAACCTGCACTCCTTCTCCTACTGGATCTATCTGCCGCCTTTGACCTTGTCAACCACGATATCCTAGGCATGCACCTAAAAAATGAAGCACACTTCTCCCCGGAAGCCATTGCATGGGTGGCCTCTTTCCTAAATGGCAGACGCATGAAAGTCTTCTCAGACACTGCCTCGGCAACCCCTACCACCATCCACTGCGGCGTCCCACAAGGCTCCTGCACCGCCCCCACTCTCTACAATATATTCACCCTTCCTCTCTTCAATGACCTCGACTGTCGTAACATAGCGTACACCAACTACGCAGACGATACGCAGGTACTACTCCCTCTAACTGGTACCTACGAAGAAGATGCGACAGCATTAACCAAAATCTACACAGCCATCCAAACCTGGATGGCGGCCAACGGCCTCTGCCTAAACGGGGACAAAACCGAAATCCTCATAGTAGGGACCAATGAAATTCTCAACAAACTCCCCCCCCAATACAAATCCTTCAACATCGACAACTCCACCATCACAGTCTCCAAGACTGTTAAAACCTTAGGCGTTCACCTAGATGCCTCACTATCTATGTCTCGCCAGGTCAACGCCATAGCCTCTTCCTCGGCACTTACCACCAAGATGATAAATGCTGTCAAGCCTTTTCTCTCCGCTAAAAACTGCCTGTCCATCGCCAGAGCCACTATAGGGACAAAACTAGACTACTGTAATGCCCTGTTCCTAGGCACCTCCGCCCACAACCTAAAAAAACTCCAAATCACGCAAAACAATGCGCTCCGGGCAGCACTGTCCATTCCAAAAAGAGAACACATCTCGCAAGCAAGGAAAGATGCTCACTGGCTACCCGTGAAGGAACGCATACTCTTCAAAGCCATGACCATCACACATAGATGCCTATCCCTGGATGCCCCACCCTATCTCGCAGAAAGAATCACACCGAAAGCCTCCATCAGACCCACCAGAGCGCACCGCACCAACATGATTGATGTCCCCACGTTTCAAAGATCCAGGGCGGGAGGAACCAGCTTCCAACACCTCGCACCTAAAAACTGGAACTCCTTACCTACCTCACTAAGGAACGAAAAATCATACCATACCTTCCGTAAAAACCTCAAAACCCTCCTATTCCGCTAAAGTCTACCACATGCACTCTCATGCTTGCATTGTAACCACAGCATAGCATAACCTTTAAGCTCAATGTTTATTACCAATGTGAAATGTACTCTGTAACTCGGTTTACATCTGTAAACACATTCCTATGCTTGTGTTCATGACTAAGTCTGCTGTAACAGCGCCACGATGCCCCAGGGCAGTTCTGTGCGCTTTATAAATGCAAATAAATAAATAAATAAAAATAAATAAATATTGAAAAATAAGAACACTCCAAAGTTGTTGTAAGCTGATCTTAACCACAAAGGCACTTCTTGTTTGTCAAATACTCAAATACTGTACGGACAGAGGAGTGTACCTGCACAGTAATCATTGAAGTAGTAGGCCTGGCATGGGAGTAAACCAGGTGTGATTAAAGTAGTAGGCCTGGCATGGAAGTAAACAAGGTAGAAGTTGATGAAATGCTGTAAAGTGGTGTTGATAAATTATCTTGACAAGCTTTCATTGCTGAAGCAATAACTGTATAAAACTGCTACAGAAGAATTATATATCTTCAGAACTAATATATTGTTGAGGATGCATCCTGACAAAGACAATTTATGTTAGTACTGATGAACTAAGGAAATATTCTTGGTTCATGCAAAGATTGTTAAGTCCTATTATTACAAGTGGAAAAGAAAAAGCTTTTGTTGAACAATTCCGAAGTGTTGGAACTTTGTGTTGTCAAGTTGGAGTCACAAATAACTTTGCTGGAACTTTTGTTACAAAATAGGATTTCGTTATTTCTTTTGGAACTGTGGAACAGAATCCGGTTTGAATCTGGGGAAGGGAAATGCACTCAGATTATAAGGAGGGACTGTTATCATATTGGGAGGTTAACTATTATATGTTTGTTGCCTTTGAACTGCCATGCTTTACCTTGTTGAGTTACTGTATGTATAAGTGTGAGTGACAGAGACCTTTTGTTTGAGTGCTTACTTTAGTTTATTTTAGACAGGGATATCCTCGTCAGAGTCGGTATAGTGAGGTATTTATCGAATCTTTTGAGTTCATAAAATGGCATCTTTTGAAAAACCTTCACAAAGTTGTCCACCTCACACTTCTGACCCTTCACACAGTGCACAGAACTTGTATTGCCTCGCGTACCAGGGACAGGACAAACACATGAAGCCTGCATGACATGTCCTAGAGCCACAATTACATTTACAGTGTCAAGCAAATAACTTTGTACTGTATGCTTTTTAAACTGGAGAGCCCAAGACTGTACCCAAGGAGGAGGAGATGCATCACAGATCGTAAGGTGTCGAAGTGCCATAGTTAGGCTGACTCCACTGCTTCTGTATACTGTCTCTGCCAAAACAGTGTCTGCTGCCTCCACGGCTTCTGGTAGGGCCGCATCCACCATCTACCCCATGTCATTGGTAAAGGAATATCAGTGCACTGTCTGGCAGGAATATGGCCACCAAGAAAACTGTGCTGCCACCTTCCACCCAACTGCATGCTGGCGCTGCTGCAAGTGCACCCCCTCACAGGTGAAGTACTGGGACTCCTGAAGTTGGGTGTGGCTGAAATTGTTGAAATGCAAGAAGTGGAGGTACAAGATACTGCTGGGGATCTATATGAGTCTCTCCTTCCTCAGACTCAGTATGATCCATTCACTGGTACTGATGATGATGAGGAAGACCCTCATCTGGACCTACCAAACCCCGGCACCACCTCTACCTCCACCTAGCACTGCATCCATCACCCTGATCAGGGCTCAGAACAGGGGAACCAGAACCAGAATTCAACTGCTGCAGAAGGCCTGACCCTTTCTGTGTTTGACTGCATGATCTGGATAGGTGACAGGCATATAAAAAACAAAGCAGAAGATGGGCTGAAAATTTGGACAGTACCTTAGCCACCTCTTCTGCCAATGCAGACCCTTCCGCTACAATTACTCTCAAGGCCCAGCAGATGAGAGAACACCATGGCCCAGCAGACAAGGACACCAATGCACAGGGCTTTGAAATACTCTCAGGCAGTATTGAGAGGTTGGAGAGGATGGTGGCATTTTGACAAATATGGTGAGCTTAGGGCCCTTTATTAAGGTACATGTAATGGATGGGTTCACAGAATAAATCTGAGTCAAAATAACCATATCAATTCAGGAAGATGGCAAAGTACTGTTTTATCATAAATTATCTAAAACAGGGAGTTACAACGGACATCAACGATGTTCGCACAATTTCTCTCAGCGATCATTTTACAAAACTTAGACTTTATACTAAAAATACATCAGAGGTGACTATACACTACATGGCAAATTATAAAAAATCTACTAGGGATTGTGATAGGCGTAAGGAGAACATCTAAGTATACATTACATAAGAACTAGGATTGTTATTGGCTGCCCACTGTCAGGTGGACAATATATGCCTACCTCTAAAACATGTCATCCATAAAATCATTAAGATTAAGTACACGGTTTTCAATTGGTCTTCAAACTATAAGGACATTTGTTATACAGTCATCTACAGTTGGTTGGCACGCTTGTGCCATGTCTGGAACAATCGGTTCACTTAGCAGCACGTAAGCCCAGAGCCAGGTGCAAAGAGGTGGGCCTGACTCTATTTCCCCACCGAATTAGCCCAGCATCTCTCATCACCTAAGCCTTCTGCCATGAAGATTGTCTTTGAACTTGGCTTTGCAAAGTATCCTTGTCTCTGGGAATACATGGGAGTGTAGGCACTCACTATCGTTGTTCTAGGACCTCAAGTTCGACTCTATTTTCATCCTTGGCTCCCATGACAGGAGACCACGATTTGCTCCATTTTGCAGGTTTTAATGAATAAAACTTGGCACTCTTGGTGTTATTTCTCTTCACCTTACCAACAGATAATTAATCCTTTGCATATTCACTCCTTTCAAGAATAGGATGCTGACCTTGGCTGCTTCAGTATTGATGCCAGGCCAGACAGCCTCGCCATGCAGCTCCATGATTTCAGCTTATTCTTGCTGTAACACAATTCTCCCTTTCTTCTTCATGGGTCCTGGCTTACTAAAATTCATGATAACGATGTCCAGCTTCAATACAGTTGCGGCTTCACCTGCATGCTATTCACTAAATATAGCTAGCTTCTATGATGACTTAGTCTATCTTGCGTTTCAGAGTCTTTTCAATTATTGAACAGCTGATTCTCTACAGCACTTTGTGCATGTGTAATCTTCTTTTTCATATTTAAAAGTTCACTCAATTCTTTACTTCATCATTAGTTTCTATAGGATGCATGCATCCTCTTCAGCCAATATCTTGGGACGTCGCACATGTCTCTTGTGACATCACTAGCTTCTCTCTTTGCTTTTTTTCATATTCCTTCAGGGAGTTCCTTGATCAGATTGTCGTCTCTTCTGGGATATATTTGATAGGGTTGTATCAAAGTGTATCTTCTTTGTAATATACACTGCGGTATTGGCATAACTGCTGGTGTTAAAAACAGCACGGTCTCAGACGTCCAACATATATGAGGTAGGGAGGTGGCATGCAACTGTTCCTCTACATTGCCCCCTATGGTCGAGTCCTCAACCACCTCCTCAATCATTTCCACATCATGATATTTTCTTTTGAAGAAGTGTTTCTTTGGCGTCCATATATTCATCACCCCCCTCAGAGTGCCAGCTGATTTGACATGTTCATCTACTCCCCAGGTCATGTAGTCACATAGCCCATTTGGATTGCAATAGACCCATCGTCCCACATATTTCTTATGATTCTTCAGATACAGGAACTTCATTCCTTCAGGTTCTACGATGCTGGCCTCTATATATTGTCAGACAGCTTCATCAGTCAGCTCTTTGGGTCTTGGTCCAGATTTGACATTGATTATGATATTCATTCTGACCACCTTCTTTGCCTTTTTCTTGAGTTGGGCAATCGCTATCCTGATTACACAGAAGCGGCACATCACCAGCACTCATTTAACTCAAAGAATCTTGAATATATTTGCCAACGACTTTGGAATCCATGAGAACAGGGAAGCAAACCAACTGTCATCTTCAATATTGTCTGCCTCATCTTCCATTGTGTTATGCAGGTCTGTGAACAATGTTATGACCTCTGTCAAGTCCCATTTCCTTCATCAGGAGAAGGAATGAATGTGCAACATGATGGCCCAATTTTGGTGCAAACTCCTTCTTCCATTGCTGTGATCATATCAATGAAATATCTCTTCTGGAGGGTCATCAGTCAAATGTCCCCCAGCTCTTCCTTGATAGCATTGAATCCCTTTGTGGTAGCTTTGATTTTCTGCAGAAGCTCCCACCTGGTGATCTGTAGCCACTTGGCATTTGCTACTGTTTGGATCCCAGGCATGAATATAGTCATACATATTGTGGCAGTCTTACTGAACAACCTGTGCTCATCTGGAATGGAGTCATATGCTGTTATTCAATTGGCTGAGAAATAATTATTTCTTCTTGTCCGACAGAGAAGTTCAAGCAATCTACTTTTTCTCAAATGGGCATCCACTTTTGGAAATTCACCAATGTTCAGGTCGCTTTTTGAAATCAATAATGCTGGCACATGAATAAGCACCAAAGAACATACTCCACCCCATTTCTTGGGCAACCTTATGTATGCTCGAGATCCACAAGCCCAATATTGGTCCATGAGGAAGGCTGTCCCTTCTCCCATCCTAGGAATGTCAATTGTAGTTTTGCATTCTTTGTTATATCCCACATGATTCTTTCGGTGTCTTCGGAAGCACAATTTTTCATTAGCCAACGGGATTACAACTGCTGTGCCTGATTCATCTCCTACCCATGTCAGTAGTTTGGCTTGTTTAGTCCATGACTTCACCCTGTGCACTTCTTGTATGTATTCTGTGTTCAGCAGGTGAGCCGCACAGGACATCATTCCTTCTTCCCATCCCTTCTTGGACTTCACTCGTCCATAGATCAAACATTGGGTTTGTTCCCAACATCCAGGTGATCCAGCTATTTCTCTCACATCAGGGCAATTCATTCTCTTAATCTCTTCAATGATCAGATCACCTCATCCTGTCCTACAGCAGGCTACACAAGCATCTTGTGCTTCCATGCAGGTTCCTTTTCCAATTGTAAGGTTTTGATGTAGTCATCCTGGTATGGAAACAACCATTTTGATCTACATCGCAAAGTTGCCCAGCTTCCTTGGATTTGTCCTCAAGTTGTACATTTTGCAAGATGACTGAGGCACCTTGCATCGTGCTCTGAAACTTCTCTGGCAATGAAAGGTCATACTGTATTCATGGCCTAGGGGATGAGAGACCAGACATAGCAACCCTACTTAGATGCCTTCTCCCACACCTTTCTCATGTGCTGGTACCACATGTTATTCCCCAAATGTGCTGTGTTATCTAGATAGGTATTTATCCATTCACTATCTTCTCCTGCATATCTCTTGTATCTCCCAAATGTTGTGTAATAATCATGGAGTAAATCAAAAACAGTTTTCATAGTAGGGAGAACCATAGGAACTTATCCTTCAGCAGAAGTACTAACATGATAGAGGCTGTGAAAGATGAGGAACAGAAAGACAAAGAAACAATCATAAAGCGTATATTATGCATAAGAATATAGGCATCCATCTCTCATGCCATCCTTCTACTTGTTGCAATTGTTCATCTTCTAGAACCATGCCACTTTCTTCTTTGATAATTTTTAATACAATCATCACATTTCTTTATGTTTGTAACTGTAAAATCTGTTCAATTATAGTAATAAGAAGTCTTCTTATAACTGGGCTATTTTTAGGATCCTGCAAGAAAGTGTGAATATTAACGTCTCTTCTATCAAGAGCAGGGTAAGACCGAAGTATGAACACATAGAAAGTTAGCACAAGCCGAAAAAAAGTCACTATCGACAGGTACCATATGTTTAATCACTTAAAACAAATACTCTCCACGAAATTAGTCTGGATACTGATCCTGTTTCCAATTTCTGATCAAGGCATAAGTCTGATGCTTCAATATGTATTTGTAAAAGTTCATTTAAAAATTTCTGGAATTCTCACTCTTTGCTGAAATAACTATAAGGAGTGTCCAATGAATTCCAGTCCAATGTGAAATCTGTATTAATCACTTGTTGTTTTTGTTGTCCTTCTTCTTTGTCATCGATCGGGTCTGCACACGCTGAAATTCTTCTTCTTGTCTTGCTTCTGGATCAGCAACGGTGAGTGGGCAGGTCTTTCCTTTATAGATCTTCACATCTCCTATGTTTAGCTAAGCTCTTCTTCCCTATGCTCTAATAGCAGAAGGGGACACTTCTTCAGCGATTAAAGGGCCATGAAAATGTGGCTCATACCACTTTGTGGTAACATTTTTAATTAGGACTAGTTCCCAATATATAACATAGGCAATGGTAAAAGTTCACTTGGATTGATTGACAAATTATCTTCTTCTGTGTTCTTAGACCAACCTCCTGGTGCTTGACTTGATCTGAAATGAAAGAAATACTAGAGGTCATACATGGCAAATAATCATGCATCTCATCACCTAAAGTTTTCGCTATGCTCTGGGCATCACTTCTACTCCTAGACGGAGGTGTAAGGGGTGTTCTCATTTGATGCCCTGTAACTAGCTCATGTGGGGTGAGGTGGTGGTCTGATCCTGGCTGATTCTGAAGGGCATATAAGGTTAGGGGTAGGCAATACAGCCATGCCCTTTTCAAAGTCAATTTGATCTTGGCAATCCTTTCTTTGAGGAGGCAATTGAGTGTCTCACATATCCCGTTCACTTTCAGGTGATAAGCAGAAGAAAATGTGTGCTTTATGCTTAAGAGAAGCCCTATCTGTTTGACTAGTTCATTGACAAAATGCGTCCCATTATCGGATCTCAGCACCTCACACACATGCCACCTGGGGAATACCTTGCGCACTAAAAATGTTGCTGCACAAGTGGCAATAGGGTGTGTACACCAACCTACTTAGATCCACGTAGAAAAGGGACACACCACCACTACTAAATACCTATATCCATTACATACCTGCAGCACATTGACATAGTTGATGTGCAAATGCTGAAATGGACTATTCGGTTGAGTTATCACTCCCCTAATCGTTCTCGGTGTATGCCCAGCAGTAAAATTTTGACCTACGATGCAGTTCACCATAAATAATGCAACATGTTCTAATGAATTAACCAGTCTTCTGCTATCATAGCAGCAAGCCTTTCTCTAGTTACATGCACGGGGTAATGCGACTGTTCAAGCGTGACCTTTAATAGAGTTACTGGCATAACTGGCTTTGCAGTGCTGTCCTGTCGCCATTAAAGCTTCAGCGTGGGATAATGAACACCCCCTTTGTTTCCATAATTCCTGCTCTTCCTTGTGTGCGCTTCCTTTAAATTATATTAATTGGGTTATCGACAACTTATTAAACCCCTCTTGCACTAGCATTGTTGTAACTACTTTTTCCTTAATATTCTCAGTGTCAAAACTAAACATTTCTGGGCAATATGCAACTGGCTTCTTCATCTGCGGCTTCCTTCACACAAGAAATTAAATCTGTTTGCTTAGTATGCGCTGGAGTGTTATCTGCGTGGATGTAACCCCTCCTTTTCTAACGTACTAACCCTGTCTGTATGGTTGACGTCACAATGGCAGAGTCACTGTACACCGTCACTTCCTGTCTTTCAAGTTTCTCAAGTACAACAATAAGCACTACTTATTCTGCTGCTTGCGCTGAAAAGTGAGACAGTATCCTTTCACTTGCTTCCGCCTCGAATTCCCCATTTGGTCTGTGTCTTACTACTGTGGTGCCGCAATGCCTTTCCCCACTAGTCTAATCAATTTTCGAAGAACGATCAATAATGATAATCTCCCCTCCTGCTAAAGCATTCTCTTTCACACAGGGTATATCATCATAAAATTCAAAATAATTAGCACAGTCATGCACATGATCACCTTCTTCTACTGGCACAGCTATCAATGTGGCAGGGTTCACTATTTTGCATTTTATGATTTTAATTGCTGGGTTATAGATCATTAACTCATAAGCTGAAGCTTTTTGGCATGTCAATGTGCCTTTGGGTTTCTCTAAAATGGCAAATAGAGCATGCTACACGAAGAGGGTCATAGAACGACCCATGACAATGCTTCTAGACTTCTCAATCGCATACGCGGCAGATGCCAAAGATTGTTTGCAAGGGAAGTGTCCTCTCATAACTGAGTCTACATTTCCACTGTAATACACCAAAGGATTGTACCCCAATGTGGTTCTCTGTGTAAGTACTTCTGTCCTGACTGTCCCATTTGTGTGCAAAAATAAATTATTCCTCAGCATAATTTGGAATTCCTAAAACAGGGGCTCTACCCATTGCTTTTTCAACTCTTCAAATGCTTTCTCAATTTCTTTAGCCCATTCTAATTTTGTTTTACCAACTTGTGCTTTCTTTAATTCTCGCAGAAACGGTTGTGTGTATGTGCTTTAATCAAAAACTCATGTTCTAACCTAGTTAGACCCAAAAATTGCTGCATCTGTTTCACTGTGTTTGGTTTTGAGGTTTTCATAATCACATCAGCCCTTTCAGGTGTCATTTTCTTTCCTTCATGCAAAATAAACTGACCTGTATATACCACCTGTTCTTGTCAGTATTGTAGATTCTCCTTGTCTACTTTATATCCCTTGTCTGCTTGAATAGTCATCAACTGAAAAGAGTCTTGTCGGCACTCATCTTCTGTGGCACAAGATAACAGTTGTTTATCATTGTGTTTGTTTGGCTAAATAAATTAACCCAAAGGTAACAGGTTAGGATGCCTCTGGGCTACAAATCAAGATGTCATCTACTTGCTGTATCACTGCACTTTTAAGATCAATATTGCCTAAATCCATCTGTAGGACTATGTTAAAGATCAATGGAGACTCACAATACCCCTGAGGCAGCCTGTTATGTTTTTTGGTGAAACATAAATTAAGTCAAACCTTGTGAGCCCTTTTGCAATGGGATTGATAAAAACGCATTTTTCAAATCAATCACCGTAAAATATCGAGCTTCCACTGGGATACTGCACAATATTGTCACCGGATTAGGAACTAAGGAACTAAAGGAAACTAAAAGTCTACAGTCTGGTTAATCAGTCTCATATCCTGGATAAATCTCCACAATCCCCCTTTAGATTTTTCAATCGGATACACCGTGGAATTACATGATGATTCTAATGGCACCAGAATTACCTGATTAATCAGTGTTGAAATAGTCTGGAATATACCATCATCAGCTTCTCAAGACATGGGGCACTGTTTTGCTTGAGGTTGAATTGCTCCTGGCTTAAGCTTTATTTTAACCTCTCCTAACCCCTTCAATAAACCTACATCATAAGGGCCTGTTGTCCATAAAGCACTTGTCACATTTTCCAAGTCTCCCTGAAAAAATGCTGGTCTTTGCCGCATTATCGTCATTCACTGTGGGACTTCCCTTTTCTCTATACTTATCCAGTATGTAATGCTCATGAAGAACACTACTTTGTCATCTGTTCTGTCCTCCCTGAACATATTGTGTTCGGATATGTCAGTCTGTCAATTGGAAAAATGAATACCCTTCATTTAAATGATAGACGTAACTTGATGGCCGTGGGCCAACCGTCTTATGCACCGAATTATAGAAATGTAGACTGTTATGCAAGCGGCCATTTTAAACATAGCAGAATCGCCATTTTCTTGTTAACCATTGCTCATTGCTTTCTGTCTAAAAACTGCTTTGCAGCTTGCAATTCTTGCGGATTCTGCTTACTCTGCTCAACTGTTAACATTGTTGTCTGAATATGAAAGGACAAGGTCGCGGGACTGAAGAGTTTGCTGAACTCCTCATGAGTAGCCCAGAAAGGAATGCCCAAGCTCCCTCTATGTAGCCTTGAGAGGAAGCTGCAGGACATTTAATCACTTCACAGCTGCCAGCCAGTCTCGTACGATGGTAGAATATGTTAGAATAATACAGTTAAAGGCTTGAATTATGCTTCTCTTACGGCCCCCCTTCGCAAAACCCTTTAGAACGTGTCAGCTCCCAGGACACGTATAGTACCTCATAGATAGCAAAGCTTGGAATGTGGCTCTTCCCCCGTGTATAGATTGCTTCCAAGAACAGAACCACCATGTTCTAAAAGATGCCTCCGCACTTTCTAAATTGCACATTGTTACTAGAATAGACATCGAAAGCATTATGATCGTGATACTCGTCGGATATGTCCATCATCATCCCGAGTTCAAAGGAACTTAATACAGAGGGGTGTTGAACATGACTTTGCTGATTGTATGATATGCATTTTGTATATATGTAACTGATGTACGTAATTCGCTCTCTTGCGTCCCTCGAGGTCTAGGAAATTCACGTCGCGGGGCGTGAGATCAGAATTGGCCAATTGATATTATCTTTTGCTTGCAATAAACCCTAGCATTGGGAATTTGAAACCTCGTGTCTGGCGCATCTTTTCGTGTATGGTCATTGCCTTGTTTCCATAGCACGAGGGACACCTAGGGACCCCTTTCAAGATGGTGCCCGAATAGGGACCCTCCCCACTTGCCCCATCGTATACGTTGTAACGGAGTAAAGGCGGAAGATCGGCAAGGACGGGACGGTCGAGCCGGGATCAAGAAGTGAACGGGGCGCCCTGTAGAAGAGAGGAGAGATTGCTTCCGCAGATCTGCACACATCTGATCCTTGATCGATGTACCGGGCCAGAGGGCAAAGGAGGCGAGGGTCCTGAGACGAGGCAGAAGCCAGAGAAGCGCAGACACAACGTGGGGAGAGGGTGCGTTAGAACAGGCGACTTGTTTTATCAGGTGAGTCATTCCCCGATTCAAAGAGAACCCTGATTTTTGGTAGAGTGTTGATTTTGCAAACTCAAATGTTCAGGTAAAGTTGGTTAACCAAAGGGGAAGGTTAAAGAAACATGCCTGGAGTACTGTCCACTTTAGCAGGGCTTTTCAGATGCGGTAGACAGTCCTTGGAATATGGCCAAAGTGCACCGTCTAGGGGAACGCCGGCTTATGATATGTATGCGAAATATGGAGTGGGTGCGATAATATTTTGTGAAATTTGGCATAGGCAAACTAGAAAGCAACCCGACTATCAGTGGCCGTTTAATGGTAGTTTTGAGATGGGGAGGATAGATAACCTAGAGAGGGTGCTGATTAGAAAGAAAGCGCGACCTGCAGCTTTTGAGACCGTCAAAGATTGGAGGAGGGAAGCGATGCTCTGACTAAAGAGTAGATAGAAGCATGCGCGTAGGCATAAAACGAAGCTTGAGATAGCAGAAGAGAAGGAAGAGGAGGAGTTGACTGAGAGTCTAAGACGGGAAGGGAGACAGGACCAGATGAACATAGACAGAATATACCCGTAGCGGGAACTACACATAGCAGATGAATTAATGGAACATTTGTTAACTAACAATGAGTCGAGGCTCAAAACCGGAATCGAAACCAAACACGCCAGCAGTGACTGCGCGGGCCCAACCAATAGCTCTCATAGCCCCTCCTGCAGCTCAAGCACTTCCCCTTACGCAAGCGTTAACCCAAGCCCCGCCCACAGCACAAGCACTCCCACAAGCGCAGACCGCGGACACACAATTTCCCAGCACCCAGCAAGGCCCTTCACAGTTGCCACCTATGTCACTTGTCCCATCCGCACCTCCCGCTCCAGAGACAGATCAGACACCATCCACCCCTGCGGAAGTCAAGATTGAGACTGGGGAGGCGAGAGGCGGGGCTGAAGGAACAGGATTTGGACGGGTAACTCGAAGCGCGATCAGCAAAGAGAGAAAGATTGAATTACGTCAAGAGGCAGAAATGTACATAGAAGGAAATGATGGGACGGCAGCATTGGTTTCATTGTATGGGTACCGAAGAAGAGACGAGAGACAGGTAGTGTTGGAATGCGTGGGGAAATTTTTGGTGGGAGACTGGAAAAATTTGCTTGACAAATTACCACCACATCGATTGTTAGATTTGAACCAACTAGCATGTTGTAGAATAAAAGATGAAGAAGTGAAGGAACATGTGGATAGGCTTTTTGATCTTAAAAATGAGTTGGATAATGAATATGCCAAAATGTTTGCTGCACCTGGGTACAGGGGTTGGGATATTAGAAGAGAGGGGAGAGGGATGGTAGAATCATACATACAGCGGAGACATTCAATGTCATCTGTACAGAGGGGCGACAAGCTGAAAGTGTGTATACGAGAAGCGATAAAGTGGGTGTCGAATCCTAGTATCCCAAAAATGGTCATACATGACATATTTGACGACTATTCCATGCCAATGAAAAGAAAGGCACTGCAATCGATGGCTGAACATTTGATAGAGAAGGATATAACAATAATAAGGCCAGCCCACCTGAGATACTAGCGGTATACAAGAGAGCATTTGAGCGAAGTACAGGAGAAACTGGCCTATCACTGGACTTACGAATACTATTGAACCTAAGAGAAGGGGGAGGGATCGTGAGTGGGGCATTTCCAATGAGAGAGGTCCCGCCCACGTTTGTACCAAAAGTAGAGATCCCTGCGACGTGTACAGTAGGAGCGCGGGTAATACCAGCCCATTTCACCGTCCAGTATGTGCATGTCCCCTTTTCCAGGCAAGAGGTGAATACTATAAAACAGATGATTCCCGATATAAGAAAGAATCCAGCAGGTTTCTACAAGGAAGTAGAGTCAACCCTGAGATCAGCAGTGCTTACTATGAGCGATATAGATTTGATTTTCCCAGTTATTTTGCCAGCAGATATTTGGAAACAGATGAGGACGGTAGATGACGTGGGGGCTTTTGGCGCCACATGGATGGAGTTACTACTGGAGGATAAAAATAGAAAAGTAGGAGAAAATCCGGGAACCCGCATGGCAGATCTACCGGAACGAATAATGCAGAGATTGAGGGAAATAATTCCAGAAAAAGGATTCAGTGGGACAAATTAACTACATGTGTACAGGGGAAGGATGAGCCAGTAACGGATTATTTCAATAGATTTGAAGGAGTATTCACAGACTTCAGTGGGCAGGATGTGAGCACAGAGTCGGGGAAAAGGCTATTTGTTGATAAATATGTGAGGGGACTAATATCGCCAACTCAAGATATGTTAATGACGTTGGAAAGTTCCTGGGCAGCAAAACCGGTGAGTGAGATATTGCACATAGCCCAATATTACGAGAATAGGGTAAATGTGGTGATAGAAAGAGAGGTGAAGGATAGAGTAAATTTAAAAAACAAGGGTGTTACTGCAGCAGGTAATTGGATACAATAGAGGTAGAGGTAATGCACAAGGCCGGGAAAATTTGAATAATATGCATGGGGTGTCATTGGGATTAAATCAATGTGCGTACTGTAAGGAGGAAGGACACTGGCGAGCGCAATGCCCGCACCTACAGAATAGAGGTGGGTTTGGTCAGAGAAGGCCTCATAGAGGACATAAGGTGTCGAACGGCCCAAGCAGAAGTAACATGCAGCAGCAGCAGGGATATACCAATGGAGGTACTCAAACCCAATCATATGGCCAAAACCAAGCACAACAGAACCAGACATTGAACCAAAGTGTTTCGAACCAAAATCAGGGCGGGCAGGGCCAACTGAGAAATGATCAGAGTGGAGGACATCAAGGGGGAAATGGGAATATTTTTGATACACAACCAAACACGTATTATAGCAGTAGCGGTGACTACACATCGGATGATGTGTTATTTTCACGATAGGACAGCCCACGACAGGGGTCGGAACCAGTGTCTATTCCCGTGAATCAGAGAGGACCCTACGTAGAAATGAAAGTCAGGAATAAGGAGCACCGTTTCCTTAGATACAGGGCACAGAAGCGTTCAATAGACCACCACTTGGTTCCGGAGATACCACTGTCGGGGCAGAAGAATGTTTCTGTAGGGTTCGCAGGTACACCATTAATTAACGCCATGTCCGAAGCTGTCCCAATTACAATAGGACCATTTACGGATCAGTGTCCATTTCTTTTGACGGAAAATTGTGGAGAGAACTTGCTAGGATTAAATTTGTTGAGAAAATTGGTGGCAGTCATACATTGTACCACAGACGGGGTGTTCCTCACGATGTGGCCTCACGATGCACCGGTGACGGAATTTATGTCAAAAGAGTTGCCAGAAGAGCTAAGTAGAGTACCAATCTGTCTGTGGGCAATGTATGATAATGATGTAGGATGCTTGAAAATAGAGCCAGCAAAAATAACTTTGAAAGAAGGTGTAACACTACCACGAATTCCCCAGTATAAGATTTCTGTTGAAGGTGAGAAGGGATCGAAAAGCATTGTTACTGACCTGGTGAAATTGGGGGTGGTTGAGGAAATTGCAGGAAGCACGTGCAACAGCCCGATTCTTCCAGTTTATAAGAAAGGAGGCAATGAAGTACCCTACCATTTCATAATTGATCTGCGCGCATTAAACAAAGTGGTAGACCCACAATTCCCTTTGGTCCCAGATGTCACAACAATACTGACAATGATACCGGCCACTGCAGAATACTTTAGTGTAGTCGATTTGAAGTACGGATTCTTTAGCATCCCAGTGGATAAAAGCAGTAGATATCTGTTCGCGTTCACTCTAGGAGGTCGATCATTCACATTCACACGCATTCCACAAGGATACACAGAAAGCCCGAGCATTTACAGCAGAGCGCTAAAAGAGCAGCTAGACAGCTAGACATGTTAGAATTACCTGAAGGTTGCGTACTCTTGCAGTACATAGATGACTTGTTATTAGCTGCTGACATGAAAGAGATCTGCAAAGAAAGTACTGTGTTACTCTTGACACACTTAGCGACCCATGGTCATAAGGCAAGGTTGAAGAAATTCCAGTATAATCAAAAGGAGGTGTCTTATTTGGGATACCTACTTTCGAAAGAAGGAAGAAGATTAACACCAGAACGCATAGAAAATATTTCTAGTATGCCTATTCCAAAAACTCAAAAAGGAGTGAGAGCTGTAATAGGCATGGCCTCTTATTGTCGGCAGTGGATCAGTAATTTTGCGTTGATTGTGAAGCCGATGATAAAATTGACTAAAAAGGATGCAGAGATGCCTTTGCAGTGGGATGAGGAATGTCAGAAAGCGTTTCAACAATTGAAAGCTGTGTTATGTTCTGCGCCAGTTTTAGGCACTCCCAACTATAAAAAGATCTTCAGACTATTTGTGAGTGAGAGTGAAGGATGTGCATTGGCGGTTTTGACACAGGAACAAGGTGGAAGAAATAGGCTGTGCGGCTATTTTTCTTGCACGCTGGACCCTGTAGCGCATGCACTACCACGATGTTTGCGATCCGTCACAGCGGCTGCTGCGTCAGTGAAACAAACGGAAGGAATGGTACTGGGGCACACTTTAATTCTGATGGTGCCACATGCTATAGACGTTCTATTGAATAGGACGCAGACGCAACACCTCACCTCAGCTAGACTGACAAGATATGAGCTCCTCTTGTTTGCACCCCACATCCAAATTATGATGTGTAGCACATTGAATCCTGCAGAATTAATGCCACTGCCCATAGCAGAAATTGGTGACAACGAATCACCACCCCATGATTGTTTAATGATCACTGAAGAAGAAACAAAGGGAAGGATTGATTTGAGCGATATCCCGCAAAAAGAGCCAGATGGGGAGTTATTTTGCAATGGCTCTTGTTTTAAATTACCTGATGGCACATCAACGGCTGCATATGCAATTACTACCCTAAAGAGAGTTGTAGAGAGCAGAAGGATCCCCTACAATTCGGCACAAGTCGCAGAAATAATAGCACTGACCCGAGCCTGTGAACTCTCTGAGAATCTGAACGTAAATATTTATACTGACAGCCAGTACGCCTTTGGCGTGGTTCACAATTTTGGCCGACTTTGGGCTGAGAGGGGTTTCTTGACATCACATGGAACCAGGATTCAGCATGGCCCTTTGATTGTGCGATTGTTGTCTGCGCTCACGTTTCCAAAGCGCCTAGCTATAGTAAAGTGCGAGGCGCATAAGAAAGTAACATGCAGAGTGGGAGAGGGAAACGCGTTTGCAGACAGACATTGTTGATGCTGCAGATTGACTTTTCTGTATGAGGTTCTTTGTATAAAACTGTATAAAAAACAAGGCTTCTGTACTGTGGGACCCTATTTTAGGGACAGGGATACTATGCTGGATTCCCGACCCACCTGTGCACAGCTTTATGGAAATAAACCATGTCTCCGCCTTTAATGCCTGTCTCCCTGTTGGATTATTTTATGTTGATCTGTGAGCACTGGCGTAGTGGGGTGTACATGGAGCCCCCGCGGTCTGGGGGTCACCAACACCACATGTCCTGGGAGGGAGCCCCCTCAGACTTAAAATAATAATACAATAATAATAATAATAATAATAATAATAATAATAATTTTAAAAACAAATAATAAAAATAATGTAAAAAAATAAAATGAAAACAAGAAATATGTTCTTTTTGAAGTCACTCTGCCTTCATAAAGAAATTATTTCTGTTACAGCATAACAGGAATCATTTATTTATGAAGACAGAGTGACTTCAATAAGAACATATTCATTTTTGAAGTCCGAGGGCTGCCCCACCCCATGTCATGGATGACTCCAGGCTGGAGGACTCCATGTTATGGGTAGGGGAGAGGCCCATGAATAAAAAATCAAAAAAGTTTCTTTTTGAAGTCACTCTGCCTTCATAAAGAAATTATTTCTGTTACGGTTTGCCCTTTAACGCAAATAATGTCTTTATTTCTTTTTGAAGTAAAAGGGCTCCCATCCACCTCAAGTTCCTCTTCAGATGATGGGAACAAGCATTCCTTCCTGCTACAGGCAGCTGAAGGCCTCGCTCCCTGGACCAACAGATTAAAGATAAGAAAATGTATTGTCTTTAAATGTGTGTGCATGCACGTAGGTTTGTGTGTGTATGTATATGTATATAATGTAAAGTGCATGAATGAGTGCATGATGTATGGGGGGATGCCTAGGTGTGTCTGTGTAAGTGTATGGTGAAAGGGTGCACACTTAAATGTATGGGTGGCTGTGTGTGTGTGTGTGTGTGTGTGTGAGTATGGTGAACAGGTGCAGACTTACATGTATATGTGGCTGTCTGTGCGAGTGTTTGGTAAACAGGTGCACATGTAAATGTATGGTTGGCTGTGTGTGTGGGTGTGTGCCTGTATTGTTAAAGGATGCACATTTAAATGTATGTGTGGCTGCATGAATGTGCCGGTTTAGTGAAAGGGTGCACCCCTTAATATATGGGTTGCTGTCTGGGTGTGACAGTATGGTGAAGGTGTGGGCACTTCAATGTATGGGTGGCTGCCTGCGTGTGCCTGTATGGTGAAAGAGTACACACTCAAATGTATGGGTGGCTGCCTGGAGTAGCCTGTATAGTGAAACGGTTCACAATTAAATGTATGGGTGGCTGCCTGGGTGTGCCTGCATGGTAAAAGGTGCACAATTAAATGTATGGGTGGCTGCCTGGGTGTGCCTGCATGGTGAAAGTGTGGATACTTATATACAAGGGTGGCTGCCTGGGTATACCTTTACAGTGAAAGCCGCAAAACAAAAGATGTAATTGCTGGAAGGTTTTGAATTAATCCTAACCTCAGGCATTGCTCTGGGCAACCCTCCAGACCCTCCAGACCATCGTCTGCCAAGCCATTACAAAAGGAGAAATACCATATGCAAATCAGGCTTGTTTCCATCCCGAACTGCTTGGTCACATCCCTTCTGCACCAGACCACAAGCATCCCCGAACATGCTTCAGCCTTGTTGGGCCTCATCGGTGAGTAGAAGCTTGGGTGTCTAGGTGCACCAGACACTATACCCATCCCACTTGGAGTGACTTACGCAAAACAAAAGATGTGATGGCTGGTAAGATTAGATCCACTATTTGGATCCACTGTCTGTTGTAGAAACCCACTGTATGTGGATTTCTACAACTCCCACCTCTTTTTTTGTGAAGACGTGTCTTATCTTCAATACTTTTCCCTCATGCCCCACCCACTTCTTTATCCACTACCATGCAGTGACCTTATTTGTGGGTAGCACGTTAGGAAACTCCTTAATTAATAAACAGTCACCTCTACCAATATTTGAGCTTACTTTCAACTCTGGCGTAGATATAATGGCATGGAACAAACGAACATTGAAAAGCACTAACATCGCCGTCTGTGCACTCAAATGTCAAGCATCGTTATAGTTGTTTAAATGTCATTTCATTCCGTGAGTGTTTTATAATGACATCAATTGCTATTTATGTGATGTAAATGCAGGTTAAATAGGATAAATAAAGAATGGACCTGATCGTTATCTCAGCGTGCATTTGAAACGTTTAGCTCCAGTTCCTGGTAAACAGACGGAACTCATACATATCTGCAAGGACTCATCGCTGGAGAGGCGCATGCATTCATATCTCGCAAACCAGTGACAATCCAGGCCCACTCCCTGCAAGACTGGCTAACGTGATCATATGCAGTAAGATAAGCGTCAGGCCCTGTAAAGCCCGTGACATCATATCCTGAAAAGAAGCACTAGGCAGTATGTTCAGGGTCAGAGTGATGAACAGAATGCAGGCACCATGGGACTTGCATTGTTTGGCTATAAACAGCTAAGGGCCTGATTTTGATGTTCCCACATTTTTAGTTTTGGCTGTTAGGTAGCGCTAAAGCTCCACCTCTAGGCCAAAACTATTGAATTAGAGTTTAGCTGGCGAGAAATGGTATATGAGGAGGGACACAAAGGTTGTAGGTGTTGTTTGACTATTTACCCACCCGTTAACTGCCCATGGCAATGCTAATGCCTCTGACCATTCTCACCCACTTTCTGTGACTCTCTGCTGACTCCTCGTGGGATCTCTTTGAGCTACCTTTATAATGTCTTAACATCAGACTTTGTGCTCAAAGGGCCTGCCAGTGTTTTTTCAAAGCACTTATCTGAGAGTTAAAGACTTAGGGGCTGATTCATGGAACAAATGTGCGCCGAAAATCCCAGCGCAAGCGTGAGAAAGCAAGCGCACGCGCACGCGTGCGATTCAAGGAAGGCGCTGCGCGTGTTTTCCACTGGTTGTGCGCCAAATCCGTGCATGGCGTACGCGGGCGCACATGTCATCAAACGGCATGCACTACGCGCACAGGGAAAGCGCACATAGCGTGGCGCACACAACAAAAGTGGGCGGAACAGTGGGCGTAACACACGGAATGAGGAATAACGCGTGAAAAAGAAGGCATAACTGGGGAAGTACTGCAGGGAACTACACGGCACACCCACACGCATGCGTATAACCCGTATTAATGAATTCGAATAAGGGAAACCCGCGCACGTCAAAAGACGCGCATAGGCGTCAACGCGTCCGCCACACGAAGGCAGGCGGAAGCGTCCCGCACACAGTATAAAAGTGCGTGCAAACAACAAATACGTATATACAGCTACGATGAATGCCCCATTTGTCACAGCACTGATCGTGTGACACCGCAGGAGGAGGAGAATAGCCAGGGCCTGCATTTTTTCACCCCAGACAAGCCTTTTTGGGATGCCTGAAGACCAGGTCTACGGCAGGTATAGGTTTCCACCTCGTATCATCCTAGACCTGGTCAGGGAGTGGGAAGATGACCTTACATCCCCCACCCTCTGCTCCCAAGCATTGAGCCCCTTGGAGAAGGTGCTCAATGTCCTGCATTTTTTGGCCACTGAGTCATTTCAGCGGACTACTGCCATAGTGGGGGGGTCTCACAGGCCACGCAGTCACACGCCTACACCAGGTGTTGGCAATCATCACTGCACGCCCCTCAGTCCGCAGGCACATATACATGCCCAGAACACCCGCAGAAAGCCAGGCCATTGTCCAGGACTTTTACAGGGTGCACACTTCCCCAAAGTGCTCGGTGCCATAGATTGCACCCATGTGGCCCTACGTCCACCTCGGGCCACTGAGCACATCTACCAAAACTTCAAGCACTGGCATTCCATCAACATGCAGGTGGTATGCGATGCAAAGGGAATCATCACCTCTGTCTATGCAAACTACCCTGGCTCCACCCATGACAGTTTCAAATACAGAATGTCCCCCCTGAGCCGGGCCCTGGAAGCTGGGCAGCATGGTGACACATGGCTCCTAGGTGAGTAAAAATGCCCGTGCACATGCATGCATGTCACACACATACAAATACACAAACCCCAATAATCACAACCATCATCACCTCTCCAGGGGACAGTGCCTGCCCTTTGAGCAACCACATGATGACGCCAATCCGGAACCCCACCACACCACCCCAGGTAAGATACAATGCAGCCGATATTGCAACCAGGGCCATAGTGGAGCGCACATTCGGAGTGCTCAAGTCACGCTTCCGCTCCCTTGACCACTCTGGTGGGCAGCTACTCTATGAACCCCAGTAGTGTGCAGGATCATTGTGGCAGCATGTGTCCTGCACAATGTTGCAACATGGCAGGGCGTACCGGTGGACATGCTGGTGCCCCCACATCCCCAACCACAGGCACAGGCGCTGCCCATGGGAGGGGATAGGGCACGTGGCGAGGAAGCCCGGACCCAGCTTGTGGCCACATTTTTCACCTAAACTCCCACCCCTACGGAGTGCACACAGCCTGGCACATACCAGGTGACAATCAATGATGACAAAGAGACAGTCAACTGTCACAACCTTACCATCCTGAGAATGTTGCCATGGAAGTGCCACATTGTGTGCATCCCTAGCTACATAAACATAAGCAATCCTTTGTGACCACAAGGCACACATGCAAGTTGTGAATCACACAGACCTGCAAAACAGGCCATGACTATCACTGTTATGTCACCCAAACCCTCCCAAACCACAACAGGACATGGCAAGCAATAGCTATACACCAACACAGTACCAATAAGGTACACATTGACATATGAAAAATGTAAAGTGGCATCAGACAATGATGCCTGACAAGGAATCAGTTGAAAGGACGGACCAACAACCTCCCACACAAAATAACTCATACCCAAATGCATTCCAACAGTTGTAGTTGTAACGTAACAATGAATGCCTGCCTACATGCACATTTTGCATAGCAAAATCAACACTGCACCTTCTGTGTGCCGTGTCCACCTCATGCAACACATTGCTCAGTGCACAGCATAGTGAACAGCTATTGTGTGTGATGCACACCCTAAGCATCACATATAAGCGACAAACTACATCAAAAGCAAAATACGCATGTACAGGATCCACAATTGGTCATAGATCATGTGCTGCAGGGACACAGTGGGCACCAGAAGGCAAACAGAGTGTACATGTTGACATGGAAGAGTGGTTGTACATGTAGTGGATCATAGTGCGAGTGTGTGGGTCAGTAGGGACATGCACTCAATATATGCATGTGCAATCAAGTGACCATCAGTGTCCTCTACACATCACATGTGAACATTCACCATGTGTACACCCCAGCATGTCAAGCCACAACTATTCCCTCACACCTAAAAGCTAAACACAACACATGAACAGGCATTGATCAGCAGAATACATCATGTACATAGGATACCGCAATTATAATGTCAGGGTGCGCATCACACTGTAGGGCAAGGCAACTGTCAACAACAAAACACCCCCCCCTCCTTCACAAATCACCATGACCCACTGAACAACAGCACCTGGGTTATGTAGCCCTCATCCTTGAAGTTCACCTGGCCACAGGATCACCCTTCCCTTTGTCAACATCACCCACCTTGTGTGCAAAAAGTGGCCAGCACCCTCAGAGGCCACCTTGACTTGCAAAAACATCAAATCAAAGAGAACTGAAAGCAGGCCAACACAGAAGCCAAGCAAAAAGCCTGCAGGCAGCAAAACAAACCAGAAGAGCCTCCAGTAGATGACTTGAAGTAGCAGTACGTCACAAAGCCCAAGTACTACCACAATGACGTAACAACCAAGGTAGCACAGTAAAACAATGTCACAACAGGACCATGTGTGGCACATAACACAGAATAATGCACCACAAACTGATGTGTACTGTCACAGCTCCCGTGTACAGGTGCAGGAGTGGCACTAACCAACCACCCGCACTGAGGTCGGGGTGCCTGCAAGGTCAAACTCACACAGGCCTCTGAGACCCTGGTGGGGAAGGAGGGTCAGGGATATGCAGTCGGGACAGGCATTGCTATACTGGATAACCGGAATGAGGGGGAGGAAAGGGGAGTAGGATTCACACAGGAAAGTAGGAAATACACAAAACTGTACTCCTCACATTTACACATACACAAGTACATCAAACCTGATCATCATGCACATAGTAACAAATTACTCAAATGGAAGACAAAGAGAAACTTATCTCTGGGGTGAGTGCTGGCCCCCTGCCTGCGCACTCTCAGGTCCGGTAACAGGAGCAGTTTAATGCTGCAATGAGAGCCACAGTTACTAATCTGTGAGTGTCCATAACACACAAACACACTACCATATATGCCCCAAAGTAACAAAATACTCTACAAACAAACAATCTGGTATGGATGCTTCATACCCATACGTAACATCACCCCCGTGATGGTTCATACACAGTCAATACAGTAAGTCATGTGCCGCTGTGTGCATTGCAAATGGAAGACCAATGTATCACGAATCACACAACATGTAATGTTCCATGGGTAAGCAGCCAGACGCAAATAGCAAGGTATGACTTCAGAACAAGTCGTGTTCAACCAGGACCCAAATAAAATAGGTAGTGCATGTGTCAAATTCTACATGGTAATGAAATGCACTGCACACAAGTCTGTCCCTTGCTGTCCGTCCCTGTGAGCTGCTTCTTTCCATGTCTTGCAATGCTACATGGCTAATACAAGTGACTCAAAGGACCATGGTGGACCGGAGGGTATGTGCCACTTGCCCTGCAGGTGCCCAAGACAACTTACCCATTAACTAGCCATTAGTCCACCAACAAATCTCAGCTGTATTGTGCGCTTCAACACCAATATTTGTCCAAGCCCACCGTCAGTGCTGCTACTAAGCAGGCATGTGCAACTGGCCAGGTGGAAGGTCTGCTGCGTTGTGGCTCCCCTGTGCTGCTCACCTTTCCTGGAGTCCCTTGAAACACGTCAGCTGTTTTCGGATGCATGAGCGCAATCCCTATGCCTCTGCTTCCGCACACATGTGCATGTCGGCACCACCAAACGTGTCCAGCTTCCAGACGTCCAATGGCCCATGTCTGCTGGCAAAGGTGGTATGGAGGCTCATCCCCCTGCAGAAAGTGCATGAAACACATGATTAATGTTTTAAAATCATCTGTGTGTGTCTCTTAAGGCATTTCATGACTGGACCATGTCAGAGACGTACATCACAAATCACACCATCAGTCCGTCTTTCACAGGCAAACTGTTGAACACACCATCTATGCCATGAATTGCAACAAGCACATGTACAGTATAGATAATAAACATACTACACAATGAATAGCAATGAATGTACACATCAATCATGAAACCCCCCATCTAGTGAATGAAGAACAGTGGTCAATAACACCTCTATTATCCCCACTAGGGGTGTTAACACAAGTTTCACAGCAGCAGACATGCCACAGATATGACAGTCCAGAGCCCTTGTGTAATAGGCTGTTACACCGAACCATCCTTGTGAGCCCATGGATAAGGGAAGCAGGAGTGGCATATGTGAGTCAAGGACCAAAAGCAGCAAACACATACACAAGACAAGCTTGAAGGGCCCAGCTGGAACAGACAGTGGATGCTCTCAAAAGCCACAAAGCACCACACCGTCACATGAAAGCACAATAGACAAACAATTTTAAACTATATTAACTAATTACACTAACTATGAACAACCTACATTACCTATTTAAACTAACTATCAAATTGAAACTAAACTAACTAAACTGATAGAAAAATCAAAACCGGCCACATATGACCTGGGGGGGGGGGGCACCCAGGAGGGGGGAGGTACAGGGCGCTGCTCAACACCCACATGCGATGATGTTGAGGAAAAAAAAAACCTCCATGGGCTCAACACCTGCACAGCCCGACCTATGTGGGAGACTTATCGTCCAAGTCTGGCTCTTCCTGGGAAGGAAGAAGTGGCACATGAGCCTGACCACGCCTAGCCGCAGCTTGCCCCTCGTCGGCAGCAAGTCTGCCGGATGGATGAGCATGGTTCTGTGCGGCGATCACACGTAGGTCTGCATGCAGAACTTCCCGTGATACACGTGCTTCCTCTTGCAAGGTAGCAGGTGTAACACAGAGTTCCTCCTGCAAGCCCTGTCTGGACAACTGTTGCACCTCCTGGCAAGCATGTAGCTCAGCCAAGATGGTACGCTGAAGCGGCGCAAACCTCACCTCTGCCCGCTCCCTCTGGGACATCATAATGACACCCAGAGTGGATCTGAGGGAAGCATACTCTTGCCTCAGGGCCTCCATGTGTGCCTCTGCGTGAGCAGCAATTGCTTTACGCAGAGACGACATTTCCGCCTGGCGTGCCTTGTCTGAGGCCATCATGCCCAGCCTGAGCGAGCGGGCCATGGACCTTGCCGCCTGCTGCTGGAGAAGCACCTGCACCTGGGGAGCACGGATTGGGCCACACGCTCCATGCTCTCAGCGATGTTCTCCATTGCTACCCCCTGCCGTTCAGAATTGGCAGTCATGTCTTGCTCCCACTAAGTATACTGCGGTTGTGCGCGGCGACCGCGTTGCTGGGCTTGACCCCTGCGGGACCCAAGGACTGGGTGTCCTCGTTGTGTTGGCACCGCCTGCGGCTGCACGACTACATACCCCTGTCGACTTGATGGCCCAGGCACATCATTGACTGGTGTGGAGGCTGGCCCTGCGTCCCGATCCACCACAGGCGGAGGTCCCAAGTCTGTCTGACCCCTCAGTGCAGGTGTCGCGGACAGAGGAGTGCCCACATCAGAATCACTCACCCCTGAAATATGGACCTGATGCTCGTCCAACTCGACATGGACGTCAGAGTGGTCTTCAGGGCTGGACTCATTGCCAGCCAGAGACAAGATGGACTGTAGCACATGTGGGTTTTCGTGGCCTACCACCCCACGACCCCCGCTTGTGCCGGGTTGCTGTAGTGATAACAACCCTTTGCCTGGCATGACAACACCATCCTATGGCTCTATCGGGTCATCATCTGAAAAGTAGAGAGAAATAAGATCACTACACATGTTAGAAGCACACAACACACACACACACAGACACCAAACACATCAAGCGGACATGTCACATACAAAATAGTACCTGCCATGCATGCTGGTTCAACTTGAAATTGCTTCTGTGATTAGGCATGTCAAAAGGTGTCAGTTTGCACTGAAGTGGGTCAATGCAGTGCAGCAAATATGTATGTTACTCACTATCTACATACTTCATGATGTGTGTCAGAAAATGTGAAGGCAGTGCAAGGTCAACTTCAGGCATCATGTGCAATGTGCATTCAATGGGTAGCATGTCTACAAGAAAACCACCCCTGCCCCAAGTGCAAACGCAGGGATGCCTAGCATGGTATCAAAAGGCCGACATAGAACTGTGTATTGGCAGACAGTGTTGACTAGCATCAACAGCATCATGTGAATCAAGTGACAACACAGCAAATGATGATGGGACAGTAAGCAGGACACATGATGAAACCTCTGGAGTACACCCACGTGTGAATAAGACACTACACCAGTTGTACAGAGTCATTGGCCATTAAACAGGCTGAGGCACCCTAAACAGACTGTCACACCCTAAATATGTGTGTGACGCAGGACTGAGCCACAGTTGACATGGGAAGGCTGATGAGATGCCATTCAATGTATGTCACCCAGGACTTGTATTACAGTGATCATCCAGTCAAGGACAGATATGGGCATGCGTGGAATACACATGGAGCATGAATGGGCACTCATGTCCCTGCGGGGCATCTGACCTCTGCACAGTACAAGTGAGATACCCTGCATCAAGTTCTAAGGAAGTACCACACAGCATATGTCTGGCAAATTGCCCGCTGGAAGTTAGCATGTACACAGGACGCATGAACAGGAAAGTACCCAATGGCAATATTGAAGCAGACCAGTGCAAAGGTGGAATTGGGGTGCAGAGCGGGGGGTGGAGGGGCAAGGGAGCATGCCTACATGGAGTACCCGCATGCAGGCAGAGGACACATGCACGTCAGTCATGCTATGACATTGTCCCTGGGCTGAGAGGAAGGTCACGCCACGCTACATGCAGAAGGGCCAGTGAGCTGGAACATGGACCGGGGGGCATACTGGTAACCAGCATGTGAGTAGGGTGCAATAGTGGTGATCCGGACAGTCCCCGTCTGCTCCACATGTCCACCATCCAGCAGAGCAGACATGCATCAGTGAAGCATTGCATTACTTGCACATCAGAACCATGTACACGTTGCATGTATTAGCAGTCATGCACAACACATCACACAAGTAAAACACACACGTCCTCAACAAACTAGCATCAACACTCACTGAACTGGGCATCAAAGACCGGCATCTCTCGCACTTCTTCGACCGATTCAGATGGTATGAACTCCGCAACGAGTGACTCATGCGGAGTGAGGTCTTCCTCCTCTGTTGCAGGCCCACTGCCAGTCACCAGAGTCAAGTTATAATTTGAGGCACGCTTAGCCTTAGTGCTGCGTTTGATGTAATTCCAATGCTTTTTGCACTCTTGCGCCGCGCGCACCTCATGGCCGAATGCACTCACATGTTTCGCAACTTGCTTCCAGTGAGTATCACGGTGGGCAGCCATAGTCTGACAATTAGCACCCACTAGCATGTCACGGCTGTGGTCCCGCACGTAGTCCACGAGGAAGTCCAGTTCCTGGTTGTGGAAAGGCTTCTTCCTCCACGTGCAGGAGGTCGTGGCTGTGTGGGGTCCCAGCCTGTGCTGCAGGTGCAACCTTCCTCCTCTTGAATTGTGGCGCAGACCCTGGCAGGCTAATGCCGCCCTGACCAGTATGGCCAGTGGGTTCGGTGGATTGAGCCAAGGGAGTGGCAGGTGGAGGGACGACCAAAGGCCTGACTTGTGTCAGTGGCAGCTGGGTGCCCTCTAATGGACCCTGCGCAGCAACATCCGCTGTGGCAGGGTCATTGACCGCAACTGTCCTGGTTGGCAGACTCACAACCGGGGTGTTGTTGGGTGCATCTGCCCCTGCACTTGCCAACACCCAGCTGTTCGGGGCAGCAGATGACATAACTGCCCCAGGGACACGTGTCTTGGTCAGGGCTGCCCTGCGTGCCCCTATGGTTTCCCTCCTGGCCTGTTGGAAATCTTCCAAGGGCTCTTCAAGTGCCAACGCAGCCTGCGCTGGCAGACCCTGAGCCTGTGTGGTGGTGTCCACAGCTGCACCTGCAGCTACCACTACCCTTGGGCCCATGGCAGTCGATGAAATGGACTGCCGGGTCACACGGGCGCCAGTGCCAGATGCAGAAGCTGCATCTCCCGGACCCACAGGGGGTGTTGGCATGACTGCACCGACACATGGCACAACATTGTGCTCAAGTGGCGCACCCCTGCCTCTTCCCCCTCTGCGGCCACCCTGGACACCCTGGAGTCCCCCTACTCCCTGGTCACACCAGCCATGTCCCTGACCATGGCCCGCCACGAGGAGAACGCCTGGCTGAGGTGCCCCTCACCTTTGGTGGCCTCCCAACCATGGCACAGATGTAGTAGTGCCGGCACAGATGGAGTAGTGCCAATGAGAGGTGTACACCACAATTGACCTGGGCAATTGGGTGAAGGGGGTGGGATGCAAGATGTTAACAGCCCCCCTGCACCTGCAAGGCTGTATTTGACCCAGGGGATGTAGTGACGAGTCACGCAATGCTCAGGCACCCCAAAACTGCAGTAAAACCGTGCACGCAACCCTGCAGCCTACGTGCGTGGAATCAACCTCCTGCAGTACGCGGTGGCACCCAGTAACAAGAAAAATGCATACGCTTGGGACACGCAGGCTACTATGACCTTGAAAATGGGTGTGATACACAGGGGCACCTGCAGTGGGAAAAATAGTGTGCGCGACTCACCGTCTGACTAGCGCGATGCAGAAAAACACACGTAGCCAATACCCCTGACAAAAGAAGAGATACGTCCTTGATAGCTGTGAAGTCGTGATGGCGCGCGAAGCAACACGAAGCAGCAACACACATCAGTATCCACGAAAGGAATGTACAGCGAACTGCTGGCCCAGCTCACCTTTAACCCGTGCTGAGGGAAACGCCTGCGCGTGTCACGTCACTTACACGCGTAGGCCCTTTCCTCGGATTACACGCATTCACACGCGGACGTGCAGTTTTTTCACGCGCACTGAACCACTATGCCCATATCAGGAGGGAAACACCCACGCGCGTAACATCACAGAAGCACTTTCCTCGCTAAGGGCCTTTGGTCCAATGAAATCGCGTACGTGTGCTGACGTGCTTACGTGCTAAGGGCCTTTCCTCCAATTACACGCTGACGTGCAATTTTTTTCACGTGCCAAATCACTCCGTATCAAGCTGGCCACGCAACAACGCATGGAAGACCGCACTCCTGCCCAGAAGGCCGAATTACTGCCCCCCAGAGCCCCGAGCACGCTCCCACCTGCCATGTCGGGCACAACACCATCTGGCACCACTGGCAACCCAAAGCCAGAGAGGCAGAGGGCCACCAGCTTCACTGCTAGGGAAGTTCTTGTCCTGGTGGAGCAAGTCCTGGGGCAGTACGATGCCCTCTTTGGAAGTTCGTGTGCCGACTATGAAGGATGGACCAGGATCTTGATGGACATCGTGACTGCCATCAACACGGAGGGGGTGGCAGTCCGCGACTTACAACATGTCAAGAAGCGCTGGGAGGACTTCATGTCCAGGACCCTCAACAAGGCCCGGTGCCTCTTGAAGGCAGCGGATGCCAAGGGGCGCCGGGGCCACCTGTCTGACCACCAAATGAGGGTCCTGGAATGCATACACCCAGCGATCCACGTCCAGGTCCTTGAGAGGTGGACCCATCTGGAGTCGAGCGGTAAGTGTACATGCATACTGATTGGACGCTGTGCGTGTCGTGGTGTGCCAGTAGTGTGCAGGTTGCACATGCGTTTTTGTAGGGCCATGTAGGGATGTGTATGAACAGGGGCGTGTGGCTGCCGCATGTGAGTCCTCTCACATGCGGCAGCCATACGCCCCTGTTCATACACATCCCTACATGGGATGCATGCTTACCAACACATACACCATCGAGACACATCGATGGTGTATGTGTTGGTAAGCATGCAGGCCAAATGCAGATGTGGGAGCACACATGTTTGAATTTCTGTGTATGT
The DNA here is from genome assembly GCF_040938575.1 of Ambystoma mexicanum. Classification (NCBI taxonomy): domain Eukaryota; kingdom Metazoa; phylum Chordata; class Amphibia; order Caudata; family Ambystomatidae; genus Ambystoma; species Ambystoma mexicanum. The sequence goes on from NC_090927.1 coordinate 399,099,239, forward strand.
ACGTTGGCATGGTTGTGGTGTCACACATGGATGGTGGTTCCAGCTGCATGTATCTGCACTGTGTACATGTGCATGCGTGTGTATTTGACAAGTGTGCAACTGTGATGCAACATGGATGCATGTGACACTGATATGTAGAAGGCTGAATGCCAGATGTGACATGGATGGAGATCTCATCACTGCGACAGTTGGTGGAGATGTACACATGCACGTAAGTGTGGTGGCGTGTGTGCATGTCTTGTGCACTCCCTGTGTTTCATGTGATGTAAGGCTCACCTTCGGCTGCTCATGCTGTTGTGTGTGTATGGATGATGCTGCCTGGTGCAATATTGCTGTGGAATTGCTCATGTGTGTGAGTTGAAATGATGTGTGTGTTGGGGATTGTCATATGCCATATCTGAAGTGTTACACTGCCACTCATGTGCAACTGTCATGTGTTTATCAGTCCATTGTACAGTTCCCTGATGCCTGTGTCCTATCTCTCCCTGTCTGCAGCGTCAACTGATGAAGAGGGCGGAGAGGGTGCTGTGGAGCAAGGCGGCAGGGATCGCACCGCCAGCCGGAGACTCCCCTCCCAGGTTGTCATCTCGTCAGGGAGTGAGGAGTCCGGTGCCACATCCCAGGCCGCAGCTGCCGAGGGTAGGTCTAAGAGGCGGAGGTCGGAGTTGGACTCCTCGGCAGCAGAAGGGGCAGCTGAGACCCCACAGGGTCTGACGGAGGAAGATGGTACAGAGTCATCCAGGTTGGTGGGGGGTTTGGTGGAGGAGGAGGCCGTGAAAGGGACAGACACGGGGTCTGGAGGTGGGGATTCCACTGGTGCTAGTGGTGCGGTGCAGGGGCAGGGACAGGAGGCAGCACAGGCTGCCGCGGAGGTGCCTGTGTGTAATCCTGTCTCCGATCCTGTGACTGCATCATCCTGCACCAGCAGGGATGCCTACGTCCAGACCCGTTTTCAGGGAGGGGATCCGCTTACAACAACTGGCCTTCCTCTCCCTGCGGACGTGGCTATCCGGGACCGGTTTGAGCCTGTCCTGAGTGGGATGGCGTTGCATCAACGGGGCATGCGAGGTGACCTGCAGTGTTTTCGTGAGGACACTGCACATCATCTCGAATGCCTCGTTGACCGCGTTGACCTACTGGGACGGGTCACCAGTGCCGCATTCCTCCGTTTGCTGGACCTTGTTCCGACCCCCTCCTCACCTGACCCCCTGTGCGCCAGTCGTCCTCCATGCCATCTTCCCACCCATGTATCACCTGGGTACCCTGTGGAGCTGCCTCTGACCGTGCAGCCAGGCTGGTGGAGGACACATCCCTGCCACAGTCGGGAGCCGGACGTCCAGCAGGGGTGGCCACCTCAACAACTGTACCCCAGCCGGAGGAGGACGTGCAGGCAGCAAGAGCCAGGGCACAGGCACAGGCACAGAAGCAGCAACAAGGTGGGAGCCATGATGGCTCGGGGCCTTCAACATCGGAGGGGCAGGTATCGGCCAGAGGGCAGGAGGACTCAGGATTGGAAGTGTCTTCCGTGTGGCAGCGGTTGGGCCATGCCATAGATGCGGAGCTGCAGCGGGCTGAATGACTCAGGATGGTCAGGGCAGAGAACTCCATGCGGAGGGCACTGAGGAGGGCCGAGTGCCTCGAGGCAATTTGCAGGGACTTGGAGGTGAACATGTCATCGTCCCTGCGAACCCTCGGGGCCATGGAAGAGGACCGCCTCTAGGACATTGAGCCAGAGTTCGATGATGCCCTGACCCGGGACATCGAAAAGTGAGCCGTCGGACTAGCCTGCTGCCGTTGTAATTAGTTTTCAGAGTTAGGTTTCCTTTTCCTTTTCCATTGATTTGTGGTGAATGGACTATGCCACACAGATTTGTATATTTTTTTTATTAGGTAGTTTCTTAGGTAGGTTTCATTTCTTTCGTTGGGCTCATGGACCCTTAACAATGGATTGTACATAGTTGGACAATGGATTTATTTGAACTTTTTATTTGATTTTGAACATGGATTAATGGATTTTTCTTTTGGACAATGGATTATACATAGTTGGACAATGGATTATTTTGAACTTTTTCTTTGGATTTCACCATGGATCAATGGATTTTTCTTTTTTCGTTTCCTTTGGATTTGCGTTGGTGGAGGGAGAGTCTTGACTATTTTTCTTTAGGATTACTTTGGATTGGTTGTACTTTTCATTTACTCGTCTTTTGCAGATGCTTTTCATTTCATGTTTGCTATTTTGTTATGCTTTCATTTCATTGGGCCTCATTACGAGTCAGGCGTTAAGGGGTTAACGGCGCCGTAAACGGCGCCGACCCTTAACGCCTGATTACAAGGTCCCTTAGCGCCATGGTGATGCTTTTGGGATGCTTTTTGCAGGCGTTAAAATCCATGGCGCTAAGGGACCATGGTGCTAATTACGTCACCATAATTTACTTGGGTAAATTGGGTTAATGCATGTGAAAATGTGGGTTTACACAATCAATGACAACCAGTGTGTGTGTGTGTGAGATGGACATGTGTTGATGTACATAGTTGACTTTTGGTTTGTGTCTTGAGATAGGCATGTCAGTGTGGGGTGGTTTGGGAAATCATTGTGTCTCAAGTATGGGGTGGTGTGCTGTGGTATTTTGGTGTAGAAGTGGGCCATGATTGTGCATCTTTACTTCATGTAGGGGGGGACATGAGTGGGGGCCTGCTGGCAGGTGCCCCTCACTGCTGGGGGGTGGAGGTGCTGGGGGACATGAGTGGGGGCCTGCTGGCAGGTGCCCCTCACTGCTGGGGGGTGGGGGTGCTGGGGACATGAGTGTGGGCCTGCTGGCAGGTGCCCCTCACTGCTGGGGGGTGGGGTACAGGGGGACATGAGTGGGACATGAGTGGGGGCCTGCTGGCAGGTGCCCCTCACTGCTGGGGGTAGGGGTGCTGGGGGACATGAGTGGGGGCCTGCTGGCAGGTGCCCCTCACTGCTGGGGCGTGGGGGTGCTGGGGGACATGAGTGGGACATGAGTGGGGGCCTGCTGGCAGGTGCCCCTCACTGCTGGGGGTGGGGGTGCTGGGGGACATGAGTGGGGGCCTGCTGTCAGGTGCCCCTCACTGCTAGGGGGTGGGGGTGCTGGGGGACATGAGTGTGGGCCTGCTGGCAGGTGCCCCTCACTGCTGGGGGGTGGGGGTGCTGGGGGACATGAGTGGGACATGAGTGGGGGCCTGCTGGCAGGTGCCCCTCACTGCTGGGGGGTGGGCATGCTGGGAGACATGAGTGGGGGCCTGCTGGCTGGTGCTCCTCACTGCTGGGGGGTGGGGGTGCTGGGGGACATGAGTGTGGGCCTGCTGGCAGGTGCCCCTCACTGCTGGGTGGTGGGGGTGCTGGGGGACATGAGTGGGACATGAGTAGGGGCCTGCTGGCAGGTGCCCCTCACTGCTGGGGGGTGGGGGTGCTAGGGGACATGAGTGGGACATGAGCGGGGGCCTGCTGGCAGGTGCCCCTCAGTGCTGGGGGTTGGGGGTGCTGGGGGTCATGAGTGGGGGCCTGCTGGCAGGTGCCTCTCACTGCTGGGGGGTGGGGGTGCTGGGGGACATGAGTGGGGGCCTGCTGGCAGGTGCCCCTCACTGCTGGGGGTGGGGGTGCTGGGGGACATGAGTGTGGGCTTGCTGGCAGGTGCCCCTCACTGCTGCGGGGCGGGGGTGCTGGGGGACATGAGTGGGACATGAGTGGGGGCCTGCTGGCAGGTGCCCCTCACTACTGGGGGTGCTGGGGGACATGAGTGGGGGCCTGCTGGCAGGTGCCCCTCACGGCTGGGTTGTGGGGGTGCTGGGGGACATGAGTGGGGGCCTGCTGGCAGGTGCCCGTCAATGCTGGGTGGGGGTCCTGGGGGACATGAGTTGGTGATCACTAGTGCAAGGTGACATGTGGCTTGGCTGGGGGCATGCCCATGGTGGCTGGGCTGCCTGCGGGACATGGCCAGAGGTGCAGGGTAGTCCCCTGTGGTGTGGGCTGCCTGCAGGGGCCGTGGAGGGGGTAGAGGGCACACCTGGGAGGACCCACACTGCCAATTCACATGTAGGACTCCCCACGCACCCCCAAAATACACTTACCCCACTCCAATCGCATGTGAAACTTCCCGCGAACCCCAGTCATACACATACCCCGCTCGCACAGGGCCAATCGCGTGTGAAACTTCCCGCGAACCCCAGTTATACACGTACCCCACTGGCACAGGGCCAATCGCGTGTGAAACTTCCCACGAACCCCAGTAATGCACGCACCCCACTCACACAGGGCCTATTGCCTGTGAAACTTCCCGTGAACCCCAGTAATACACGTACCCCACTCGCGCAGGGCCTACCGCGTGTGAAATTCCTGCGAACCCTAGTTATACACGTACCCCACTTGCACAGGGCCTATCGCGTGTGAAACTTCCCGCAAACCCCAGTAATACACGTACCCCACTCGCACAGGGCCTACCACATGTGAAAATTCCTGCGAACCTCAGTAATACATGTACCCCACTCGCACAGGGCCTACCACGTGTGAAACTCCCCGCGAACCCCAGTAATACACGTACCCCACTCGCACAGGGCCTACCGCGTGTGAAACTCCCCGCGAACCCCAGAAATACATGTGCCCCACTCGCACAGGGCCTACAGCGTGTGAAACTCCCCAGGAACCCCAGAAATACACATGCCCGCTCGCACAGGGCCTACAGCGTGTGAAACTCCCTGCGAACCCCAGAAATATACGTGCCCCGCTCGCACAGGGCGTACAGCGTGTGAAACTCCCCGCGAACCCCAGAAATACACATTCCCCGCTCGCACAGGGCCTACTGCGTGTGAAACTTCCCGCGAATGAGCGGGTATGTGTATTTCGAGGGGTGCGCAGGGAGTTTTACACGCGATTGGCATAGCGTGAGTGGGGTATGTGTATTCCGAGGGGTGCGCTGGGAGTTTTACACGAGTTTTCATGGTTGGGGGGCTGTATGCTGGTCCACTGGCCTGTGCGCCATGTACTGGATTTGTGCGCTGTGCATGGTGCACGGGGCGGAGTTGGGGGCGTAACTGGCGCTGCTGCAGGGTTGCTGCACCACTCTGCGCCACGGCTGCTTAGGGATGTTAAAATACATGAATACGCTGTGCGCTGAAATGGGTTTTGGTGCACGCGGCTGGCGCAGACTGCCACATGCGCACAATGTGCGCCAGCCACGTGCGCCACTTGTGCGCTGAATTCTATGAATTACCCCCTAAATTGGAGCTGTAAAACAGCTACTGGTTTAATAAAAATGTCTTAAACAAGTCTGTCTTCAGCCACTCAATTTATAAACCCTATTTGTGTCTTTCAATTAAGTTCAGTTGAGACAAATCAAATTCTGGGGTACCAGTGGTCCTGCGGTGAATATCGATTTCTAAACCATCAATCAGCCCCCCACCTTTAATACACCAGAATGCATCAGAACAGATTGGATTAAACAAGCATACAATTAAATTATAAACATCCTTGCCCAATTTTAGTAATGTGGATGGAACAGCAGGTTTATCCCCTGTAAAGGTCGTGGATCGTTGGTTATTTGCAACACACCTAAAATACAATTATTAACCCATAATAAAAGGAGTGCCCAGTCAAGGTTGTATACAAATATCTACTTTATTATTATCACAACAGACAGTCTAATAACACCACTAAATACAACCCACCCTGTAAAGGAATGCAGAGAACAGACAGTGTCTAAGAAGGAAAAGGGATGCACTCTGGATACTACCACGAGGGTAGTTGTCATGGTTAATAACTACAGATGTTTTTTAAAGGCTTCTTGGCTTTAGCAAAAAAGCAAAAAAGGTCTTACAATGTCTCATGGGGCCTTCTGAGAAGTACTAGGGGGATAGAACCACAATATATATTTTGCTGTAGTTGTTCTTGGTGCTCAACAGTGTCGAGTTGGCTTCTTGGTGCTTTGCAGGCTTCTGCAACAGAGTTTGAGATCGGAGACAGGAGCGGGTGTCAGGCAGCAAGACAGTTCAGAGACCGAAGTTTGACGATGGCTGCAGGCTGGAATTCATGGCGACTCGGGTCAGGAATAGTTGTCTCAGTGCTGGTCGGCATTTCTGAAGTACTGGTCGAGACGTCTCATGTTTCTTTCAGCGACTGCGGCTTGATGGCGGTTACTCGAGGCTTGACAGCGCTCAGCATTGCAGTCAGTTGCAGATTGAGTAATTCAACTGACTCGAGAATGTCCTTTAAGGCAGATGGCCCGAAGCTAGTGAGCATGTTGCAGGCAGCTGCCTTTTCCTTGATTTTGGGTTCAGAGACCTTCTGGCATTCCCTCTCCTGCAGAGCCTAGCAGGTGTAAGGGAGGAGGGGGTCTGTTTAGCCCCGCACCCATGCATTCTATGCGAAAGGGACCACCTGCTCTTGCACTATTGGAGGGATGCCTTCCTTGCCCTTCTGTGGCCTTAGTGGACAAGTCCCTGCTGCATACAGAGGTGGGGCTACTGCAAGACACATTTGGACTCCATTTTGTGTACCCTCAACTCCATCTTTGGACTAGGCCTCATTCTGATATTGCAAAGTCTCCTCTCCCCTCAGCAGCGCTGTGCACAGCGAGCACTGACAGCCCCCACCTTTTCCCTCCCATGCCTGTGTCTCCCGAATCCCTTTCTCACGGATGCTCTGAGACAAGTTGTTGCAAACAAACAGTGTATTCTGTTCTCCCTTCCTCTGAGATCACTGTCCTGTGTGTGACTGGGCCGAACCATGACTTGTGGCTCATCTATTTCAACAAACCTGCTCCTGCACCTCTCACCCACACTGTTGGAAAATGACTGCCTGTTCAACCCTGTGCCCCTCCAAAGCTATTCTTTTGATATAACAGAAGTGTGACCCTTCCCTGCCGACCACCTTAGAATGCCCCCAATAAAACCAGACTCCTGTCATGGTATATTCTGCCCATAACTAACATGTGTCATTCCATCCCCTCCCGCTCTGATGTGCCAGACCTGACAGCTATAAATCCCGCCCCCCACAGGCTACCTAAGGGGCAAGACCCCCACACACTTGACCTCGCACAGACCGGCACAGATGAACCACATGATCTCCGCCAAGTCATCAGCCTATCTCCTGGAGCCGGACCTTACAGCGCTATAACTCGCACCCCTACCCTAACCTATCAAAATGTAATTTGGAGCCTGTATAGAAATCATCACAGATGATGCTGTAACCCTTTAAAATATTTTATTTCTGTATTGTTTGCCAAAGCGCTCTCAAAGCAGCAGAGTTCTCTGGATACTGAATCTTATATAAACCTTTGCTGGCTCTCAAAAGCAATCTCTTGGTCTCATTCCCTACTGGGATGTGTCCATTATTCTGAGTTTTATTTGTGATGTGGGGAGTGAGCACCTTCACAGGGCACGCTTTGTGCTGGCTCAGTACAAGTTCTGAAGTGGATGGAGGACCTTCTGAGTTCTTTTCTCCCTCCGTTCCCTGGGAGAAGTTAAGGGGAGGGATCTTGCTTCCCTCGTTGAATGTTCCTGGCCTTACTTCACTGGCGGAAACTGTAAGGCAGACTGTACCTTCAGCCAGGGTCCAAGGATGAGTTCTTCTTTCTGCTTCTAGTGAAGTCTTCAGATGATCTGCCCAAGGAGGGGCTCTAGCCCTCTTTTAAAGCCAAGTGGGTCACAACAATTGGTATAGGCTGAGCCTACCTTACTAAACCAATCCTGGGGTGCCTATCAAAAATTATCTGTATGTTTGTGGTTATAACCAGAGTGCTTTGCAACAAGAAAGCGTAAAGGGGTGAAACAGGAACAAGGGTGTCCCAGGACCAATATGGCAGCATCATTCTCTCAACAGGAAGAGCTCTGGGCTCACTCCCTGGTGATACTAGGGCCCACCCATCTTCTTGTCTGCTGTGATCAAAGCATCTCTCTGGGTTAATTATCCTCCCTGTGCGGTTTCTTTTCAAAGCAGCAGATCTCATCCATTCCCCCCGGGGACCTGTTTGAAGTACCCTCTGGTATGTTAATCACTGCCACCGGCTGCACGACCTAACACAATAGCAGGGCGTTTCAATGAAGTCTTTGTCAGTTAATCAGGTTTTCCAAGGCAGGGTAACCTTGTTCTGCCCCTCCTTGAGATGATATTGTGTCCTCCTTTGCTGTCATATTCCAACTAAATGTGACTGGGCAGACTGTGCGTATAGGCTGTGCCCATGCCAGAGTACACTGCTCTACGCATCTGTTGGTGGTGTGAGCACAAGAAATTGTGTGGTGGTTAGCCCCACACATTTTCCTGAGGCAGGTCTACCATCAACCATTTATTTAAACATTTCAAAAAAGCCCAGGTGAACCCACACCCATCATGTGGATGGTTGAATTAATCACACAAGTTAAAACAAACAATAGCAAAGCCAATAGTTTTGGCTTGTGTATAAATATTAGGCATTTGACAGGCACTGCTATTAAATGCCCATGTACTCTCACCATTGTGCAGCTGCTACTTCCATCAATGGCCAATTAATACCACTGCATTTCCCATGTCTAAACACAAAGCCAAACCTGCTGGCATTTACCAATGCTTGTTAATGAAAGGGTGTGAAATGGTGTTACAAAACTTTCAATATGTGGTCAGAATTATCTTTAAGAAAATAACATTAATACAGATAAATCAGCAAATGTGTAGAAAATGTTGTCGGGAAACTTGCTTTACCAAATGGTAACACACCAATACTGCCGATATTTTCATTGCCATATTATACCTTATGATACCAATAGTATTCTCCTGTGATTGTGCCTCAGTGATTCAAACCCAAGATTGTAGCGTCTGGGGCAATATTGCCATGTCCTGCTGGCCATCTATGAATGCTGACAGAATATGGATGCAAGTGTGTGACCCACAGCTCAGGAGAATGCTGATGTACATATGGAGTGTGAATGTACTGAATGTGTCAACTAGGGGCCTGACCTGGAGTGCATGAGGATAGCCTTGGGTGGTCTCTGATGTATATAACTTAAGAGTAACTGGAAACCTTGAGTAACTGTATATATGTATGTTAAATTTACCTGGACTTTTCTAAAAAGGGGCCCACAGCTAGTTAGTGTCTGAACCACTCTCAACCCTCTCATACGTTACTACATTTGTCGATGAGTGGAAATTCACCCACGGGAACTCCACAAATCATATTAACGAGTGCTGCAGCCTGGGGTTTGAGCAAGGCACCACACTGCTCACCCCCAAAGGTAACATCCACCCTCCAGAGTGCGCTGCACCAAGCTCCGGGGAGAATAGTACTGAGGAAAGGAGATTCATGTATCCCAATACAGAGAAACGCAGGGTACTGTCCCCAGCAACGCACAGTTCCCAATCACTGCAGAACTGCAGCATTGGTCAAGATGGAGAGTTAGTCAGCCCTCAAGGAAAGGAAAATATGCTACTGGGCTAACCTGGGGCCTGCAACTCACAATGGACTACCAAAAAAGACTTCTGGTGAAAGGTGCTGGAATCAAGATACATTACATGGACTTTCCTTTCTTTAGCTATGCTCCAAATTCAGGCATCCACCGTAACTCACTATAACATGGTTGTACCCAACTTCCCCAACTATTTATTTTGATTTATAGTCAATTATTAGATTGCACTGGAACAAACTGCTATAAGCCACTCTTCTTTTTTTTTACCTTTTCTTCTTTCCTTTTTTTATTTGATTCCACGTATTTTGAACATTTCCATTAATTGTAAATACAATGTTATCCCTGATAAAAGAAATGTGACTTTGGTGACATATTTACTGCATACCTAAACACATAAACAAACACCATCACGTGCTGTAAGTGTACCACTAAATTCCCACATCAATGTGTTTACTTATAAAAACACATGCCCCTGTTTTATTTGATATTAGGCATTTCTTGTAAAAACTTTGCTGATTCATGGGATTATTTGCGCCGAAAAACGGGGATTTGTGCCCGCAAATCCCCATTAGTTAAACAGGGATTTGCGGGCAGAATGGCGCACAAATCCCCGTTTTTCGGCGTAAATAATTCCATGAGTCAGCCAGTTTGTATTTGCACAGTGTTATGATTACACATTGAAAGCACAGGCTAGGAGGATTGCTAAGGGCCCACACGTTTGTCTTGGAAGCAAGACAACGCATAGTAACACAAGTTCGAATCCAGGTCTCACGCTAAGAAACTGGTCTCGGTATGAAGCGTGTTATAAAAGAACAATTATAATGCTCACTGCACCATGCATTACAACTGTATATTACTGCTCAGGGTCTAAGTATCCAGTGTAATGGAACAAGGATTATTGTCCTTGGTTTGTGTGATTAGCAAAGTTATACCTCCTGCTCATAATGTGATGTTTTGGTGGCTCTTCTGTTTGGCCACCTTCCTCAGGACCTTCTCGTGAGTAGAACCTTGAGAAAACAACACTTTGAAAAACCTATTATCAACTGAGAGCCAAAGTGGTAATGTCTCCAAACCAACAACTAAATTGTGCCCAGTTCACTAACCTGGCACCGGGCTGTTTCCTCTCTCACTTACACTCATTGCTCTGAAGCAACCTTGATCAATGGTGCGTGTGCACGTTCAGCTTGTATATTCTCTAATGAAAGAGGGGGACGTTGCTTGGAATGCAGCAGGACTTTGTTGTGCATATACAATACAAATAAACGAATGTCCTTCTGCAAGATGACAGGAACGATACTCGCCTTCCCTGCTCAAGTGAACCGTCCCGTGCTTGTTTCAATATTGCTTTAGTGTTCTGTTGAAATTTCACTGTAACTCAGACATCCATTAAGAGACAATGAGGTACAATGTAGTCTCAGGCACATGACAGCAGTGAGTTCACTTTATGTGGTGGCCTTCTCTGATTATGATGATTCAGCATAAAGCCTTACCTTTACTCTGCACCACAAGCAGTATGGCTCATCTTGGTAGGTGTGCCAGTGGGCTTTAGGCCAGGCATGGATTTGGCATGGAGTCAGCAGACTCCTGTGTGTTCTGCTTGGGAGAGAACCAACAGGCAGTCTGCAGGCTGGCATCAGACCGGCTGAGAGCTCCACACGGCCTGGTGGTTACCACAGAATTATGATATCCCCGAATTAAAACCCCTGCAACCAAGAGCATCTGTCAACATGCCACCTGTGAGTGCACTGTCCGGTATACTGCAATATCACAGGAGAAAGGAAACTAAAACACAAACGTCCAGCGAGTGGGAACAGCAGAGGTCAGGTTCTGTTTTCCGTTTCCACACGGGGACCCACAAGTGCCCCACGGCAAAGGTTTGCTGTGCATGGGCTGGATTTTGATGTTGAAGTGTGCTTGAAGTGTGCTTAAAGTGTGATTGTTCTGAATATGTCAGTCTGGGGCCCCTGGGCTGAAGTGAAGATGGCGGAGGGGGGGGGGAGGATGGTGGGGTTGGGGTGTCTTCTATCTATAAATTAAGAGTAACTGGAACCCTAACGTAACTGTGCATATGTATCATAAAGCTACCTGGACTTGCCTACAAAGAAGCCCACGGGTAGTCTCTGCCTAGCCCATGGACGTTCAGATCGCACTTTGTCTAACTAGTCATCTTTTAGGAAGCCTTGAATTCCCTAGTCACTTACCACAGTTCCTACAATATGGCAATAACCCCATACCTTGGGTGGACTGGCACATAGAACGGTCAGTCTTGTTTGTTTTCTACCTTGTGCTCAAATAGGAATGCCTCTTAGGTTGTCTCGTGCTTGATTGTATGCACTGCCCTTTTCCTTTCTTACTATTGTACCCTAATAGGCACGATGGAATACTATTGTTGTAAACTGTTGTACTATATAAAACCTGAATAAAATAAATAAACAACCGAAACCCCTGTGATGTATGGCTCAGAACAGCAAGTAAAACGCCCATTCCTTCTATTCATCAGTGGCATGTAATGATATTAGCAGCACTTATAATACTCCACGGACATATACTGACACCTGTAAAACGGCATTTGTTCTGGCTACGGGGCACCGTCACAAAACTGGGAAAAATGCAGAGGCAGACAATCTGAAGATGGAGCTCTTCTTTGCTGTAGAGTTGGTGCAAGCTGCCAGAAAGGGGGATCCTGCTGGCAAATTAAGTAGGGAAGGTGGTAAACAAGGTGAGATGTGTGCATATCTTCCACCTCTTGAACCACTGCTTGTTTGCAGTAATCCTACTTTCACACATGGATGCTATTTGTAATGTTGCATCTTAGTTCATTCTTAAATTTTCTTTTAATGTGTGTTTCATTTCATTGTAAGCCTGTCTGCTTCTGGGTTGTCCAGCCCTTTTTCCTTTTCAGCTTCGTTAATTTCTGTAATATGTTGGTAGCGTGACCATCTCTGAGGGGTCTGGCGAGAACTTGTAATTCTGGTCAACAAGCTGATTAGAGGCTGAGGGACCAATTCATGCCCCAGTGCAGGGACAGCAAGATAAGAGAACAGCTAAGGTCAAAAGATGACCCACCCTTAGATGAAGTATTGTGGATAGTGAATGAAGAGAACACACAAATAAATGTGTAAAGGCCCTTGAATAAAATGTCCAACATTATAAGCTATCAGAAATAGTCAGTTGGTGGCTGCTGCTCCTGTCAAGATGAAGGGGACCAATCTGCAGGCTAAACTAAACCTATCTAAAGGTGCGATCCCTCAGAAGAGGTGTTACAGCTGTGACTCATTAGGTCACTTCACAAACAATCCGTCCTGGCGGCTCTTGAAGTCAAATGCAGGAGGTTTAAGAGGAAAGGACACCTGACCAAATGTTGCAGGTCGAGCACTATAAATATAATTGATGGGATATTCAATCATGCCGAGGAAACAGTATTTGCTGTCAGTGATGAAGAGGATTAGGATTTGGATGGGCCGAGCGACATCGTGGCCATTGACAGGTGCAAGCTTGAGATTATGATTGATTCTGGTGCAAAATGCACCATACTTCCAAAGAAAATGTTTGACGCCTTATTTTTGGGAAAGCAACTGATGGCTGTGGACATTAGAGCTCAGGCACATGGAGGGGCTCAAATCGATATGGTTGGATGGTTTAAGGAAAAATGTTTTTTTCAAAGGGAGAATGGCCCCCAGGAAAAGTGTATGTTACTGAAAAGGGGTCTGTTCCTTTGTTGAGTTGGCTTCAACAGAAGAAGTTGGAAAAAAAGGTAAATCCCAAAGGTGCTGGATGCGTCATGCACCGTGTCAGTAACGAATTGCAGAAGCAATTATTGAGTGAAAAGGCAGGTCGTGTAAAGGGATTTCTAAACCAAATATGGTTAATACAAGGTTCAAAACCTGTGCCACACAAAGTGGCATATTTGAAAGAATTGTACCATCCGAATGGGTGTCAGCTTTAGTGTTGGTGGCAAAGCGGAATGAGAAACTAAAACTGTGTGCGGATCTTCAGCTGCTGAGTAGATGGATAATACCAGACCATCACCCTCTTCCTAATATATCAGAAATTCTGTCAGCCTTAGGTGAGGTGTGTGTGTTCTCATCCCTGGACCTCACATTGGTGTATCACCAAATAAAACTTCACCAAGGCTCCAAGGAACTCATGGCACTAATTTTGTCTGAAGGTCTATTTCAGTTTGTACGAATGCCGTTTGGACTTGCATCAGCGGCATCTATGTTCCAGAGAATAATGCACAAGATATTCAAGGATGAGACAGGGTAGTATGCTTCCAAGACGATGTGTGGTGAAGAAGTTCAACAAAGTGTTGAAAATTCTAGTGGTATGTGCTCTGACTCTGAGTAGTGATAAGTGCAAATTCAATTGGAAAGAAATTGATTATTTGGGTAAACAGAATTTGGCCAACTAAATCAACAGTGCAGTTGAACCATGTGACAGGGAGGACCTACGCTCCTTTTTGGGTATGATTGAATATTATTTGAAATGTATACCCTATTTTGCTGATAAAACAGTGAATATGAAGTCTCACCTAAAAGACTGTGCTTCATGTGAGTGGAATCTTTAATTTGCTAAGGAGTTTAATTGAACAACCAACACAATAGGTTTCAGTATCACTATTAGTTCAAAACTATAGAGGGATTCCTACTCAGATATTACATCAACGTAAAATATCTCACACTTTTAATACCTCTAAAAAAAATGCACAAGTATTGGAAAATATATGGTGGATGAGTCTCTCAACTCAACAACGAAAAGATGAAACAAAGATTTAAGAGAAGAGGTTTCCCTGAAGAAACTTTGGACAAAGCCATTAGACGTGTAGAACCATACTCTCACACTAAACTATTAGAAGTTCAGCCAAAAAAGGAAACAACAAGATTGTTCCACACTTTGAAATGTTCAAGTCAAAGCTATTGAATCAAATAAATCATCACCAAAAATTGGGACCTAATAAAATCTGATCTCAGCTTACACAAACTATTTCCAGAACCCCCAGTGCTAGCATACAAGAGGGGTAGGAACTTCAAAGGCAGTTTAATAAGACCAGAAAAAGCAAAAACATCTATTCAACCAATCTTCAAGAGACAAAATTATGGCACACACCCTTGTCTAAGCTGCCAACACTATGCCAATATTATCAAAGTAGACCACATCCGCCAGACAAATAGAGGCAAAAAGATTCCTCTGAAGGATTTCACAGTTTGCGACAGTAAGAATGTAGTATATGCACTGAGATTCTCATGTGGCAAATACTACATCGGAAAAACCATTCGTAAGGCCAAAGAGTGTTGGACAGAACACAAGTCCAACATTAGAATAGCCAGTATCAAGCCCCCAGTTTATAGACATTTCAATGCAAATGGACATAACATCACTCAACTCAGATGGGTTATCTTGGAAGTGATCCACCCCCTACCAAGGGGAGGGGACCTAGCCAAAAGGTTGGCCCAGAGAGAACTTTACTGGATACACAGACTGGACGCACTAACACCACACGGTCTAAATGAAGATTACTACTTAGGACCTTTCCTCTAACTTCATTAATTTCAATTTACCTGAACCAAACATCCCCATAGTCACTACAACCCATATGTAAATAATGTCTCTACTACACGTGTATTAATTACCATCAAGGGAAAACATCTTGTATAGGGTCTTGGTCTAAATAGATTGTGAACTCAAAATTTGAGTCAGATACTCTTTACCTGAAAATACCCCAAGTGGGATAACTGTATGACCAATTCAATATGTTTACATCACATGTTTATATAAATTATACTGGTGTACCTTCTATAAATATTGTACATATTATGTAAAGACTGTGAACTCAAGAGAGTCAGACAAGTGAATTTCCCTGAACAGAATGTATATCCAAACAATGTGACCTCACCAAAACTTCTGCATCTTTAACCTCAAAACAAGGAGAAATATTGTTGCTCATTTTCATTCTCCTCCCTAGATCTTCTATAGTTCAGCCAGTTGGGTTTAGTGAGAGGCTATAGTATATTGTTAAATTATTGGATAACCTCCATTGCAGGTGTTACCTCTTATGATCCCGCTCCTGGTGACTCGATATTTAGTGAGAAGTTCCTTTTATAGAAACCAGTACTGTAGAAACCATTATTGCAGACATTTCGAGTCTAACAGCAAAATTTCGGTCATCATAATCAGATTGCGTATCTTCCATCTGACTGAGTCATCAATCAGAAACTTCCTGGAGACTCTACATTTAGTGAAAAGTATTAAGTTCGGTTTGTAGAGACCCTTACTGCAGACGCTTCCAGTCTGACAGCAAAGATTTCGGTCATTGTCATCAGATTGCGTACCTTTTAGATCTGACTGAGTCATTCATCAAATATTTTGTGGAAAAGCTAGTGCTCTCCGATGAGGTGACCATGTGATTCCTTATACTTCAAATCAACACTGCAGACACCACTGCCTTGTTGCTATACTTTGTCATTTTATCACATGTCCAAAATACTTTTACTGACAAAGACACTGTTCTCATCACTAATAAGAAATGTAACCTTATTACTATTTTATTTTATCTATATATATTTTTTTAAACACCAGCTTCAATAGCGGAACACCAATGATGAACGTGCTCCACACGTCATGAAAAAGTTTGTTTACAAATGTGAAGCCATCCGTGTCATCAACGCGGTGAAGTCACTTCGGGTTCGCGGCGCGACAAAACAAGTATAAATGGCAATGGTGCCATGACTAGTACAACTCACCTTGAAGCCTGAGAAAGTCCTCCTGGACTCCCAAGAACGCTCTTACTCCCAGAAACGCTTCTTTTCACCACAAGTAAGTTACTTTAGGCTAGACCATTGGTAAAATAGCAGCACACCATTGCTACCACTCTTTACTTATTTTGTATTTACTTACCTATTTTACCTCATTCCTAGGACCATCTCATGTCCTCAGGACTGCTGGCCTGACTTCCCCACGCATCCTATTGTGATTGCTAGCGAACCTATATGAAGCAAAATCTTGGGTTCACCAATACAGACTATTCTGCACAGCACCTATGTTCCTGTGCTGGTAGGTTCTTCTCCTTTACTTATAAATATGATCATTACCCAAAATACTGTAGCATTCCTGATTTGGATCCTTCAACTCTCTTTTGTAGATTCAAGCTGCCACTATTGTGCATGAACACGCATGCCACTCTTTACTATGTGTATCCTTTAGACACAAACAGGGTAAGAATGATATTATCTTTCATTTAGAAAACAAATATAGGTATTCCTTAATTACCTTTAGCTTTATGAATCACCATTCAATAACCTCTTTATTAAACATAGTATCTGTTACATCATGATGATCCCATGAACGACCGTTTCTGCAAACTAATGATTGTCTATTTAACAAGTCTATTTGAAATTTTGCTAAGTATCTTGATTCATGCCATTATTGAATGTCTAAATGTATACTCTTTAAATTAATTGATTTCTAAACACATACATGTCTGATTGTTTTATGACTAGATTGAAAAAAATCCAAAATTGTACTGGCCCCTGAAGAAGAGAGCACATCTCGAAATGCATTGGGCATATTACCCTCTTGTGATTAATAAATATAGCTTATGCACTAAATCAGATAACTTGTTCTTACTACTTATTCGCTTTTTCATAAATGTGTGCTATGAAGATAACCTTCAAAAGAACTGTTTACAATGTACAAAATCATTACCTGAAAATGTTTGGCTTTCTTAGCCTTTGATAGTGTGCAGGGGACGGGAGTTCCCTAATAGGGAACTTATTTTCTTTCCATTCATTACACAGCCCATATGCCAGGGTTGTACTTCTCCCTTGCAAGTAATTCATTTAACTTATTCTATAAAACAAATAACACTCAAGTTACAAATGGTGTGCAAGTGATGGAGATTTCTCTTTCCTCCTTCACATAAGGTTTAATTGTGCTAAGCCTCTTGTGCTCATGTTTAACCAGGGACCCCCTTTTTTAACTACACTAATGAGTTTGATACAATTAAATTAACTTTCAAGTTTACGCCATCATTAAAGAACTTCAAAATGGGCAGGAAAATAATATGCCAGCAATATCAGTTTGGGAGCAGTATTTATACAGGTTGAAAATGACAATGAGTATGTCATTGCATTCACATTGCATCTTCTTAAGGGAGCAAACATCAATAACTCCACTATTAAAAAAGATCTGTTGGCTATCAAGTGGTAGATAGAAAAGTTAAGGACATTCATGTGGTGCTCAAAATTTATAGTATGAACTGATCACAAACCACCGAGAGAGACTGGCTGGATGGAGTATCCTCGAGGATAAGAAGATGGGTGATATCTCTCCAAGAATACAACTTTGATGTGAAGTACTTTCCCAGAAAGAGGAATATTCCTGCTGACTGCTTGTCTCATATGGTTACAAGAGAAGGGAATGAGGAAGAAGCAAATGAACAAGAATGCATTTTAAGTGTTAACAAAGGATTGTTTCAAAAGATGAGTGGATTGATGGTATGAATGATGAAGATGCTTTGATGAAAGTAAAGGGTGAACTAAAGAGAAGATGGACTTTAATGAAGCAGTATGTAGCGTGTATACATTTAGAAGGCCTCTGGATTGCCAGGGATGAGTTGCATGTGGTTTGGGAGTATGCAATGAGGGGTGACAGAATAATACCTCCACATGGAGTGAGAAAATGAATTATGGAAATAGTCCATGAGGGCCATCGGGGTTACACAAACACAAAGCAAGCTGTGTAGTCTGAGTTATGGTGGGCTGGTTGTGATATGGAAATAGAGAGAGTGGTAATAGAGTGTGTTTCCTGTGTTTGTGTTGAGTGAGAAGAGTTTAACATCTAGGGAAAGCCCTATGACACTAGTGCCTGTACCAAAGATGCCTTGGGAAAGGGTGGGCATGGACATTGTGGGGCCAATTCAAAGTAAGGGTATTGCCAAGTACTATTTTCTTTTGGTTGGCATGCTGTCTAGATGGGTGAAGGTGAAGATTACACAGAACATAACAATGAAAGAGGTAATAGAATTTATGCAAGAAGTGTTCAAATGTGAGTCAATCCCTGTGACGTATTGACTGACAATGGAGTGCAATTCAAGTCACATAAATTGTGCAAGTATTTTACGGAAATAGCATAGAGCACAGGTTTACAGCTATCTGTCATGCCAAGGCCAAGGATACTGCGGAGTGGTGATAAAGGATTGTATAAAATGGGCATAGGCCAATGGGGAGGATTGGGAAAAGGTGGTGATAAGTAGGATTGTGGCTGATCGGTTCTCACTGCATGTGAATATGGGGTGTCACCCTTTGAACAAAGTAGACAGAGAAAACTCAGCAACAGATTGTGTCCTCTATGATTGAGGAGGGCAAGATGGACATGGGAAATGTGGAACAGGCAGGATTATGTGTCAGAGAGAGAAAAATGATGAACAAGACTAGATATGATGAAAGGAAGGCAGTCAAACAGAAAGATGTGCATGAGGGTGAATATGTGAGAGTTAATCTGTGTGATGAATCTGATGATGTCATCACTCCTTTCCCAGAAGTAGCCTCTCCTCATGTGGCCAGGGGACGGCAGTCGCTAACTGATACTGAACTGGGGAGGCTATGCGAGGAAGGATCACATGAAAGGGATGGACAGGCATCATCAGATGAGATATGGTATTCCCCCTTTACTTTTAGGGATATCCTCATGCCATGTTGGCATAGTGTGACAAGCCCTTCAACATCCAGAAAAAGATGTTGACAGAACCTAGGAGCATTTTTCACCTAGTTAAACAACTTGTACTGAGACGAGGAAGAGGACTGCCATGAGAAAGAGTGTGAACCATAATGAGCAGTCTAGTGTTATGAAGAATGTGATTGGTCCAAAACCTTTGTCAGCCTGGAGGCGGGAGTCTAAATCAGCTGCTGTGAAAAAACGGAGAGACCTTCCTTTTCCAAGCATCGGCTTATAGACCAACGTGAGACATAGATTGTAGTGCAGGGCAGACGGTCTCTCAGTCCAGGATCGAACCCAGAAGGTAGGCGAGTGGAGGCAGTGAGAAGGAAGCAGACGGGACCGAGACCCATGGATGTAGAGCACTGCCAGCAAGAGGTGAGGTGCAGAGTCGAGCTCCAGAACAGCCGTGTAGTGAAGCAGTTCTGGTTGAGGGTGGAAACGCCAGAAGAAGAAGGAAGTTGCAACGGGAACTTGAAGATAGGACAGTCTTTGCTCCAGTGAAAGGAGTGAGAACGCTCCGAGCCAGTGACTGGGGAAAGAGACTCACGTCCACCTGATACCGAGGCAAGTACCCAAATGTGTAAGATTGGAGTGAGAGAACGAGTATGAGGTCAGACAACCCAGAGGGGATAAGGGGATGCCGGCACTGAAGCAATGCGACCCATAAAGATTGAACTAGTTACCAAGAGTGGGGAAGAGAGTAATCCACAGTACTTTGCCATAAAGTAACTTGGGGAAGACCCATGCTCTCTTGAAATGAATGAGAAAGAGAGATTGCAAGATAAGGTCCTGACAGGAGAGTATACCAGGCAAATTGTGGATCTGGGATTCACACCTATATTGTAAAAAGGAGCTGTACAAGAGAACATGGCAGGGAAGTATACCAGGTGTTTTGTGAGTCTAGCACTTGCACCCAAATTATTTAAAGGAACTGTACAAGAAAACCTGGTAAGCAAGTATATCAGGTTTTCTGGTGGTCTCAGAACCGCACACAAGTTGTGTTATCTTGGAAAGAGAATCATTAGGAAGACTTATGCCCTTAAGATTTGAATTGTATTAAATGTGGAAAAAGGCATAGGGCAGGGTGTCATTTCCCCAGGAGTGAATTACAACACAAGAGGAGGGAATGATACTCGGGCTATCAAGAACATGATTATTCTTTGAACTTTTGTTTTGGTGGAGAGAATCACTGATCCTTCTATATTGTTCACTTTACTGCTAAGTCATTTCACACATTGCAGGCTTCGTGCAGTGTGTCTGACTTCAGTCAGTTCACAGGAGATAGATACACACTTTAACTACACCTAAACGGCAAGTGCATACTAGAAATTGGTAGATGTTCCATTCCGTATTCTATCTCTTTTAGATAAGTGGCACACCATCGTTTTCCTAGCAATAGAGGGTTTATAGGCAGTGAGAGATAGAATTGACTCCTATCCTTTTGTCTCCTTTGTATGCACTTTGCACATTAGGGTCTCTCCTGTGTTCTTTCCGTGGTGACTCTCCTAGGAGGGCCCCACAGGTTTGTGTGACTTGTGTTGCTAATGTTTACTCTTTTTGGGGTAGTAGTAGCAAGGTATGCTTTCTGACCTAAGTTTCCTGTGAAAGGAATGACTTGCGATAAACATGCAGGAATGTTGAAATTGCTTACAATGGAATCTGGGCATTGCATCTAATGCCATTCCATCTAATGCCATTCCATCTAATTTTTTGCATCGAAAAAATGTGCATCAAATGCATGTTTTTGGGGGGTAAAGGGATCATTTTTGTTCAGGTGGATTTTAAAGGGTAAAAAACAGTGGTTTGCCCGCCCCCCCCAAAAAAAAATAAGCATTCAATGCTATTTTTTTAGATGGAGAAAATTCGATGCAAATGCATTTAGATGCAAGGAATTCAATGCAATGACCATAAACCGCATACAACTGGTGACCAGAGGTTTCATCAGGTTCTGCTGATTTCAGCATTTAATTGCTTGAAAATGTTAAAGCTGATTGCTGGCTGATGCATGCTGTGGCAAAACAGAAGAGTGGTGGCTGAAAGGTTTTGAGTGCAGCATATCCTCTAACATTGCTTTGGCAAACCTCCCAGACCATCGTTCTTCAGCCTGCCATGACATTACAGAAGCGGAAAGACCATATTATTATAAGAATTGGTCCCATGCAGGGGTGATCAATAAAAGCTTCTGCCACTCTTGATCGTTACACTTACATGTGTGATTGAGTATCTGTGCTACTTATAATATTTCCATCACACTCTAAAATGTAATTTTGTGATAACTCACAAAAGCAGATAAGGTAGTGTTCGGTGTACACTTTAGCTGCTGACTAGGCTGGATGAAGTGAGAACTGCAAGTAGCAAATGCTGCCAAGATGTACTTGTGTGAGCTGTGACCTCTGCCAGGCACGCATGGCACAGTTACTGGCTGCTGTGTGGAATTTGCTGTGTTTGCTTCAGCTGACAGCAAGAGTGGTTATTGCAAACTCTGACCCCCAGGCTGAGTGGCAGGTGCAAGCTATTACTGATTGGAATGAGTGGTAGGTGCATGTTTTGGCTGATGTAAGGCTTCTTTGCTGGCAAGAGCGCTTTGTGAAAATGCTCACTGCTATCAGAGCCACTGCTACTGTAACTGTATCTGATGCCAGAGTGACTGGTGCAAGATGTCAAAAATACAGACCGGGGAAGATTCAACTGTTCACATGCGTGGCTGCTGGAGGCACTATTTCACTGACACATCTCATTGCTGCTGGACATGTGGATTTTGACAATTCTTGAAGACCCAAGTTTATTTTGATATGGAAGGGTGTATAGGAGATGGGTGATGAAACGTATTGTTTATCAAAAGGCTGCCACTGACAGGAATTCCTGGTGGAAGTGTTTATTGATACCAGGAACTACTGCTGCAATTGTTCAGTAAATTCCAGTCTTGCTGCAAGAGAAGCAGGAAACTTCAGCAATCAGTACAACAGGCCTCATTACAACCTTGCCGGTATCCTGGTGGTAAGCCCGCCAGGATACTGGCAAAGGCTGTTACCGTTTCCAGCACCCAGTCCGATGGCATTGTTGCCGGATTACGAGTGTCGGAGGGACGGGGTAAATCCCCATTCATGGAGTCCCATAGGACTACATGCGGGGATTTGCTGTAATTACCAGCACTGACAATGTCAGTGCCGGTAGTGAGGGCTTTGTTTGCGAGTAGGGTGCCTGCCTTAGCCAAGTTGCCCCACCGGCAAACCCGTAGTCGGGCAGTCTAGTAAAGTGCCAGTATCCTCTGAAACCGGCACTTTTTTACCGGACCGCCGGACTCGGAATGAGCCCCAACGTCTGGTAGAGAGAACTGTTTCTGGATCACATTCCAGACAAGTAAGCATGCTATAGAAAAAGCATGAAGTATTGTGGTGTGTCTGCGTGAGTACGGAAAATCCCCTTAGCAATCTGCATACATGCAAGGTATCAGGGAAAAATATGTCCGTGAAGAAATGCCACTTGATTCCAGGATCCACAATTGAGATACACTGTTATACTGCGGTACGCTACGGTGCAGCACACCCTCTGCTCCTGTTGATGAGGACCATGTGCTGCTGTATGCAACATGCTTGGCAACAAGGAACTCTGCTCAAGGACTAAGCCATGTCCCGCCAGTTTGCTGCCCTCTTCATTGGACCTACTCAAACCATTTCTGCTGCTCCAACCTTGCCCAAATCTGCCACACCTGCCATGGCTCACTCTAACTTCTACTTCCCTTCTCCCATGTCTGAGTGCCACTCTTCACATGTTGAGGAAGCACATCAACTTCAAATTCTCAGATGAAGAAGACACAATTCTGGTGGATGATATACTGAAAAAGGAGCAGCATGTCTTCAGATCTTCCTAAACAAGGTCTCTCCCAATAGTCAGTAGGCAAGGAGGAACTAGTTTGAGGATGACTCGAATAACCTGTGAACTTTCTAGAGATTTTCTTATAACATGTTTGTGGTTTACCCAGGGATCAACAGTTAGTACCTAGCGAGGCAAGGCAGGCTACTGCCATTCCCCACATGAAGTTTGTTATTTCCTACAGTACTGTGAACATTCAGTTTCAATGGAGCACCCAGTTCTTTTCAATTTTCTTTCAATTTTCTTTTCTTTTCAATTTTCATACTGCATCTGGTTCATACAATTGCATATATTCTCTTTGCAATTGTTAAAGTATCTATCATTTTCGTATTGATTAGGGTTTCTTCTTTTCTATATTGTTGTGGAATATTGATCTAATTCTAATTCGTCCACTATATTCTTCTTGTTGCTTTATTCTCATTTTGTATTGGAGCCCTGCACAGGCTACCTTCTTCTTCTCATCTTTCTGATTTTCTTCAGTTTGCAAACCTATTTTCTCATATTAATTAGACAATGCAAGAGGGTAATTTTGTTTGCAGTAACACTTTATTTAGAATTACGGCACTTCTAGCGCTACCTCTGTCCTTCTCTGACGTAAGCCAATCACGCATTGGAAATAAATGTGCTGGCTCATGTGAAGTTATGGCAGTTCCGGCTCTGCACAAGACAGTACCTGGTATAGATTGTTAATGCACACACCTGTGACTGTGTCTTGATACCGGAGAGACTCTTGCTCTAAGATCCAACAACTGGGAAAGAGGCAAAAGTCAGGCAACGTGCCTCCAATGTCCCACTGTGCATGCCTACCACATCTGGCCCGCTCCATTTCCTTCAGCGGACTGCACCAGAGTGCATCCAGTGATGTTGGAGCACCCTCTCCTTTACAGTGCCCTGTGAATGCAGCAGCCTTTTCATTCCAGACATCTCAAGAGGTTGGTGTCGCAGGGTAGTGACTTCCAGTGGGAATTTTGTACACCCGTGTGCTTTTCGCCCTCGGAACGTGTATATGATAATGGATGGGATTACAGCAGAATAATTCTGAGTCCCAATAACCAGACAAATTCAAGAAGATGGCAAGTTACTCTTTTATTAACAATTATATAAAGCAGAGAGATTACAACAAACAACGGATGTACACTCAGTCTCCCAATGAAGGCCACGCAAAATACGATTCTTATACTCAATTATGCATCAGAGTGATGTCATACTATGTGGAAATAGTACCACACCTATCACAGGTCAGGATTGGTTAAGGGAAATGTCTAGATATACACTTATACAGGAGCTACGATTGTTATTGGCTGTCCAATATCAGATGGACAATGTAGTAATCTGCTTTCAGGTTAGGTGGGTGTGTGACATCACCTACTGGGAATGTTTATGTAGAATGTTGGTGTGCAAGGTTCTGTGAGTGACGGTTGGGAGTGAGAGTGAGAAGAGTGAGCTGAGAAGATGGGTGTGGGGGTGAGCCCGGTGTTTCCCTTGTCATCTTGTGTCCCCTACCATCCCTGTGTCTTGAGGAAGAGTACTGGACATGGACAATAAAGGAACCTGTAACTTACCTGAAGTACTGGAGGTCCACTTTGTTACACTGGTGACGAGGATGGGATGGTAGGTGGACTGCCTTTCGTACGGCGCTGCTGGGGGGGGTGCAGCACTCCTGGAACACCGCCCCGTGTGGTCCCCCCACACCCAGGCGGGCCTGTATCCTTTTGGCCAGAGAGAGTATCAAGTTTGCTGCCCTCAGTGAGGTCTGTGCCAATAACGCCTCATTTGTTGGAAGGGCAGTTATTACTTGTGTTGCCATTCTGAGTGCAAGTGGCTGTTTGTCCTGGAGGTGCGAATCTAGGAGCCCTTGCATTCCAGGCGCTCCTTGGTCCACGAAGTAGGAGCGTCTCCTGAGGTGCACCAAAGTGTTTGGCGCTGACCTGCGTAGGAGGGGGCTGCGTTCGGCAGCGTGGCGCAGAGGACTATTTCCCCACAGCTAGCCTTCCCCTATCACGAGTTGCGATCATGGAGGGGCGGTCCCTTCTCTCGACCCCTCCATGGTAGGCTGTGGAACGGCCCCTCCCGAATGGCATCGGGTGAAGAGAACTTCATGTGCACAGATGGGCAGGTCTTTCGGAGGAGACTTGTGCTCAGCTGCCGCTTTAACGAGGTGTGCGCGTTGCTCCTATTGCGGTCCATGCGCGCTGGCATCAAGAAGGAAAAAGAGCGCACTCCAGCATAGTTTCTTACATTTGACATCAATTGTATCACTTTAAACTGAGGATGTCACTTATCAATAGTGTTTCGTCTCCTTTCATCATCCACAGGTCATCATATCTTCTATATGTGAGTCAGTCCGGGTTCTTGTGATGTCACCATTCGTCTTCTTTTAGTACCTTCTTGGCTTCTTCAGGTGTTGCACTTTGACAATCATCATTCTGTCTCATTTTTCGATATGGTTTTCTCAATGGGTACCTCACTGTCCAGGTTTTCTTAGGTGTTGGTACTTCAATAGGTGCTGTCAGTCTGATAGGTACTGGACAGAGCCCCAATGTGACTCTCTGCTGGTTTATTTGCTCATCATACATCACATATTTCGGCGTCAACATTCCTGGTACTACAAAACGGGTGATCGGAGTGCAAATCATGCTTGGGACCTCATCTACACTACCCCCTTGTGCGATTCATTGACCACTTTCACTTCTTTTGTATCCACCTTTTCTTTATCCATTGGATCCATTTTTTCTTTATCTCCTGGGTCCATTGTTCTTTCATCCTCTGGGTTCATACATTGAGGTCTGAAGAAGTGTCTCTTTGGAGTCCATATTTGTATGACTCCTTTCAAGCTTCCTGCTGTTCTCATGTGTTCGTCTTTATTCCATATCATTAGTTGGCATTGTCTACTTGGGCTGCAATAGAACCATCTTCCCACATAGTTTCTGTATTTTCTTGAAGACCAAAACTTTGTTCCTTCTGGTGCATGAATGCTAGCTTTCACAAAGTCTCTTATTTCTTCAACAGTCAGGTCCTTGGGCTTCCATCCTGGTTTGACATCAATCATGATCTTTATCTCTATGGCCTTTTTTGCAGTTTTCTCGCACTGTGAGATTGTTATCTTGATAACACAGAATCCGAGCAATATAATCACTAGCAGGGCTCCTAGGAATTTGAATTCATCTGCCATCCTTTGTGGAAGCCATGAAAATAGTGATCCAAACCGGCTGTCATCATCAACTTTGTCAGCTTCATCGATCATCTGATTCTGTAACTTCGTCAGCATACCTATGGCCTCTGTTAAAGTTCAATTTTCTTCGTCGTGAGATAGTATAAATGTGCAACATGATTCTCCGATTTTTGCACAAACACCTCCATCCATAGCTGTAATCATGTCAAGTACAAATCTGTTCTGTAGAGTCATTAGTCGAATTGCCTTCAGTTCTTCTCTGATTGCATTGAATCTTTTATGGCCTTTTTGATGGTCTGCAGTAACTCCCATCTGGTTATCTACAACCATTTAGTATTTGCTCCAACCTGAATTCTTCGCATGAAAATTGTTGTGAACATGGAAGAAGTCTGACTGAACAGTCTATGTTCATATGGGATAGCATCAAAAACTTCTATGGATTTGGTAGAAAAGTAATTCTCTCGCTTCATTCGGCTCATCAGTTCCACAGATCTCTTTTTCCTCAGGAGATCATCTGCTTTCAGGAAACTGTCAATATTCAGATCACTTTTTGGAATCACCAGTGCTGGAACATGGACATTCACTATGGTGCATATACCTCTCCAATTCTTTGGCAGCCTGATATATGCTTTGGATCCACAGGCCCAATAATGATCCATGATCACTGGAGTACCGTGTACCATTCCTGGAGTGTCAAAGACTGCCACAATTCTGATTCTCTCCCATTTTTCTTTACCATTATTCCGGAAGCAGAATTTCAGATTCTCCAATGGCAATATCTGTAAGAGTACTCCTCTGTCTTCGACCCATGTCAATAGTTTAGGAAGTTTTAGCCATAATGGCGTGCATCCATTTCGTACTATGTTGATGGTAGGCTCGTAGTGACCGAAGACCATCCATGCTCTGTAGATCACTACTCCTTTCTCCCATCTGTCTGGTGAAAGCACTGTTCCCCAATTGCATTTGACCTCTGTTCTTCCAATTTCAAGCTTCTTCTGGCATCTTTCCTTGAACGTTCAGTTTGCGTTTTGTATCTCTTCTGATCTCTGCTCCTTTAATTCCAGGTTTCTTGTATCTGATCACAATGTGTTTGGATTTTCCATTGTTTCTTGTCTTTATGTCTAGGACATAATCGTCTTCAGTTGCATCCGTTTCTTCAATTTGCCCATTTGAGTGAAGCATCACTTCCCATGAAGTGGCCTCTGGTCGTGCACATTGCTACGTGTGATAGACAGTGTGCTGTCTGGTCATCAATTTCCACAGCTACGAAGATCTTTGACTTCCCCTTGCTGTAAGGTAGGTGTTTACAAACAAAGCATTCCCTCTCTGAATTTCGTTGTCCAACTTCTTTTATGTGTTGGTACCATATGTTATTTCCCAAGTGTTCTGTGTTGTCCAGGTAGTTGTTTAGTTCATTATCATCACCTTGTATGCTTCTCTTTATTCTCAAGGTTTTCATGTAGTTTGCTATCACCATATCCTTAATAGCATCCATGTAGCTTCTTCTCACTGGAGGATTCTCAGGTATCTCAATCCATGGTTCAGGCATCTTCATCTGTGCCAGTCGAGTAGACGGAAGTCTGGCAATTATTTCTTTGTCCTCTTGCATCTTTTATCTTCTGGATATAAATGTCCATATCCACTCAGCCATTGGTCCAATATATAGCTGTATTGTAGAACTCCTGCTTGTCCCCTTCATTGGATCAGGTGTGCTTGTCAATGCTGTCTCTGTTGGTTTATTCTCCATTTCCTTTTGTCTCTTTAAAAGTTCAGCTTTCTCCATTTGTCTTTTCACTTCACTTGTAGTAGAACTTCTCATAGTAGGCAGTCCAAACTTTTCCCATTCTTTGGCCTGTGGTTCTGCAGTTATTGACACTAGACCTAGTGTATGTAATTGTTTGTGTGTATGTATTTTTCATTAACCTTTTCTCATGCTTGCTCTGACGACCATGTCTCCGGCTTTTCAATTTGCTTGTTACCAAATGTGTGTGTATGTGTCATTGCTAATCGCATTCATTTCAGGTTCACTCACTCCTTTGTCTAGGGACTGGAATGACTATAAATGTCTGGATGCCTTTGTGGGTGTCATGCATACATCATTAGGTGGGTGCACTGGAATCGTACCACTTTGTGCACCTATAAAAAATGCAGTTTGAATCATCAGTGACAGTAAAACAACGATGTATACAATGCATAGGTACACGATCCCTCTGTAGGACAGTCGAAAACACTTAGTTCTGGAACAGTATGAGCGCCACTCCTCTTGAGGGATGACAGCATTACTCCTTCGGTTGCCCATCTCTATCATTTTAATGAAAGAAAACTAACTTTTAATACATTCTAAGGAATATTATCTATGGATTCTGCTGTTTCTGCTCGTAGGTTTCAGGTACTGGAACGATTGTCCTTCTTTGCCTGTCGACTAGATTGTGCCTTATTTCTGGAAACAGTTATTTTTTCTGTATACGAAAAATGTCAAAATAAGGTAATAAGTTCAGCAAGTCTCTCAGTTTGCATGTTCAAAATAAACAAGCTTCCAATCAATGCCTCCGATCTGTCTAACTCCAGAAGACATGTTGCTTCTCTGTCAACAAAAGTGTATTCTTTGTCAATACTTCCTCGATCTGTCCCTCAGCGGAAATTTCACAGTCTCCTCCGGAAATTCTGATGATGATTAGAAAGTTCAACCTGCCTCACAATACCATGCAGGAGCATGCTCATCTGTGTAGATTTAGCTGGGTCTCTGATGAAAGTGAGGACGTTAACACTGGCAGGCCTCTCCACAAGTTTTAGAAAGTCCTCAATTATGCGAAAGAAGATATGGCTCGCCAATCTGCTATCTTCTGGTGACAGGGACATTTGTCTAGTCCTGGCTGAATTCTGGAACTGCTTGGTACTCACTGCGAGCAGCTTCTGTGATTTTGATGAGCGTGAAGAGCAACCTGCATTATGATTCCGTTCAGGATTATGCTCAAACGTTCTGTGTTTGCTGGATCTCGATGAAATGTCAAGACGTCAGTGCGTCTCCCAACACCATATGGGCAGTCTTCAATTAAGCGAAATAATAGCCTGCTGACAAGCCTATTTGCTGCTTCCTCTGCTTAGGACATTTGTCTTGTCCTCCCTGTATTCCGGAAGCAGGAGGAGCTGCTCGGTGATCACAATGAGCAGTCTCCTTATTGTCTTTTCATTTTCAGGGTCTTGAAGAAATTCAGTAATGTTAGTAGGCCTTCCCACTAATGACGGATCCAATCTCAATACTAGCTTGAAGTAAATTAGAACGTCTTTAGTGATGTCGCTGCTGTGGGACACCATAAATGAGTCCAAATAATGCTCCTGTTTGGAAAGAGTCTGGATACTGTATTTTCTTCCAGTTTGTGTGTCCTCGATTAAAATTTGGCATATCCTTTTTCTTATCAAGGCTTCAGCATGCATCAGTCCAAAGTTCAAAGTCAACAGAATATCTTGTGGCTTATTTGTGAAATTGTCTTCTTCACCTTGCAACTAGAATGCACAGAGTGTCTGTGTTTTATGTCCCTAACCCCTTTTTTGCTCAGAGGAAATGACCCATTTGAAGCCACAACTTGCACAAAAGTTCCTTATCTTTGTTTTGCTGGTCATGCGTCCTTCTACTTCATCATAGATTTCGTCTGCACGTGCTGTGGTTATTTCCCGTTGTCTGTAGTCTCCACACATTGGGGTGCAGGTAGGGGGCCTTCTCCGATGTATGGCTTGATATCAGCCAGGAATAGCCAAGCTCTTCTTCCTTCTATCTTGACAGCAGAGGGAGTAACATTCTGCACTCAGAATGGAACGTTTAATCTTGGCTCGTCCGACTTCTTTCTTGTGTGGTTTCTCAACAGCAAAAACTGGTGGTAGACGTAAACTTTGAATCAGGTCTGTTGTATTATTTCCTTCTGTGTGCTGTTGTGCCCTGCACCCTTTTTGTCGTCGCTGCAGCTGTCCTGAAATTACAGTAAGAAAAGATGTCATGCAATTCAAGTAATTTTGCATCACAGACCCTAAAACTTCTCCAGTTGGCTGAGCATCACATCTAGCTCTATCTCAGAGTGTCAGTGGCGTATGCATCCATCTGCCTGTTATGATATCGTGCGGCGTAAGGTGATGGTCAGAACCAGGCTGGTTTCTGAGTGCATGCAGTGTCAGTGGAAGGCAGTGTAGCCATCCCTTCTTTAGAGTAAGCTTCAACTTTGCTATCCTTTCCTTTAACAAGCCGTTGAGCTTCTCACATACCCTGTTACCTTGAGGATGATACGCCGAAGAGAACTTGTGCTTTATACCAAGCAACAAGCTAATCTGTTCCAAGACTTCATTAACAAAGTGAGGCCTATTATCTGATCTCATGACCAAACACACTCCCCATCTGGGAAAATCTTCTCTTACCAAAAATGTGGCCGCACAGGTAGAGTCTGGGTTTGTACATGGACCTGCTTCTACCCATCTAGAGAATGGACACACTACAACAATTAGATACCTGTACCTGTGACATACTTAAATCATATCGACATAATCGACATGCAAGTGCTGAAAAGGTCCATTAGGCCTTGGGATGACTCCTCTGATTACTCTTAGTGTATGTTCAGCTGTGAACTGTTGATTATAATGTTCACCATAAAAAATGCAACTTGTTCCGCTAAGTTCGGTATAAACCAGTCTTCAGCGATCGTTGCTGCTAAATTTTCTTTTGACATGTGCGCTGGATAATGCAACTGTTCCTTTGCTATCGTCAATAGGGCTATAGGCATCACCGGTTTACCAGTGCTGTCTTGTCACCACAAGCTCTCGGAGGGGTTTAAAGAACACCCTTGTTGTTTCCAGAGATTCTTTTCCTCCTGTGGTGCTTCCCCTTAGAGTTCCATTAATTGGGTTTTCTCCACGTTGCTATATCTGTCTGGTTCACTTCGTGCAACAATCATTCTCTCATGCACATCAGATATTTACACATCCATTTGACTTTGTCTTTGGTTGACACACGCTTGGCTTTTGTGTCTGCTGCTTGATTTCCTTGTGAGATAAAATCTGTCCCTTTGGTGTGGGTGGTGCATTTCACGACCGCTATGCTCACTGGGAGCTGTAGTGCCTTAATCACTCTGTCCAATAGGGCTTGTTCTGCACTGGTGTGCTGTCCGCTTGGAGGTAGCCTCTCCTTTTCCAGCGCGCTAGGCTCGCGTGCACTGTCAACGTCACATTGGCAGAGTCGCTGTACACCGTTACTTCCTGGTCTGCGTGATTCTCGAGTGTGAGTATCAACACCAATAATTCGTCAGCCTGTGCTGAGTAATGAGATGGTAATCGTACCCTAATAAGTACTCGAAATTCTCTACTTGCTGTGTGTTTCATCACAGCAGTGCCTGTATATCTTTGCCCATCATTTTGATTGATTCTCGAAGAACTGTCAACAAAGACAATTTCACCTTCTGCCAATGTATTTTCTTTCGCTCTGGGGATCTCATCATAGAATTATTCATAATTTGCACAGTCATAAATCAGCTCTCCTTCAGTGACTGGTTCTGTAATAAACATAGCTGGGTTCACTATTTTACATCAAATTATCTTAATCAATGGATGCAATATGATAACTTCATATGCAGAAGCTCTCTGAGATGTTAATGTGCCTTTTGGTTTCTCTGGAATGGCAAATAGTACGTGCTCGACGAATAATGTCATTGAGCATCCCATCAGAATGGTTGTAGCCTTCTCTATGGACAACACTGCGGCAGATAAACTTTGTTTGTAAGGGAAATGAGCTCTCATCACTGGGTCTAGATTACCACTGTAGTATGCCAGGGGCTTGTACCCCAATGTGGTTTTCTGTGTGAGTACTGCCGTCATGACACTGCCATTCGTGTGTGAAAACAGGTAGAATTCGCTGCATAATTGGGATTCCGAAAACTAGTGCCATGCAAATGGCTCCTTTTAGTTCGAAAAATCCTTCTTCCATGGTGTTAGTCCATTAAATTTTTTCTTTCGTCCCCTGTGCCTTCTTTATGGCTTCTAACAAGGGCTTGGTATATGAGCTGTAGTCAAAGACCAATGCTCTGACATAGTTGCACAATCCAAGGAAACCTCTGCATCTGTTTTATTGTGATAGGATAGAACACATCAGGTTTCCCAGTGAGCTATCCTAATCCATATATTCAGGCCGATTCATGGAATTAATGTGTGCCGAAAATCGCAACGCAAGCGTGCGATTCGCAGCGCAAGCGCGAAAATCGCAGCACAAGCGTGCGAAAGCAGCGCACATCGATTCATGGAAGACCGTGCGCGTGTAAATCCTGGGATGTGCACTAAAATCATGCATGGCGCATGCGGGCGCACACGTCATCAAACGCGTGGGCGGAACACGGGGCGTTACACGCGGAATGGGGAACAACGTGTGAAAATGTGGGCGTTAATCCCATAAAAGTGCGCGCAAACAACAAACAAGCTCAGACGCTACGATGAATACACCGTTCCTCGCAGCAGTGGTCGTAGGACACCGCAGGAGGAGGAGGATAGCCAGGCCCCGCATTTCTAGACCCAGGACCAGCCTTTTTGGGATGCCTGATGACCAGGTGTATGGGAGGTATAGGTTTCCACCACACATAATACTCGACCTCATGAGTGAGTGGGAGGATGACCTCACATCACCCACCCTGTGCCCCCAAGCACTGAGCCCCTTAGAAAAGGTGCTCAATGTACTGCACTTCTTGGCCATTGGTTCATTTCAGCGGACAAGTGCCATGGTGGGGGGGTCTCACAAGCCACGCAGTCACGCTGCCTACACCAGGTCTTGGCAATCATGACAGCGTGCCCCTCAGTCTGCAGGCCCATATACATGCCCAGAACACCTGCAGAAAGGCAGGCCGTTGTCCAGGACTTTTACAGGGTGGCACACTTCCCCAAAGTGCTCGGTGCCATAGATTGCACCCATGTGGCCCTACGTCCACCTAGGGCCACTGAGCACATTTACCGAAACCGCAAGCACTGGCATTCCATCAATGTACAGGTGGTATGCGATGCAAAGGGAATCATCACCTCTGTCTATGCAAACTACCCTGGCTCCACCCATGACAGTTTCATATACAGAATGTCCGCCCTGAGCCGGGCCCTGGAAGCTGGGCAGCATGGTGACACATGGCTCCTAGGTGAGGACAAATGCCCGTGCACATGCATGCATGTCACACACGCACAAATACACAAACCCCAATAATCAACTCCACCACACCACCCCAGGAAAGGTACAACACGGCCCATATTGCAACCAGGGCCATAGTGGAGCACACATTCAGAGTGCTCAAGTCACACTTCCGCTCCCTTGACCGCACTGGCAGGCAGCTACTCTATGCACCCCCAGTAGTGTGCAGGATCATTGTGGCAGCATGTGGCAGCATGTGTCCTGCACAATGTTGCAACACGGCAGGGCGTACCGGTGGACATGGTGGTGCCCCCACATCCCCAACCACAGGCACAGGCGCTGCCCATGGGAGGGGAATGGGCACGTGGCTAGGCAGCCCGGACCCAGCTTGTGGCCACATTTTTCACCTAAACCCCCACCCCTGCGGAGTGCACATATGCCTGGCACATACCAGGTGACAATCGATGACGAAAAAGAGAGCATTGTGTGTATCCCTAGCTACTCAAACCAACCAATCATATGTGACCAAAAGGTACACATTCAGGTGTGAATCACACAGACCTGCAAAACAGGCCATGACTATCACTGGTATGTCACCCAAACCACAACATGACATGGCAAGCAATAGCAAAACACCAACACAGCACCAATAATGTACACATTGACATGTGAAAAATGTAAAGTGGCATCAGACAATGATGCCTGACATGGAATCAGATGAAATGACTGACAAACAACCTTCCACCCAAAATAAGTAATTCCCAAATGCATTCCAACAGTTGTAGTTGAAACATAACAATGAATGCCTGTTTACATGCACATTGTGCATTGCAAAATCAACACTGCAGAATCTGTGTGCTGTGTCCATCTCCTGCAACACACTGCTCAGCACACAGCATAGTGACCAGCCATTGTGTGTGACGCACACCCTGAGAATTACATCAAAATGACAAACTACATCAGAAAGCAAATTACGCATGTACAGGATCCACAAATGGCCGTAGGTCATGTGCTGCAGGGACACAGTGGGCCCCAGAAGGCAAACTGAATGTACATGTGACATGGAAGGGTGGTTGTACATGTTGTGGATCATAGTGCGAGTGTGTGTGCCAGTAGGGACATGCACTCAATACATGCATGTGCAATCAAGTGACCATCAGTGTCTTCTTCACATCACATGTGAACATTGACCATGTGTAAACCCCAGCATGTCAAACCACAACTATGCCCTCACACCTGAAAGGTAAACACAACACTTGAACAGGCATTGATCAGCAGAATACATCATGTACATAGGATACCACAATTACAATGTCAGGGTTCCCATCACACTGTAGGGTTCCCATCACACTGTAGGGCAAGGCAACTGTCAACAACAAAATTCCCCCCTCCCTCACAAATCACGATGACCAACTGATCAACAGCGCCTGGGTTATGTAGCCTTCTTCCTTGAAGCCTACTTGGCCACAGGATCACCCTTCCCCTTTGTCTCCATCTTCCACCTTGCGTGTAAAAAGTGTCCAGCACCCTCAGAGTCCACCTTGAAATGCAAAAATACCAAATCAAAGAGAACTCAAAGTAGGCAAACACACAAGCCAAGCAAAAAGCCTGCAGGCAGCAAAATACACCAGAAGAGTCTCCAGTAGATGACTTGAAGTAGGAGTACATCACAAACCACAAGTATTAGCACAATGATGGAACAACCAAGGTAGCACAGTAAAACAATGTCACAGCAGGATGTGTACCATGTTTGGTACATGATATACAATGATGCACCATGAACTGATGTGTACTGTCACAGCTCATGTGTACAGGCGCAGGAGTGGCACGAACCACTCCCACTGTGGTCTGGGTGCCTGCAAGGTCAAACTTACACAGGCCTCTTCGACACTGGTGGGGAAGGAGGGTCAGAGATATGTAGTCGGGACAGGCATTGGTAATCTGGATAACCGGAAAGAGGGGCAGGAGAGGGGAGTAGGATTGACAAGGGAAAGTAGGGAATGCACAAAAATGTACTACTCATATTAACAAATACACAATCAGACCAAACTTGTTCATCATGCACATAGTACCAAATTACTCAAATGGAACTCAAAGAGAAACTTATCTCTGTGGTGGGTGCTGGCCTCCTGCCTGCACACTCTCAGGTCCGGTAACAGGAGCAGTTCAATGCTGCAAAGAGAGCCACAGTTACTAATCTGTGCGTGCCCATAACACACAAACACAACACCATACATGCCCCAAAGTAACAAACTACTCTACAAAGAAACAATCTGGTGTGGTGCTTCGTACCCATACGTAACATTCACCCTGTGATGGTTCATACACAGTCAATGCAGTAAGTCAGGCCCCGGGGGGTGCATGGAAAATGGAAGACCAATGTGTCACGATTCACACAACATGCAATGTTCCCTGCGTAAGCAGCCAGACGCATATAGCAAGGTACGACTTCAAAACAAGTCGTGTTCCACCATAACCAAAATAAAGTAGGTAGTGCATGTGTCAAATTCTACATGGAAATAAAATGCACTGCACACAAGTCTGTCCCTCACTGTCTGTCCTTGTGAGCTGCTTCTTTCCATGTCTTGGAACGCTACATGGCTAATACAACTGTCTCAATGGACCATGGTCGACCGGAGTGTATGTGCCACTGCCCCTGCTGGTACCCCAGACAACTTTCCCATCAACTAGCCATTAGTCCACCAATGCATCTCAGCTGTATTGTGTGCTTCAACACCAATATTTGTCCAAGCTCACCGTCAGTGCAGCTACTAAGCATGCATGTGCAACCGGCCTGGTGAAAGGTTGGCTGGGGTGTGGCCCTCTTGAGCTGCTCACCTTGCCTGGAGTCTCTTGAAACACGTCAGCTTTTTTTGGATCTATGAGTGTAATCCCTGTGACTCTGCTTGCGCACACATGCGCATGTCGGCACCACCAAATGTGTCCAGCTTCCATATGTCCAATGGGCCATGTCTGCTGGCAAAGGTGGTCTGGAGGCTCATCCCCTGCAGAAAGGGCATGAAACACATGATTAATGCTTTGAAATCACCTGTGTGTGTCTCTTCAGGCATTTTATGACTGGACCATGTCAGAGACATACATCAGAAATCACACCATCAGTGCGACTTTCGCAGGCAAGGTGTGGTATACACTATCTACAGCATGAATTGCAACAAGCACATGTACAGTAAAGATTAGAAACATACTACACAATGCATAGCAATTAATGTACACATGAATCATGAAACCCCCCATCTAGCAAAAGAAGAGCAGTGGTCAATAACACCCCTATTATCCCCACTATGGGTGTTAACACAGGTAGGACAGCAGCAGACATGCCACAGATATGACAGTCCAAAGCCATTGTGTAATAGGCTGTTACACCGTACCATCCTTGCGAGCCCATGGATAAGGGAAGCAGGAGTGGCATATGTGAGTCAGGACCCCAAGCTGCAAACACATACACAAGACAAGCCTGAAGGGCCCAGCTGGAACAGACAGTGGATGCTTTCAAAAGCCACAAAGCACCACACCGTCACATGAAAGCACAATAGACAATTAATTTTAAACTATATTAACTAATTACACTAACTATGAAAAATCTACATTACCTAATTAAACTAACTATCAAATAGAAACTTAACTAAACTAAAAGAAAAATAAAAAATGGCCACATACGACTCGGGAGGGGGAGGCACCCAGGAGGGGGGAGGTACAGGGTGCTGCTCAACACCCACATGCGATGATGTTGAGGAAAAAAAAAACTCCATGGGCTCAACGCCTGCACAGCCCTACCTATGTGGGAGATACCTCGTCGTCTGAGTCTGGCTCTTCCTGGAAAGGAAGACATGGCACAGAAGCCTGACCACACCTAGCTGTAGCTTGCCCCTCGTTGGCAGCAAGTCTGCCGGACAGGTGAGCATGGTTCTGTGCAGCGATGACACATAGGTCTGCATGCAGGACCTCACGTGATATGCGTGCTTCCTCTTACAAGGTAAAACATGTGACACAGAGTTCCTCCTGCAAGGCCTGGCTGGACAACTGATGCACCTCCCGGCAAGCATGTAGCTCAGCTGAGATGGTACGCTCAAGCTGCCCAAACCTCTCCTCTGACCGCTCCCTCTGGGACATCAGAAGGACACCCAGAGTGGATCTGAGGGAAGCATAATCCTCCCTCAGGGCCTCCATGTGTGCCTCTGCGTGAGCAGCTATTGCTCGACGCAAAGACACCATTTCAGCCTGGCATGCCCTGTCTGAGGCCACCATGCCCAGCCTGAGCGAGTGGGCCGTGGACCGGGCCACCTGCTGCTGGAGAAGCACCTGCCTAGCAGGGGGGAGCATGGATTGGGCCACACGCTCCATGCTCACAACGATGTTCTCCATTGCTGCCCCCTGGCATTCAGAATTGGTAGTCATGTCTTGCTCCCACTCAGTATACAGCGGTTGCGCGCGACAACCGCATTGCTGGGCTTGACACCTGCGGGACCCAAGGACTTGGTGTCCTCGTTGTGTTGGCACCGCCCGCGGCTGCACAACTACATGCCCCCGTCGATGTGATGGCCCAGGCACATCAGTGACTGGTGTGGAGGGTGACCCTGCATCCCAATCAACCACAGGCAGAGGTTCCAAGACTGTCTGACCCCTCAGTGCAGGTGTCGCGGACAGAGGAGTGCCCACATCAGAATCACTCACCCCTGACATATGGACCTGATGCTCATCCAACTCAAAATGGACGTCAGAGTGGTCCTCAGGGCTGGACTCATTGCCAGCCAGAGACAAGATGGACCGTAGCACATATGGGTTTTCGTGGCCTAGCACCCCACAACCCCCACTTGTGTCGGGTTGCTGTAGTGATAACAACCCTGTGCCTGGCATGACAACACCTTCCTCTGGCTCCATTGCATCATCATCTGAAAAGTAGAGAGAAAAAAGTTCACTACACATGTTAGAAGCACACAACACACACACACATAGACATCACACAGACAACAGACACATGAAGCAGACATGTCACACACAAAAGAGAACCTGCCATGCATGCTGGGTCAACTTGACATTGCTTCTGTGATTAGGCATGTAGAAGGTTGTTATATCGCTCTGAAGTGGGTCGATGCAGTGCAGCACTTTTGTACGTTACTTACTATCCACATGTACAAGTACTTCATGATGTGTATCAGAAAATGTGAAGGCAGTGCAAGGTCAACTTCAGCCATCACGTGCAATGTGCATGCAATGGGTAGCATGGCTACAATCAAACCACTGCTCCCCCAAGTGCAAATGCAGGGATGCCTTGCATAGTATCAAAAGGATGACCATAGACCTGTGTATTGACAGACAGTGTTGACTAGCATCACTTGCATCATGTGATTCAAGTGACAACACGGTATACAGTTCTTTTGCCGCAGGATTTTTCATTGCGGGACTTGTCATTGCCGTTTTTTTATTGAAAAAAAGTAATCGTTTTTTTTTTGGGGGGGTGTTTAAAAATTAAATTAATATTTGTGGGTGAAAGGGAATAATTTAAAAAAATAAAATAAAGGGGGGTTTGGGGTGGTAACCCCCCCAACAAAAAAAAAATGAGTTTTTTTCGATAAAAAAACGGTGATGAAAAGTCCAGCGACGAAAAATCCTGCAGCAAAATAACGTAGAACCGACAACACAGCAGATGATGATGGGACAGTAAGCAGGACACATGATGAAACCTCCGGAGTACACCCACGTGTGAAGAAGACACTACACCAGTTGGACAGAGTCATTGGCCATGAAACAGGCTGAGGCCTGTGAGCCACACAGACTGTCACACCCTAAACATGTGTGCGACGCAAGACTGAGCCACAGTGGCCATGGGAAGGCTGATGAAATGCCATGCAATGTAGGTCACCCTGGACATGTACTACAATGATCATCCAGGCAATGATACATAAGGGCATGCATGGAATCCACATGGAGCATGCATGGGCACTTATGCACAGTCCAAGTGAGACACCCTGCATCAAGTACAAAGGATGTACCCCACAGCATATGTCTGGCAGATTGGCTGGTGGAAGTTAGCATGTATACAGGACGCATGAACAGGCAGGCAAGTACCCAACGGCAAATTGAAGCAGACCACTGCAAAGGTGGAATTGGGGTGCAGAGGGGGGGTGGAGGGGCAAAGGAGCATGCCTACGTGGAGTACCCGCATGCAGGCAAAGGACACATGCACGTCAGTCATGCTATGACAGTCCCAGGGCTGAGAGCAAGGTCACCCCAGGCTAGATGCAGAAGGTCCAGTGAGCTGGAACATGGACCGGAGGGGCATCCTGGTGACCAGCATGTGAGTAGGGTGCAATAGTGGTGATGCGGTCCCAGTCCGCTCCACATGTCCACCATCCAGCAGAGCAGACATGCATCAGTGAAGCATTGCATTACTTGCACACCAGAACCATGTACACGTGACATGTAGTGGCAGTCATGCACAACACCTCACACAGGTATAAGACACATGTCCTCAGCAAACACCCAGCAACAATCACTGGACTGGGCATCAAAGTCCAGCATCCCTCCCACTCCTTCGACCGATTCAGGTGGTATGAACTCTGCAACGAGTGATTCGTGCGGAGTGAGGTCTTCCTCCTCAGTTGCAGGCCCACTGCCAGTCACCAGAGTCAAGTTGTAATTTGAGGCACACTTAGCCTTAGCGCTGCGTTTGAGGGCATTCCAACACTTTTTGCACTCTTGCGCCGTGTGCACCTCATGGCCGAATGCACTCACATGTTCCGCAACTTGCTTCCAGTGGGTATCACGGTGGGCAGCCGTAGTCTGACAATTAGGCCCCACTAGCATGTCACAGCTGTGGTCCCGCACGTAGTCCACGAGGATGTCCAGTTCCTGGCTGCAGAACGGCTTCTTCCTCGACATGCAGGAGGTCGTGGCTGTGTGTGGGGTCCCAGCCTGTGCTGCAGGTGCAACCTTCCTCCTCTTGAATTGTGGCGCAGACCCTGGCTGGCAAATGCCGTCCTGATCAGTATGGCCAGTGGCACCGGTGGATTGAGCCAAGGGAGTGGTAGGTGGAGGGACGACCAAAGGCCTGACTTGCGTCAGTGGCAGCTGGGCGCCCTCTAATGGACCCTGCACAGCAACATCTGCTGTGCCAGGGTCATTGACCGCGACTTTCCTGGTTGGCAGACTCACAACCGGGGTGTTGTTGGCTGCATCTGCCCCTGCACTTGCCAACACCTGGCTGGTCGGGGCAGCAGATGACATTACTGTCCCAGGGACACGTGTCTCGGTCAAGGCAGCCCTGCATGCACCTACGGTTTCCCTCCTGCCCTGTTGCAAATCTTCCAAGGACTCTTCAAGTGCCAACGCAGCCTGAGCTGGCACACCCTGATCCTCGGTGGTGGTGTCCACAGCTGCCCCTACAGCTACCACTACCCTTGGGCCCGTGGCAGTCGATGAAACAGACTGCAGGGTCACATGGGCGCCAGTGCCAGATGCAGAAGCTGCATCTCCCGGAACCACAGGGGGGTGGTGGCATGACTGCACCGACTCATGGTACAACATCGTGCACAAGTGCACAAGTGACGCACCCCTGCCTCTTCCCCAGCTTTGGCCACCCTGGACACCATGGAGTCCCCCTACTCCCTGGTCACCCCGGCCACGTCCCTGACCACACCCGCCACGAGGAGGACGCCCAGCTTAGGCACCCCTCACCATTGGTGGCCTCCCAACCATGGCACAGATGGAGGAGGGCCAATGGGAGGTGTACACCACAATTGTCCTGGGCAATTGGGGTGAAGGGGGTGGGATGCAAGATGTTAACAGCACCCCTGCACCTGCAAGGCTGTATGTGATCCCGGTGATGTAGTGACAGGTCACGCAACGCTCAGGCACCCCATAACTGCAGTAAAACAGTGCACGCAACCCCTGCAGCCTACGAAAGTGGAATTAACCTCCCGCAGTACGCGGTGGCAACCAGTAACACGAAAAACACGTACGCGTGAGACACGCAGGCTACTATGACCTCGAAAATGGGTGCGATACACAGGGGCACCCACAGTGGGAAAAATAGCGTGCACGACTCACCGTCAGACTAGCGCGATGATG
This sequence comes from Ambystoma mexicanum, assembly GCF_040938575.1. Classification (NCBI taxonomy): domain Eukaryota; kingdom Metazoa; phylum Chordata; class Amphibia; order Caudata; family Ambystomatidae; genus Ambystoma; species Ambystoma mexicanum. The sequence continues at coordinate 399,140,614 of NC_090927.1, forward strand.
AAAAACACGCGTAGCCAATACCCCAGCCAAAAGAAGAGATACATCCTTGATCCGCTGTGAAGTAGCGATGGCGCGCGAAACAACACGAAGTAGCAACGCACAAATCGGTCTTCACGAAAGGCACGTACAGCGAACTGCTGGCCCCGCTCACCTTTAACCCGTGCTGAAGGAAATGCCGACGCGCGTCATGTTACTTACGTGCTTAGGCCCTTTCCTTGATTTACACGCATTCCCACACGGACGTGTGGTTTTTTCACGTGCTGATCCACTAAGCACCCGTGTAGTTGGAAACGCCTGCGCACGTAACGTCACAGACGCGCTTACGCACTAATGGCCTTTCCTCGAATTTCACGCTGACGTACAATTTTTTCACTTGCCAAATCACTCCATATCAAGCTGGCCATGCAACAACACACGGAAGACCATGCTCCTGCCAGAAGGCCATATTCCTGCCCCCCAGAGCCCCGAGCACGCTCCCACATGACATCTGCTGCTGCCTGCCTGCCTGCTGCCCACGTGCCCTGCTATTTGGTGACTGCACGTCAGCCAGGGGTGCAGTTGCTGTGACCATCCTTGCTGGAACTGGAGACTCCCGACTGGGATACCATCGCTCCACAGCCCAGCCCCAGGACCCAGTTGCCCATCCACACCTGCCTCTGGGGTTGCCATGTCTACACCATCTGGCACCACTGGCAACCCCCAGCCAGAGAGGCAGAGGGCCACCAGCTTCAGTGCCAGTGAAGTTGGTGTCCTGGTGGAGCATGTCCTGGGGCAGTATGATGCCCTCTTTGGAAGTTTGCGCGCCGACAATGAAGGACGGAAGAGGATCTGGATGGACATCGTGACTGCCATCAACGCGGAGGAGGTGGCAGTCCGCGACATTCAATACGTCCGGAAGCGCTGGGAGGACTTCAGGTCCAGGACCCTCAGCAAGGCCCGGCGCCTCTTGAAGCCAGCGGATGGCAAGGGGTGCCGGGTCTGCCTTACCAGCATCCAAATGAGGGTCCTGGAACATATATACCCAGCGCTCCACGTCCAGGTCCTTGAGAGGGAGATCTGTCTGGAGTCGAGCGGTAAGTGTACATGCCTACTGAATGTAGGATGTGCGTGTTGTGGTTCCAGGAGTGTGCAGGTTCAACATATGTCTTTGTATGATATGATATGATATGGCATTTATATCGCGCCTATACACAAGTGCCCACCTGCCCTGCTGTTTGGTGCCTGCAAGTCAGCCATCTGCAGGGGTGCAGTTGCTGTGACCACCCCTGCTGGAACAGAAGACTCCCGACTGGTATACCATCGCTCCACAGCCCAGCCAAAGGACCCAGTTGCCGACTCATACCTGCCTCTGTGGTTTCCATGTCGGACACAACACCATCTGGCACCACTGGCAACCCCCAGCCGTAGAGGCAGAGGGCTACCAGCTTCAGGTCCAGGAACCTCAACAAGGCCCGGCACCTCTTGAAGGCAGCGGATGCCAAGGGGTGCTGGGTCCACCTAACCATCAACCAGATAAGGATCCTGGAATGTATATGCCCAGTGCTCCACCTCCAGGTCCTTGAGAGGAAGACCCGTCTGGAGTCGAGCGGTAAGTGTCAATGCGTACTGATTGGACTCTGTGCATGTTGAGGTGTGGCAGGAGTGGGCAGGTTGTACATATGTCTGTGTAGGCCTATGTATGGATGCGTATGTACAGGGACGTGAACCAGCCACATATGATTCATTTCATGTGTGAGACACATCGATGGTGTATGTGTTGGCAAGCATGCTGGCTAAATGCATGTGTGGGTGCGCACATGTGAAAATTATGTGTATGTACTGTGGCATGGTTGTGGTGTCACACATGGATGTAGATTCCTGCTGCATGTGTCTGCACTGTGTACATGTGCATGTGTGTGTATGTGACAAGTGTGCAACTGTGATGCAACATGGATGCATGTGGCATTGACATGGAGAAGGCTGAATGTGAGATGTGACATGGATGGCGATCTCATCACTGCGACAGTTGGTGGAGATGTACACATGCATGTAAGTCTGGTGGCATGCGTGCATGTGTTGTGCACTCCCCGTGTTTCATGTGACGTCAGGCTCACCTTTGGCTGCTCGTGCTGTTGTTTGTGTATGGACGGTGCTGCCTGGTGCAAGATTCCTGTTGATTTGCTCATGTGTGTGAGTTGAAATGACATGTGTGTTGGGGAGTGTGATGCCATGTCTGTAGTTTTACACTGCCACTCATGTGCAACTGTCATGTGTGTATCAGTCCATTGTACATTGCCCTGATGCCTGTGTTCTATCTCTCCCTGTCTGGAGCGTCAACTGATGAAGAGGGCGGAGAGGGTGCTGTGGAGAAAAGCGGCAGGGATCGCACCACCAGCCGGAGACGCAAGGCCCAGCTCCCCTTCCAGGTTGTCATCTCGTCGGGGAGTGAGGAGTCTGGTGCCGTGCCCCAGGCCGCAGCTGCCAAGGGTATGTCCAAGAGGCGGAGGTCGGAGATGGACTCCTCGGCATCAGAAGGGGCAGCTGAGATCCCACAGAGTCCAACGGAGGAAGATGGCATGGAGTCATCCAGGTTGGTGGGGGGTTTGGTGGAGCAGGAGGCCGTGGAAGGGACACACACAGGGTCTGGAGGTGGGGATTCCACTGGTGCTAGTGGTGCAGTGCAGCGTGTGAAACTCCCCGCGCACCCCTCAGAATACACGTACCCCGCTCGCCCAAGGCCTATCGTGTGTGAAACTCCCCGCGCACCCCTCAGAATACACATACCCCGCTCGCCCGCGGCCTATCGCATGTGAAACTCCCCGCGCACCCCTCAGAATACACGTACCCCGCTCGCCCAAGGCCTATCGTGTGTGAAACTCCCTGCGCACTCCTCAGAATACGCGAACCCCGCTCGCCCAAGGCCTATCGCGTGTGAAACTCCCTGCTCACCCCTCAGACATGTACGTGTATTCGGAGGGGATTTTTACAGACGTTTTCATGGTTGGGAGGCTGTATGCTGGTCCACTGGCCTGTGCGCCATGTACGGTATTTGTGCGCTGTTCATGGTGCACAGGGAGGGTTTGGGGCATAACTGGCGCAGCTGCAGGGTTGCTGCACCACTCTGCGCCACGGCTGGTTATGGATGTTAAAATCCATGAATACGCTATGCGCAGAAATGGATTTTGGCGCACGCGGCTCGCACAGACTGCCACAGGCGCACCCTGTGCACCAGTCGCGTGTGCCACTTGTGCGCTGAATTCTATGAATTAACCCCATAATTTTGTCTCATGTTGGGTGAATGTTCTTCCTCCATCACCAGTGTTGATTCTCATTCCAGAGTTCAATACCTGTCCTGCACATGTTGCCTGTGACAGTTGCATCAGCGACTGTTGAGACTGTCCTTTGGAAATTTGTATCAAATGCTGAGGTTGCAAGCTTTGCTGTGCTCCTGGCACTTGCTGTTGCACCATGTGATTCTGTGCAACTCCATTTCCACCCTGCTGTAAAAATACAGGTGGAATCACCATTCCTACTCTTGATCCTTGGTCAGTTTGCACCATGCCTTGACTTCTGCAAGTGCATGCTAGATGCCCTGTCATCCCACACGTACAACATATAGGTGGTGGTCTGATTATTTGCCCATTTGACATATCTTGCCATTCTGCATGTTTTGAAAACCTCCCTTATTACCTTGGAAACCTCTCCGATTACTCTGCCTTCCTCTTCCTTGAAAAGCCTCTCCCTCTGGGGTAAAACCCATTACTGCCCTGATTAACTTGCTGTTGGTTATTGATCTACTGCATATTCAATCAGTCTGTGCTAGTTATCATTGCCCCTTCAATGGCATATTTTGACAATTTCTTCTGCACTCATTTTGCCTCTTCAGCTATTGTGCAGCCTCTTTTTTTGCGATTCTTTTCTTGCAGCAGCCTGCAATGGTGAGCTATGGTCAACTGTACCTCGATTCCTACCAATTTCTTGAGCTGCTTCTGTACCTGATCTGGCAGCCCTTCGCATAATATATGGTAAAACACGGGTATAGATTTCCCCCAAGATTCCTTCGTTTCCAGCACCCATGCATCTTGGAAATTCTGAATGTAAAGCAAAGGATCTTCTGATTCCTTCATTTTGCGTGTCATTCTGGCTCCCATGTCAGAATTATCTGGGTATAGCAATCGTAATGCTTTCCATACCGCGGCTCTGCAATTGTTAAATGGAGCTCCATCATGCACAGTTTTAACTGTGGTCATGCCAGGATAACCTGCTTGTGTCCATACATCGTCAGCTCTATCACCAAGTATGGCGATTAAAAGACCCTTAATATCCCCTCTAGCTAACGTGTTCCCTCCCGTCATTTTTTCTAGCTCATGTATCAATTGTCTGGCTCCCTATGTTAACATTGGAAGCTTATATTTCATATTTTGTCGATCCATGTGTGGCCAGGGTATATTCTGTGGCCTTGCTCCTCCTTTTCCGAGCAACGGGAATTCTAACACATGAAACTCCTTTTCCTCCCTCATAAATTTTATATCCACTGCAGGGGTGATAGTCCCACAGCGCTGTCTAACTGGTAATGTCCTTAGTCGGCTCACATAGGGCGGCGGAGACACCCCCCTCTGACCGTAAGATACTCCTTCATGTCGATCTGATTGTGTGGCTGACTCTAATGCCTTAGGTGCAGACTCACTAGAATCTGACCATCTTAATCCTTTTCCTCCAGAGAAGTGTTTTTCGCGTCTCCTCTCTTCTTCCTTTTCTTCATATTCCTCTCTTTCTGCATCTGATATTGTCTGTGCCCAACTCGTGTAACTCCTCTCATCTTCCTTGTTCCTATTTAGTGTCAATCTATCTAGGGACAGCTCTTTAATTTTGCTATTTCGAGATGCGTCCTCAGTGTAATACAACTGAGTGCTCTCAAAAACGCTCGTCCTCTCCTTTCCCTTGGGGCACCTGTTCTAGCCCCATTTCATCATATATTTGATCATTTGTTTCCCCGATGCTTCTGGTGTCGAAGTCATCTTCAATATTTGCCCTAGATGTGCCTGGTACTGAATCGTACTCAGGAAAAAATACTTCTATGTCTTCCCAGTCTACTACTGGATCAGGTTTTTTAACCTCTTTCTCCAGATATTCAAGATCGCATGCCCTCTGTCTGCTTTTCCTCGCTTCCTCTCTGATCCTATCTTCTTCCGGTTTCTTTGCATCTCTATGTTCATTTTCCCTTTGTATTTCCTCATCCCTTTGTCTTTTTATTCTCTTCTCTCATATCTTTTGTTCTTCTTCCTCTATTCTTTGTTGATCCTGCCTGTCCTGATCATTAGCTGCTCTTGGCTTATGATCATGTTTCCTTTCTTGCTCTTTGCGACGCAGCTGTTCTCGTCTCTGTGTATCTTTTTTCCTAATTCTTTCATCTTTCAATCCTTTTTTCTTTTCCTTCTCTTTTCCTTTTGAATCGTCTGACTCTCCCTTTTGTCTCACTTCCAAAATGCCTTTACCATTGAGTTTCAATAGAATCTGACTTCCCATCCATTTGTTCTGTGTAAATTCCATCTCATCAGTTCTGTCCCCATCTCCTTTCCATCTCTTTCCTTCTCTATTTGTATCTGGAGATGTACTTGCATGTGCTTGATCTCCATTTTCTTTCTCGCGCCTCTCCTTGTCCCTCGAGACTTCGTAGGTGATATCTCTATCTCTGTCTTTATCTGGGATTTCGTCACTACTTTGCGCAGGTGACACATATGCCAGGTAGCTATATCCCGTGCCTGCTTTAAGTTCCCTCAATGGATACAATCCTTTGTCCTTACTGGCTTCTCTTTTTGTTTCAGGCAGGGCGGGTGGTGTGGAAGGCACTTCACCCCCCTCTGTGCATATGTTAAGTATCCAATCAAACGGTGGCTCCTCCTCCTTATCCTCTTGGTACATCTTCCAAAGCTCTAAAATAGCTAGGCATTTGTCTAACGTTTTGCCAGTGTATGTGGTGTGCAAATATGTTGTCATGTGTCGCAGGACTGTTTTAGATAGTGATCCACCCTGGGGCCATGTCATAAACATTTTCTGGGTGGTTCCTTTAACCCATTCTGCATTTTACTTCTTCAGTTTAGGTGCATGTTTTGGCAACTGTTTGCACAAGTGTACTAATGGTGTAATGTCTTCCATGCTTAAAATTATCTATCTTCTCCTCATACAACACTTTGTTATGTTTTACGTTTCTTAAACAAAATCAACAATTTGAGCGAGCACCAATCATCGCAAGTTCCAATCCCATTTTTCACAAACATTTCTTTTCCCTTTTTCAAACAACAGCCATCAATTCATATCATACAACATACTAGCTATACAATCGCTTAATTTTCATGCTGTTTCCCCCAAAAAAGGTCCTTACTTATGACATCAGAGAAAATAAAACATAAGGCAGACATAACAGTCTAGACAGACTCCGGTCGGCTATACAGATCTCATGCCCCTATTATTATCCCGACATGGAATTTAAGCCCATCCCTTTCAGATCGCCTCTTTCATTGATTCTGGTTTTCTACTGCACCCTATCTTTTCAGGACTTTGAATGCAGGCTTCTTCTACCCACTATATTAAAGCATAGGTATTTGGGCGTATCCTCTCTCTGCTCAGGTATCCTCCTGGTATCCTGTCTCTAGCTCGGGTAACCTCCCGGTATCCTCTATGCTCGGGTAGCCTCCCGGTACCTTTATCTATTGCTCAGTCACCCTCGAGTCAATATTTCTTTACCTATATATATATATATATATGTATATATATATATATATATATACATTCTACTCTTACTCTAACATTATTTTTGTCCCACCTCCCTCCGTTACCTTCCCTTCCTTGTTCTAAGGCATGCAACTGTTTGCCAAAATATTCAGTCTTTTTCACTCACCGTTCACAATTTTTCCTCTCTGGATGCTCATCGCCTTCGTTACCGCCTCTCCTTGCTTTTAGTCCGGTCAGCTGCTCATAGAATTGGGAAGGGGTTTGTGGGAGAAAACACAGGTTCCTTCAGACCTCAACCTGCATGTTTTACTTTTTAATGTAACCACTATCTACGAGGAGCCTCTCGGTATACTTAGCCGGATGGAAAAGGACTTGTGATATTGCAGAGGACCTAGAGTTACTTTATGTTGATGGTCAATGGGTGTCTTATCTAACCGATAGTCGATAAACCATCCTATCACTGCTACCAAGTGTGCACTAGGACCCCAACTGGCCCATAGAGCTGGGGGTTACCCAATATCACTTTAAGATGAGGCTGTAGCACCCGTGAGATGGATGGGGATGCAGATTTGTACTCTCGCATTAAATCAATAATGACAACTCAATGGTTTGGCAAAGGGGACTCTGTTTAATGGTAAGTACAAAAAACGGGGAGTTAGTGAACATCAGCAATTTCTTGATCTTCCTTCTCCAATTAATTTTATAAAAAAACACATCATTTGCACTAAAAACTTGTCATCGCTGATGTTTATCACTTAAAATGTTGCATGCAATTCTACTGGTTCTAGGAAGGTTACTTTAATATATGTGCGATATCTGCATATGGTAACAAAGTGAGGGGTTTGGATAAACAGTGTCAGGTGGGGCATCTAAGCCCTTTCTTCAAAATGGCTACTGTAGACGTCACTAAAAGTACAACGCCTCATTGGTTCTAGAACCTAAATTACTTGGTCCATTATGATTGGGTTGGCTTCAACCCCACTCATACTTTTCCACTAGCCTAGCAGCATGGAGAATAGCCGGCCAGCTGCATAGAGTTCGTCTGCACGCCGAGCCTCCCTCCAATTATTGCAACAATCAATCATCACTTCAGTGGTCATGTGTCAAAAATGTCTTTGTATTTTGGCCTCGAGACTGCACTAAAAACTTGTCATCGCTGACGTGTATCACTTAAAATGTTGCATGCAATTCTACTGGTTCTAGGAAGGTTACTTTAATATATGTGCGATATCTGCATATGGTAACAAAGTGAGGGGTTTGGATAAACAGTGTCAGGTGGGGCATCTAAGCCCTTTCTTCAAAATGGCTACTGTAGACGTCACTAAAAGTACAACGTCTCATTGGTTCTACTAACAATAGGAACCTAAATTACTTGGTCCATTATGATTGGGTTGGCTTCAACCCCACTCATACTTTTCCACTAGCCTAGCAGCATGCAGAATAGCCGGCCAGCTGCAGGGAGTTTGTCTGCACGCCGAGCCTCCCTCCAATTATTGCAACAATCAATCATCACTTCAGTGGTCATGTGTCAAAAATGTCTTTGTATTTTGGCCTCGAGACTGCTTCTTGGTCTGGAAAAGTTAAGGCGTCTGGGCATGGCACAAATCCATGCTTAGGTGTGAAAGTTTCATCCCTCTACTTGCTCGGTCATGTGATTTCGACACAGTGAAATCATTTTATTCTCCACACAATTTGTGTATTTGATTTAATTTTGCCAGCCATCTGCCTACTGTGGCTTATCTTGACCTTTCAGAATAGGATACTCTGTTCTTATCTTCATTAATTGTATCCACTGTTGGGCTATTTCAGCTGGTATGACCTTGGCGTCTTGGCATGACTCGCCTTCATCTGAGTTTCTCTCTGTCTTTAATTCTCGATTTGTTTGCTGCAAAGCTCTCCGCTTGAGACCTTAAGTGACCTTTGGTCGGTTCTGCTCTTGTGCATAGTCAAAGTATACTTATATAAAGTGCTCCTTTTGAGGTAGATATGTATATAAGTGGTGCTTGCCGCAATCTATCTTACTACTAAGCTTAGCAAGCCTCACGATTTTCTTAGCTTCTTCCGGTTCCTTGCATATGTACACTTGTAAACTGGCTGAATATGTTCATCACACTCATCACACTCACGGCATAAGTTTCTTACATTTGACATCAATTGTATCACTTTAAACTCAGGATGTCACTTATCCATGGTGTTTCATCACCTTTCATCATCCACAGGTCATCATATCTTCTATATGTGAGTCAGTCTGGGTTCTTGTGACGTCACAATTCGTCTTCTTTTAGTACCTTCTTGGCTTCTTCAGGTATTGCATTTTGACAATCATCATTCTGTCTCATTTGTCAATATGGTTTTCTCAATGGGTACCTCACTGTCCAGGTTTTCTTAGGTTTTACTACTTCAATATGTGCTGTCAGTCTGATAGGTACTGGACAGAGCCCTACTGCGGCTCTCTGCTGGTTTATGAGTGTGACTCCTATCCCATGGACAAAAGGCAGTTCTTGTCTTGATACAAAATTGTGATTCCCTTAAGTGTCTTCAATTGCAAGGATAGTATTTGCATTTACATATAACACCAATATACTTTATAGACTCTGAATTGCAGAAAGTAAGGGTAGGAAAGTAAACAGGTTAGAAGAGTTTCTTAGAAAATGTGAGGACAACTGAATCTTCCAATGAAACTCCGGTTGGAGTTTCCTTGCTCCCTTGGTCCTGCACTCTGGTGAGGGGACTCTGAATTAGGATTTCCTGCTTCTGGAGTGTCCTGAGGAGACTCCTGGAGATTGTATCTGGATTATTTCTACGGCAGACGTTTCCCTCGGTGATGGGCACTTGACCCATTGACTGATTCATTAAAGTTATCCATACTATGCATGTTACAAGTTGCTTTATCTTTTTGCTTGAGCTTTGGTGAAGCGTAGCTGTGTGACTCCTTTAGTTGGGCACAAGTACAACTAATAGTTACTGCAACCACTCTACACCAATCTCACCGCCTGCAACCAGTGTTAGGTGAGAATTGGTGCAGTTACACTGTGTGAGACTATACACATCTTATCTGCTTGGTGTGAGGTAACCCACCTTTTGGTATAGGTCTGTACTACACAAGTTGGTAGTGTGGCTGAGCAGCCAGATCTATCTCAAGAGGGGTAAATATGAGCTGTAGAGCTGTACAAATGAAATCCACTTATACTCAAGGCTTCAGTTATACATAGTTTTTTTTATTAACATAATTTTTAATGAAGCAGTTTTAATGAAACATTCTTTAAAAAGGCACTTCTTTAAAAAGGCAATTGATTGTAACAATATAAGCAAACTTTGGTATTACTTTTCAGAATCAATAAAGGTGGTGAATATTCTTTGGATATGCTTAATACAGGACTCCTATATACTTTGTAGACTCTGAGTTATAGAAAGGAAGGGTTGGGCAAGTAAACAGGTTAGAACAGTTTCTTAGAAAATGTGAGGACAACTGAATCCACAAATGAAGTCTAGATAATGCTTTTCCAGCAGTAACAGTATTCACCAAGCTACAACCTATGGAGTGACAAGCAATACCAAAGTCAATGGATTTAGAAGAGTGCTTTTAGGGCGCCCGGACAGCAAAAGTAATTTGGACAAAGTCTATAGTTCTGATGCACTTCTTGGATAAAAAGTCAGAGGGTTCAGAAAATCGCTTCGAGGGATACAAGCTGTTAAGCCTGTGCAAAGGGAGTTGAAATCAACTCAGAAAGTTAAGCAAGTGCAAGTCTCAAGTGAGACAGCACGACTTAAGGTAAGACGGTAAGTACCCCCAACCCCAAAACAATACCTCTTGTTAGAAGAAAAAGTGGTCCAGCTGATTCCATCTTGCTACAGCCAAGCAGACCCTGTTTTTTGCGCCTCAGCTGTGGTGACAAGAGGGAGGACGTCTGGATGGCTCCTCTGGCAGTACTTGGAAAGGTCATCTGCAGCTACGGGCTCTCTTCAATTCAGTGGCACTTTGCGGTTTCAGCACTTCGCAAACAGCACTGATGCAGAAAGGTTAACTCCTGTTGGAGTTTCCTTGCTCCCCAGGTACTGCACTCTGGGGAGGGGATTCTGGATCGGGATTTCCTGATTCTGGAATGTCCTGAGGAGGCTCATGGAGCTTTTACCTGGATTCGCTATGCAGCAGACATTGCACTTGGTTATGGACACTCGACCCCTGGCATTGGGCTTCTGCAGAAACTGAGAGGCACCTCAGGTCAGGGTTTGCACCAAAGTGGAGTTCTACTCGGGGTTAGTTGGTCTCACTAACGCAAGGAAAGAAGTCTTCCATCCAGAGCTTCTCTGTTGATATACAAAAAAAGGAGGTCAGCATAGCAAAAGGGCTTGACTGGGAAAACCGAGGTCCAGGAGGTTGCTGAGGTCTTCTCTTCACGATTTCCTGTTTGGATGCTTCTTTCAGTGGTCGACTCTGCCTGTAGTCCAAAGAACCTCGCCTTTTTTTTTAAACTTTTATTTTTGTCGGCAGAGGCATTGAGAAAACATTGGTTTAACAACAGGTGGGGAAGCAGTAAATTGTGATGCCTCATAAGGTGTAAACCTGTCATTGTGAGGTCCGAGAAAAACCACTCTCGGAAGAGCTCTCCTCTAGGCTGTGAAGATAGCTATTGAAAGCAGTCCAAATGTTCTTAGGGCGAGAGCGAATTGGAAGCATGTTAGGTACTCTTCCTCACAGTTACGAGACCAGGTAAGCAGATTTAACCACTTTTGATATGTGGGGGGAGAGGAGCTCTTCCAACTTTGAAGAACGCACTTCTTGGCCACTATACAACTTATATTTAGAAATGTGGCCATACATTTAGCCCCTTCAGCCTGCCACACCCCAAACAGAACTCCCATCGGGTCAGGGTCAATAATAGTGTCACTGATCTTAGATAATGTCCCTAGAATTTTTTCCCAGAATTACACTAGCCTTGGGCACTCCCAGAACATATGTAGGTGATCAGCGTCCCCTGCCCCACAGCGAGGGCAGGATTGCGGAGCAGTTTGAGCAAATTTAGAGATCCTGAGAGGGGTGTAGTACAGCCTATTCAACAATTTGTATTGTATGACTCAGTAGCGAAAATTGAGGGAGACTCTATTAGTATGTGAACACATTTTCCCCCATAGATGGTCAGAGACCTCCAAGTCCAGTTCATTTACCCACTCATCGTGCACCCTGGAGGGTCGGGCCGGGGGACCCGTCAGTAACAGTTTATATAATGAAGAGACAATCCCACAGGCACCACCCGAATTAACAATGTATGCAATCCCTGGGGAGTCCGGGGGCTCGTTAGGGAAACCCGGCCATGCGGCCCAGAAGGCAGCACAGAGCCTATAGAACTGCAAAAATTCTAGCGCCGACCCCGAATGGCCCGGCTTCCATGTCTGTGGATTTATGAACTGCCCATCAGGATAGAAGTCTGTTAGTTCGTGGTAACCCAGGGTTCCCCAGTGTCACACCAGGGCTATGTCATGTGTGGGCTCAAGCCCGGGGAACCTCCAGACAGGGAGCCACTTGTAGTAGGGGTGCTGTTCACCTGTGATACCGAATAATTGACCCCAGGCATGCACGGTGGTTCTGACTGGGTCGATGGGTGAATCCGGTACATACTGCTGGTGTAATATTAGTGATATTACATTTACGTCTGCTGCCGCCACGATCTCCAGTTTGAGATGGGGGCGAGAACTGGCCCGAGGTACCAATATGAGGCGTATTGAGCCTGTGCCGCTAACCAGTACAGCATCAGGTCAGGGGCGGTAAATCCCCCTCTATCGTATGGTAGCGTCATATCCGACCATTTTTTGCGCACAGCACCAGAGTGCCATAGGAACTGCGTGCACAGTTTGTGCAATATTGCAAAGTATTCCCCCCCTGGCCAGATGGGCATGTTACTAAATGTGTACAATAGCTTGGGAATCAGTACCATCTTGATGAGTGAAAGCTTCCCAGCGAGTGACAATGGGAGGGAGCGCCAATGTGCCATTTTGGCGTCAGCATGCTGTGCCGTGGCCTGGTAGTTGTCTTCTAGCAATGTGTCTTTGGTTAGGGACACCTGGACCCCCATGTACTTAAACTCACCAGGCGAGCAGAGGAGTGGATATTCGGTGGCAGGTTGTTGAGTGGAGCTAGTAAGGGTAAAGACCTCAGATTTGGAGTAATTGATAGTGAATCCGGAGTGGGTGCCTATGTGAGTAATGTCACGTAGAATTGGATCGAGGTGGGTAACGGGGATCCCTGATAAACAATAATACATCATCTGCATAGAGGGATATAATCTCAGGGGTGTCTTTCAGTCATATCCCCCTGCGCGAGTGGCATTCTCTAATGTGATCTGCCATTGGCTCTATCACCAGGGCGAAGAGAATCGGGGAGAATGGGCAGCCCTGTCGGGTGCCTCTGAAGGGTGGGTTCAGAGTGGACGTCAGGGAGTTGACTCGGACCTTGGTCACTGGAGAGGTATATAATAATTTAATGTAACTAATCATGTTGGGGCCAATGCCCACCGTCTCCAGCACCAGCCACAAGTACTTCCAGGCTACCATGTTAAATGCTTTTTGGGCATCAAGTGTGACCGCAACCGCATTCGAGCCCTGGTCGATTCGTGCCATGATGTTGAGCAACCTCCTAATATTGTGGGAAGTGGACCTCCTGGGTACAAAGCCAGCCTGACCCTCATGGACCATGTATGTCATAACTGGGAGGCAGCGGTTTGCTATTACTTTGGCGAAGATCTTAGTGTCCAGATTCATCAGCGAGAGGGGCCTGTAAGAGCCACACTCATCACTAGGTTTACCAGGTTTAAGTAACACCGTTATGACAGCCTCACGCAATTTTGGTGGGAGTACAGATGCCCGGAATGACTGATAGAATTCAGCTGTAAACCCGTCGGGGGGCCCGGCGCCTTACCTTTAGGGAGATTGGATATGGCATCTACTATTTCGTCAAGTAGGATAGGGGAGTCTAGTTGGTCCCTTGTTGCGGGGGAGATACATGTCGTATGTATCTGTTCAAGGAGATCCCTCATATGCCACTCACTATGTTCGGGGGTTTGGGAATAGAGCTCTGTATAAAAGTCAGTGAAGCCGTCCAGTATCTGCTGGTCGGACCACTGTACAGCGCCCCGACCGTCCTTGACACAAGTATTATGGGTCTGACCCCACTCTCCCCTGGTCAAGGCAGCCAATGTTTTGCCGGGTCGATCTCCCTCTCCATACTTCCGTGCAGCCTGTGGACGGCTAAAATATTGGAGCTCCTGAGTGGTGTGTTCATTGAATGATTGAAGTTCCTCACTGATTAGGGCAAGGGGGGCGGGGTCGACCGATGTTGGATGTTCCCGCTCCAGCTCTCGTAATCTGGACTCGGAGCGACTGAGGGCTGCTCTTATTGTCTTTAGTACTCCCGCCTCCTTAGATATGGACATTCTCCTGATGTAGGCTTTGAAGGCTTCCCACCGGACACCAATGGTAGTGGACCTAGGTGTGTTATGCTCAAAGTAGGACTCAATGTCCGCTAGGATGTTAGCCTTAAACACAATGTCTCGCAGGGCGGCGAACTTGAATCGCCATGTGGTAAATGTTGGGGCAGGTACCCCCAATTCCAGCGATAGAGTGATTGGGGCATGGTCTGACAGGGTACGGGTAAGTATCTGCGCTCCCCCCACCCTTCCCATCATCCCATTTGACATTAGGAACAGATCAATTCTGGAGGGTCATGCACGGAATAGTAATGGGTGTATTCCCGTAATTGCGGGTGTAGTATCCTCCAGACATCTCGGATGTCAAGTGTTGCGCTATGTGCCAGCAGTCTGCGTGCTGCACCCGACAGTAGTCTGGGAGCTGTCCCCGTTCTGTCCAGCATAGTGTCTAATATAAAATTCATATCTCCTCCCCAGATAATCTGTACCCCCACATAGCCCAGCAATATAGATGCCACCGAGTCGGGAGAGTCCACATTGGGACCATATGTGTTCACTAAAAGGTATTCTCTGTTAGTAATTGTGCAGTGTAGTATTATGTATCTACCCTTGGGGTCAATGTAGCTCTTGTGCAGTACGAATTTGACGGATTTATGAAACATTGTCAGCACGCCTCTGGCCCGAGTAGCATAGGAAGTAGAGTACCTGTTGGGACCCCATGACGGTGCCATACTCATTGTCAGGGGCCCTTTAAAGTGTGTTTCCTGTAGAAATAATATTTTGCAATTGTGTCTATGAGCATAGGCCATGATTTTACGGGTCTTAATGTAATTACTCAAACCCCGGCCATTCCAGGACATTACCGTAGTGGGCATTTCAGACGTCTAGGGCACAACCCAGCTCTGTTGTTGTAGAATGTATTTACAGCTGATCTTGCCACTCTGCGGTCATCCTGATGCAGCGTGATATGCCAGTCTGCCTCCACCTTTTCCAGTATAACTTCCCAGCCCATTTCCACCCCTCTCCCCCACCACCCCGTCCCGGTAGGTAGTGTTTCCCACCTCCGCCCTCTCCATTGAACTAAAGCTTCCCATAAAACAGGGGTTAGCGGGCGAGTTCCAACATGGATCCACCACGTTACTGGCCCAACAGGAGCTAACACCCAACAACAACCCTACAAGAGTGGGCATTGCAACCGCAACGGGGCCCGCTGTTGCTGTGTGATTGACACCTAAACAGTGCGGGAAACATTAAGTACCACGCAGAACTGAGTCAGCGGTACGCATAGCAATCGTGATTTAAGTGATGCAATGTTGGTGTTGATATCGTCCAACTTCTCGGCCATTGATTCCATCATCGTAGTGAGATCCGGGGTCAGTGCACTGGGGTGAGGTTCAGATTCGGGTTCCTCCTGGGCGGATGCCGCGGACCCCGGCTCAGCTCTCCGGGTTGCCTTTGTGAACTTGATCATGGCCCCCACCTTATTGGCCCCCCGGGCTCTGTTAGACATTTCGGTTGCAGTACGGGGTTTCGGGGTGTCCCAGTAAGCCAAGCCCGATGCAGCGTGGAGAGCAAGGTTGTAGTACGGTGTAACAGTGCCTAGCAAGTGCAGGACCGTGCAATAGGCTGTCAAGGAGGGTGGCCAGGGGTTATCAGCATCCGCACTCGGGGTCAATATGTTAGTATGGCTGCAGTGAAGACCCAATGGGGCCAGTAGCTGGCTCAGACCTCCAACATTGGATATACAGGGGCAGTTGTGAGTTGGGCTGCCTCTCCACTGGAGGAATGATGAGCAATAGTGGCCGAGATGCAATATCTGCTAGTCCAGCAGTTCTGTAGTGTTGAGAATATGAGGTTGCGGGCCCACAGGCAGTCAAGCACAGAAGCAGATGGGACACATGGCCCTGCCAGCCCTGCCAAGCCTCTGTAGTTATTGGGGCCCGGGGAGGCAGGTACGGCAACACCCCCCATGGCCCAGTGTCCAGGAGAGGCACGCAGTCTCCCAAATGGCAGAGCTGGCCCGCAGCGCCGTTGATATTGTAGGTGAACCAGCCGCCGGCCCAGGCGCAGCCTCAACCCCACGGCACAGCACGGCCAGATGACCAGGTTGCCGCGGCCCTCGGGGGGTGGTCGCAGCCGCGGCCACACTCAAAGATATGATGCAGGGCACAGGCGGGCAAAGTCCAGACACGCCACCAACAGCAGGTGCAGCTCCCCACCGTGGCAGTAGAGGCGGTCCGAGGCCGAATATGAGGCAGTGCTGGGGTCCACCAATGCGGCCAGGCTGTGAGCAGCCACCAGTCGTTGCATGTCCCCTGCAGCTCAGATTTAGCCAGGATCAGAGTTGGGCAACCAGCAAGATGTCAGCAGTAATCTGGGCCATTTTGGGACGATGGTGTTGGCGCGGACCGCTGATGTAGCCGGATTTGTGTCTGCACCACACAGAGCTCTGTGGCTAGGCAGCAATTTTCGGGCTGCTCAACAGCCCCCACCCCAAGAACCTCGACTTTTAAGCAAGTTTTCCCATTCATGCACAGCCTACTCTGTCAATCCCACAGCAGGTTGGCTGTCCTTCCCGGACAGCCAGCCAGCCAATCAGGACTGGTTTCATGCAGGCATAGCTAGAGACCTAGGACAGGGGAGTTTTGGGATCCTCCCTCACTTCCTGCCCTTCCAGACACACTGGAGCAAGGGGCACACTTCAGGGCTAGTGTAAGTCCATATATGTTCAAGCTTTCTTCCAACTGTGCTAAGGTCCCAGACACTCCTTCCCAAGCCTTGCGACCACCTCTTTGAGCTTTCAGAGCTTTCTGTCTCCCCCGCGTACCTTATGGTGTGGATTACGCAAGTGCTGGCTTCCTCGAGGCAGCTGGCTTCCTTTATAGTACTTCGGTAACTATCTGGAGCTTCCTTTTCCCTGTGGTGGCTCCACAGGCTTCGTTCCTTCAGGGAGAGTGTGTTTCAGCACTCTTGCGGTCCTCTGGAGCGTCTGCCATTTTGTTCAGGGCACTTTGGTACCTTCCCAGAGCTTTCTTTTCCCTGAGGCAACTCTTCAGTGTTCTTCCCTTTAGGGAGCGTGTGGTTCGGCACTCTCGTGATCCCAAGATCTCTGGGTCTTCTGGAATTTCAGTCTGCTGACGTCCACGTGGTGCCCATGTCTTGGACTGGCACATCATCTCATAGTCGTGGTCAGCACCCACCTGTTGGGCTAGTTCAGGCTCTTGCGATTCCTCCTGGCATAGCCTGACCTCTTGTCAAGTTCTTCTTTGTTTTTTATCTTGTTAAAACCACTAGACTGTTGAAACAGGGTTTGTGACCACTAGAAACTGGTTCCAATGGCTACTCGTTATAGCTCTGCATTCCCTCCTCATTTCAGTACATTCTATTTGGACTACCTTAGAAAAGCACATAGGATAAGAGGGTAGGCTTAGAGAGGAAGAAGGTGAAGGAAAGGTAGGGTATGTGTGGCACGGGGTACAACAGTTATGTGCTTGGTGGGGGTACTGCATTCTCCTGATGGGGTTGTCATTTATCCCAAAGAGCGTTTCCCTCCCATGGGATCCACCCTCTGAGTACCACCCCCAGGGGGACTATCGGGTAGTGGCTTCACCACCCTGCCCTCATGGGAAAGGGCTCCACTTTCGGAAGCAGTGATGACGTCCTGGGATTTGTCACAGTTTCCACTGTTGGACTTAGCATTAGTATTAAAAACACTTGTTTTGGCCCAATAATTTGTTTTTCCATCTCGGGCCCTGCTATGCGTTTTGGCAGGGTGGTTGCTAGGGGAGGGCCTGAGGGGGCTTTAGCCCCAGGTCTTTTGGTTGTAACCCTGGATAGAAGCTCAGGAGCTACAACCAAAAGACTATCTAGCCCAGAGTCTCTATAGTCCAAACATTAGTGTAGCCCCAGATCTTTTCCAGACCTAGCAACACCCCGTTTTGGTGTATTAACCAGTATTCTTTCTTGTTGACTGATTTGTATATATAAGTTTGCCAGTGTATGTAATTGTTGTTCTTTGTTTTCAGTCTCCCCTTTGGGGAGAGTAGTCTTTTTTTCTGTTACCTTTATTTTATTTGGGGGATGAGATCTTCATCAGTGCCTGAATACATTCAGATGCATGGATTGCCTGATGTGTAACATGCATGATTGTTGCTGCTTCCCTTGCAGCTTCTCTATGCACATGTTGATCATTTTCTAGCACAGCTGCATTCCTTCTCTAACAGCCTCTTTGGGGACATGATTTGCCCATGGGCCCCTCTTCATCACGTATTATAGGATTGTCACATGCAATCATTTTGTGACCATCATTTCTGCAATTTGTTAAACTGTCCTTGGGACAGAACTCTTTCACATGGCCAGAATATCTGCACAATCTACATTTCTAAACTGTTGCTGCTACACATTGAAAGGTCGATGGTTGGTTCGCTCACCGACTGGCCCAGGTGAAGGTGAAAAGCAAAGCAAGGTGAGAGCTCGTGTCATGAACATGGTTCACAAGTGGAACTGCAGCCTTTTTTGCACAATACCTGGGGTGCTTACTTATTTGGATGAACCAAGTAACAGGTGCTTTGAGATAAAGTATGGAATCTGGAAGCTAGGCTGAGCCACCGCAGATACCCTCAATGGAACAGGACCAGTCAGTATTTCCTGGCACCACCATAAGGCTATCCTTCTTTGCTTCGACAACTCGCCATTGAAAGCCATAAGAAGTGCGATGGCAGTCAAATCCTCAGCAAACAGCTTCCCCTGGATAGCATCATTCTAACGCACTGTGGTCTCCATTGTAATCACGAGATTTGTGAAGAAAGGAGAAGAGGTTTGCGTACTAAGTAGAAACCTATCACTCACCCCAGCCTACGTCAAACCTGCACACATCAGTGGTGGCAACAAGCACAAATCCCACAACTCCCACCATTTATTACCAAGAACTGTGTGCCCTTGCTTATTTGAGTACATCATCAGTGGGTCTCCGTTGGATACCCTACAGTTTGACATTCATTGGGGTTGGGACGTGTATGACCGCACTAATAAAAACACACCATGTATAAAAAATGTAAGTTGAACCCAGTATCCACGTTTTGAAGTGCAGTGCATTGTGCACACAGACACACATACAGAGAGGTAAGTCTCTGTCTTCAGTAGTTAGGCTCATGAGCATACGCACAAGAGCAAAATAGATTATAAGTGTCTTTATATCGAACTCATTTATAGCGAATGCCCACATGTTGAATATTTTATATTCAATTTTTATATTGAAACATGTTATGGTGAATGCATTTGTTGGAGGGGCCTCCAAACCTCTGTTTCCCACACTTAAAACTCATCCCGTCCGTTTCCCAAAAATATTTAACCCTTTACCCCACCCTAAATGCATTCACTATAAAATGTTTTACTATAAAATATTCGATATATGGGCATTCTATATAAAAGATTCGATATAAACACTGCATACAGTGTAATGCCATCACTTACCAGAACAGTTTGTAATTTTACAAAATGTTGCTGTCTGCATTTTGGGGGAAAGTATTATTATTTGTGATGCTCTATGAATGTCAGGTATCACCAGTAAAGACGCCACATTCCAAAACGGATGGCACATTTACTAAAATTGAAGGGAGCAACCTACTTTCAAAATGATGTAGACCATCTCACTAAACTTTAGCGCACAGCAGCACCAACGTTTGGGAGCTAAAATGTCTCTACAAATAATGGGGCCGATTCATGGAACAAACGTGCGCCGAAAATCCATGCGCAAGCAGGTGCAAGGGAGTGCAAGCATGAGAAACGCAGCGCACGTGCACGCCTGCGATTCAAGGAAGACGCTGCGCGTGTTTCCCGCTGTCCATGCGCCCAATCCAGCCATGGCGCACGCAGGCATACACGGCATGCGCTACGCGCACAGCAAAAGCACACGTAGCGCGGCGCACACAACCAAAGTGGGCGGAACAGTGGGCTGAACACGCGGAATGGGGAATAACGCGTGAAAAAGAAGGCGTAACTGGGGAAGTACTGCAGGGAACTACACGGAACGCCCACACGCACGCGAACAAGCCATATTCATGGATCCGAATACGGGAAACCTGCGCACGGCAAAAGACGCACACAGGCGTCAACGCGTCCGCCACATGAAGGCAGGCGGAAGCGTCCCCGCGCACAGTACAAAAGTGTGCGCAAACAACAAACACGTATATACAGCTATGATGTATGCCCCATTTGTCGCAGCACTGATCGTGGGACACCGCAGGAGGAGGAGAATAGCCAGGGCACGCATTTTCGCACCACGGACAAGCCTTTTTGGGATGCCTGACGACCAGGTCTATGGCAGGTATAGGTTTCCACCCCACATCATCCTAGACCTGGTCAGGGAGTGGGAAGATGACCTTACATCCCCCACCCTTTGCTCCCAAGCATTGAGCCCCTTGGAGAAGGTGCTCAATGTCCTGCATTTTTGGGCCAATGGGTCATTTCAGCGGACTACTGCCATAGTGGGGGGGTGGCCACGCAGTCACGCTGCCTACACCAGGTACTGGCAATCATGACAGCACGCCCCTCAGTCCGCAGGCACATATACATGCCCAGAACACCCGCAGAAAGGCAGGCCGTTGTCCTGGATTTTTTCAGGGTGGCACACTTCCCCAAAGTGCTCGGTGCCATAGATTGCACCCATGTGGCCCTACGTCCACCTAGGGCCACTGAGCACATCTACCGAAACCGCAAGCACTGGCATTCCATCAATGTACAGGTTTTATGCGATGCAAAGGGAATCACCACTACCCTGGCTCCACCCATGACAGTTTCATATACAGAATGTCCGCCCTGAGCCGGGCCCTGGAAGCTGGGCAGCATGGCGACACATGGCTCCTAGGTGAGTACAAATGCCCTTGCACATGCATGCAAGTCACACACAGACAAATACCCAAACCCTAATAATCTCAACTATTACCACCTCCCCAGGGGACAGTGCCTACCCTCTGAGCAACCACATGATGACGCCAATCCGGAACCCCACCACACCACCCCAGGTAAGATACAACGCCGCCCATATTGCAACCAGGGCCATAGTGGAGCGCACATTCGGAGTGCTCAAGTCACGTTTCCGCTCCCTTGACCGCTCTGGCGGGCAGCTACTCTATGCACCACCAGTAGTGTGCAGGATCATTGTGGCAGCATGTGTCCTGCACAATGTTGCAACACGGCAGGGTGTACCGGTGGACATGGTGGTGCCCCCACATCCCCAACCACAGGCACAGGCGCTGCCCATGGGAGGAGACAGGGCACATTGCGAGGAAGCCCGGACCCAGCTTGTGGCCACATTTTTCACCTAAACCCCCACCCCTGCGGAGTGCACACAGGCCTAGCACATACCAGGTGACAATCGATGATGACAAAGAGACAGTCAACTGTCACAACCCTACCACTCTGAGATAGTTGTCATGGAAGTGCCACATCGTCTGCATCCCTAGCTACTTAAACACAAGCTATCCTGTGTGACCAAAAGGCACACATATGACATATGACCTGATATGGCCTATACACAAGTATTTCAAGGTGCGATGAGGCAGGGAGGGGGGGAACAAGGGAAGACAGGCAACGGTACTACTAGGCCAGGTGTCATTTAGATTGTGCAAGTGCAGGGGTAGGGGGAAGGGAAAAGTGCAAGGGGAAGGGGGGGGGTGCAGTACAGGGGAAGTAGACCAAAAAACAAATACATAGGTCAGCTGGTGGCAACTGCAAAGGTAAGTGCAGACAAGTGCTGGGAAGGGGGGGCTGTAGGGATAGAGAGACAGTACCGCAGTACAGGGGTTTCCAGGGAGGCAGTGCAAGTGGAGAGTGGCTGGGCCAGGGACCGAGGTCGGTGAGAGTGGCCCAGTTGCAGATCCAGTGCAGTTCCAGTGAAGAATTCCGCAAGGGAAGGGAGAGGCAGAGAGAAAGCAGAAGCAAAGAGGAAGGTCTTGAGGTACTTCCAAAACCGGAGATGGTTCCCCTCAAGTTCAAGTGAGGCAGGAAGGCTGTTCCAGAGGGAGGGCCCTGCCGCGGAGAGAGATCTACCCCAAGCTAGTTGCTCTGAGAAGCGGATGACCCTGACATGCAAGGTGTGCATCACACACACCTGCAAAACAGGCCATGGCCATCACTGTTATGTCACTCAAACCCTCCTAAACCGCAACATGACATGGCAAGCAATACCCATACACCAACACAGTAACAATAAGGTACACATTGCCATGTCAAAAATGTACAGTGGCATCAGACAATGATGCCTGACCGGGAATCAGATGAAATGACAGACCAACAACCTCCCACCCAAAATAAGTCTTTTCCAAATGCATTACACGAGTTGTAGACGTAACATAACAATGAATGCCTGTCTACATGCACATTGTGCATTGCAAAATGAACACTGCAGCTTCTGTGTGCTGTGTCCT
The DNA here is from genome assembly GCF_040938575.1 of Ambystoma mexicanum. NCBI lineage: Eukaryota > Metazoa > Chordata > Amphibia > Caudata > Ambystomatidae > Ambystoma > Ambystoma mexicanum. The sequence continues at coordinate 399,163,172 of NC_090927.1, forward strand.
ACTCCTGCAACACACTGCTCAGCGCACAGCACAGTGAACAGCCATTGTGTGTGATGCACACCCTGAGCATTACATCTAAGCGACAGACCACATCAAAAAGCAAATTAGGCATGTACAGGATCCATAATTGGTCACAGAACATGTGCTGCAGGGACAAAGTGGCCACCGGAAGGCAAACAGTGTACACGTGGATATGCAAGGGTGGGAGTACATGTGGTGCATCAGAGTGCAAGTGTGTGGGTCTGCAAGGACATGCACTCAACATATGCAGGTGCACTCAAGTGACCATCAGTGTTCTCTACACATCACATGTGAACATTCACCATGTGTACACCCCAGCATGTCAAACCACAACTATCCCCTCACACCCGAAAGGTAAACACAACACATGAACAGGCATTGATCAGCAGAACACAACATGTACATAGGATACCACCATTACAATGTCAGAGTTCCCATCACACTGCAGGGCAAGGCAACTATCAACAACAACCCCCCCCCCTCCATCGCAAATGACCATGACCCACTGAACAACTGCACCTGGGTCATGGAGCCTTCAACCCTCAATTCCACCTGGCCACAGGATCACCTTTACCCTTCGTCACCATCTCCCACCTTGTGTGTAAAAAGGTGCCTGCACCCTCAGAATCCACACTCATTTCCAAAATCACAAAATCCAAGCCATAAAAACAAACCAGAACACCCTCCAGTAGATGACTTGACATAGCAGTACCTCACAAAGGCCAAGTACTACCACAAAGATGCAACAACCAAGGTAGCACAGTAAAACAATGCCACAACAGGATGTGAACCATGTGTGGTACATAACATAGGATGATGCACCATTAACGGATCTGTACTGTCACAGGTCCCATGAACAGGCGCAGGAGTGTCACGAAACAACCACCCCCATTGTGTCCCGGGTGCCTGCAAGGTCAAACTCACACAGGCCCCTGAGACCCTGGTGGGAAGGAGGGTCAGGGATATGCAGTCGGGACAGGTGTTGGCACACTGGATAACTGGAATGAGTGGCAGGAGAGGGGAGGAGGAATGACACATGAAAGTAGGGAATGCATGAAAATGTACTACCTGCATGAACACATACATAATCCAAACAAACTTGGACATCATTGTCATGGCCTTCTGTAGTCCAGGTTTAGGAGTGGTACGAACCAACAACCCCCTCTAGGGTTTTGGCGCCTGCAAGTTCGGGGCTTACACAGGCATCCGCAACCCCAGCGGGGAAAGAGGGTTAGGGAACGTTGCTTTGATAGGTACGGGAAGCAGGAACACCGGGTAGAGGGTACAGGGTTCAAAATTGCATAGGATTTTGGGTGATTAAGGGGAAAAAACATACCAAATTGAATCACACATACATCATGCATTAGTGCACCCCCCATCAAGCCTATGCAGAGCAGTTTGAAAGAAAAACAACAAGACACTTAGCTCTGGTTTTGAGTGCTGGCCTCCTGCCTGCGCACTCTCAGGTCCGGTTACAGGGGCACTGCAATGCTGCAAAGAGAGCCACAGTCAACAACCTGTATGTGCCAATTACACAAAATCACACCACCAAACATGCTCCATAGCAACAAACTACTCTACAAACAGACAATCTGTTGTAGATGCTTCGTACCCATATATAACATTACCCCTGTGACGGGTCATACACAGTCAATGCAGTAAGTCAGCTGCCGGTGGGTGCGTGGCAAATGGAACACCAATGTGCCACAATTCACACAACATGCAATGTTCCCTGGGTAAGCAGACAGACCCATATAGCAAGCCATGACTTCAGAGCAAGTTGCGTACCACCATGACCGAAACAAAGTTGGCAGTGCATTCATCATAAAGTACATGCAAATGAAATGCACTGCACCCGAGTATGTCCCTTGCTGTATGTCCCTGTGAGCTGCCCCTTTCCATGTCTCGGAAGGCTACATGGTTGATACAAGTGCCTCGATGGACCTTGGTGTACCGGAGGGTATGTACCACTGCCCCTGCAGGTGACCCAGACAACCTTACAATCAACAGCCATCAGTGCACCAACACATCTGAGCTGCATTGTGTGCTTCAACACCAATATCCGTCCAAGCTCACCCTCAGTGCTGTGACTAAGCCTGCATGTGCAACTCGCCTGGTGCAAGCGTTGCTGTGTTGTGGCACCCCTGTGCTGCTCTTCTTGCCTGGAGTTCCTTGGAACACGTCAGCAGTTCTAGGATGTAGGTCTGCAATCCCTGTGCCTCTGCTTGTGCACACATGTGCATGTGGGCACCAACAAACGTGTCCAGAATTACGTCATCCAATGGGCCATGTCTGCTGGCAAAGGTGCTCTGAAGGCTCATCCCCCTGCAGAAAGGGCATGAAACACATGATTAATGCTTCAAAGTCATCTGTGTGTGTCTCTTCAGGCATCTAATTACTTGACCATGTCAGAGAGTCACAGCATAAATCACACCATCAGTCCGTCTTTCACATCCAAAGTGTGGAAAACTATCTACATCATAAATTGCAACAAGCACGTGTACAGTAAAGATAAGAAACATACTACACAATGCATACAAATTAATGTACACATTAATCATGAAACACCCCATCTAGCAAAAGCTTAACAGTGGACAATAACACCAAAATCATCCCCACAAGGGGTGTAAACACAAGTCACACAGCACCAGACATGCCACAGATATGACAGTCCAAAGCCCTTGTGTAAAAGTTTGTGACACCGAACCATCCTTGCGAGCCCATGGATAAGGGAGGCAGGGGTGGCATATGTGAGTCAAGGACCCCAAGCACCAAACACATACACAAGACAAGCCTGAAGGGCCCAGCTGGAACAGACAGTGGATGCCCTAAAAAGCCACAAAGCACTGCACCGTCACATGAAAGCACAATAGACAAGCAATTTTAAACTATATTAACTAATTACACTAACTATGGAAAACCTACATTACCTAATTAAACTATCAAAAAGAAACTTAACTAACTAAGCTAAAAGAAAAATCAAAAATGGCCACATACGACCCGGGGGGAGGGGAGGCACCCAGAAGGGGGGAGGTACAGGGTGCTGCTCAACATCCACATGCGATGATGCTGAGCCAAAAAAAAAACCTCCATGGGCTCAACGCCTGCACAGCCCGACCTATGTGGGAGATAGATGGTCGTCTGAGTCTGGCTCTTCCTGGAAAGGAGGACATGGCACAGTAGCCTGGCCACACCTAGCCACAGCTTGCCCCTCGTCGGCAGCAAGTCTGCCGGACGGGTGAGCCTGGTTCTGTGTGGCGATGTGACGTAGGTCTGCATGCAGAACCTCACGTGATACACGTGCTCCCTCTTGCAAGGTAGCAAGTGTAACACGGAGTTCCTCCTGCAAGGCCTGGCTGGACAACCGCTGCACCTCCCGGCAAGCCTGTGGCTCAGCCGAGATGGTACGCTCAAGCTGTGCAAACCTCTCCTCTGCCTGCGGCCTCTGGGACATCATAAGGACACCAAGAGTGGATCTGAGGGAAGCATACTCCTGTCATGATGCCTACCTTCAAGGAGCCAGGTCCGACCCAGCAACCCCAGAGGCAGGCATCATTTCCCCCAGGGAAGTGCCAGCGGGCCCAAGCTGGGGCCCTTTGGACACAATCCTGGCGCCTTAGGCGCCAGGCTCATGTTGGACCCCTGTCCTGGTGCCTTAGGCGCCAGGCTCATAAAGCTAGGCATGTGTTCAAGTGTTTTAATGTGCACTTACCTGATGCAGACCATGCTACTACATCCAGGCCCTCTTGAGGCCTGAATGGAACTACTTTACCTGTGGGACTACTTTCCCTGGGTGTGGTCGGGGAAGGATACATACCTGATCGGTGGAAGGATACATACCTGGAACTTCTTCCAAAGCTATTTAAACCACACCCGATCAGCAACTCACGCTTCGCATTGTTCTGCTCCTCCCAGCTGGACGCTCACCGTGTCAGCTCCTGCTTCTGGACTTCAGCCACGCCTGTCAGCATCCTGGGTCACCTGCTAAGAGAGAATTGGAGAGAAAGAAGACCTTACCTGCTAAAGCAGCATCACAGAGACATCACACCGACAATCCTGAAAGGGAAGTCATCATTTTAAAAGCATTTCGCTTCGATCGCTGCAGCGCTGCATTTCACTCACCTTTCCTGGGCACCTCCATCTTCAGCAGCGATCATCCAGATCTGCAGCCACTTCCCAGAGCCTAGAGATAAAAAGACAAGAACACAAGGTGAGAGAAGGAAGGGAATAGGAAAAGCCCAGTTTACTTCCAAGACTTACCTGTTGGGTAATTCCCATTTCATTTCGGGTCCTGCCGCTTCCTGGCATTCCGGACCCCGGCCCCTATGGGGAAAAAAGACAAAGACATTGAATGAGCGAATGCAAAGACATTACCCGAACGCTCATCCAGAACTTACCTGTCATTTACTGGAACTGCACGTTTCACTTCGGGTCGGCGCCATATCTCCGGCATTCCGAACCCCGGCCCCTAAGGGGAAAAAGACATAAGCGTTAGCGCTTGCTGCAATAAGACAATGAACATTATTATTAAGCTTGAACTCTTGAACTTGCTACAGAACTCTTACAGCGCCTTACCTGAATAGTCAAGCTTATTTGAACTCCCATCAAACCTCAATCCAGTGAAGTAACTGGGTTTCAACGCGCTCCTGCATCAGAAGCAGGATGGAGAGCTCATCCTTCCTGACCCTAAGGTGAGACTTCACGGGGAATCGAGGAAGGGTATTGTGGAGGGTTGGAAGGGAGTGGGAGGCTTGAGCATTATTCCGTCAGTAGGTAATACTCCCTTTTCACGCACAGGTGAATATTCCTGCGAGCCAGTGAGTCCATCTTCAGAGTCCTGCGCTTCACCATTGAAGAAGCATCAGCACTCGAAGCCAGACCTGCGCCTCCGTGGGAATCAGGTGAGCGTGACAGAACGCGAAGCCTACCCACAATTTCCCACCCGGGCTCTATGGAGACTTCCGAGACAGATCAGCTGGCCCAGCTTTTGGGGGAATTACAGGCAGAAGTGCTCTCAAAAGAGAACTGATCTTATCCAAGGAAAGAACAGATGACCTGGCCAAAAGGTTATTGCAGGCCCAGGCAGGGCACACTCCTTTACCTAATTCCGGAGGTACTTCCACATCAATGGGTTTGAATAACCCGGTACAAATCAATCTACCTGAACACATGCCTTTGGCCCCGCCAGAACGTTTTGCGGGGGATCCCAAGAAATATGCCGTCTTTATGAACCAATGTCGTTTACACTTTCTATGCAGACCCGGGGCCTTCCCTAACGATCAGACCAAGGTAGCCTTTATACTACCTTACCTCAGTGGCAGTGCTGCCGATTGGTCTATACCATTGGTAAATCAGGATGATCCCATTCTCCAGAATTTTCAGGGTTTCTAGGCCAGCATGGAAAGATTGTTTGCTCGACACTTTCAAGGACAGGCCCTTGATAACGAACTGCTATCCTTACGACAAGGTAATCAGGATCTCCTATCCTACGTTGCCACCTTTAATAGACTGGTTGGGGAAACTGGATGGCCAGAAAACAAAAGGATCACATTGTTTCATCGAGGCCTGCGCGGAGAGCTTAAGGATGTTCTAGCTCAGATAGTAGATCCACCTCAGGTCTGCGCAGACTACATAGACTTGGTGGTTCAACTTGATCACAGACTTCAAAACAGAAAAGCAGATCGGTTCAAGTACAAAACCTGAGTACCGGTCAAAACCCACGCTAACTCCAAGAGTACCGACGTATCCGAACCTATGCAAATCGGCGGTGTTAAAGGACTATTATCACAGAAGGAACGAGAGAGAAGGCGGCAAAAGCAACTTTGCCTGTATTGCCGGACTTCCGGTCACTTTCTTCGAAATTGTCCGGTTAAACCACCTAAGAAGGTGGTTGGAGCCACTGATAACGATTTATTGACACCTGATTCGGGAAGCGACCTAGCCCGACAAGCGTAGGGGTCCGCTTGCCGAGCTTGAAAACAAACTCTTTGACCTCGCATTTTGTCATGCCAATGGTGCTCGTGGACCCAAAACAGCCTCAGCTGTTGCATGCTATAAAAGCATACATCGACAGTGGAGCTATTTGAAATTACATAGACAGTGAATTGGCTTCCAGGATTAAGCTCCCTCTCGGCCCGAAAGTAACCCAACATGTCATTACTATAGTAGATGGAACCGAAATAGCCTCAGGGCCTGTAACGCATTCCACTGTTGAAATGACACTGGTGGGTCAGGATGGACATCGGGAAGCAATCGTGTTTGATGTGATCAAGGCCCCACAATTTCAAGTAATTCTTGGAATTCCTTGGTTAGAAACACATAATCCCAGAATTGACCGGCGAGCAAAGAAGATAAGTTTTCCTGATTGTGAACCAACTTGTTACCCAAGAAATCCAGTTATGGGTCTAGCCTCAGCAACTTCCACCCCTGTACAGCTACCGTCAGAATACCAAGAATTCCAAGACGTTTTTCAGAAGGAACAGGCTAACACGTTACCTCCCCATCGGTCTTATGATTGCCAAATCGATCTGGTACCCAATGCTCAACTATCCTGTAGTAGGATTTATGCTCTTACGGAACCTGAGAACCTACATTTGCGTCAGTATTTAGATCAGTACCTAGCCAATGGTTTTATTCGCCCGTCCAAGTCTCTTGTCTCCTCAGCTCTGTTCTTCGTGCCGAAAAAAGAGGGCGACCTTAGAACATGTATAGACTATCGCGCCCTAAATCAAATAACGATTAAGAATCGTTACCCTCTGCCCCTGATCCCTGAGCTTATCGACCAGGTGAAAGACGCTTGTGTGTACACCAAGTTAGATCTCCGAGGAGCTTATCACCTGGTGCGTATAAAAGAAGGCGACGAATGGAAAACTGCATTCCGCACCAAATGTGGGCTCTTCGAATATCAGGTGATGCCTTTCGGTTTGTGCAATGCACCTGCCGCCTTTCAGTACTTTATGAATGATGTCCTTCGGGAACCTATCGACGTCTGTGTCATTGTTTATATTGACGACATCCTGGTGTACTCTTCTTCAGAATCCGATCATAGAAAACATGTTAGGGCCGTTCTTGAGAAATTGCGCCAGCACAGACTATTTGTAGAGCTCGAAAAATGCGTTTTTCATACCACAGAAGTGGAGTTTCTCTGATTCATCCTGACACCAAAGGAGTCCGAATGGACTCGCGAAAGGTGGACGCCATCCTCAAATGGCCATCTCCTAGCTCGGTGAAGGGAGTTCAGATCATGCTCGGGTTCGCCAATTTCTATTGAAGATTCATCCCGGAATTTTCCCGAACAGTCCAACCCTTCACTGCTCTCCTAAAGAAAAACAAACGCTTTGAATGGACTCCTGAGGCCGAACAAGCCTTTCAGGACCTGAAAACCAAATTCACCTCTGCACCTATATTGAAGCACCCGCACCCAGATCTCCCTTACATTGTGGAAACCGACGCATCCAGTTCGGCCATGGGAGCTGTCCTGTCGCAAAGAGACCCAGAAACTAACCAACTAGACCCTGTGGCCTTTTGGTCCAGGAAATTTTCTCCTCCTGAAATCAACTACGCTATTACCGACAAAGAGTTACTGGCTATTAAATCTGCTTTCAAGGCTTGGCGTCACTACCTTCTCGGGGCAAGACACACCATCACCGTAATTACGGACCACAGAAATTTACAGTATTTAAAGACGGCCAAAGCTCAATCTTCACGACAACTTCGATGGGCTCTATTCTTTGCGGAATTTGATTTTGTAATTACCTATCGCCCTGGCTGCAAGAATGGTAAAGCGGACGCCTTATCCCGGATTGGCATGGAAGAACCCAATTCAAGTTTAGAACCTGTGCCAAAAATACCTGAACAAAGAATCTTAGGCCTAACTTCATTGCAAACTATTGAGGACATCCAAACGCAAGTAAAACAACTTCTAGACTCTTCAGCCTTACTGGAATGGAGTCAAAAGGGTCCTCATTACACCGTTAAGGATGACTTACCCTACTTCCAGGAGCGGTTGTTTCTGCCTAGTAAAGAATTGCAAGAACTTGTTATTGCCCATCATCATGAATCATTAATGGAAGGACACCCTGGTATCGCTAAAACGGAGGAAAAAATGAAACGCCACTTCTGGTGGCCTTCTTGGAGAAAAGACATGAAGTCTTTGGTATTGTCTTGCGGAATTTGCGCCCAAAACAAGGGTCAAAAGAAAAGGCCAGCCGGCCTACTTCAACCCTTGGACATTCCACCGGCACCATGGCACACCTTGTCAATGGACTTTATAACTGACCTGCCTCCTTGTGCTGGTTACAACACTATCCTTGTAATTGTGGATCTATTCTCCAAAATGGCCCACTTTATCCCTTTAAAAGGTTTGCCTTCAGCTTCCACCTTGGCCAAGGAATTTCTGGAGAATATAGTTCGCATACATGGTTTCCCTTCCATATTAGTCTCGGATCGTGGAAGTCAATTTATCTCCCATTTTTGGAAGAAGTGTTGCCAACTAGCACGAATAGATGTGCGGCTATCCACCAGCCACCACCCCCAGACCGACGGACAAATCGAGAGAACCAATCAGACTCTCGAACAATATCTTCGGTGCATGTTACACCAATCCAAGTTAAATTGGAAAGATATCCTTTGGATCGTAGAATATGCATACAACAATTCAGTGCATTCTGGAACCGGACAAACTCCTTTTTATACTTTGTATGGTCACCATCCTCGGACCTCTGATCTAGATCCACCTCTGACCCTGGAAATGCCCGCAGTAAATCATCTGCATTCCACAATAACCAAGCCTTCAAAGAAGCTGCAATTCATTTACATCAAGCCAAGAAAAAGTATAAAGAAAACGCTGATTTGCACCGAAGTAAAACTCCTCCTTACCAAGTAGGAGATCAGGTATGGCTAGCAATGAAACATTTACCCCTCAAGGGCCCGCGAACCTTCAATCCCAGATTCATAGGACCTTATCCCATCAAGGCTATAATCAATCCCGTGGCCTTTAAACTGGATTTACCGTCTAACATGCGTATTCATCCAGTTTTTCATGCATCACTTTTGAAGCCAGTACAACCAGGGACCCGACTGTCCAAGCCTCCTGACCCAGTTCAAATTGAAGGGGAATTAAAATTCGAAGTTAAAGACATTTTAGACTCCAAGGTGTTAAAGTCCAAACTCTTCTATCTTGTTGACTGGAAGGGATATGGACCTCAGGAGAGATCGTGGGAGCCTAGTAATCATGTCCACGCACCTCGATTAATACAAAGGTTCCACTGGAGATTTCCGAACAAGCCAAAACCCCCGGAGGGAACAACCTTGGGAGGGGACTTGCGGGGGGGTACTGTCATGATGCCTACCTCCAAGGAGCCAGGTCCGACCCAGCAAACCCAGAGGCAGGCATCATTTCCCCCAGGGAAGTGCCAGCGGGCCCAAGCTGGGGCCCTTTGGACACAGTCCTGGTGCCTTAGGCGCCAGGCTCATGTTGGACCCCTGTCCTGGCGCCTTAGGCGCCAGGCTCATAAAGCTAGGCATGTGTTCAAGTGTTTTAATGTGCACTTACCTGATGCAGACCGTGCTGCTACATCCAGGCCCTCTTGAGGCCTGAATGGAACTACTTTACCTGTGGGACTACTTTCCCTGGGTGTGGTCGGGGAAGGATACATACCTGATCGGTGGAAGGATACATACCTGGAACTTCTTCCAAAGCTATTTAAACCACACCCGATCAGGAACTCACGCTTTGCGTTGTTCTGCTCCTCGCAGCTGGACGCTCACCGTTTCAGCTCCTGCTTCTGGACTTCAGCCACGCCTGTCAGCATCCTGGGTCACCTGCTAAGAGAGAATTGGAGAGAAAGAAGACCTTACCTGCTAAAGCAGCATCACGGAGACATCACACCGACAATCCTGAAAGGGAAGACATCATTTTAAAAGCATTTCGCTTCGATCGCTGCAGCGCTGCATTTCACTCACCTTTCCTGGGCACCTCCATCTTCAGCAGCGATCATCCAGATCCGCAGCCACTTCCCAGAGCCTAGAGAGAAAAAGACAAGAACACAAGGTGAGAGAAGGAAGGGAATAGGAAAAGCTCAGTTTCCTTCTAAGACTTACCTGTTGGGTAATTCCCATTTCATTTTGGGTCCTGCCGCTTCCTGGCATTCCGGACCCCGGCCCCTATGGGGAAAAAAGACAAAGACATTGAATGAGCGAATGCAAAGACATTACCCGAATGCTCATCCAGAACTTATCTGTCATTTACTGGAACTGCACTTTTCACTTCGGGTCGGCGCCATATCTCCGGCATTCCGAACCCCGGCCCCTAAGGGGAAAAAGACATAAGCGTTAGCGCTTGCTGCAATAAGACAATGAACATTATTATTAAGCTTGAACTTTTGAACTTGCTACAGAACTCTTACAGCGCCTTACCTGAATAGTCAAGCTTATTTGAACTCCCATTAAACCTCAATCCAGTGAAGTAACTGGGTTTCAACGCGCCCCTGCATCAGAAGCAGGATGGAGAGCTCATCCTTCCTGACCCTAAGCTGAGACTTCACAGGGAATCGAGAAAGGGTATTGTGGAGGGTTGGAAGGGAGTGGGAGGCTTGAGCATTATTCCGTCAGTAGGTAATACTCCATTTTCACGCACAGGGGAATATTCCTACGAGCCAGTGAGTCCATCTTCAGAGTCCTGCGCTTCACCATTGAAGAAACATCAGCACTCGAAGCCAGACCTGCGCCTCTGTGGGAATCAGGTGAGCGTGACAACTCCTCCCTCAGGGCGTCCATGTGCGCCTCTGTGTGAGCAGCAATTGCTTGATGCAGAGACGACATTTCAGCCTGGCGTGCCCTGTCTGAGGCCGCCATGCCCAGCCTGAGCGAGCGGGCCATGGACCGTGCCGCCTGCTGCTGGAGAAGCACCTGCCTAGCAGGGGGGAGCACAGATCGGGCCACACGCTCCATGCTCTCAGCGATGTTCTCCATTGCTGCCCCCTGCCGTTCTGAATTGGCAGTTATGTCTTGCTCCCACTCAGTATACTGCGGTTGCGCGCGGCGACCGTGTTGCCGGGCTTGACCCCTGCGGGACTCAAGGACCGGGGGTCCTCGCTGTGTTGGCACCGCCCACGTCTGCACGACTACATGCCCCCGTCGACGTGATGTCCCAGGCACATCAGTGACTGGTGTGGAGGGTGACCCTGCGTCCCGATCCACCACGGGCGGAGGAACCAAGACTGTCTGATCCCTCAGTGCAGGTGTCGCAGACAGAGGAGTGTCCACATCAGAATCACTCACCCCTGACACATGGACTTGATGCTCATCCAACTCAACATGGACGTCAGAGTCGTCATCAAGGCTGGACTCATAGGCAGCCAGAGACAAGATGGACTGTAGCACTTGGGGGTTTTCGTGGCCTACCACCCCACGACCCCCACTAGTGCCGGGTTGATGTAGTGGTAACAACCGTGTGTCTGGCATGACAACACCATCCTCTGCCTCCATTGCGTCATCACCTGAAAAATAGAGAGAAAAAAGGTCTCTACACATGTCAGAAGCACACAACACACACACACCGACAGCAAACACATCAGGCAGACATGTGACACACAACATATAACCTGGCATGCATGCTGGGTCAACTTTGAATTGCTTCTGTGATCAGACCTGTTGAAAGGTGGCAGTTTCCATGGAAGTGGGTCTATGCAGTGCAGAAAATGTGTACGCCACTCACTACCTACATGTACAAGGACTCCATGGTGTGTGCCAGGAAATGTGAAGGAAGTGCAATGTCAAATTCAGACATCACGTGCATTGTGCATTCAATGTGTACCATATCTACAAGCCAAGCACCCCTCCACCCCAGTACCAAAGCAGGGATGCCTAGCTATTAAAAGGCTGACCATACACCTGTGTATTGACAGGCAGTGTTGACTGGCATCAACAGTTTAATGTGATTCAAGTGACAACACTGCAAATGATGCTGGGACAGTAAGCAGGACACATGATGAAAACTCTGGATTCCGCCCATGTGTGAAGAAGACACAACAACAGTTGGACTGAGTCATTGGCCATTGAACAGGCTGAGGCCTGTGAGCCACACAGATTGTCAGACCCTAAACATGTGTGCAACGCAGGACTGAGCCACAGTTGACATGGGAAGGCTGATGAGATGTCAGGCAATGTGTGTAACCAAGGACTTGTATTACAGTGATCATCCAGTCAAGGACACATAGGGGCATGCGTGCAATGCACATGGAGCACGAATGGGCACTCATGTCCCTGCGGGACATCTGACCTATGCACAGTACAAGTGAGATACCCTGCATCAAGTACTAAGGCTGTACCACACGGCATATGTTTGGCAGATTATATGCTGGAAGTGAGCATCTGCACAGGACGCATGAACAAGAAAGTACACATTGGCAAGATTGAAGAACACCAGTGCAAAGGTGGAACTGGGGTGCAGAGTGGCGGAGGAGGGGCAAGGGAGCATGCCTACATGGAGTCCCCGCATGCAGGCAGAGGAGACATGCATGACAGAAGCATTGCATTACTTACACATCAGAACCATGTACACGTCACATGTAGCGGCAATCATGCACAACACATCCCACAAGTGAAACACACACGTCCTCAACAAACACGCAACACTCACTGGACTGGGCATCAAAGTCCAGCATCTCTCCCACTCCTTCGACCAATTCAGGTGGTATGAACTCTGCAACGAGTGCCTCATGCGGAGTGAGCTCTTCCTCCTCTGGTGCAGGCCCACCGCCAGTCACCAGAGTCAAGTTGTAATTAGAGGCACGCTTAGCCTTAGTGCTGCATTTGATGTCATTCCAACGCTTTTTGCAATCTTGCGCCATGCGCACCTCATGGCCGAATGAACTGACATGTTCCGCAACATGCTTCCAGTGGGTGTCACGTTGGGCAGCCGTAGTCTGACTATTGGCACCCACTAGCATGTCACAGCTGTGACCCCGCACGTAGTCCATGAGGAAGTCCAGTTCTTGCTTACAGAAAGGCTTCTTCCTCGACGTGCAGGAGGTCGTGGCTGTGTGTGGGGTCCCAGCCTGTGCTGCAGGTGCAACCTTTCTCCTCTTGGACTGTGGCACAGACTCACAACCGGGGTGCTGTTGGGTACATCTGCCCCTGCACTTGCCAACAGCCGGCTGTTCGGGGCAGCAGATGACATGACTGCCCCAGGGACACGTGTCTTGGTCTGAGCAGCCCGGCCTGCCCCTATGGATTCCCCCCTGGCCTGTTGGAGATCTACCAAGTGCTCCTCAAGTGCCAACGCAGCCTGCGCTGGCAGACCCCGAGCCTGGGTGGCAGTGTCCACAGCTGCACCTGCAGCTACCACTACCCTTGGGCCCGTGGCAGTCGATGGAATGGACTGCCGGGTCACACGGGCGCCAGTGCCAGATGCAGAAGCTGCATCCCCCGGAACCACAGGGGGTGGTGGCATGACTGCACCGACACATGGCACAACATGCCTCTTCCCCCTCTGTGGCCGCCCTGAACACCCTGGAGTCCCCCTACTCCCTGGTTACCACGGCCACGTCCCTGACCACGCCCACCACGAGGAGTACGCCCAGCTGAGGCGCCCCTCACCTTTGGTGGCCTCCCAACCATGGCACAAATGTAGTAGTGCCGGCACAGATGGAGTGGTGCCAATGGTAGGTGTACACCACAATTGACCTGGGCAATTGGGGTGAAGGGGGTGGGAAGCAAGATGTTAACAGCCCCCCTGCACCTGCAAGGCTGTATGTGACCCCGGTGATGTAGTGACGGGTCACGCAATGCTCAGGCACCCCAAAACTGCCTTAAAACCGTGCACGCAACCCTGCAACCTACGTGCGTGGATTCAACCTCCCACAGTACGCGGTGGCACCCAGTAACACGAATAACGCGTACGCGTGGGACACGCAGGCTACTATGACATCGAAAATGGGTGCGATACACAGGGGCACCCGCAGTGGGAAAAAGAGCGTGTGCGACTCACCGTCTGACTAGCGCGATGCAGAAAAACACGCGTAGCCAATACCCCCGCCAAAAGAAGAGATACGTCCTTGATAGCTGTGAAGTTGTGATGGCGCGCGAAACAACAGGAAGCAGCAACACATGTCGGTCTCCATGAAAGGCACGTACAGCGAACTGCTGGGCCCGCTCACCTTTAACCTGTGCTGAGGGAAACGCACACGCGCCTCACGTCACTTACGCGCATGGGCCCTTTCCTCGTATTACACGCGGACGTGCAGTTTTTCACCCGCGCTGAAATGCCCATGCACACCTGTGCGCGTCACGTCACAGGGGCGCTTGCGCTTCAGGGGCCTTCTGTCCAATGAAATTGCATATGCGTGCAGATGCGCTTACGCGCTAAGGGCCTTTCCTCGAATTACACGCTGACGTGCCGAATTTTCACGTGCCAAATCACTCCGTATCAAGCTGGCCACGCGTAAGCACACGGAAGACCACGCTCCAGCCCAGAAGGCCGAACTACTGCCCCCCAGAGCCCCGAGCAGGCTCCCACCTGCCATCTGCTGCTGCCTGACTGCCTGCTGCCCACGTGCCCTGTCATTTGCTGCCTGCACATCAGCCAGGGGCGCTGTTGCTGTGACCACCCCTGCTGGAACCGAAGACTCCCGACTGGATTCCATCGCTCCACAGCCCAGCCCCAGGACCCAGTTGCCCACCCACTCCTGCCTCATGTTGTTTTCAGCTGCATGTATCAGCACTGTGTACATATGCATTTGTGTGTATTTGACAAGGGTGCAACAGTGATGCAACATGGATGCATGTGACATCGGGATGTGGAAGCCTGATTGGCAGATGTGACATGGATGCCCATCTGTACACTGCGACACTTAGCAGAGGTGTACACATGCATGCAAGTGTGGTGGTGTGCGTACATGTGTGGTGCACTTCCTGTGTTGCATGTGATGTCTGGCTCAGCTTTGCCTGCTCATGCTGTTGTATGTGTATGGATGGTGCTGGCAGTTGCGATATGGCTGTGGTATGGCTCATGTGTGCGAGTTGAAATGACATGTATGTTGGGGATTGTGATGGCATGTCTGAGGTTTGCCAATGCCACTCATGTACAACTGTCATGTGTGTATGTGTCCATTGTACAGTGCCCTGATGCCTGTGTTTTATTTCTCCCTGTCTGCAGCGTCAACTGATGAAGAGGGCGGAGAAGGTGCTGTGGAGCACAGCGGCGGGGATCCCACTGCCAGCCGGAGACGCAAGGCCCGGCTCCCCTCCCATGTTGTCATCTCGTCGGGGAGTGAGGAGTCCGGTGCGTCCCAGGCCGCAGCTGCCGGGGGTAGGTCCAAGAGGCGGAGGTTGGAGTTGGACTCCTCGGCAGCAGAAGGGGCAGCTGGGACCCCACAGGGCCCAACGGGGGAAGATGGCATGGAGTCATCCAGGTTGGTGGGGGTTTGGTGGAGGAGGAGGCCGTGCAAGCAACAGAGACGGGGTCTGGAGGTGGGGATCCCACTGGTGCTAGTGGTGCAGTGCAGGACCAGGGACAGGAGGCAGCACAGGCCGCCGCGGAGGTGCCTGTGTGCAATTCTGTCCCTGATCCTGTACCTGCATCATCTTGGATGCCTACGTCCAGACCTATTTTCTGGCAGGGGATGAGCGAACGACAACTGGCCTTCCTCTGCCTGCGGACGTGGCTATCCGGGTCCGGGTTGAGCCTGTCCTGACTGGTGTGGTGTTGCGTCAACGGGCCATGCGAGGTGACCTGCAGTCTTTTCATGAGGAGACTGCACGTCATCTCGAATGGCTCGTTGACCACATCAGCCTACTGGAACAGGTCACCCAGACCGTATTCCTCCGTTTGATGGGGCTTGCTACGACCCCCTCCTCAACTGAACCCCCTACGCACCGGTCGTCCTCCGTGCCATCTTCCCACCCATCAGTCACCTGGGTGCCCTGTGGAGCTGCCTCTGATGGTGGGGCCAGGCTGGTGGAGGAGGCATCCCTGCCACAGTCGGGAGTCAGACGTCCAGCAGGGGTGGCCACATCAACGACTGCACCCCAGCCGGCGGAGGATGTGCAGGCAGCAGGAGGCAGTGCACGGGCAGAGGCACAGCAGCAGCAACGTGGTGGGAGCCATGAAGGCTCGGGGCCTTCATCATCGGAGGGGCAGGCATCGGCCGGAGGGCAGGAGGACCCAGGACAGAGAGTGTCTTCCGTGTGGCAGCGGTTGGGCCACGCCATAGATGCGGAGCGGCAGCGGGTGGAAGAGGCATGGCTCACAATGGTCAGGGCAGAGAACTCCATGCGGAGGGCCCTGAGGCGGGCCGAGTGCCTCGAGGCAATCCACAGGGGGTTGGAGGTGGACACGTCGACGGCCCTGCGGACCCTCTGGGCCATGGAGGAGGACCGCCTCCGGGACATTGAGCAGGAGTTCCATGATGCCCTGGGCCGGGACATCCAAAAGTGAGCCGTCAGACTAGCCTGCTGCCCTTGTACATAGTTATGTAGTTAGTGTTTGGTTTCCTTTGTTTTTGGATTTATTTTGAACCTTTTGGATATTGGCCACATTTTTGTATATAGTTTATTTTATTAGTTAGTGTTGTTAGATAGGTTTCATTTCTTTTGTTGGTATAATGGACCCTGGCTTGTTCGTCTGTACATAGTTCACTGTTGGATTTTCTTTTTCTTTCACAATTTACCCATGGAGCAATGGCTTTCAATTATTATTTCCCATTGGATTTTCTTTTGTGGACTGTGACTTTGGACACCATTTCTTTGGATTATGATTTTTGGTTTTGCTTTTTTTCACGGACATGCTTCTTTTAATTTTTGTACATTCCCATTTCTGTTTCTTTATTTTTGAATCTATTTATGTTTCCTTTAATACATATTTTTTGATCGAACTTCAATGTGTAGTATCATCTCATTGGTTTCATGCATATCATGATATGGGTTTTGAGATTCACTGACACCCATTGGGTGTATGTGAGGGACATGTGTTTGTTTCGAAACTTGCAATTGGTGTTCTGTGATGTAATTGCCATTTCTGAGTGGGTGGATGCAATACTCGGGTGGGTGTTTTGCATTTGGAGCCTGACCATAGGGTCCAGGGATCTAGATTGTGATGACATGTTGGCTGGGGAACATGAGTTGGGGCCTGCTGGCAGGTGCCCCACAGTGCTGGGGGGTGGGGGTGGTGGGAGACATGAGTTGGACATGGGTGGGGGCCTGCTGACAGGTGCCCCACAGTGCTGGGGAGTGGGGGTGGTGGGGAACATGAGTTGGACATGGGTGGGGGCCTGGTGGAGGCTGCCCCTGCACTGCTGGGGGGTGGGGGTGGTGGGAGACATGGGTGGGGGCCTGCTGGCAGATGCCCCACAGTGCTGGGGGGTGGGGGTGGTGTTGAACATGAGTTGGACATGGGTGGGGGCCTGCTGGCAGGTGCCCCACAGTGCTGGGGGTGGTGGGGAACATGAGTTGGACATGGGTGGGGGCCTGGTGGAGGGTGCCCCTGCACTGCTGGGGGTGGGGCTGGTGGGGAACATGAGTTGGACATGGGTGGGGGCCTGGTGGAGGCTGCCCCTGCACTGCTGGGGGGTGGGGGTGGTGGGAGACATGGGCGGGGGCCTGGAGGAGGCTGCCCCTGGTGGCTGGGGGTGCAGGGGGACATGCGTTGGTGGGCAGTAGTGCAAGTTGACATGTGGGTTGGCTGTGGGGCATGGCCATGGTGGATGGGGTGCCTGCAGGACATGTGCAGGGTAGGCCCCTGTGTGCAGGGGCCGTGGAGGGTGTAGAGGGAACACCTGGGAGGACCCACATGTGCAATTCACGTGTGGTGCTCCCCGCGCACCCCTGTAATACAAGTACCCTGATGGAATCGCGTGTGATACTTTCCGCGCACCCCTGTAATACACGTACCCTGCTGATATTGCGCGTGAAACTTCCCGCTCACACCGAAATACACGTAGCCAGGACATTCGCGTGTGGAACTTCCCGCGCACCCCTGATAGACATGTACCCTGCTGACTTCGCGTGTGAAACTTCCCACGCACCCCCCGAAATACACATAGCCAGGACATTCGCGTGTGGAACTTCCCGCGCACCCCTGGAATACACGTACCCTGCTGATATCGCGTGTGAAACTTCCTGCGCACCACGAAATACACGTAGCCTGGACATTCGCGTGTGGAACTTCCCGCGCACCCCTGGAATACACGTACCCTGCTGATATCGCGTGTGAAACTTCCCGCGCACCCCGAAATACACATAGCCTGGACATTTGCATGTGGAACTTCCCGCGCACCCCTGGAATACACGTACCCTGCTGGTATCGTGTGTGAAACTTCCCACGCACCCCGAAATACACGTAGCTTGGACATTCGCATGTGGAACTTCCCCCGCACCCCCTGGAATACACATACCCTGCTGATATCGCGTGTGAAACTTCCTGCGCACCCCGAACTACACGTAGCCAGGACATTCGCGTGTGGAACTTCCCGCGCACCCCTGATATACACGTACCCTGCTGAATTCACGTGTGAAAATTCCCGCGCACCCCTGATGTACACGTACCCTGATGGATTCGCGTGTGGAACTTCAAGCGCACCCCTGAAATACACGTACCCAGCTGAAATGACATGAGGTGCTTCCCGCGCACCCCAGTGGTACACGTAGCCCACTTGCCGTGCTGGTACAGGGTTGGCGCAGCCCTTTGTGCTGGATTGGGGATTTTGATGGTTTTTCCCTGCGCTAGGGCGTTCTTGGGGGCGTAACTGGCGCTGCTGCAGGGTCGCTGCGCCACTGTGCGCCCTGGCTGGTTTTGGTAGCTGGGATCCATGAATACGCTGTGCGCGGAAATGGGTTTTGGCGCGCGCGGCTGGCGCAGGGATTCGCACGCGCACACTGTGCGCCAGCCGCGTGCGCCACTTGTGCGCTGAATTCTATGAATTACCCCCAATGTGTTTTTCTAACAGATAAAACTTGAGATACGTATGAATGGCCATCACAAAAAATTCTAATCTTATTCATTTATTTGAGATTCTTTTAGTAGCAGTTCATCAAACTTAATTGTATCCATGTAAGAGATTTTACATACTTTGTTGATACCCATTCCTCTGTAAATGAAATATAGATATAAAACCATATTTATGTATTTATTTTATTTTTATATTTATAAAGCGCACCTAACCCTCAGGCGCTTATCCTTTTAAAATTAAGATAATCATCTCCGGCCTAGATTCCAAAGGGTTTACCTGAAAGAAAACATGTTTTCGACTTGATCCAGAGGCAAGGCAGCGTTATCAATTTCTTTGAAACTGCCCTTCGAGATAAGGAACATATATCATGTGCTCTTGCCCACCCTTTTGGATGTGTCACGGTGACCTCTAGGGTGCCCTGAAGTCAAACGTAAAAGGATGCTTTTTCGAAACAGAGCCATGACTCACCTTTCCCGGGATTGAAAGGTGACGTGAATGGAAAAATGTTATTTATAGCAGCATGTTTTTCGAAGCCGGGCACTCGGAAATAACGTGCAATATGGACGCGAAGAGCATTTGTGCACGTCATGCATATAACAGACCGAGCCGATCATCACCTATGTGCACAGATTTGTTTTGCATAGAAAATCGTGGTTTGCATCTCAGTGTAATGTTTCTACAACGGCCCCAGGTGATACGTAGTCTCGCATGTTAGTGCTAAGACTTGGCCATCTGCGAAGGCAAATTCATTTCTGTTAATGGTTGCTTTCTAAAATCATGTCAAGTTTGCATATTTACAAGATTTTGGAAAATACATGTCTGGTGGTTAAATTTGGTAGGTGCCAGGTGCCTAGGGCCTGGGATGGCGTTACTTGAGGTGAGAGAGACACTGGGGAAAGCCACGAGCTTGACACTGCAATAGGGAGAGAAGAAGCAAGAGAAGAAGGTGGCAGGGCTGACAAGTATCACCAATGGTTTGCCTCTGCCACAGGAGGAGACAGCAGATGGAGAGAGGGGCGAGGCAGTGCTGACAACAACAGACCGATTTCTACAACCACAGGAGATGGCAAAAGGGGATGTGGAGAGGTAGGGGAGACAACAAAGGGTCTGCCACTGCCCACAGGAGGCGACAGTGGAGGATGAGGTAGAGGATGCAGGGATAATTCAAGGACCCATTATGCCAGTGGTGTTGTATATGAGTGTGACTAACTGGGGGTTGGAGGGGGGATACTTTACTTGATGCTGCGCCTAGATGCGCTGAGCTCGTCCTTGAAGCACGTTATGAAACCCTCAATCAATCCTTGATGCATGAGATGGACAGTATTGTTTCAGATCCTCTACAGTTGCCACTAACCAATGCCATAGCACACTTTGCAGTTGGAGGGGAAACATACGAGTGTTCTGCAAAGGTCTTCTTCTGCCCAGTGTCAGATGAGAGGGTATAGTTGGTGATAGAGAAGTGGACAAGGCAGAGGTGCTCCTCCAGCAGATGCCTCTGTAGGTGGAAAATATTGAGGTGTTTGCACCTGTTCCTGCTCTTGCAGAGAGAACGAGGCTTGAGGCAGTTTCCCTTGCCAATTTCGGGTGTGGCCTGGGAGTTCTCAGGACTAGACAGTGGCCACCTCGTCATGGATCTGGGAGCTTATTGAATTATTGGAGGGGAAGATAGTAAGAAGGCTGAAAGTCACTATGAAATACACAAAAAAACTACTTTGCTTCATGGCCACACATCTTCAAAACATAGTGGGTGTCTCAGAACATGGATGAAGCGCATCCGTAATAAACAAAACCTTTCAAAGCACAAGCAACCATGCCAAATCCATACAGCAAATGGATGAGCTTGAAAGAAAGACTTGGTCACTTGTTCAAAGTGCAAAAGTGCAATAAAGTGTGTTTAGTCCATACAATTGTTCCTGAAGTCAAATAGCACATGAAGGTATGGACTAGTATTCAAAAAATAACATGATGCCATGCATTCTGTCCCTTGTTGGGACTTCCTCAGGCAGATGCCATCAGAGGTAAGCGGTTCTTCACATTGTATGCATTTCTGCCTCAAATAAACAATGTCAAGACCCCTCTCCCATGATAAAGGCACCAAACAAGTTGATTCAAGAACCAGTGTCAGGCTAGTCGCCATGTTGGAATTACCTGATGAAGGCTAAGCAGAGCCAGTAATAGCAATACGTATCAAAAGTCAGACAGCAATGCATCTAAAAGAGGAGGGAATTTCACAGATTTGTAAAAACAATATTGAGCCAAATTGCAAGCGCATTATGAATGTTTTAATTTGTATTGTATTTGTATTTATCAAGAAGCAACTTATAACAAAGAGGTTGGTGGATTCTAGGTTCACCCAGGAGAAAAATGCTAAGTGACATTTTAAATAGAATCCAATATGAATGAGTAAAACCTCAATAATGTGTGACACACATATGTCAATCTGTAGATGGGTTGGTGGGAGGAAACTATCACATGGTCAGACACACATGAATTATATTTAATCATGCAGTGGTTTGGTATCGTTTCATAGATGATTTGTTTTTGATTTGAAATAGGTCTCAGGAATGAATTAATTAATAGATTGGGATTGATGAATTACTATTTCTTGATTGATCTTTCAAGTTGAAAACTATTACATGCTCAGTAAACTCTATAGGACACCAACTACATATTTTCGATTTTGCATACTAGAAGTCCTCATCCTAAATCTTTAATAAAAAGCATTCAATGTGGCCGAATGTATACGTGCCAAACATAATTGTTCTAGGATGGCAGATTTTACTGAAGAAGCCAAATTCATCAGCATACGTTTTTTTAAAAAGAGGTTGTCCCTTGTGAACTATTGCTAATCGATATGCTAAAGCCAAGGGTAAAGATTGGTGGAAGCTACTAAAGAAATAATTGAAAAAAGATGACACAGTAGAGCCAGTAAGGTTTATCACTAAATTCATTTGAGAAGCTGATGCTATTAAGAAAATACAAGCCACACATTGGGGCATTTTGTGCAGTGATAAAGTCCTTCATGACCAGTAAAGCGATGATCAGTGCATTACATTTTAATAGCTGCTACTTTTTGAAAGAGCTAATAGCCACTAGTGTCATGAACTGGCACATAAACAGCAATTCCGCTATGCTCTTTTGTACCTACACGCTTTGTGAAGAAGACGCATGTTGCTGTCTAGTTGTTGGAATCCCTTCAACCAATCAGAACGCCTTGTCTCACAAACATTTGTGAGAACCAGAGCCCTTGCGTCGCAACTCCTCGGTAAGTTGCATTGGCGCTGTTCTGTTTTGTCTTTTCTTGCCTAATCTCAAGTCTCTTGTCTAGAGTCTTCCTTCCTGCCTGCCTTACATTCTGCTTCTCTTTGCTTGGTCGTGTGTAACACTGTGTTTTACTGATACTCTGCCTGATTGGGTTCTCATTCTGGTTCTACACGACCTGACCCTGAACTCTACTTTTATTATACCTCTATTTTGCGCTCCTCTTCTGGCCTTGGAATCATGTTTGTGCACAGCTGCTACGTCATCTGGATTCCTTATTTTACTGGCTGGATCCTATGCATGACATCTATGGCAATAGGGGAGCCTGAACTAAGTGAAATCTCACATCAGAGGGGTTTTCTGCTCTAGAGGTTTCCCCTCTGATGTTTGGATCCACCTTGGTGGTTGATCACCTTGTAGATTAATCTGGGGTGTCAGCCTGGCTGCCCCTAGAGATAGACCCTACCTCTTTGACTTGGAAAGTCGCCGGAAGCAAGAGATAAGAAGACCATCTTTTCGTGATTATGACAGTTTGCGATGTCACATACCTCAGGAAAATATGGTGTAAATGGTGGTCAGACAAAATGTCGAAAATAAAATGTAGAATGACAATAATGTCGAAAAGAAAATATCGAAAAAAAAATGTTGAATTCCCTTTTTTAAAATTATATATTTATTTTGGGGTCCGGGAATAAAAAAAAAAAGTAAAAAAAAAAAAAAAAGGGGGGGTTCGGATAAAAAAACGTCATAAAATAAAATTCTACATTTTATTTCTACATTTATTTTTCGACATTTTGACTTTCTACATTTTGTCTTTCTACATTATCACTATAAACCGGTGTAAATGCAGGTAGTCCTGGAAGCAGTGCAGGGTCTCAGTGCAGAAGTTCAGGCTCTTCATCTTGAAAATCAAACACTTAGGCAAGCCTGGGTTGCAAGAGAAGGTTTACCATTAGATATACATACAAGCAGCCCTGGTGCCATGAAGTATGATGGTTCCCCCCATAAACTAAAGTAATATCTGTATAATTGCTTTATTCAGTTTATGTTTTGCCCCCAGCACTTTCTCTCTGATCATGCCAGAGTGGGCTATGTAGTTACTAATATGATGGGAAGTGCACTGGCTTCGGTGACACCTCTGGTTACCTCTGGAAATCCAGCATTGGATAATTTTGACACTTTTTTGGCTTTATTGAAAGATATGTTTGTAGGACCAGAGATATCATATACTGACCAGGAAAATTTACTGGACTTTGTACAGGGGTCGTTAGACGTGATGTCCTATGTGACTTGGTTCAAACAGTTGGCAGAATAAACCGATTGGCCAAAAGTTACACGTGTCACACTCGTCCGGTGAGGTTTGCACTAAGAGCTTAAGGATGAACCGACTGGTGTCCCTCGACGAAGAATCTTTGCAGGGCTAGTGACCTTGGTACTACAGTTGGATTATCGTTTACAGGAAAGTAAGACAGAATGAAGAAAACACAAGATATCCCGACCATATGTGGAAAACCTTCACTTATCTTCTTCTTTGCAGTCAGCACCCGATCCAGAACCAATGCAAATCGGTACAGCAATGGGCCCTTTGTCAGATGCGGAGAGACAAAGAAGAAGGGTTTGGGTTTGTGTATGTACTGCAGTAATAAGGGTCATTTGGTAAAAGACTGTCCTGTCTCTCCAGCTCAATGCTCGGGAAATGCCATTTCCCGTCCCTAGTTTGGAAAAAGGGGCGGGATGTTTCAGAAATTCCCTTCATGATGTCCAAAAATGAGACGTCTTTCAATGATTCCACTCTCCTCTTAAAGTCCAAGCCACAAATAAGGATAATCAGGAACTAGCACTCCAGGCATTATTAGATTGTGGTGCAACCAGTATATTCATGGACTTCTCGTGGGCCAAAGAACACCAGGTTAAAATCATAGAAAAAGGAAATTGCATTCCTGTAGAGGGAGTGGATGGGGTTCCTTTGAGTTCAGGCCCAGTTTTGTATCAGACAGAAGAAATACCATTCTACATTGGAAATCATCAACAAATGCTGTCCTCCCACCTAATAAAGAGGATACACTACCCGATAGTGCAGATATGTCCGGATCCTTAGTTCTGTATAATCTCAACACTTTGCCCACCAAATATCAGGAATATCAGGAATATGCTTCAGTGTTCGTGGAGGAATACGGTGTACAGTTACTCCCTCACAGGGATGAAAACTTACTTACTACCCAACACAACAATTCCCTGTGGTAGGATGTTTGTAGGATGTTTGTTTTGTTAGAAACTGAAAACAACACATTTTGTGACTACCTGGACAAGATCCCCCAAAATGGCTTGATTACACCATCTAAGGCACCTGGAGGCGCCTCATTATTCTTTCTTTGTCCCTAAGAGAGACACATGTTTAGATATTCAGGGTTTGAATCAAGTTGCCAAGAAAGATAAATACCCCTTACCATTAATTAAGAACATCTTAGAAGTGGTTAGAGGAGCAAAGATCTTTACAAAACTCGATCTCTAGGGTTCTTACCATCTCATTAGAATTAAATCCGGAGATGAATGGAAGATGGCATTCAGAACACCCTTCAGATTATATGAATATCAAGCAATACAATTTGGTTTCGCGAATGCTCCAGCAGTGTTTCAATGCTACGTAGACAGGATCTTTAGTGATCTTTTAAATCCCACTGTTTTTGTTTATCTAGGTGATATACTCGTGCTTTCAACAGATCCTTGTCTTCATCAAGAACATGGGCACATAGTCCTTCACAGACTACAGATTCATGAACTGAACTGAAGGCCAAACTATAAAAATGTATCTTTCATACCTCCTCAGTTACTTACCTTGGTTATATCCTATCTGAAGCAGTTATAGCTATGGATCCTAGAATGGTTGAAGCAGTCTCGAATTGGGAACCACCCACAACTGTAAAACAGATACAACAATTCCTTGGATTAGCTACTGGATTAGGGTACTGCCCTCCTTTGGACAAACAAACAAGAAAGGACATTCCAAGGTTTGAAAGAGGCCTTTACACAAGCTCCTTTACTGTGTCAGCCCAACACAGCAGTACCATTTATAGTGGAAGCGATGCTTCAGATTCTGCAATGGAGCAGTCTTTATACAGATACAGACAGACAGCTAGGAACATCCAGTTGCTTACCTTTCTCGTTCCCTCACTGCAAGTGAAAATATGCGGTCCTGGAAAAATAACTATTGGCCTTGAAGCAAGCATGTTTGGAGTGGAGACATCTTGTGTTGGAGGCTAGATATCAAGTACAGTTTCGAACAGATCATCGAAACTGACAGGCCTTACGAAACCTGGAATGTCGAAACAGTAGACAGGCAAGATTGGCATTTTCTTTGCACAGTATGACTTTCAGATTACTTATATTCCTGGCGGTACCAGCGCCGTAGCAGATGCCTTCTCCTAGAAACAGATTCTTACCCACCAAAAGCACAAGGCTGTGTGAGAGATTATTACCATCCACGTTTATTGTCTTTATGAGTACATTCCTTTTTTTCATCTACTCCTAGCCTATATGAAATCCCTTCCGCAAGGTGCAGCTGTGGTCAAACGACTGTATACACATCAAGGTTATCTATTGAAGGATATGAAATTATTAATATCGACGCCACTTCTTCAGAACATGATACTGCAGATGTTTCATGATCATCCTGTGTTGGACATATAGTGGTAACCTGTACTAGAATGACTGTTTCCCGATATTTCTGGTGGCCCACATGGCGAAAAGATACAGAAAGATATGTACAGTCGTGTATGATATGTGCTCAGAACAAACATATTCTTCAGAGAGTGATGGGTCACTTGATTCCTCTTCCAGTACCTATGAGACCTTGGGAAGCAATAGCAACAGATTTTATTGTGGAGTTACCTCCTTCTAACGGACTAACCACTATCATGGTAACAGTTGACCATTTCCCAAAGATGTCACACTTTTTGGCCCTGCCCAACTTACCTACTGCCCTGGAATTGGCAAAAGCTTTTCTTCATGATGTCTTTTGTTTGCATGATTTACCATCTTCGATTGTTTCAGACAGAGGTCCCAATATATTTCTGAATCCTGACCTCATACGTGTAAGGCATTAAAAATCAAACATGATTTAACTTCAGGCTATCATCCACAGTCCAATGGACAGACCAAACAGACTAATCAAGTTCTAGAACAGTATCTTCATTGCTTTGCCACCTCTGCGAATGACAACTGGGCAGTGTTGTTACCATTGGCTGATTACGCCTATAACAATGCTTATCACACTCCTATAAAGGATACTCAATTTTTTGTGGTCTACGGTCAACACCAACGATGGTTACCAGATTCCCTGATTCAGGAGACCTGAGTGTCCTCAGTAGATCAATGGGTTTCAGAACTCCAATCTACTCATCATCATGTTAAACAACAGTTTACCCAGACCAGAGAATCGATGGAAGAGATTTGCTGACAAATGTAGGCAAGATGCTCCGTCGTAGGCGATAAGTGATTTAGTTTGGCTGGCATCTACGACTCTACCAAGACATTTGGTTCCTTCCAAATTGACAACTAGGTATTTCAGACCAATCATAATAATTTTCCGTGTCAATACTGTTGAATATGTTGTGGATTTACTGTCTACATGGAAGAGAATCCACCCAGTGTTCCATATTTCACATTTTCATCCGTATTGGGTTAAGCCTGCTGATCATTCAGTCCCAGTTTGACCCCTTCCTGTTGATGTTGAAGGTGAAAAGGAGTACAAAGAGGAATACATCCTTGATATCCCACTACCGCTGAGGTGTACTACAATATCTTGTTCATTGGAAGGGCTACAACATTTGTCACAGGACCTGGGAGCCAGCCCATCATGTTCATGCACTTATTTTGGTCTGACGATTCTATCCGTTGAAGCCTTTCAAACATTTGACCGTCTTGGGAGGAGGTATGCTGTCATGAACCGGCGTGCACAACACTTCCGCTATGCACTTTGGTACGGACATGCTTTGTGGGGAAGATGCGTGTAGCGGTCTATTTGTTGGAATCCCTTCAACCAATCTGAACGCCTTGCCTCACAAACCCGGAAGCCTTATATCCTTTACGAGAACAAAGCCCACAAGTCCCAACTTCTCAGTAAATTGCATCTGCACTGTTCCGTTTTCTCTGTTATTGCCTAATCTCCAGTCTCTTGCCTAGAGTCTTCCTTCCTGTCTGCCTTACATTCTGCTTCTGTTTTCCTGGTTTGTGTGTAACATTGTGTGTTACTGACACTCTGCATGATTGCCTTCTTGTTCTGGTTATACTCGAACTGAACTTGAAGTCCACTTGTATTATACCTCTATTCTACGCTTTTCTTCTGGCCTTAGAATCATGTTTGTGGACAGCTGCTACCTTATCTGGATTCCTTAGATAATTACCTGCTGGATTCTATGCACGACATCTTTTGGAAATAAAGGAGTCTGAACTAAGTGACATCTCGCTTCAGAGGGGTTTTCTACTCCAGAGTGTTTCCTTTCTGATTTTTGGATCCAACTTGGTGGTGGCCTGGTTGGCCATCTTGTGGATTACTCTGGGGTGTCAGCCTGTACACTCCCAGAGATAGACCCTAGCTCTTTGCCTCGAAAAGTCACCGGAGGCAAGAAGTAAGAAGACCATCTCTTCGTGATTCTGTCAACTAGTATGACTCAGTCGAAGAAACAAGATTGATTATCTAAGCACAAAGGCCATAGCGGCTTTTACAGATGTAAAAAGTCCAAAATATATGCAATTTCGCAACTGAAACTGATCAATTCAAGTAAAATGTGGTTTATAAAGAATACAATTACATGTTTAACTAAATATGTTGTGTATCAAATCTTGTATTCTTGTGGACTTCTTTATATTGGTTCTATGCTATGCTCTTTGGAAATTCAGATTTTACAACATTACCATGCTTTCAAAACCAGAGACTTATCATTTGGCTGTTTATTTGATGGAATGATAAAAAAGTGACCCTTCATTGATGACTTTGTGTGGAATAGCACATGTGCCTGAACACATTAGAAAAGGTAATTGGACTTTAAAACTGTGTCCGTTGGAATCAAGATTGATAATAGAATTTGGAACTTTAAACCGCAATGGGCATAATTCTGATGAAGAAATACATGCATTTCTTGAGTGAATTTGTGTCCACTTATACTAGCTTATTGCCTTTCCTTTTCCTGTCAGATATGTTTACCTATTTATTATATTTTGTTGTATATATCAGTTGTATTAATTATCTATTTAAAATACCCAGTGGGTCTTTCAATATTTGCCTGTCTCACATGATTGAATGTATTTTTCCCCATCACATTGGATTTTATTTAAAATGTCAATTTGCACTTTTCTCCTCTGTGAATCTAGAATCAAGAAATCTCTGCGTTATATTTTACTTCTTGCGCAATACAAATGAAAGCATTCGTAATGCACTTGCACTTTGGCTCAATGTTGTTTTTACAATTTGTATAGTTGTTGCATTTGTGCTTCAATACAACCCTGTTAAATTCCCCCTTTGGTAGATGCATTGTTATCTGGCTTTTGATACTTATTGTTCTTGCTGGGGATACTTAGCTTTGGTATGTTAATTCCAACATGGCGACTAGCCTAACACTGGTTCTTGAATCAACTTGTTTGATGCCTTCATCATGTGAGAGGGGTCTTCACATTGGTTGTTGGAGGCAGACATGCATAACAAGTGTATTGCCACTTTCCTCTGATTGTATCTGCCTGAGGAAGACCCAGCAAGGGACGGTACACATGGCATCATGCTGTCTTTTTTAAACTACTCCATACCTTCGTATCCTATTTGACTTGCTGAACATTTTTATTGAATAAAGCACGTTATCACACTTTTGAATGATTGCCCAAGCCTTTCTTTCAAGCTCGTTCATTTGCTGCAGGAATTTGTCAATGTTGTATCTGCTTTGCATGTTCTTGTTTCCTATAAAATACACAAGTGAAGCAAAGTGCACCAAAGATAGATTCTTTTTAGTTAACGTCAGAATACAAAATCACATGGAATGCAAGAATGGACTGACTGGTCCTGCATGCAGGCCAGCCTTCAAGGATCCATAGAGGGGATGGCATTGAGGATACATCTGTCCGGACACACCAGAACCTATATTCCTCAATTTCCCTGGTCACTCAGCCACCCCATACACCTATGCCCTCATTGCACCCTGTGCCAGTGGCACCATCCACCAGCATGGGCTTCTTACCATCTCCAACACAACTACCACCACCATGACAGTAGCGTGCTTTTCATAGTCCTATGGGTGTGCTGCTCTTTAGGCAGGCATGAAGGGAATACATGCTGTGTGATGCTGCATCCACTGCCTTTATTGCCAGATGGACCTCAGTAGGGGTTGAGCTAAACATCACTGCAGTGGTGGATACCATGAAGTGGCCCGTGCCCTAGTACCTCTATACCCTGGTGGATGGCTGATCATTGGGCAAGCGTATAGGAAAAAGGCAGCTGGTGTGACGGCCTGCAGAGCTGGATGGATGATCCCCTAATATTACAGAGGTTTATCACCATCTGTGCGAGAGGGTGGAAATGAGTTGAAGAAGCTACATAGTTGCATCAAAGTCTGAATAGTTGAAGGGAGAGTGAAAAAAGTGAGTCAAGAAAGGAGTTTATTGGAATTAGAAGAGTTAGTCCAAACTAGAATACAATTAACAGACCAAATGTTGTCCCATATTGCTGCAATTTACAAACTTAAGTTGTTTATACAATTCCATGAAAAGCGCAGGCGACAGACATGCAATGAACTGTGTTCCTCCTGCTCCCATGACTAGCAGGGAATGTATTAGACCAAACATTATCATTTTTGCAGCTCTCGTTTCACAAGGAGACAAGAACAAAATTGATAGGGTACTACTGTATGTCCAATTGGAAGTTGGCTCTCGGTGCATCACTAAGATTGCAAAATAGCAAAAGCAGGACTCAAGACTCAAGATGATAACTGTAGTAGCAAACAAGGCTAATGGCAACAATAACTAGTCAATCAGCCTCACTTCAGTTAGTCACTAGAACTAAACCATGTAATTATCACCCAATTGCACTCCCACATATCACAAGCAACATGTTTTCATCGTTAATATAACGAGAATTGGAATCTTTGGCTTTTCCAAAAGGAAGAATAGATCATCTCCAATTGGGGTTTCGGAAAGGCCTGGGAACCTCTGCTAATGGACTTTAAAAAAAAAACAATGCAGAAGAGAGCCTTGAGGACGCATCAGCCAATCTATCTCTGCTTTATTGACCTTACCATGGTCTTTGATTCTGTGAACAGAAAAAAAGCGGCAGTGTGGTTTGTCACCCTTTATTGGTCAATATTGTATGCTTCATACACACAAACACTGTTGTACAGATGAGTTGAAACAATGCAGGACAAATGGCAAAGTCAATGATGACTTCTAGGGGGTAGCGCCAAGGCTGCGTCCTGGCCCGTTGATGTTCCCTTCCACATTAGGAAAATCCAGAATATCCTGGCTGGCCTATGCCGATGACTTGGCATTGTTAGACTACACACCAAAGACTTTCAGAGGCAGCTGAATAACATTGATTGATATCAAAAATCAAATGATTTAGACATTATTGCGGTAAAATCTCAAGTAATGATTATGTTTCACTTAGAAATATAGTCAAATGTTCACATGGAGATGAATCCATGTAAATTAGAAATAGTCAATATTAGTACATACATACTCATTTGATATTAATTGGAACTGTTATCGCTGGATTATATAGTTAAATGGAAAATGATATCCTTCTATAGGAAAGTACTTGATCCTCCAAGCCCTATTTGGCATCTGAGATTCAGCACTAGCCTCACCTCCTGACCAAGAAATGCTAACATGGAGGAATGGATGTATGGACATCGTATCCCTACTATATTGCACTGATGAAATCTTCGCTGACCAACCATTATTTATAAGGATATAACTCAGAGAATTAGATTGGATCATCACTAGAGAGGATGGTAGTACATATCAGTTTATATCTCGGCCAGAAAAAGCAGTAAATACTCTCTAAAAATATTTAGAAAGATTCCCCTGTATTATTATACAGGAGATGAAGACAATCATTCTTAAGAATACATTTTAATTTATTTCTTATTAATGAGTGAATGGGGGCTCAAACAAAGGTCCCAAACTCTAAACGACTCTGAAGATTTTTCCGAAATTATACCAAAATAAAAACATTGAAACACCTTGTTGTAGAATGTGTAAGTCTAAACATGCTAAGGCTCATGCCAGTCTCCTGTTTTATGAAAGATATCAATTGTTTTAGAAAAGATAATTTGTGAAAAATAATTTTAGCTGGTAATCACATTTCCCTAATTTGAGCTGCTATTAGATGTTTACTTGAGTGTTCCCAAATACATTCTGCACTCCTTTCTTTTCTTTTTTCTTCTTTTAAAACTACTGTTATTAATGAATGTGATGGCTGGTCTGAGATGTTGACTGACTTATTCACTGTTATATTTATAATGTACAATTACTTCATAATTGTTTTAATCTATATTCCTTTTTTGTATTGTGAATGGTTTGCTTATCCAGCCATGGTAGATAATAAAGAAGGGGGCTCTGCAGATTCAGGATAACTCTGTTTGTAGGAACGCTTACACAGGACTTGGCAAACTATAGGTAGAACTAAGTAGGTGTGTAAGGACGCATGATTCCTTCCGACAGTAGAGCAGACTTTAGAGCCATGGATGAGGACCGCAGAACTGAGCTTTTTGGTCTGCAATTAGTGAGGATTTATTCTGCAGGTGGCTCCCTGCCCTTCGAGCCAGGAATGTTCTGCTTGCCTCTGACATTGGATGCGAGCAGCAGTTCAGAGGAGCAAGCTGTAAAATCTGTTTCCCCTCATCCCTTATGTGGCTTCATGTAACTCTACTAAAGTTATGCTATGATTTCTATATATCCATATTGTATTAATGTCTTTATGGGTTAGTGGTACTTAGCTCTTGCAAGTTCCTAATACGATCCTGTAGTTCCATATGGTTAGTTGCAATAAGCGTTGCAAGCTTGCTCTGCATCTTTTGCTTTCTTTCATTTCTGTGTTTGGTTAATGAAAGAAAATAAGAAAGACTTTTGACAGTATGTGCATGTATTTGTCCTCTATCTACGGAACTGTGGATGTATCTTCTATTTGTGTGCATGTGTGTGTCCATGTAACTTCATGCAAAGATGTGAGTTTGCTTTGTGGCTAACATTTTTATCTCGTGGTATCTCTAACAATGTCAGCACAGTTGGATATTTATCATTTGTCAATCAGGTCCAGTGTTAAGGCACCTGTATCTGCAAAGATCTCAGCTGGATAAAGTCTGAAGGTTGTCCAAGAAAATATCTGCTCAAATATGCAGAATTTACTTGCCCTCCTGATGGCTGGCCATACAGTGACTGGCATCTCTCGTTTCTTAGTCCTCGGGCTATCATGCGTAAAGCAGTCACAAGGGGCATTCCAGGGACCTTCTCTTCAGTCCCCCCTCTGGACGACCTGTCAACCACATCTCCAAACCTATTCACGATAACTCTTGGCAGCCATATCTTTGTTACTGCTCCAAGATGTCCATAGTAATTTGCATGGTCATCCACACTCCATGTGAATGGAAGGCATGGTATCAAAGCAAGACAGACAAAAGTGATCACATTTCAAAGGTGTTTATTAAACTGTAAAAATGAAATGGGAGGGATAAACTACTACTCTAAACCCAAATCTAAGATGGGAGCAAGCTACGATCATCAAATAATCATAATATAGTCCTAGAGGAGTCTAGTCAAATAAAAAGGCCTATACTAAAAAAGAAAATATTGACAATCCTTACCGCTGTACTACAAAAGAGTGTGGGATAATGTTCAAAAGAAAGAAGTTTTCACAAAATTATAAATCAGGATGTTATGGCCGGGGTCTCCCTTCCCCTTGTTTGAAGCACAGGACAAGGCGGGACTCTCGAGCACTGCACACTTCTGGGCTTCTCTGGCCCAAGCTCCCAGTTCCTTTTCCTGGATATCAGTGCCTTCAGTGCCCAAGTCTCTTTATGTAAAATCTCTTGTTTCAGAGGTCTTGATGTATCAGGCACACAAAATAAAAGGTCTCCAATATCAATATTCACATTTGGTTGTTTCTCCCCTTTGCCAGGCTCTCATCCCTTTCACAACATCAGCCTCCCTCAATCGGACACAGACCAACAACTCACTGTGGACATCCCTTAGTCGGGTTCATGTTTGTCACCTCAATGCACAGTTCCTTTTACCTTTTCAATTCACAACCTGTCAAAGACTTCCGACTGTACAAGGGATTTGGCTTGACCCATGTTTGACCACTTTGACCTCTCACGCTGGCCTCCCATAGGGCCCGTTGGTTCCTGTAGTTTTCCCAGTTCAACATATTCTCCTTCAGGAGCGGGGCATTTGTCAGAGGCTTTCGAATGAGTGCCCACGTGGTGCCGGACAACTCTAACCCTGCTAGCTCATTTGTTCATATAAAACCTTTGTCTAGTATCTTCTTTACTTTACGCAAAATGTTGCTACTGCAATCTTAAGCTTAACACAGTCTGGGCCACTATCAGTCTCCTCCGACTCACCAGCTTTTCTTCTGGTGGAGTCAAGGATGGTACCACAGTGGCAAGCTCTATTCCCTGCTCTGGCTATCAGTGTGGTAGGGCCCTGTGTACCATTGACAGCTTCCACGCCAACCACCAGCTGCGATTCCTGGTCTTACAAGGCTTTGGAGGTCTGGATTGAAAATGGCAAGGGCAACTCCCTCTTGTCATCCTTTCAGTTTCCACCATCTTTCTCCTTCATTTGAACAGCTGTCCCAGAATAGCTGCTTCCTTGTGTGTTCGGCCTTGCTCAAAGTCTGCTCTTGTGCTCTGCCATTTATTCCTGTGGTGAAGGGAAAGAGAGGTCATGTGTGTAGTTATCGGCAATTGCCTGACTCTGCCTGACCCTTGTGTTGGTACATGTCAGGTAAACGGCTCTGGTGTTAGTCCATTGTCTTTCAGGGTGTGAGAAAGTGTGAGTGTTGGAAAAGGGGAGGGTAGACCTTCTACGTATCCTACAGGGTAGAATGGGGAAAAGGTGCCATAAGGAAGGGGATACCACGTCTCACCCTTCAGTGTCCCACTTCCACTCCCCGAAGACCCCCAATCCAGGTGATCCTTCTGCACTGGTCCACCCCCAGAAAATGGATCCAATAGAGATGGTCGTGTCCTGGCCACCTGGATGACAGATCCCCAGGGACTAGCGTGTGGGACACCTACAGGTTTCTCACACATGTCATGTAAGAGCAGTCTCCTTCTGGGTTGCACCACACACACTTCACCCAGTATTTCTTGTAGTCAACAGGATCATCAAATATTATTATCTCAGTCAGGAACAGTGGGCACTCCTTTATCTGTGTCCTTACTTTATTTATTTCTTCCACTATATTGTCTTCCTCACCATTTGTATCTACTTACACTTTCATCCTTACTATCTTCTCTGTCATTTTGTGGCATTGCGTGATGCATATCTTAATCACACATAGTGCTGCTAGTCCCAATATTAGTGCTGATAGTAATACCTTTTGTCCGTCTTCCATCCATGTTGGCATCCATGAAAATATATACGACAACCAGCTTTAATCTTTTCCTGTGCCATTTGCTTCATCGTTTGCTGGCACGAATCTACAGCAAGATGACCCGATCTTGCCACAAAATCCTCCTTCCATTCTGTCAGAAGGTCCAGAACATATCTGTTCTGGAGGGCCATCAACCTTACTGCTCGCAGCTCTTCTTTTATGCATTGAAGCCATTGACAGTTGAATGTATAGTCTGCATCAGCTCCCATCTTGTAATCTGGAGTCATTTTGTGTTTGGGTAAGTCTGTACAACTGGAACTACTGACTCGGAGAACATTTGTGTCCTACTGAACAATTGGCGTTCAGGTGGTTTGTCATCCAGAGATGGTTCCGATGCTGACGAAAAGTAGTTCTGTCTATTCACTCTACTCACTTCTACTGACCTCTCCTTTCTTCTGGCATCATCCATTTTAGGGAAGTCTTCTGTTTTGATGTCTTTTTGTGGCACCACTAGTGCTGCTGTATTGATGCGTACTAGTGAGCATCTTTCTCCCCAGTTGGCTAGCAGCTTTTCATGTGGCTTAGATCCGCATGCCCAATAATTATCCATTAATACTGCCGTGCCAACCTTCATGCCTATAGGTTCACTGTCTGCTTGCAGTCTTTGTTTTCTCCAACCTTTACTGCTCTATCACTCTGGAAACATAATGCTGTTTTCTGCAGTGGTATTATGGGCATTGGGCCAGCTTCATTCTCCACCCAGGTCAGTAACTTTGCACTTGCATTCCATTCCTTTAGGCATTTGTCATTCTCCACCCATACTGTGTTTACTGGGACTGTGGGGAGCATGTGTGCTTTGCTCCTTACTACACCTTCTTAGCACCATTCAGCTATGTATGCATGGCAGTAAATGAGCATCTTTGGTTTTTCCCAACATCCTGGTTCTCCTCCTACTTTCTTGGGTCCCTTCTTAGGACATGGTAATTCCTTTAGTGTTACTGTTTTTGTCTCTCCTTTTTCTGGGCCGTCGGTTATGCATTGTATAGCCTGGTCTTTTTCCAATAATTGTCCATCATGTCAAGTGTTTTGATGTTTCTATCTTCATATTGGAATATTGTCTTGGACATCCAACTAAATGTTTTCTCGTTTAGTTAACATGGGCAGGTACATAAGGCATTGTGCTCTTGCTGCTGGTATTTTAGTTGCCACAATCATTGTGGCGGCATTAATGGCATATGGCATAAGAGAGCAGACATAGCAGCTCTCCCCTGTTGTTTGTTTGCCTACTTCAGACATATGCTTGTACCAAATGTTATTGGATACTCGAGCAGTATTAGTGAGATGGAGATCCACCCCTCACATGTCTACATCTGCACTGTGTCTACCTCTTCTTACTGTACTTACAGTGCTTACCTCTCCACCTGACATGGTTGTCCCTCCTGCCAATGTTGGGGTTGTGGTAGTAGGGGTTACAGCTATAGTACTTGTAACATATGATATTTTCCAAAAGATAAGGGCAAAAATAGCACACAAAAATAATACACAGGACACAATAAGCATTTGTTTAATAATATCACCCATTACTTACTTCTTTTTGGAAACTTATGTAGTCTTGAAAATGTCAATTGTCCACCTGCAATGCACTAAAAAAAGGTGTTACTTTTATTAGTATGTTTTATTAATTCATGCCCTGCGAACTTTATGTTGGGTCATTGCAAGGAAAAATCATTGTTCCCAAACTGTGCGTATCCTAGGATCACAAAGTACTGCAAACACAGAAGGGTAACCTCTATTTAATTGAGGGTACGTTTGTGCTAAATAGGCCAGGGAAACACAGAAAAACACATTAGGATGGCATCTTCTATTATGGTTGGATCTCCTAACAAATTGGTCAAATTGTTCATGAAAGGTCTTGGGATGAGGATCAAGGGGAAGCATCGGACAATGCAATAATAATAGTCACAACTTTTACGATGAATGCTGTCACTGTGCAGTGTGCTGCCAGTGTCCGGAAAGAAAAATAATAAACAGACAGTGTGCCCTCACTCTGGATGTGTTGGAAGTTCTTTCCCTATCTCTCTTGCTCTGGAGCGAGTAATCATAGCTTGGCCTCTGCTGGTCTGAGATTTTCCGAGATGATCATTTTGCTCTTCTGTTTGTGGATCGTTGGCCCTTTCATTTTTGGTGCTAAGAGATGCCACTGCTTGACAGGGCTTGACGTCACACAGGTAATTCAAGGCCTTCTTATCTTGTAACATCAGTGCATGGTCTGTGACCTGCTCCACTGTATATGGTCCTGTGAACCGGGGCTTGTACCAACGATGCATGAAGTCCCTCAAAAGCAAATGATCTCTGAAATACAACTATGGAGGTTTCAGAACTTCTTTGTTTGCTTCTGGGTTGTTGTTTTCTTCTCTTGCTTAAGGCCTCTCACGTTGTCCATGCTGTTGGGGAGAAAAAAAGAGGCACTAGCCATCAAGGAAGCAGTGTTTTCTTGACCCAATACATTAGACATGCATCTATCAAAGCCCTAGTGGGAGGAGCCAGGGGAAGTCTCATGTGCCCTCCCATCACTACCTCATGTGGAGTTAAATGGTGGTCGGACCCTGGTTTGTTGCACAGCGCAAATAGTGCTAGTGGAAGACCGTGCAGCCAGCTCTTGTTAAGAATCTTTTTGATTTTAGTGACGTCTTCCTTGAGCAGCCCATTGAGGCGCTCACACATACTGTTTGCTTGGGGGTGATAGACACAAGAGAATTTGTGTTGTTTTCCCAACAAGGTTGTGATGTGATTAAACATCTCATTGGTGACGTTAGGACCATTGTCAGACAGCAGTTCTTCACACACACCCCATTGTGGCAAAATCTCTTGAACCATGATTTCCACTGCTCTAAGGACATCAGGATGGGAACAGGGACCAGCTTCGATCCATCAGGAATATGGGCATATGACCACTATCATGTAGCAGTAACCCTGGCATACTTGGAGCATGTCAACATAGTCGACATGAAGGTGTTGGAATGGACCCATTGGGCGTGGTATGGCTTCTCTCACTACCCTTAGTGTATGACCTGCTGTAAATTGTTTACATGCTAGACAATTAGTCATGAATTCTGCCACATGTTCTGCCAAATTAGGACAGAACCAATCTTCTCCAATATGAGCAGCAATCACCTCCTTCCCCATATGGGTAGGATGGTGTAACTGTGTCAGTGCAGTGTGCAATAATGAGAATGGCATTACCAATTTTCCTGTGTAGTTTTGCCACCATAAGGTGTCTGTTGGAGACACTGTGTCTTTTTCCATGATTCCCTGCAATTCCATAATCTGTGTCACTTTTAATGTGTTATGCGCAGTGGGAATTGGAGTGGCTCCATCAGTCTGCCCAATAGGAGTGCAGGCTGCACTGGTGACCCATCGGCATGCCTGAAGGCCCTCCTCAGCCATCGTGACAGCCCAGAATGCATTGTGGATGTCACATAGGCTGAATCTGAATACAATGTCACTTCCTTGTTTTTGCTGCGTTCCAGTGCCAATATTAAAGCTACTAGCTCTGCAGCCTGTGCTGAAAAGAGTGACTTTAAACATGCACTTGTCACCACCTCGCTTGTCCTGTCCTCTTTTAATCTTACAACTGCTGTCCCAGTATGTCTTTCCCCTGTCATCTGGTCAATTGTAGACGACCCATCAATATAAAGTACGTCTCCCCCCTCAAGTGCGTTCTCCTGTACTTTCGGGATGTCTCTGTGGTTTTCTATGTTGGCGGTGCAGTCATGCACATAGTATTCCTCCTCCATGGGCTCGGCGACGAAAGACGCCGGGTTCACAAGTCGGCACCTTAATATCTTGAGGGCTGGTTTTGAAAATAACACCCCATACCCCGAAGCTCTCTCTGTTGTCAATGTACTTTTGGGTCTTTCCAGTATTCCGAAGAGAGCATGCTCTACATAAATAGTGGTGCTGCATCCCATGGTAATACTTGCTGACTTGTCTACTGTGAATGTCGCAGCAGCCAGTGCCTGTTCCCACACATATTGTCCTCTCATCACTGGATCTAGCTTCCCCTGTGTCTTCAAGAAAGGAGAACGTTTTGTCACCTGTTGTCACCCCTATGCGTGGTTCCTCTGCCGGGTTGGGTGTAATCGATATGATAGAACACATCAGGTCTGTCTATGGGCTGTCCTATTGAGGGTATAATTACATTCTGTTCCCTGCAAATGGGTTACCCCTCACCATGGTAGCCCCCCTAAATTCCAAATGGGAGTCACTGCCATGGAGTCATGCATGTCATCGTCCCACCGTTTTGCTGTGCTGTGTATGATGGTTGCATATTATTCTGTATTTGTGAAATCTGCGAATACTGTTCCACTGGTGCCTGCATTTGTAGTGCCTGTGTCATCGGCTGGTGTGTCTGCAAGTATGTGTTTAGTGTCTGTCCTTGTTGTTGCGTCTTGTCTTGGGCATAGTATTCTGTCTGTTCCCTCTGATATGTTGGCTGATATTTCAGTTCCCCATTCTGCTGCATCCCCCCTCTGCTCCTGCACACTCTGGAGATGTGCCCTATTTGTCTGCACACCTAGCAACGGGGTGGTTCCCTCATTTGTCTCTGGTACCACCAGAGAACCCCTCTTGGCCCTGCTGCATTTCTTGTCCGCATCCACGATACCCTCCAGAAAACCCTTCTTGGCTCTGTTACATTTGATGCTCATACTCACATCGCCTAGGTAGCTCCCCTCTTCCTCAGAACCCATGGTGCGCTTCTCCCTGCCCCATGAACCCACCTCCCATGGGCGGTGGTGCGTATTGTGTCTGTGGAGTGCCCCCTCCTCCAGTGCTTGTTAACATTGCCCCTTGCATAGCGTATTTAGACAGTTTCTCCTGCACTAACTTCACTTCCTCCTGATTTCTTTCCTTGCACTTTCTTTAATTAACCTGCAGTAATGAACTATTGTAAGTTGAATTTCTGACCACTGTTTTGCCTCCATCCCCACTAACTTCTTCAGTTGTTTTGCACCTGCTCTGGTAAACCTTGACATAGTATTTGATAAAACAATGCCAATGTTTTGTTCCTCGGCTCTTGGGTTTCAAATCTCCATGACACTTGAATGGCCTGAATATATATTGCAGGGGGTCTTTGTCTTCT
The DNA here is from genome assembly GCF_040938575.1 of Ambystoma mexicanum. Taxonomy (NCBI): domain Eukaryota; kingdom Metazoa; phylum Chordata; class Amphibia; order Caudata; family Ambystomatidae; genus Ambystoma; species Ambystoma mexicanum. Next base: position 399,203,121 of record NC_090927.1, read on the forward strand.
CCCATTTTGTATGCCATGATTGCGCTAATGGCGGATGTGTCTGGGTACTGCATCCATATAGTTTGCCATATAGCCGCTCAACAGTTATTAAATGGCGAACTTTTGTGTGCCGTGTTCTGGTTGGTTACTCCTGGGTATCTGGCCCTTTTCCATATGTCATCAGCAGGCTCTCAGAGGATTGCTGCTAATAAACCTTTAATATCCCCTACCGATAGTGTCTTTCCAGCTGTGATTCTTCCTATTTCCCTCCACCTGCAGTCAACGAGGGTAGCTTACACCTCAAATTTTCCTTGTAGATCTGTTGCCATGGTATGTATTGAGGTCACACACTCCCTTCTCCAGTAAGGGAACTGTGTCAACCCGATCTCCATGTCCAATCTCCCTGTCAACCCAATCTCCCCATCCAATCTCTGTCTGTCTTTGGTGGTGGTGAACGCCCTAGCCCATTCTCCCATCCTCCATGTTGGGAGGTATCTAAGTCTCTGTGTATACAGAGTCATGTTATCGATGCTGCACGATGCAGCCACAGACTGAGGCAGTCTTTCATCCTTGTTGCCCTGCAGTCCCCCTGTGTTTCTGTCTGCTCCCCATGTCAAGCTTCGATAGCTGCGCTTCCCTGTCAACCAAGGAATAGGTCGCCCTACTCCCTCGTCCTTAATCCCTGCCAAGTCATTGTCTGACTCAGTGTCTCTCAAGTAGCTGTTGAGATTGTCCTGGAAGCTTAGTCTCCTCAGTACCATACTTCCCTGTGGTTTCCCTTCTATGTTCTTGCACTCCCCTTTCATGGACGACCCCGTATTAGGTTCGTCCGGCAGCGTAGCTGCCCTATTACTTTTCCTGCCATGATCTCACACTACTTGCTCATCTCTTCCTTCGTTGTCATTAAAACTTGCTAATCCCAATCTCAGTCTTATGTCTCTCACTGCACGTTCCTCCTCTTACTTGCGTTTGCGCTCTCTTACGAGCCGTTCTATTTGTAACTTCCTTCTCCCTCTCTTTATGAAAATGTGCTTTCCCTTGTCTTCTTCTGCTCTTCTACTCTCCATCTCCTTGAGCTCCCGCTTTCTCCTCATCTCCTGCTCTTCTCTCTCTCTCTCTACGGCCGTTTGCTTTTCTCTTTGCACTATCTGCGTTCCTCCCTTTCCTGTTTTTCTTGCCTCTCCACTTCTTCCATTCTCTCTGCCCATTCTCATGTGTCACTATTCTCCTTACACCCTGTTGATTCCTTACTCACCCCTCCCATTTCTCCTGCTGTCTACCTGTCTAATTTCAATAATATTTGTCCTCCCAACCACTCATTCGATATTATATTATATTTTCCAGCCCCTCTCTTCTTCCCTCTGCTCTGGGTCACTGTCTGTTACCCTTCTCTGTTTCTCGCTGTGTACCTCTTTTCCACCTTTGGCACTCGTTGTTACCCCTCCTGCTCCTCTTTCTTGGTGTATGGTGGAGGTGCGAATATTGGGTTTGTGTACCCCGCTGCTGCTCTCAATTCCCATTATGTGTATACTCCCTGTGCCCCTGCTGCTGTCCCTCCATTCCCATGTTCAGGAGGAGGAGGAGGATAACTGGGGGCCAAGGGATTTCTGCCCGGGGTCTCCTGTTGACTCAGCATCATTGATGCCGCGCCACATCCCCTGCGTCATGCTGGGACGTCTTCTAGAGCTCGAATATTGGCATACAATTGCTGAACGTTTTCCTCTTATAAACCACTTGTATGTGTATGTGTAACGGTTGCTGCACATATTTGGAGAAGCTTCCGCCCTTAGGCCATGACTTAGACAATTTACCCTCTGTGCTTTGTGTCCATTCCATGCTATATTTACAGATCTTGTCCTTATATCATGGCGTGCCCCTGATATAAGTTTCCACAATTCATTGCTTTTAAATACTTACTTGACCTCAAGTCGAGGTTTTCGACACTTCCATTGTAATTCACGCATGAAAATACAGTTTATCTTATTTTTCAGCATTTTCACAGACATCAGTCCTTTTCACAACATCACAAGTCTCTCTGGCTTCCAACCAACAATCTTAGTCGTGCTCCATGCACTGCCCTTCCGCAACTCTCTGCATCCTTTAGGCTCATCTACCAATCTCGCGCTTGTGCCTTCTGCGCATCGCCACAGAACACCCTACTGCTTCACTCCTTTATTGTCAAATCCAAATTCTGCACCTCCTCATGCCCTCCTAGTCCTATATGCAGGCCTTACTGGTGACATCACCGCTACAATCAGTACGTGAATGATAAAAACCTCTAACAGAGCTCACAATGACATTGTACCATTATAATGACATTTTCAATATCACACCCAATATATACCCACGGCCATCATCCTGCCTCCTAACAGGGGATACCAATATTTCACGTGCTCAATCTGTACCTAGAGCGTTGCCTTGTGGATAAAACGCCTCAGTGAGACATAACCAGAAGAAAACCTTCATGGTTCAAACTAGCCTCATTTGATACCATCATCAATGACCCACGCTAAAACCCCCCAATCCACAGCAAATCCAATATTACATAACTTCTGTCATCCGTATCCTTAAATCAATAGTCTAGGCTAACCACCTGAACCTTTTAAATCAAGATCAAATGTTCCCTAACCACAAACACATAACATCTACCTCTGCTCCTTTCTCAATTATACTGCACAATACTCAACAATACTTCACTAATACTCAACAAAACTCATCACCACCGCACACCCAACATCTTCAGTTGCCGTGTGGCTGAGGGAATACTTACACTCCATGATTCACTGACACTGCTCGGCCACCGGCTCTCCCCAAAACTGCCACATCACTCATCTGGTCTACTTGGCTCCTCACAGACCACAGGCAGGATATTTTCCATGTGACTCATGCTCCGTGGGTCGCCTCAAAGCCCTCCAGGTGGTGCGATGGAAGAGGTGACTCTATATCAAATGGGCGTAGTGAACCGTCCTCTGCTACCAATTTGTAAACTAGGTATACCAGAGGACTGAGGTTCATGCTGCACAATCACCATTCAGCAGAGTACCCAGGGCCCAATGAACCCTCCCCCAGCAAAAGATGGAAGACTTAGCCAAGGGCAAGTTAGAATTGTCCTTTATTTTCCATAACAGACAGGGATCATACAGGAAAACAATTCTCCAGCAATCACAGCCCCTAAGCCTGTGTCAGGAGTTTTTGTTAGCAAATGTCACCACAACTTAGAACCATTCCCCAAAAACCTATGGGCCCATGCATTGGGTGGCTGGGGCAGTAGTGCCTATAGATGGCACCTATAGAGGTTAGCTGACTGGCCCTTGTATGTCAGGTGATCTCGCCTGGGACTTCATCAAAATCTATCTATTACATTGTTACAGGGTCGCAGGACTACCATTGGTCCTTGCCGTTTGCCATCCACCCCTGGATTTGTGTTCCCTGATTGGCTGGAGCGGGTCTCCTCAGACCTAGAACCCTGCTCTGTTCTCAGTGCTCTGTGTACCTTCTCAAGGTGATGAGAAAGACTATGGGCCTCATTACAAGTCCGGCGGTAATGATGCCAGTAAAACCAGCAGGCACATTTTTCCAGTGCCTGACTTGTCAGAAACAGGGGGGCATTACAGCCCCAGCAGTCCGTGAAGTCAGGCACCGGAAGATGCATTCCCTATTCCCATTTGAGTCCCATAGGACTTAATGGGAATGGAGATCACGGAAGCACCGGCGGGCGGGATGGCACCTGCTTGCAGAGTCATAGTGTGCCGGTCCAGTAACAACGGTGACAGTAGGCATACTGGCACCATTGTTACCGGACCGGGACACTTGTAATGAGACCCTATGTGTCCCCGTTGTTGCCACTGGTATATCCACCTAGCCTCAGAGTGCCTGCAGGTTGCAAAATTGTTAGACAGCACATGTATCAGTTCTTGTCTTCTTCACTGGCAACTGGTCCTCTTTCCACTGTGGGTAAATTACTATTGTTCGGCTCGGCCGCAGCACGTGGGTGTGGACCTCAAAACTGAGCTTTTTGGTTTGCAATTAGTGAGGATTTATTCTGCTATTTTGCAGGTGGCTCCCGGTCTCTGGATCCAGGAATGTTCTGCTCACCTCTGACCTTGGTTGCAAGCACCAGTTCTGAGCAGCATGCTGTAAACTCTGTTTCTCTTCATCCCTTATTATGAGGCCTGTGGCTTCATGTAACTCTACTATAGTTATGCTATGATTTCTATATGTCTATATTGTACTAGTTTCCTTATGGGTTAGTGGTACTTGGCTCTTCCAGGTTCATTATAGAATCCTTTAGTTCCATATGGTTAGTTGCAATAAGCAGCTGCAAACTTGCTCTGCATCTCTTGCTTTCTTGCATTTCTGCATTTGGCTAATGAAAGAAAATAAGAAAGACTTTCCACAGTATTTGCATGTATCGTCCTATATCTATGGAGATGTGTATGCATGTTATTCTTGTGTGCACGTGGGTCTGTGCAGGGAAGCGAGTTTGCTTTGTGGCTAACGTTCCTATATCTATGTCGTGGTATCACTAATGACATCAGCACAACTGGATATTTATCCTTATTCAACCAGGTCCAGTGTTGAAGCACTTGTATCCGCAAAGACGTCTGCTGGATAAGGTTTGAACAGTTGTCTAAGAGAATATCTGCTCACAAATGTAGAATGTACTGCCCCTCCTGGGGGCTGGCCAAACAGTAACTGTCATTTCTCATTTCTTAGTCTTCTGTCTGAAATGCGTATAGGATTCACTAGGGGCATTCCAGGGACCCTCTCTTCACCCTGCTCTGAGGAAAGCTTACACAGGACTTGAGAATCCAGCATAACCTTTCAGCAGTGCAGAGCCTGAATCAACACGGTGTACAGTGAGTCTAGTTCCAGTGGAGCAATGTGCAGCTAACCACATAAAGTCATATCACAAAACAAGTAAATTAAACCCTGGACACTTGCATGATGCAGAAGAATTCCATATACATACACATGAAAATGCCAACAAAACATGTGAACACAAGGAGGTGACGCAGAGATTGTAAGGTTGCAATGCTGCCAATTATTGCAAGTCAGAGATGGGGCATGGCTTGAATTGCCCACACATGTTTTCTCTGATGGATTCTTTAGGTCACATTATTTTATTTCTATTTATTGAATTGAATTGACTTAAGGATTGCCATTTTGAACATAAATTACACACATAGAAAGACAAACAGCTAATAGAGGCACTTCCAATGTACGGTGCCTTGGCAGGTTGCAAAATTGTTAGACAGCACATGTATCAGTTCTTGTCTTCTTCACTGGCAACTGCTCCTCTTTCCACCGTGGGTAAATTACTATTTTTCGGCTCGGCCGCAACACGTGTGTGAGGACCGCAAAACGGAGGTTTTTGGTCTGCAATTAGTGAGGATTTATTCTGCTAGTGAGTCTAGTTCCAGTAGAGCAATGTGCAGAATTCCTTGCTAACCACATAAAGTCATAAAACAAAACAAGTATATTGAACCCTGGACACTTGCATGATGCAGAAGATTGTAAGGTTGCAATGCTGGCAATTATTGCAAGTCAGAGATGGGGACATGGCTTGAATTGCCCCCACATGTTTTCTCTGATGGATTCTTTAGGTCACATTATTTTATTTCTATTTATTGAATTGAATTGACATAAGGATTACCATTTTGAACATAAATCACACACATAGAAAGACAAACAGCTAATAGAGGCATTTCCAATGTACGGTGCCTTGGCAATGGATGGTGGATATCTGTGTGAGAGTAATAGGTTTATGAGGGGGTTGTATCATAAAACGGATCATGGTTAAGTACTATTGAATGATATAAATATCAAACAATGACAGGGTAATATACATACATACTTGTGAAACCTAACAGGGAGGGTTAGACTGGAGTAAGTTGAAGGCAGGGGCAAAAGGGGTCTAGGAGATGCCCCTCCACTGGCTAACCAGTGGAGTTCATGTCTGGCCTTGAACAGTTCCACTGATGGACTGACTTTGGTCTTTTACGGGGAGGGCATTCCAACAAAGGAGGGCAAGAAGAGAAAAGCGTGGAAACAAGATGATGTGCCAGTGATGGCAGGGGTCAGACATGTTGAGGGAAGAGGGGCATCATAGTGTTTGAGCATGAGAGTACAGCAAGATGTAGTCAACAAAGTAGAAGGGGGGGTGACCAAGGATATATTTGTAGATCAGGAGCAATAATTTATAGAGAGAATTGTTGCACGGAGAGCCATCCAGTTTGGTGATGGTGTGTATTGGTAAGGGGAGATCTTTTGTAGACTTAGAGGGCATGTGTAGTCAATTAGCAAATCTTGTTGAGTGGAGGAAAATAATAAGGGGTACTAAAATGTAGGCTCTAACAATCATGCTTGACGTGTCCAACTGTAGAGATTAGATTTTTTTCCATAATACAAATAATGAAACAATATGATTAAGTCCAATATGTTTACTGATATATCAGAACTTAAGTGTGTTGCAACCCTCCTTATGCTAGCTTACATGCTTTACATCTAATGTATGGCACAACCTAGAACTCCCTTTTTAATGCCTCCAGAGAATTGCCACATCTCTTTCACAAACACATGATTTGTGCATGTTTATAAAACATGCCTTCAGCTGTTAGACATATCTTTCCACAAAACTGCGTGCCACCTATCATTGTAAATCACCCCTCTGTATGAATAAAAAGGGAACATGTCCAAAGCAGCCGAAATTCACATCAACTATGGATTTGAGCGTATACAGAAATGCTAAAAGAGAAAGGTGAAGCATCCACTCAACACAACTCAACACAGAGCAGCATCCAGGTCAGTAAGAGCCACAAAGGTACATGTATAGCGGCATGATCCATCTTCTACACATAACATGTATAGCGGCATGATCCATCTTCTACACATAACATGTATAGCGGCATGATCCATCTTCTACACATAACATGTATAGCGGCATGATCCATCTTCTATGCATAACAACACACTCCGCTTAGTTATCGCCGAGAGCTAAATATATTGTGAGCAGCTGCACACATGAACGTGATGGCACTGCTCCATAGGGCGCATTCTGTATCGTCTGCCACTAAGAATAGTGCAGGCACTTCATTATGTTGAAAATGTCGCCCTTCATTTCGATGTACCCTGCCAGTGGATGGGTGCCTTGGCGCAGGACCTAGTGCCCATGGAACACTCTAGCTGGCTTAATACTGCCAACTGTCATTCCTCAGCCAGACCTGTTTTTTAGGCAACAGCACTGTACATGCATGGATAGTCATACACTAAAATATGAAATTAAACAACCCATAATCCAAAAGTGCAGTGCATCGCTCGATGGTGAATGATTTTTTTGAGTGCATGTTATGTAACGTTATGTTATGTGGTCTTGTACCACACACTGCTGCCACTTGCGCGGTCTCCTGGCGCTCTGGTGCAATGGGTTGTGGGTGGGGGGCTATTTGTTAGTGGGGTTGAGAGGAGGAAGAGCAATCGAGCTTTCATGTGCTTTTGGCAGTTCCCTTTCAGAAAAAACGTTCACTGAGTATTGGTGCGTTTTGGTTGCTAGCCGTCATGTGGTCTTGAGGTGTGATTGTGCATGGGTGCTTTGTGTGTGTTTGTGTTTAGCTTCATGTTGGGTGTTGTGAAGTGTGTGTGGTTTGCAGTGTGGTATAGGTAGGGCTGTGCTTAGTTTAGAGTTCAAGGGTGAGAATGTAGAATAATGGGTTTTTAGTACCAATTTCCTACCCCCAAAATCCAGCACAGCACACTGCGTTTCCTATCCCCAAAAATCCATCTAAGTGCAACAAATATCCTACCCCCAGCAATCCGCCTAAGTGCAAAATACAGCTAAGGGTGACATATTTCCTACCCCCATAATACAGCTAAATGTGTCACCTTTCTACCCCCAAGAATCCACCCAACTGTGACGCATTTCACGCCCCCAACATCCATCTGATTGCAACACATTTCCCATTCCCTGGAAGTCCACCCAAGGGTAACACACGCACTACCCCAAAATCAACATGCAGATAACTCCCAGTAAATCTATAGGGCTATCTAGGAGGTGAAGCAGGCAATCTACACAGAGTTATAATATGATGGTGGTATTGTAGAAGTGGAAGAGTTTCAATTGAGCACAGTAATGGCTATGTTAAGCGGCCTTGCCACCTTACCTTAGTTGTAGCTGTAGGGTGCTTTGTCGGTCATCCATGGGCAAACAGGCAGAAGAGCTGCCCAGTAGGAGCGGTCCTTTGCCTCTGGTCATTAGCCGACTGCCCTGGAAAGGCTGCTCTAGAACTCCCAACTGTGAAGCTTCAATGTTAAGGCTCTTGGCCAATCAGTGGGCAGAGGAGGCAGGAGCAGGGCAGGAAGGGGAGGGAAGGCAAACATAACGCAGGCAAGTGCAGGCACACAGAGTGCTGGAAAATAAATAATACATGTGAAATAAGCAGAAAAGCCACTTTTAACCCTCTAAGTCCCTCACCTGCAGGATGGAGTGTGTGGGCAGTATCCGTTACTGGAAGAGGGTGTGGGACTGCCTGGCAAAGGGTTTAAATATGCTGGCTTTGGGGGGGGGGGTGCTCGAGATCTGCACCAAGATTGCAGCTCTTACATGTGCTCCCGAGGTGCCTGGAACAAATCCTGTAAATATCCTGATGCATCGATGCTGATTCATCATGTAAAGCTGTTGCGGGACTAATGGCGTAAGTGGTGACCGATGATCCAGTTTGCCTGGGGCCAACTGTAGTTGGAGGGCTGATGTTGCTGCAGTCCTGTGGTGGGCCTGGAGCGGCAGGAGCAATGTGGCCTTGGGTGACTGCTGATGCAGAGGTCAACGCAGGGCAGAGGTTGAGGCCGAGGACCCTGAGGAATGAATCCTTGCCTCTGTGGCAGCATGGTGTGGGCTGCCGAGGCTCTAGCCCCTGCTCTGCAGTGAGTGGAGCCGGATCCTGGTCGGTGTCACGTGGATGTGGATTGATGCTGGACAGCAAGCTGCTGCTGTTGCAAATTGTGAGGCACCGCAGGAAGACTGCTGTGTGGGAGGTGGGCCCACATGGTAGTGTGGCACGGATTGGAGAGACATCCCATATCCTCTGCAAACTGACCGTAGCCACAAGAGTATCGCCCACCTCGAGGGGAGGTGCTAGTCTATTGACCACTGCAATGCAACTCAAATGGAGCATTTGAATTAATTGCTGAAACGCCAGTCTGAAAGATTTAGCACTGGGGAATCCTAAGTGCTTGAATTCACATTAGTTACTGGGAGGAAAATTGTGTTGTCGATGATGATTTGGAGAGGGATCTAAAAACCTGCGCCCCTTCAGATGTGTCTGCCGAGAATTCGCATCAGCCCAACCATAGGACATGGTGAGGTGTCAAGGATGTTTCAGGCCAAAATATCAGGAGGGCCACATCTTAACAAGCATGAGTGCCACGTACACTATTGGAATCTGTGGCAGCACGCACAATCACAGTCCATCACACAACTGCCTAGTAACACGAAGTCCATGTACTAGAAACGGATCACAGAAGACTGCTTTGCACCAAGGACTGGCTCTACTCCTTTTCAATCAACATTAGTTTGATCCACAACAAACGAGTACACACATCTCCCCTTTCCTTCCTCACGCCTACAGCCCCTCCTTGAGCCACCTTGTACCCCCCCACTTGTAGGCAGGTCCTGGTTTCTAGCCCATTGATGCTTCTTTTACTCTTCCCGGCTCACTCTGGACGGGGCACAATGCACAGCACGGACATGCCCACAGCACGTAGGAGTGTCAATGGAGTGCAGCATAATTAGGATTGGTCTATGAGTAGGCTACTGTTTATAGGTCACTATTGAAAAACAGGTCTGGATATATAATGCAGGGTGCATCTTCAAAAACAAGAAACAAATAATGGACTTCCTCGCATTCTGGCCCCCTTTCCCATACAACGGTTTAAATCTCTCCACACGTGTAAACATAGACCATACACTAATACAGTGTGCCCTTAGTGTTACTCTGAGTAATTCTAATAAAGCTAGAATTAGCTCTTTTGAAGTAGCGGCTCCCACAGCATGGAATGCTTTGTCGCCCACCCTTCGAACAATGGCCTCAACAGAACTTTTTAAGAAGTTGTTGAAGACATCGCTCTTTGCCTAAATCATGTGGTCCTTGTTGCACTTACAGCCTAGTCATGACTGCCTTCCTTGTTCTGTTCTTTTTGTTTGTGAGTTTGCGCCCATCAGCCTATAGGTACCAGGTGCGTGGTACAAATATATTAACATAGCATAACATAACATTGACAATGTGTCTCAAGTTTTGGGACAATTGTAAATGCACGTATTTAAGAAAATGTGTCCTTCTACAATAACACAACTCAAATCAGCCAAGTGCAAAAGGCTGCAAGAACTCCAGCACATCAAACAATGGGCCTCATAACGAGTCCGGCGGTAACCGAGGCGGTAAAACCGCCTGGTTACCGCCGGACTCGTATTACCATTCCGCCTCCATGACTACTGGAAATACCATGGCATTACGACGTCGGTGACCCGGGAATTCCGGAGGCGGAATTCGGTAAATCCCCATTCCCATTGAGTCCCATAGGACCAATGGGAATGGGGAAGTGGAAACACCGGCACCATCTCGTGATGGTGCCGGTGTTTCTACGTCCGCCTGCAGGCGGGCGGTGTTAAACCCACCAGGTCAGACCTGGCGAGAAGATCACCTCCCGCCTGCAGGAAACGGGATCGGGCAGTCTGGAATTAACAGTGGCGGCGGGTTTACCACCACTGTTATTTCTGGACCGCCCGACCTGTGATTAGGCCCAATGTCAGCTTATGCAATCTAAATTGGAGTTAGTTAATCAAACGTTCCTAAATGAAGGGTTAGGGGCACTACCACAAACAAAAAAGGACTACACATCTCCCTCTACAAAGCAGCTGTGATGAGATTGTCCAAACAGATGTCAGGGCTGCTCCCCCTGGATGGAACATACTGGCCCCAAACATACTGACACCCTAATTCACCAATATCTCTACTGACCAAAACGCGAAGACGCCCCTCAAGTGAATATGGCGCCTAGTCACTTACTTAGAGCACTGCCAACATTTAAAGAACGTTGAGTGAGTCGGCTTGTGTTGGCACAGGAAAAGTAACATGTGTCTGCTTCATTAAGTAGCATGACAGGGCATGCCGGTTTAATAACACAACACAAATGATAAAGTTGTTAACACTTATCAGATGGAGTACCAAAGATTATACAAAAGCTGTGCAGACCCCAAAACCGAAAGCTGCATTTAACCACACGCCAAGCTTTCAAACCAAGAAGTTCAGCCAAGAGGCAACCCCCTGCCCACTCAGCGCGCTCAGCACCAAATTATCAGCATACGCTGCTTTGTTTCGGCTTGTTCCACACTGTAACTCATGCTCATGCGTGGAAACAGATGGCGACACCGGCCGGACAAGCCGGAGAAAACCAACTTCCCTTTTTAAGTAAACCGTGGACACGATTTTCTTCCATTGTGGAAAGATGAGGCTCCTCCCACACGCACCTGGGCACTCCATTCACCCATGACATGGGCATGCCACCTACAGATCCAGATGAAGAACTATAAGGATCAACTTTGGATTTCCTCGTTTACTCTGCAGTTTCCCCTCGTCAAAACTATCGAAATCAGCACTTATTTGTACCTATAACCTGGGAATGCGCCTCGGGTGGCTGGAGAATCACAGGTGGTACACTGTGCATTCTTGTCCACACGTCCAGTCTCCTGATTGGCTTATCAGACTTCTCCTGGTGCCAATGCAGTAGTAGTTTAGGAAGAATGTGGCCCCTAAGCACACCCATTTCTACCTATCCAACCAATGTAGAACATCTTTTTCTATTATTTACAGTATGTCTATTAACCAAGTTATGTAAATATTATTTTTGTTGTTCAAATACCCCTATGGGTGTTATTTTGATTTGGTGAAAGAATGTCTGCACAGAGCCCAACCACTAACATTAACATACCTGTTGTTCTCTCCTTGCAATTTTAAGTGGATTTTCCAATGGGATGTATTTAAGGCATGGGAATTTGGACAGTCCCCGATTTCTCTGCCTGCTTACACCTTTTCACCCGTTTGAAAAAGAATTGTGAATGCAGCCTGTCACATGTATGCACATGGCAGATTGCATTATCATGAATTCCCATAAGTCTCACAGTCTAAAACAGTCAGAGTCCATAGAGATTCAACATTTTTGCCTGTATTGAAATGCGATGCAGATGGAGATACAGTTGTATTTTCCGCACGCCGCTGCTGGACAAGACAGTAGTGGTCATTGTGCTCTGTCCTCTAGGTCTGTGCAGCAAATACATTCAAAAAAATGTTCCCCATCAGAGTTTACTGGTGAAAGGCTTTATTTGTGCACACTGCTGTTCGCATCAAAATGACCATCCATGTTTTGAGCAAGAACTACCACAGAAAGACAGGCCTCACTATGAGTTTGCCGGTCCGGAAACAAGGGTGCCGGTAAGCTCACCGGCACCCTTGTTTCCTGATCTGCAAACACTGAGTCTGACCCTGCCGGGCATAGCGGCCATGGTAGGCAGACCGGTCACGGAAGCATCAGCACCATTAGCAACAGTGCCAGTGCTTCTGTGTCCCCACTCCCATAGAGTCCTACTGGACTCTATCGGAATGGGGACTTACATTTTACCGGTGCCTGACTTTCCAGGCCGCCAGAATTATAATCTCCCGGTGGCACGGGGAAGTCAGGTGCCGTTAAAATATTATGAGTCTGGCGGCAACCCACCGGTACAACTGGCAGGGTTACCGCCGGACTCGTTATGAGGCCTAAAGCAAAGTGACATGCTGGGCACACTAACACACAACTTCTTTTATCAGAGATTGGCACAGCAAACATTGCACCATGGTCTCATCATCTGGGGATCATTACATAGACTTTACTGCTAACCAGGAAAATTGGCACGTGGTGGTTGCATTTGCAAGGTTTGTTGTGCATGTGAGCCTACTACATGTGTGGCATGCCCCAGTGAAATGAACTTGTATGCACTACATGACTGTTTTGATGCTGATGTTCCCCTAATTTGAATATGTGAAACAAATGTCCAGAGAGGAGGAGACTTTGACAAGCAGAGCTCATTGCTGTATGCACAGCCTGTTTTGCAAACAATACCGTAGAAGTGACCGAATCCAATGTTTTCGAGGAAGAAATGACCAAAATGTTTTTTTATCTTTTTACCAAAAAAATACGTTTTTAATAAAATATATGTGGGTAGGGGTAAGGGATATAGATAAAGGTAGGGGGAAGGAGGTGGGCTGTGGAGGTCTCTCCTACCCGTGCTAAAAAAAGAAAATTTGGTCACTTCACTCTTTTGAAAAACATGGATTCCGTCAAATCACCTACATCCTTTTGCAAGGTGTGAATGAGTCATGTCAGAGACCTCAGGTTTACTAGTTTGTTCTCTGTGGGATATGCATTTTGACATCTTTGGAGAAATCATCTGCATTAGGGATATTGCAAATCAAATGAGTGGCATAACCCACACGCCCGATAAACATGGGCAGTGAGTTGTGCACATGTACTCACTGAAAGTGTGGTGACCTTCCTGTGAATGGCAGTGATACCTGTACAATGCCAATAAATGCTAGAGCATCTCTAAGCCAACACAACATGGATAAATACATAAAGCCCTTGCTCTCTCGGTTTAGGGAGAGCCTGTACTTTACCTGCACCTCACTGAAGACACCCAACAAGGCACAAACACATGTCTGGAGCTGCGGGTGGTACTCTTGATTCAGAAGAGAATTGCCTGGTATTTGGGTCCTGGGCCTGTGGATGGAACCAGACAGATATGCAAATGGTTATTTTTAATCTGGTAAGGCACAGATAGCTAAAACATGACTGTAGACTGTGCCTAATGGGCACCACCCCACAGAACAGGCTATTTGGCCCTATTGGATCTCAGCAGAGTGGCCCTCACACTTTTGACCAATACATGTACAATGCACCATAATCAGTGGTTGAATTGTACAAAAAGAAGTAGTGGAATTAAGTTCCCAGCTGGTCTCCCCCAGCTTCCCAGAAAGCCCATCACTGCCCACTACCACACGCAATCCAAACCCCCAAACAAACGCACCTGCTGTTTAAGGGAACGTTCAGTGCAGGCCGCTGAAGTGCAAGGTTCAACTTCTTCCTACACTTTTATTTTAAAACAAAGCTATTCCGGAACGCTTTCTTTTCCAAACCAAGTATACAAACAGTAAAAGTTAATTAAAAAAAGTAGAGGAGCACCACTCCCAACTGCTCCCACCCACTTCGACTACTAAACATAATGTCCCAAGTGCTTTTCTTTTACACTTGGATAACAGTGAAGTAGGAGTTCTGCAGACAACAAGCCGTATCAAGTGGAATGGTTTAGCTTGTCCCTACTACCTGTGTAAGGGTACACATGGTTGGGTCTTTTAGCTGGGCCCCTTGCAGGGCATGCTCCTTTGTCTATTGGTAACTTTTATCTGTGCTAGTGTTCTGTGCTCACATGTGTAGTGATAACCTATGTATACATGAAGTAGTGTATGTGCCGTGTGGTGTGCGCATGCGGTATTAGCCTTTCTTTGTATGGGCGTACACAAGTATGTGTCATTTCACCCTAAACTAAACCTTTGTTATTCTATATAGATGTTGACATGCTTGATATTATAGAAAGCTCTCGGGGTACTGTACTGTAAGTGACAGGTGTCTCTTGCGTTCAAGTTCCATTTTGGCATAGGCTGCTTAAGCATGGCATATATTTTTGTGGTCTGAAACGTTATCTCATTGTATGCACTGAGTATTCTGTGAGGTTTGTGACCTTCATATTTTAGATCGCGGTGTGTCTCTGACCGTTATTGGTCCTGTGCGCAGAGGCCACAGTTCTGTTTCCTGTTGGCACTATCAGCCTCATGACAAGTTCGGGGGTGTGGTCAAAAACATAAGCAATGCAGTGGTAATAGACTTACCACTCCATTGTTGCAGCATAACAACACTGCCGGTATTACCTCTGGTCCTCTGGACTCCAATTAATGGAGACTAGCACTGCCTACCACCACTTGTAATGCGGAACTCATTCTGCCAGACCAAGTGGTGGTAATGGTAATACTGTTTGGTGGTATCTCAGCAGATTTACCACTGAGATACCACCAAACCTTAGACGCAACCCTACGGGCCTCATTACGAGGTAGGTGGTAAGGGATTACCGGCACTGGTAAGGACACCGGTGCTGGTAATCCCTTACAACCCTATTCCGAGATCCCTTAGCGGGTAAGGGACCCGTTAAGGGACTTCAGAGCTAATAACAGTACCGCAAATTGCGGTACCGTTATTAGCTCCATCCCCATTCCCATTGAGCCCTATGGGGGCTCGAATGGGAATGGGGAATGGTTCCCGGAATGCGGACTTACCGGGTCCTCCAAGGTTGGAATGACCCGGTAAGTCCCTATTTCGGGAACCCGGACCCGGACCCAGAATGCTGTAAGGGGGTAGCCATGGTGCTAATAGCACCATGGCTACCTCCTACCTCGTAATGAGGTCCCATGTCGCTTATTTAGTAAATGCTGCTGGAAAGCATAGCTCTCTACTTGATTTCTAGCACTCATGCTAATCATATATTTGTTGGGATTGTAGCACATACACAATTATTTATAGTCAGAATATGCCATCTCTTTTGAAAAGTAAGTTTGGTGGCAGCAATATGATTTAATGAGAATTGTCTCCCTGTATTGTGCATTGATTCAGTCTGGACATTTGCCTTTGAATGCCCGGTGTACTAACATAGAATGCGAGAAAGAAATGAGTTTGCTTATTAATATACCTTGGTAGTGATGCGTTCGCCTCAAATTGCACTCAGGGCTCTGCTGTATTGAGTATTAACGGTTGAATGTTTTTATGATGTCGCTTGTACCGAAGTTCTTTATTTTTCTTTGATTGGTGTTACAGGTTCTTGCCCTTTTTTTAAACTCTAATGTGTGCTATCACACTTGTTGATGTTCATTTGGCAAATTTGTAGTTTTCCTTTGTGACTTTTGCTCTAAATGGATAAAAGTGCTGTTTCATGGATTGTTGGCTCAAAAATAAATTGACATTCAGTTTTCTGGGTAGGATCCTTAGGCCCCAATTCATGGAGACCAGTGCAGAAGTGGCGCAAACCAGCAATTGCGTGGCACACGTATTCATGGATTTTCCCAGGCATCAGTACACGCGGTGCAATGAACAAGCAGCGCCAGTAACGCCCCCAACATGCTCCGGTGCGCAGGAAAAAGCCAGTGAACTGCCTAATACAGCGCAAGGCCCAGCACACTACGCCCCATCACAATCGCGTGAAAAATCAACATGTACCCCAGTCGCACTAGCCAAATCGCATGGAAAGGGATTTGTGTACCCCATCCGCACCCCAGCCTAATTGCGTACCCCAGTCGCACCAGCCAAATCACGTGGACAGGTATGCGTGTACCCCGTCCGCACCCTAGCGAAATTGCATATCCCAGTCGCACCAGCCAAATTGCGTGGAAAGGCCAGTGTGTACCCCTTCCACACCCCAGTGAAATCGCGTACCCCGGTCGCACCAGCCAAATCGTGTGCAAAGGTCCAGGCGTACCCCGGTTGCACCAGCCAAATCGCATGGATAGGTCTGCGGGTATCCCTTCTGTACCCCAGCGAAATCGCATACCGCAGTTGCACCAGCCAAATTGCATGCAAAGGCCTGCGCATACCCCAGTTGCACCAGTCAAATCACGTGGAAAGGTCCGCGTGTACCCCTTCCGCACCCCAGTGAAATCACGCTCCCCGGTTGAACCAGCCAAATCGTGTGCAAAGGACCACGCGTACCCAGTTGCACCGGCCAAATCACGTGGCAAGGCCTGCGCGTACCCCTGGCGCACCCCAGCACAATTGCGTACCCCGGTCGCACCAGCCAAATCACGTGTGAAGGGCGGCATGTACCCTGTCCGCACCCTAGCATAATCGTATACTCCGGTCGCATCAGCCAAATTGCGTGGCAAGGTCTGCGTGTACCCCGGTTGCACCAGTCAAATCACGTGGAAAGGCCCGCGTGTACCGCTTCCGCACCCCAGTGAAATCACGCTCCCCGGTTGAACCAGCCAAATCGTGTGCAAAGGACCACACGTACCCGGTTGCACCAGCCAAATCACATGGAAAGGCCTGCGCGTACCCCTGGCTCACTCCAGCACAATCGCGTACGCCGGTCGCACCAGCCAAATCACGTGTGAAGGGCGGCACGTACCCTGTCCGCACCCTAGCATAATCGTATACCCCGGTCGCACCAGCCAAATTGCGTGGCAAGGTCTGCGTGTACCCCATCCGCACCCCAACCAAATCGCAACCCCGGTCGCACCAGCCAAATCGCATGCAAAGGCCCGCATGTACCCCGGTAGCACCAGCCAAATTGTGTGGAAAGGCCAGCGCGTGCAGCCATCAGCTGTAAACACACCACGCAGGCAGCCCACACCGCATAGGACCCCCCTCACCCATGGCCATACCCCACAGGCAGCCCACACCTCATGGGATCCCCCATCATCTGTGACCATAGCCCACAGGCAGCCCACACCACAAGGGACCCCCCGAACACCCATGACCATACCCCACAGGCAGCCCACACCATATGGGACCCCCATCACCCGTGACCATACCCTGCAAGCAGCCCACACCACATGGAACCCCATTTCCTTGACCATACCCCGCAGGCAGCCCACACCACATGGGACCCCCTATCACCTGTGATCATACCCCACACGCAGCCCACACTACATGGCCCCCCATCACCCGTGACCATACCCTACAGGCATCCCACACCAGATGGGACCCCCCGTCACCCGTATCCATACCCTGCAGGCAGCCCACACCACATGGCCCCCCCATCACCGGTGACCATACCCCACAGGCAGTCCACACCACATGGGATCCCCCCATCACCCTTGATGGCAACCTGCAGGAAGGCCCCGACTCATGTCCCCCCACCAACACCTGTGACGGCAACCTGCAGGCAGGCCCCGGCTCATGTTCTCCCACCAACACGTGTGACAGCAACCTGCAGGCAGGACCCGCCTCATGTCCCCCCACCCCACCAGTGCTTGCAACCTGCAGGCAGGCCCCACCCCATGTCCCCCCACCAACACCTGTGACGGCAACCTGCAGGCAGGCCCGACTCATATCTCCCCACCAACACCTGTGACGGCAACCTGCAGGCGGCCCTGCCTCTTATCCCCCCACCAACACCTGAAACGGCAACCTGCAGGCAGGCCCCAACTCATGTCACCCCACCCCACCAGTGACAGCAAAAATAAATTGCAACTTACACCTAAAGAACTTTATACAATGACAGAGGGCTAGTCCTCATCCTCGCCATGCTCCCTCTCAGTCTCTGCCAGGGCACATCAAACACTTTGTCCACTTCCACTAGGTGGGCCTCCGCTTCCCCCTCGAAGGCTTGCAGGGACTCCACCACTCTCCTCTCAAACTCCCTGCAAGTCTCCTCGAGGACCTCTGCCTAGCTCTCTGCCCGACACAGTGAATTCTCCAACCTGGCCATGGTGAGTCGTGCCTCCTGTGCCCGCTGCTGCTCTGCCCTGATCTGCTGGCCGAAACGCTCCAACACAGAAGACATCATTGTCGTAAGATCCACGTTTGCCTACTGCCTGATGGCCGGTACCTGCGCTTATGCTGTTGAAAGCCCTGAGTCCTGTCGCCTCCTACTCTGAGCCTGCTGCTGCCAATATGCCTGGTGCCTGCGCATCAAGGACAGCCTCCCGGATTATGACAACCCGAGGGGCTGTCATGCACGTGCCCTTCTCCTTGGTACCTGCTCTTCCTCCATTGCCATCGCTCCTGTTGCTGTGGTGACCACATCTGCTGATTCCACCTCGACTCCTGAATCTGGCAGGGATGTGATCTCCACCAGACTGGCCACCGGGGTTGGGACAGATACACAGGGGGCCCTTGTGGTACCTGGGCCGGAAGACGGCAGGGAGGACAACATGCGCACAGAGGAGGCAGACAAGGAGGGGGGTCACCTAAGTGGCCAGCCCACTGACCCATTGCAAGACCATGAACTGTGCTAGACAGTTAACTAGACAATAGACCTCATTGTGATGACGTTCAAGTCCCCAATTGGAAGTCTGCACGGCATCACAGATGTTGCCTGTATGCCTTGTGAGACCGGCTCTGATGTTTTAACTCACTTTTGCTCTTCTATGCTGCAACCCTGTGTTATAATGGTGCCAGAAATGGGAAAAGGCAGCAAAACCCTTGTGCGTGCCAAAACCCCTGAAAATCATGCTTTGCAACGCACAAAAAGATGGCTGATCAATCTGCCATGCATGTTGTCAGTGGTGGAACATAGATCTCACTCCTGGAATATGTCACTGGGCTCCACAAGAAGTGAAAATGGAGTACAGAAGGAAAAGGCAGTGCTTTGCTAAAGGAAACCCAAAATCTTGCTTTAAATCCCTTTCTTTGTTTTGCTGAGACTGCAGAATGCCGGTACAAAACACCCTCAAACATCCAAAATTCTTGCTAAGTGCTACAATTCACATACTTTAAGAAATCAATGTGAACTTGCAAGGTCCTGAAAAGCTGAAAGCATAAAGGGATTTCCCTAGCAAAAGTGGCTGGTCTGTGGATGTCAAAAATCTCTGTGTAGCAGAGGACTGCAGAGATGACAGCTGTCAGGAGCCTGCCTGATTAAACTTTAAACATGTATATAAACTGAAATCAAATGATTGCAATCTAAGTGGCCTGTTACTGAGAGTAACCTATCTTGTAATTGTTTTGATCCCATGGTTTAAAATCTTGAATAAGTATTCTAGCTGCTATTTTGAAATCACAAGATTGTTGTATGCTAAGGAAAAATGCAATAGAATTAACAATGAAATCAAGCCTGGCTAAAAGCTACCAAACTGGAATATCAGGTTTCTCCACAGAAGGATGGCCTTCCCGCCACCAGGAAATCACACAAAAGCGATAATTATAGGGTTTGGAAAGGACCTGGTCTACAGAGGCAAAAGGGGACAATGAACAGCTGCTGCTAAGGAAATGCGAGGTGTGAGGACAGTCGTAAATGGCCTCTGTCAAGAGCAAACAGGGAGGAGACTGCTTCTGAACTGCAGGGTGACAAAAAGTGGCAGAGAAAAACAACCATCTGTTGAAACCTTCACAAAGAACATTTTTTTAAAAGACATAATTTTCCAGTGAAAATTGTACAAAATATAAAAGTAACATTTTGGTGAATCTAAATTTTGGCTGCACGTTTCAAGTGGCGGCAAAATCGTGTGACATGTTCTGCAAAGAAATGGCAGAAAATGCGATTTTACACAAAATGTACTTTCGCTAGAAGTCTGAAACTTTATACACTTATGCCCATGTTAAACACTCACACTTGTAGAAATTTTCTTAAAAATTGGACATTGTGTCCCTGATGAAAAGGGCAAAATTCTGTAAAAATCCGAGACAAGATCCCACAGCTGCGGGGATTTGAGGGATAGCTGCTATATAAAATATGTAATCTGTATATATGATTCTTATAGAGGTTGCGCATGTGTAAATATGTATGGTGCTAAACGTAGATTTTGTGTTCTAGGGGCTACGGGTGAATTCTGTGCCTCATAAAATCACACCATAAAGGTGACACACTGTTTCTCTCCTATCAAGGCAGAGAGAAGAGTCTGACCCAATCACCTGTCAAAAGGGCGAGTTTAGGCTACACCAGCCCACACAACCCCTTATCATAGGATAAATAGAGACAGCTCACCACTCAAAAAAACAGACAGATTCAGTCACTATCCTGATACTGGCGGAACACCTTGCTGCTGAAATCTACATCTTCATTTTTCCAGACTCCAGAAACTTGGCAGCGCAGAAACCCATTGCATAGCTGAACCATTTTCATCTAGGCCTCACATTCCAGAACCAGAACCCCACAAACCTAAGGGGAAAATCAAAATACAGCCGGGTTGCACTGTACTGTTTGCCTGCTGAAAGAACTATCATCAGAACCAAGAAGGTGATTATTGTGTACCCATTAAAGCATAGTGTGATTAAATTATTAAAACATAAATAAATATTTTAACTTTGCCAACCTGTCTGATTCCTGGTTCAGTGTAACTGGGGGCTACGAGGAGAGGGGCGTGATATGAGTGGTATATCGTTCAGAATAAAGAACATTTAGACAAAAATAAATAAGGATTTCAGTTGTGCATTACACACTAGGTATTGACTTGAGTGTGTGCCAGATTGAAAACACTTATAGCTTGGAGGCTCGTCCGGGATCCTGAATTAGACATACCACTTGTGACAGCCTAACACAATGTGCTAACTGACGGGGTACATACACCTTGTTGGGCTACCTTACTGTGCTAGACTGTAAAAACACCCTTCAGTAGAAGGAGTACGGCCTGTTTTGCAAAAGTAAAGTAACCTCGAGATGAGTCAGAAGGAAATTAATATTTCCAGAATGGCGACCCCAGTGGAAATCAACATTGCAAAGGAACATCTACTGCACAAATTGTTTGTCAGGGGTGAATGGGTAGAGCAGGATGAGAATGTATGGCTGCAGGAAATCAAACAACAAATCACTGCCATAGAATTAGATATATGGCAGGACTAGGGTCCATTACACATGGCACTTAGTGAATTGTATATGGCCCCAAAAGTAAAAGAAGAGCAATGGAAAATTGTCAAAATAGCGGCTTACCTACACCTCCACATTGGAGTGGTACAGGAAAAATATGCCGAAAACCTAGATCTGGCAAAGAGGCAAATACGAACCCTTGAGAAAACCCAAACTGATCTGGACTCTGCAGAGCAAAGGCTACAAAAGAGCCAAGAATCAGAGAAAGAAACCAGACGGCACCTGATAAAATTAAAGGAAGATCTGGATCTCCTGCAGCAAGAGAAGGTAGAGCAGGATACCAAATTACTGACACTGCAAAAAGAGTGTCAAGAAAAGTTGAATTTGCTACAACAGAGCCAACACAAGCTGGAGCAGCAGGTAAATTATAATCGAGCCTGCGCAGGGCAGATAGTTGCCCTAGAAAATCAGATTGATGAAAGAAAGGAGGCAAATAAATGAATAGTGAAGGATCTCCACACTCAAACAGATTTTGATGAGGAGCGCCAGAAATGATGTGCCATTAGAAAACAAAGGGATGACCTGGCTGCACAGAGGGTTACTCTAATTCAGGAAAGGGATGCCTTAGGCCGGGAAGTCAGCCATTTAAAAACCAAGGGGGAAGAAAATCACCTGGCCGTTCAGGGACTGTGTGATCTCAAAATGGACTATGAACTGTTAGAGCACACCAGGATGGTGGAAGATGCTCTGGCAAATATTGATCAGGCCAGTAAAGATCAGACCCAGCAGGTGAGCATCCTGCAGCAACAAATGGCCAAATACTCCAAAAGCAGACAGGAAGCACAGAGAGACAATGAGGCCCTCTGTGAAAAAAATGACAGGCTCCATAGACAGAGAGGCATGCTCGAACAACTAATAGAGACCATTAAGGCCTTAATAGAAGAACAAAAGGGTCAGATTCTTGCATGCTATCAGGGAGTAGGGGCTGAGAGAGATGAGGTCAGATGGGAGAGGGAAACCCCTGAGCATAACCTCAGGAACCCTGTTCTTGCCAAAGATTTGAATCCCTTCAATTTCATGGACTCTGCCACCCCGTGTCCACTGGCTTACATGAACCACGGGCCACAGGGATGGTAGACTTCAACCCAATGGGAAATATGGGGCTAATACATCAGCGCCTCCCAGAAATGGATGGGCAGGCATCTCTGTATAGGTTCCCAACTGCTAGGGCCATCTTCTCTGATCAGGGAGACTCTAGTAAGGGAAGAATCAGAGAAATGGATCCTCAGAAGTATAACTTACCAAGAGATCAGGCAGTGAAATTTGGTGGGGAATTTCATGAGACTAGGCCCATCAAGAGCATACTAAAAACTTCTTCCCAGCTAGGACAGTGGGGGGTACTCAACCAATCCTGGGAGCTCTTCTGAGCGCCCCTGGTCCCAAGAGACTAGGCCCCCACATTCTGCCAGCCATTTCCAAGCTCGCAGAATCCGAAAGTGTCTAGAAGACCAGACCGCCACCTCTGCTAGCAGTGCCTCTGAGTCAGAGGATGAGTGGAGCAGGGTGACCAGAACTAAAAAGGCCAATACAGTTAAGAGGGCTTTACTCAAGGATCTCCTGAAACAAATAAAAGCTATTAGGAGCATCATCACGCCCTACCACAAAAATGCCAAATATTTGGTTTGGGAGCACCTTGAATTATTTGAGCAGATGATGGAGACTTTCCATCTGAAGGACAGCCAAAGCTGTATTCAGTATGGAAAGTGGACGTTTTCTCCTGAGTACTCCAGCTTCTTTGCGGGGCTGGAGGATCAGAACCATTCCAGATGGACCACCTATAGGGCGGCCATCCTGAAACATTTTTCCATTCATAGGAACCCTCAAGAGGCTCGCAAGGCAGCCTACAACTTATAATGCGGGGAAGACCAGGCCCCACAAGAACTTGTTCAGGAATTGAAATGTGCTTTTGCGCAGACCACTAGAAGGGTGCGCACTGAGAGTAAGGAATTTGTGAACACTTTCTTTCATGCTCTCCCTACGTACATTATGATCCAGCTAGTGAGGGACTTTAATGAGAAAAGATCACTAGACTGGGTCATTGAACAAGCAACGCGCATATATGAAGTACAGAAGCCGTTGGAAAGTAAAAATATGACTAAAAGCCCCAAACTGACCAACACCCCTGCTGCTGGTAACGTGGCGGAGGTGAAGGTTGCCCCCATTTTAGATCTGGAGATGGGGGGCCTAAAAACCTCCCATCGCAGAATCCAACCAACCCCAAACCCAGAAGGCTGTCGGGCCAATCCCAAATGGGAAGCCAAGGAGGTAGCCCCACAAATGGGACCCCTAAGTCCCCTGACTACGTCAGCCCACGCTACAAGGGAAATAGACTCATCCTGGGCTATGTGTGGACTCCTCCAGCCCAAGGGGGGGATCCAACCAGACAGCTGGAAACCCTGGAAACTTCCCTCCTCACTTTCCTCAGGAGGGCAGTAACCTCCCAAGTACCGGACCAAATTTCATTCGCCGGTACCTGCCAAACTTCAACCCCCAAAACAACCCTTCTTTCTTTCCCCACTTTCCTGAGCCCAGACAGCCCAATCCAGGAGAGGGGAGGCCAAGGGTGGAGGGGTACCCAAATTATCCTAACCAAGGGTATTATGCGAGAAGGGATAGCTACCCTTCCCCGGGATCAACCCAGGGTAGACCTGAGGACCTCGTACCAGCCAGAGCGGGTGTCCCAACTGGAGCACCAGGTCCAGAACATGGCACAGGATCTGGGTCGCATGCTGAGGGCTCAACAGAACCCTCAGATGAGCATGGCAGCTCAGAACTCCTCAAATCCAGGATACTGGTGCTCCAGAACAATGATGGGGGAAGAACCCCGACAACCCACTGGTTCCCAGGGAGGAGGCACAAGGGGATGGGGGTGTAAAGCCTTAGAGGAAGCTTCCTTTCCCTCTTGTGAAAAGCCCCTGGAAACCCAGGAACCGGAACCAAAATCTCCTGCCCCTGAAATTCTCCAACCCAAGGAGCAGAGGGTAGGGAGGAGAAATAAAGCGCCTAAAAAGGCCCATTTTGTGGAGGAGGTGCAAATCTTCCAGTTTGAAGGAGAGGGGCCCTCAGAGGATTCTGGGAAAAGGATATTCTCCTTCAGGGATGTGGGAACTCCTCCCCAAGAAAAATGGGTCCCAAAGGATCCAAATCCAGACTGGGTAGATGTGGGGACCGAGTTAAAACCGCCCATCATCAAACCCCAGAATGACCAGCATGAAAATCCCCTGGTTCAAACCCATCCTGGTGACTGCCTCCAAAAAGGGGGGGCAGTCCAGAATCAGAACCAGGGGAGCCCAAAGCTTCTCCCATATCTAGCAGTCACCTTTTTCTTACAGGTTCCCAAGATCCCAAACAGAATCCTGCCCAAATCACCTCTCTGTCGGTATCCGAAGCAAGGAAATTAACCCACCAGCTGGCCAAAAATGTGCATTATCTTTGCCCCCTTGAGGAAAAGGAGGGAAGATTTTATGCCCCGGTCCAAATACAGGGGCAACGTACAATTGTGGCACTGGTGGACACTGGATCCCAAGCTACCCTTCTGTCAAAAAGGGCCTTTGATCAGCTGAAATTGGGAAGGGGGAGAAATACCAAATTCCTCTCACCCCTCTTCCTGGACAACTTCAGAACTTCGATGGGAAGGAAATTCCTGTCGAGGGGACTGTGGATTTAGACATTAAAATTGGGTGACACAAGGTGAAGCACCAGGTCATATTTGTGACTCCAGAGGGCACACCATGTTTACTAGGGAATGACATCCTGCGTAGATTGTCTCCCCTCATAGATTGTGTAAACAAGGTCCTCTGGACCCAGACTAACCAACCAATAAAATTGAAACAGAGTGTCAACCATTTTAGTTTAAATGGCACATGCCACATGGTTGAACAAAAACCTGACCAAAATGAGTTCCACTTCCAGAATAAACAAATCCCAGATGTGACAGTAATTGCAGTAGGACAACAAACTGGTGATGGGGAGTCCTCCCTATTTCTGAAAATCAACCTTCCTTCCAGTCTAAGGTGCCATTCCACACTGGAAAGAAACACTCTGAAATTATATACAAGTTCACAATTAGAAAATCCCATTCCAATAGTCCAAAAAGATAAGAAATCAGCTCAAAGCTTGGCTGCTATTCAGAAAATCGGAGAGCAGTTGTTCATCCCTATTCAGTTAAATGAGGGGAAGGACTCTGTTCTCGCCCGAGTATGTGTGAACAATAGTAAGAGCTTCATGAGCAAGGCTATGTTCTGCAAACTCCCAAAAGATCCAGCAATTCCCACAGTTAAACTGTTAGACAAATGGGAAATGGACCTGGAAACACCCAATTCCAAACATCTCCTGCCTAGCAGGTATATGCTCAAAATGTCCTTAGGCAACAAGAGCATAGTCCATAATTGTTGGGCCGTGTGAGATGTCGCTGCTGCATTTTATTTAGACAGTGACATTCTCAATCGCTTTGCCATTAGTTTGGATCTAATAAACTTCAAAGCTTGGTCCCGATTAGCGGGTAATCCCATGGAATTTGATGACCCAGAGAAAGCATTTCGGTCAACTCAACTGCTGCCTTATGCAGTTGAAATTCAAATTGGAGAGGAAGTCACCATCCCAGAACGGACCCGACAATTCTCCCTTGAAGTAAAAATTAAAAGAGGACAGAAAGTGAAAAATCCTGACGCCTATGTTCATCTTAATGCTCATTTCCCACAGAAACGGTTGGGGGTAAACCCAACAGCACTAGTCAACATAGAACACAACACCATTCAAATAGAGGTGGATAGCAGCGACATAAAGAGTATCAGTCTGGGCACAGGCACCATTATTTGAATGGCGGTTGATGACCGATATTTTTCCATAGATTTAGGTAACAAACTGTTTGAACCAATCCCCAAGGACTGTTTTGACAGTGATAGCGACGATGACACAACACCTGAAAGGATCTTCACCCGGCATGCGGGAATTTCCTGGTATACTCTTCCTGGCCTTATGGTAAGGAAGATGTAACTTGTGACTTCAGGAGGGATGAGGTGATCTTTCAAGTCCACAAGGATTGCCTTCCCAACCTGAAGCAATCAGGCCAAATCAACATTTTGACCAGGGACTTCTCCACCCAGCTGGAGGAGATAGGCAAACCCGAAGTCTTTCCAGGCTTCAGGCAGATGGTTGAAGAGAGAGTAAACCTAGCTGATGCCTGTGAGACACTGGAGCAAAAGCAAACATTGGAACAAGTTTTCTTAGATTTTCAAGATCTCTTTGCAGTGGACTCATTTGACTGTGGTCACACCGACATCCATACAACAACAATTCCCACAGACCATGATGGCATGACTCCAGTGTTTGTGAAGCAATATCGCTTGCCTCTCGCATCAATGGAGTCCCTTACTGAAATAATTAAGAAACTTGAGTCCCGTGGGATAATTCGTCCAGTCCAGAGCACCTTCAATAATCCGGTGCTGGGGATCTTGAAACCTAACGGCCAGTAGAGACTCTGTGCTGACCTAAGGGAGCTCAACAAACGGGTCCACACTTCCCAATGGCCTCTTCCCTACATTGACCAAGGGCTTGCCCAGATCCAGGGGTCAAAGGTATTCACTGCCATTGACCTGACCAATGGGTACTGGACTGTACCTGTCAGTAGGGAAGACCAATACAAGCTGGCTTTTACCTTTGGGGGCAGCAGTACACTTTGACCCGGACTCCCTTCAGATACATCAACTCCGGCAATGAATTTAACACCTTTTTATATTAGGCCATGCCCAACTTGGGTGAAAGGGGTAACCTGGCCTATGTAGATGATGTTCTAGTCAAAAGATGAACTGTGGAGGAACACATAGAAGAGATCTGTTATGTCCTGACACAGTTGAGGGCTGCCGGAGCAAAACTCTCTTTCCAAAAGGCACATTGGTGCAGAATCTGTGTCAATTTCTTGGGGCATGAGATAACTCCTCAGAGTCTCTGTCCCCAGGAAAAGAAGGTAGAGGCCCTCCAGAAAATTAAATACCCCACGACTCTGTGGGAGCTATGGAGCCTCCTTGGACTAACTAATTACAGGAGAAAGTTCATTGAGGATTACACAGAGATCACAAGACCCCTGATCCATCTTTTGAAGGCAGGGGTCAAGTTGGAGTGGGGTCCAGAACACGCCAAGGCAGTAAGACAACTCAAAAGAAGCCTCTCACAAGCACCTTCCCTAGCTTACCCTGTCAGAAACAAGGACTTCTTCTTGGAGGCAGGATTCTCAAATACATGCTTGACTGCAGTATTATATCAAAAGCATGACAAGGTCAATAAAGAGAGTAAAACTTTATCCTCTGTGGAGGAAAAATTTGACGATTGTGAGAAGGCACTCCTGGCAACGGTGTGGGCATTGAAGAATTACCACCCGTTTATCCAAAGGGAACACTTCATAGTGGAGACTCCACACCAACCTTTGCAATATCTGCAAAGTGACAGAATCCTGGCCGGAAATGTGAGTAATTCCCGAATTACTTACTGGATTCTGTCAATGCAAGCTTTCCTGTGGAGGTCAGATATGGCCAATACAAGAAGAGTCACCTCGCGCAAGGTCTGGCTGACTTGCATGATTGTGCCAGAGAAAACTGTCTCGAGGACGAAAGTCTTAAAATCAAGGAAAACATGGAGGCATACCTTAATTCCCCAAACAAAGTCTATGAAGAAGACCAGTGTGAGGGAATGCCCACTGTCTATGTGGATGGATGCTCCTACCATGTAGACAACAACGGGGAAAAGGAACTTGTGGCCGGCGTAGGGAATGCATGGCTGAATGATGCCCCAGACCCTTCCGCTGGGTACAAAATCGGTCCCCAAAGTAGTCAAGTGGCAGAGTTGACGGCTGTGCATCAAGCCATCCTCACTGCTCTCCAACACCAACTACACAAAGTGGTCATAATCACTGATTCAGATTATGTACGGAACGGGTTCGTGGTAAACGAGGCATGCTATGTGCTAATAACAAACCATTAAAACATGGAGAATTAATACAAAATATTGATGATCTGGTCACCTCGAATGGAATGACCATCTACTGGAAAAAGATGAAGGGTCATTCTAAAGTAGAGGGACCAGACAAAAGTGGAAATGACCTAGCTGATCAGCTGGCTAAAACCGGAGCCATCCAAGGGTATCTACTTGAGATCGAGTCCCTGTTGGGGGAAATCCTGGTCACTGCTATCATTAGGTCCCAGACAAATGCTCACAATGATCTGTCAACTGCCCAATGGAGTAAGGAGACCCCAGATGCTGATTTGATTACGGCTCAAAAAGGGAATCCAATAATTGGTAAGTTTTATCAACACATTGAGAACCCTGAGAACTTTCCCCTGATGGATACTGATTACATAGGGAAAGAGGACCTCAGAGTGTTGATGAAATGTCCAAAAATTTTCTGAATCCAAGACGGTTTGTTGGTGAGGAGATCCATAGCTGGCCATGACCAGTGGGTGGTCCCTACCTCATTCCGAAGCCTGATGCTAAGTCAAGCCCTTGATGCGGCCACAGCCGGTCATCGGGGGTTTCATACGACACTAGAAATCTTGCGAGAGGTTGTATACTGGCCACACATGAGGCAGGACCTCGACCAATACTTGAAGGGGTGTCTTGTGTGTGCACATTTTCAGCCAACATCACTCACACACCGTGCTCCAAAAGAGGGGGATGACACTGCTTTGGTCAGATTTGCAAGTTGATTTTATCGGGCCCGTGATTCGCTCCTCTAGGGGAAACAAGTACATGTTGACCATAACATTCTTGTTCACTAAATGGGTGGAATGTCTCCTGGCCCCAAATTGCAAGGCAGAAACAGCAGCTGCCCTGATGATCAATCACATCTTCTCGCGTTTTGGACAACCCCAGAGGATTGAGTCAGACCGAGGTAGCCACTTCACTAGCGAAGTGATGACATAGATGTGTGAGATACTTGGGGTCAAAAGGAAACTACACATTGCCTACCGGACAGCCTCTAGTGGTGTAGTTGAGAGATACAACAAGACTATTGTGAGCATATTAAAAAGGTTAGTGGCAGTTTCTGTGCCAAGTTGGGACATTTGATTACCTCTTGTCTTGATTGCCATCAGATTTACGCCTTCTTCTGCAACAGAAATGTCTCCATTTGAGCTGATGACTGGACAAAAGATGGTGCTTCCCCAGCATCTGCTCTATAGAACCCAAGAGCAGACCTTGATAAATGTCTCCACAACTCATGAGTATGATGAGAATCTAAGAAAACACCTTCAACATGTTTTTGCCTATGCTCAGCGTAATCTAGAAAGATCTGCAGACAGTAAGAAGACCCACTATGACCTTAAGACAACTAAAAAAGAATACCAAGTAGGAGACCGGGTCTACTTGTACAATTTCCAAAGGAACCAAGCCAAACAGCGCAAATTCCTCCCAACTTGGCGGGGTCCTTTTGAAATTGTAGACAGAATCTCACCAGTCGCCTACAAAATCTGTACCCCCAAGGGCAGTTTGGCAGAAGGGGAACACAAGTGGGTGCACATAAACCAGCTGAAGAATTGCCATCCCAGGAATACTTTGCGGCAAATAGAGGAGCCGACCGGAAACCCAGAGGCGGACATTCGGGATACCTAGAAGAATCCAACTGTTAAAACCATTAGTAAATACAGGCAGGGAATATTGTAAATTGTATTTCAATGTATGCATCTGCCCCACTACATGAGTAGTAGTGGGGAAATTTCCATAACCATGCTCTGTTCTGTCTCATAGCATTGGAACCAAGAAATTCTAATTATCGAGGAGGACCACTCGGGGACCGGGAGGAAAGACCCAAGGAGCCCAGAGTATCGCTCCATACTCCCATCCAGAACCGGCAGGAGAGCATGTCGATCAGCATTGATGGGAGAAGCAGACGACTTTCTCCACCTGGACCAAAGAAAGAAAGAACATCCCAATCTCACGACTTCCCCTTGATGGGCAGTCAAACTCAAGTCATGAGGGGGGGGCTCTGTGGGATGTTTTAACCCACTTTTTCTCTGCTATGCTGCAGCCCTGTGTTATGATGGTGTGAGAAATGATAAAATGGCAGCAAAACCCTTGTGCGCGCCAAAACACCTGAAAGTTGCGCTTTGCAATGCACAAAAAGATGGCTGTCCAATCTGCCATGCATGTTGTCAGTGTTGGAACAGAGATCTCACTCCTGGAATATGTCACTGGGCTCCACAACAAGTGAAAATAGAGTACAGAAGGAAAATGCAGTGCTTTGCTAAAGGAAACCCAAAATCTTGCTTTAAATCCCTTTTTCTTTTGTTGCTGAGAGTGCAGAATGCCGGTACAAAACACCCTCAAACATCCAAAATTCTTGCTGGGTGCTACAATTCACTTAGTTTAAGAAATCATTGTGAACTTTCAAGGTCCTCAAAAGCTGAAAGCATGAAGGGATTTCCACAGCAAAAATGGCCGGTATGTGAATGTCAAAAATCTCTGTGCAGCAGAGGACTGCAGAGATGACAGCTGTCAGGAGCCTGACTGATTCAACTTTAAACATGTATATAAACTGAAATCAAATGTTTGCAATCTAAGAGGCCTGCTACTGAGAGTAACCTATGTTGTAATTGTTTTGATCCAATGGTTTAAAATCTTGAATAAGTATTCTAGCTGTTATTTTGAAATCGCAAGTTTATTTTAAGCTAAGGGAAAATGCAACAGAATTAGCCTGGCTAAAAGCTACCAAACTGGAATATCAGGTTTCTCCACAGAATGATGGCTTTTCCCCCCACCAGGAAATCACACCAAAGCGAGCAAACAGGGAGCACACTGCTTCTGAACTGCAGGGAGACAAAAAGAGGCAGAGACAAACAACCATCTGTGGCTGAACCTTCAAAAAGAACATTTTTTTAAAAGACTTATAATATTCCCGTGACAATTGTACAAAATATAAAAAGTAACAGTTTGGTGAATCTAAATTTTGGCTGCACGTTTCAAGAGGTGAAAAAATCGTGTGACATGTTCTGGAAAGAAATGGTAGAAAATGTGATTTTACACAAAATGTATTTTGCTAGAAGTCTGAAACTTTATACACTTATGCCCATGTTAAACGCGCATACTTGTAGAAATTTGCTTAAAAATTGGACATTGTGTTCCTGATGGAAACATTTGGTTAAAAGCCGAGACAAGATCCCACAAGGGGTTTTGAGGGATAGCTGCTATATAAAATATGTGATCTGTATATATAATTTTTATAGAGGTTGCACATGTGTAAATATGTATGGTGCCAAAAGTAGATTTTGTGTTCTAGGGGCCAGGGGTGGATTCTCTGCCTCATAAAATCACACCATAAAGGTGACACACTGTTCTCCCCTCCTATCAAGGCAGAGAGCAGACTCTGACCCAATCACCTGTCAAAGGGGCGAGTTTAGACTACACCAGCCCACACACCCCCTTATCATAGCATAAATAGAGACAGCTCACCACTCAAAAAACCGGACAGATTCACTCACTATCCTGATACTGGCGGAGCACCCTGCTGCTGAACTCTACATCTTCATTGCTCCAGACTCCAGAAACTTGGCAAAGCAGAAACCCATTGCATAGCTGAACCATTTTCTGCTAGGCCTCAAATTCCAGAACCAGAACCCCACAAACCTAAGGGGAAGCATAAAAATAAAGCCGGGCTGCGCTGTACTGCTTGCCTGCTGAAGGAATTATCATCAGAACCAAGAAGGGCTGATCCAATCCAGTCCTGTGCCGTGCTGTGACCAGAGTGCATTGCAGATCCAGTCCAGTCCTGATGGACCGGAATCTTGATGGTACAGTTTAAAAACATATCTAGTGAGTATCTATAGATAGAACTGTGTCACTAGCATATGTACCCTGCTTAGTTAATCCCTATTTTATACCCATCCTCTCTTGTATTCAGAATCTGATTGTTAGGAGTACTTTTGAATTGTCTGAATCTCTATCCAAACCATCCTATCTTCCGCTGTACTAGTATTGCTAAACCTATATTTGCTCTGATCTTTTCTCATCTGAAAAAGGCGAGTGTCCTCTGCAGGCAGTCATTCTGATCAAGTGGCTGTGTTCCTGTGGGGTATTCGTTTGGTTCATAGTCATCCTCTAGTGTAAGAAATCCGTTTGTCATTTTAAAAGCGCATTCCTGTTTCCTATTTTTGCGCCTATCTCGAAAAAATGACCTCCACTAAAACATCCATAACTTCCTCAGTTTTTGTGCTAGAAACAAAATTTCATCATGATTATTGCTCAGTGAAAAGTTTGCTGCGAATTTCGTTTTTGGGAAGTTCTGACACGTGTAAAACAGCTTTTGATTGCTTCCGACATGAATTTTAAGATTTCAAATTGTTTCTTGGTATTAAATCATTGCTTGTGTATGTGTGCAACTATCCAAAGTGGCTCCCATAAGAATTGATAGTAATTTCAGCAATTTTGACCATATTTAGTGTTTTTACCCATTCCATTCTAAGATAACTTTAAAAGACGTTCTGACAGCTTAACAGGCAATGCCGTTTTCTCTTGTGTTTGCTGGGGAAAAGTGGGATTGATATTCTGTTTGAATTCTGCCATTCCTGAATACCTGCTCTCTCCTCCTATCTCTTTACATTGCCTATTGGGGGTTGAGGGGTGTGCAGGGGGAACCTTAAACCACAGTGCTATCTGATCTGAACACACAGACAAAAGTATTATTTCTGTGCTGAATTGTTTTGCTCACTATTACTCCTTGTGTATTAAAGAGATTATTCTGTGTTACATCACCCCATTGGTGATTATTGTGTACCCATTAAAACATAGTGTGATTAAATTGAACATACATAAATAAATATTTTAACTTTGCAAATCAGACTGATTCCTGGTTCAGTGTGACCGGGGGGGGCTACCAGGTGAGGGGCGTGATATGAGTGGTATATCGTTCAGAATAAAGAACTTTTAGACAAAAATAAATAAGGATTTCAGTTGTGCATTACACGCCAGGCATTGACTTGGGTGTGTGCCGGGATGAAATCACTTACAGCTAGCAACGTTTCCACCTGGTCCCGAATGGCTTCATCCGCAAGTATTGGTGTATCCGTTTGCGTGGATACATCCGCCACTTGCAGATGTGTACGGAAGCATGCCCACAGGTGCATACAGATGCAATCACATTCTCAGGGGCAGGAATTAGCACAGGCACCTCCACAGCGACCTGCGCTGCCTCCGGCCCCTGAGTCTGGACTGCAAAAGTCACACCTACGTCATCACCCCCGCCGGGCCCCATGGACTGGGCTGATGTGGCCTCCTCCTCCTCTACATCCCCCACCAACCTGGATGCCTCCCCACTGTCTTCCACAGTGTCTTGCCCCTGTGTGGACTCATATGTCCCTCCCACTGCTCAGGAGTCGTCCACCACCTTCGCCCTCTTGGACCTACCCTTAGCAGTTGCGGCCGATATCTCTGACGCGACACCAGCCTCCTCTCTCCTGGATGATGACAGTACCTGGGTGGATGACTGGGCCTTGCGTCTGTGCTTGGTGGAGGCATCCCTTCTGCTTTGCTCCACAGTGCCTTCTCCCCCCTCTTCTCCCATCGTCGCTGTGGATGTGAAAACAGAGAACACAAACATCAGGGGAGTGAACATATGTGTGTTTGGCACAATGCAAATGTACATCAGTGGCACTGTCAAAGGGCACAACCATCATCACCGTCCACTACACACTGGGAAGTGTCATTCACACACATGTATGTCATGCGCAACAGACATTCAAATCCATGTACAAGGCACTGTGAGCACTTCAAAATCATGTGCCCACCTCTCATGCATCATGGGACTTACACATCTCATTCACACACATCACCTGACAGTCATGCAACACATGAGGCTAATTTGGCTGCAGGAGTCAATCACACATTCAAATACCCATGTGTCATACATCCATGAGAGTTGGGCAGTCACACACTCACTTCTCTGACACATGCACATTGTTAGGGAGAATGCTCTGTTTAGGCTGAATTTCCTAACCTAGTGAGTCCCCCAGCAGCTTTGCTGGATTTCTGGAGTTTGTTTTTTTCCATCCTGCCAAGAGTGAGACTCTTTTTCTCCCACTCTTGGACATGAATGTGTGTAATTCCTGTAAATGTCAATGTGTTCTATGGGCTATGGTGTCTTTTACTCCATAGGGTCTCATATGTTTTGCTATGTGTGTTACACCGCACCCTATGTGCCGTAGCACGGGGGCGTCCTAGCGGACCTCCATCATAGACTCCATACCCGGGGACTGACTACTGTCTCGTCTGGCATGTAAAGTCACCATTGGCTTTACTAGACCTAAATTTACTAACAGAACTAGTACAAACCATCCTATTGTGGACGTACTAGTAGGGGTAATTCGATTACTCCTGGGTCTGTTATTCGAGGGAGCACTGTCCCGTCCCCCCTCGTCGAGTTTTGGCTGGTGGCAGTGGAAACTACTTGTTATATTCGACCCCGAATATAACCCTATGGGATTCTTCCCGTTGTTGGAGATTGATACTTTTTCTCGTTAATCTCTAACATACCACCGGTCTACTTATCTTAAAGGAGTCTATCGGATGGTATTTTCTGCCAGAACTCGGTTTTTAAAAAATGGCGTCTGTGTTTGTCTCTGTAACTCCTAAACCAAAGGTTGAGCCCTTTGTTCCACTTTTGGCGGGCTTCTGTACAGAGACCCTCCAAAGTGGTGCCATTCTGTCTGGGTTACCACAGGGGTGTGGGAGGGGGTGTAGGCACCCTGGACCGAGTTGCCTTGCCAACTCCGTTCGCACTCTGGTGTGATTGGCCCAAGTGGTGAGCCTCCCCGCTCACCACTTAGCGTGTTTTGATTGACAGCTAGGCTGAATGAATGGGGGTTTTCTGCATAAAAGCAGGGCTTTTGGGACTGGATCTTCAGAAGTCGCCACAGGACCTAAGAATCCGACGAGGGTAAAGCTGAGTCGACCTGCAACGACGACACCTCCGGTGGAGCCCTGCTGAACTGACTCACCACCTCCCAACGACAGAGGAGATCACCCTGCCGGAGAGTCTCTTCCCCTGACTGGTGGGAACAACCAGTCACCTTTGCTTTTTCTTCGCTCCAGGATGCAGTGGTCGAATTGCCCGTGCAGAGCACCTCGGCAACCGGATAGCCACTACCCCTGTACCGCGACCAAAAGGTGGTGCCTTGTGACGGAGCACTCCGCGGCTGGTCTCTTCCCTGGTGGTGCACCGGACTTCACTTTTCTTCGACAACGAGATCCTCTCTACTCTTGGCAAAGACCTGATGTGCATCCACCACCAGGGACAACTGCCCCCGCCGGAGCTGACTCTCCACAAACAAGGTACCGTACCCGCCTGGCTTCCCTTTCTGCCGGATAGAGTGAGGTGTCTGAATCCTCGCCTTTCCATTGGGTCGCCTCTAAGCGTTCTTTAACTTTCTGTTCTGAACTGGTCCAACCTTTCCATAACAATTTGCGATAAAGACTCGAAGCACATTTCCACTGAGACACTTTTGGGACATATCGCCTTGCCTCTCTCCGAGTGGGCTTGGCCTCTGAACTTTGTGATCTGCAGTAGACTCTGCTTACTTGCCTTGCATTTGTCCGTAAAGTATTGGTACCGAGTTGATTTCATAACCTGCCTTATTTTTCTCTCCCGTCCTAACAAATACTAGAGTGCCATCTAGGTTAAAGCATACACCTCTGTCTGCAAATAAGTGATGCCAGTGAACCTAGACTTGTCAAACTATTGTTAGGGGGATTGATCTTTTTCTTCGTATAGTAATTGTGATTGAAGTTATTAGCCGTATTAGTGCCAGAGTGTTTTCTATAGATGTGTTGTTATAAATAAATACCCTTATATCTTTACACCGAAGCCTTGTTCCATGTTTGCTTGTTCTACTGTGTAGATTGCCCTATAATGTATACTCCACATACTGCCTAACTCTTCTTGAGGGAAGTCTGACTGCTCAGCCACAGCTACCAAGTGAATCTGTATGGAACAGACTGCTACCAAGTGGGTTTACTGCAAAACACCTGTAGTCCTAAATCTTTTGCAGTGGTCCCAGAGGGAACTGCACAGGTTTCCGCCTAACACACATGTACACCATGCATGCCCATGATGTTGATGAAATACCACTCACATGCCCCAGTACAGACACATGCATGCTAACATTTGCATGTCTCTACATGTTTGCGTGCATCACACATTGAAACCTCAAACTCCATTGCTGTCACACATGTTTGAATGGACTCACATGCAGCACTGTCTGGGACATGTACACAGACATCTGCACAAGAGGCATGCCAGATATGGGGCCACGGTGCACACTGCAACCACACATCAACATGCACATGCACCATGGTGTACAAGAACACATGGACACTTACCAGTCGACTCCAGACGGAGCTCAAAATCCCAGACCTGGGTGTACAGCGCTGGATAAAACCTCTCCAGGGCCCGATAGTTGTCATTGGTCAACTGGCCCCGGCGCCTCACTTGGTTCTCACCAGCCTTGAGGAAGTGCCGGGCCTTGTTGTGGGTGCTGACCTTGCAGTCCTCCCAGCGCTTGTGGACATGTGTGTAGTCACTGGGTGCCACACACTCCACATTGATGGCACCCACAATGTCCCCCCAGATCCTCCTCTGTCCTTCCTTGCCGACTTGCAATGGTCTGGGGAAGAGGGCATTATAATGCCCCATGACTTGCTCCACCAGGATGTCAACTTCCCTGGTTGAGAAGCTGACAGCAGTCTGCCTCACTGCCGGGGGGTTGCCACTTGCCGCAGGTGATGTTGGGGCAGACATGGCAACCCCCGAGGCATGTGTGGTGGGCAAGGTCGCCCTGGGGCTGGGCTGTGGAGCAGCAGAATGGCACATTGTTGGGAGTCTTCAGGATCAGCAGATGTGTTCACAGTGACAGAAGCACTGGGAATGGCTGTACAGCAGGCACCAAATTGCAGAGCACATGGGCAGCAGGCACACAGAGTGGGCAGGCAGCAGCAGATGGCTCTTAAGAGGCAGCTCAGTGCACTTGGAGGCAGGTAAATTGGTTGGTAGGCAGGAACATGGGTCTTCTGTGTTACTCGCGTGGCCAGCCGAAACAGAGTGACTCTGCACATGCAGAACTAGCACGTTAGTACAGATTCAGAAGAAAGGTCCTTAGCGCTTAACTTACGTGCCACATGCTGAATATTGGGCGTGGGATTCAGGATCAGGATAAAGTAATGCATAGGAGAGCATCACACGCTTGCTAAGTTATAGCAGACGGACGTGTGGACTTCGTTTCCATGCGATCTCTTCACTACGTGCAAGCCTCTTCTTTCGGGGGGGATTGCCTCTGCGCACACGCACGTAGACTTTGGAGGCTGACGGTGAGTTGCGTATGCATTTTGCAATCTGTGGGTGCCTCTGTGTGTCGCGTAACCCCTTATTTAACCTCACTGTAGCTTACGTGTCCTTCGCGTACTTATTTTTGTGTTGCCGGGTGCCATAGCATACCGCGTTCGTTTTTTTCTTTACACGTGGGCTATCGAGGGGTCACATACATGTTTCCTAAATATTTGGCCTGACTGTGCATTATGCGGCCCATTTATTTTGTCCCCAGGTTTTACATTGAGCCTTGCTGGGGCACACTGGTACGTTTGACATCACGTACACTGCCCCTTACTCAAATTGCCCAGGACAATTGATACTTGCACCTCCCATTGCACCAATCCATCTGTGCCATGACTGGGAGGGCGACTAGTGGGAAGGGAGGCAAAGGTGGCCGGGGTGGCGGAGGCGCCCGAGGTGGCAGAGGTGCCTGAGGTGGCAGAGGCACCCGAGGTGATGGAGGTGTCCAGCCACATGCAGAGAGAGCCATGCCCCCCACCCAACATGGTCAGGAAGCTGCAGGGACAGCTGTAGCAAACACCACCAAGCCTCCGGGTCACTCAACCATGCCTGCGGTGTGCCCAGGCCAACAGTGCTCCAGCCCCTACTGACCCGAGTGGTCCCAGCCACTCGGGGTGTGCACAGACTCATATGAAGGCAAAGTGTGCAGTGGGCAAACAGGCTCAGTCACAAAGCACGGCACAGGAGACCTGCATGTCGAGGAAGAGGAGCTTTAGTAATGAGGAGCGTATGGCCCACTGGCAGTGTGTCGCTGACCTTGTTAACGCCTTGGCCCATGAGAGGCGCCCAGCTACTGACGCAATGAAGCATTGGTATGACCTGTGGCGCCGAGCCAAAGGCTAGATGGGTGTCATCCATGCCTCTACACTGGGGACTGGAGGTGGGTTACCAGAAGAGGACGAATAACTCACTCCGCAGGAGGAGATCATAGGTGCTATGATTGATGTGGAGCAGATCCAAGGCCTGGGAGACCTGCCAATCCATGAGGGAATGTCTGGTAAGTGGTGATGCTTGTGTGTCCAGGTCATGTGTATGTTGCCTGGATGAAGTGTGTTGGTTGTCTGGCAGTTCTGGCTGCATTTGCATGACTACAATGGGTGAACCATGTCATGATGGACTGACACATGCTTGTTGAGCTGCAGACTGCATACACACAATGTGCTGCACATCGTGATGAACCCCATCACCACACCTGCTCACTTCTTCCATGTCACTCTGTCCAGGCTCTCTTGGCCCTCTTCCTGCTGCAACCTGTGATGGCGGATGGCCTGTGACAATCCACACTGGCCTTCTCTCTGCACATCTCTGATGGGTCAGCCTGCCAGCTGAACCTCCTCAGGGTGATTCTTCCTTTCCTCTAATTCCCCCAGTAGGTCGGTGTCTCTAGAGGACTTGCCATACTTATGGCGGGGTACTGCAATGGCCTATACCCATATTTCTGTGCCTCTACTCTCTTCCCTCTGCAACTCATCCTGACCTGGACAGTGGTGAGTGTCCTTTTGTCTTGGTGCCAGGCATTGTGTCTCCCTAGGACTGTGATGATGGCACTGGCTCCCAGTGGCTACGACTGTTCATTGTCAATCGCTCTGCATTTTCTACATGGTCTTATGGCTCCTGGTGCCGCAGTTCCTTCAACTCCATCTTCCCAATTTGCTTCCTTCTCATGTTATTTGATCATCCCTTTCCTACTCCCTCAGGGTCAGTTACTTCTCAGAGCAATTAGTTGGTGGTTAATGTCTATCTTCGGCTGGGGCCTCCCTCTGCTACAGCCTCCCTGCCTCAATGGCACTGGAGGTGGACGTTCTCTGGGTCTGGGGGCTCTTATGATCCTTCCTCATGTGTTCTGATTTCTCTACCTCCTCCCCCCTGCTGGAGTCCTGGAGGACTGAAAGAATGCACTAGTCACCTGTTCACACTATGATCTCCGCCCTCTGAGCCACCAGTTGTACCCATGCACTGCCTCCCTGCCATACTCCACACGCAGTGGCTGTTAACTGTATTCCTAAACCCTCTAGCAGCTATTGACAGCTGATGTCTGCACATACACTTCCACCAGCACACTGCATTTTCATTGATGATAATGTAGATTTATTTGGTATGCAATTCCCATGTACTGCACTGCCCACTCCCACTTTCCACTTCCAACCCCAGGTCTCACCTTCACCATGCCTACTCACTCGTGTGATGTCAATGTGAGCTGGCCTCATGGGATGGGTGTGTCTGGCTTCACTCTTTTACACCACCCTTGCATCGTTGCACCATATGACACCTGTGTGTATTGAGTTGGTGATTTACATGTCATGTCATGTCACATCCATTGTACATGGCTCTGGGACAGTAGTCAGCACGTCACATTGCATGCAGTATTACAGATCAGACATAGCTATGGTATGTGGCATATGTGTTTTTGCATCTGTGATGTTGGTGGATGAACTATGCCAGTCAGGTGCTCATGCACTACAGGTTGTATTTAGCCCTTCCACACAGGTCCATGGCTGCTTTCATGCTAACCTTCACTTACATTGACACTGCGTAGGTGCAGGAGTTTGTGAGATGGTTGATGGGATACATGACGACATTGTGATGCCTATGTGTGTGGTCTATGTTATTTTCATAGCTCTTCATTTTTTTTCTGTCCATGTGTAGGTGATGAGGCACTGGATGCAAAGGAGGAGAGGGAGGAGGAACAGAATAGTGAGCCACGACCAACCACCAGTGGGGGATGTGGTGTGGTAGCCTATGATGTTCCACTGGTGCTACAGGCTATCCTGGCCTAGACTCAGTCTTAGTCTGCCTCCGAGGAAGCCTTAGGCTCTGGTGGTGAATCAGATATGGATACCTCTGTGGTGTCGCAGGTGAGTGCATCGATTGTGGGTGCTGTTGCATCTCAAATGTCTGGAGGAGGGGAAGACCCCTCACAGGGCCAGTCAGTGTCGGGACAACCGTCTGTGGTGGTTATTGTTGCAGAGTCACGCTTCACAGTATTGACTTCTGGTCCTTGGGGCAGCAGATCAGGGAGGGATGCAGTCCTGCCGCTACAGACGGCGTCATCACATCAAAGGCCAGGTAGCCTTGGCCTAGGCAGGCGTGGGGTCTGCCAACACGGTGGCCGTGTGTTAGCTGGTGATACTGTGTGGGAGCAGTCCAGTATGCTGTTGCACAACAACAGGCTGCTTCACATGAGATGTTGGCACAGGCCATGGATAGGGTGGCCAATTCCATGATACCCCCAGCAAGACAGGTGGAGCACCAGCAGCAGGCATTGCGGTCCACATGCCGCTCACACGGACTGAACATGGTGGCTAGCAATAGAAGCCGACAGGCAGAACTGCGGGCTCTGTGTGCATCCTTGGCTGCAGAGGGTCGGGCCAACAGGGAAGCCTTGAGGTCAGAGTATAGGTCCCTCAGGGTTACACTGACTGCACTCGAGGCATCCAGCAGTGGACGGTCTGAACAGCAGATGCAAATGATGACTCATACCATCACGGAGGAACTGCGTGCAAACCGTGAGGTGATGCATGGAGACCTCCGGGCCATCATGTTTCAGATGCAAGCATCTCACTCCCGCATGGCCACTGCCATCGAGGTCCAGACCAGGGCTATACGTGGCTATCCTCCCTTTCCACTACCACATTCTGCTGCAGCACCAGATGGTGGCAACAGCAGCGATGGGTACCCCACTCCGACATAGCCGTGCAGCCCATTAACCCATGCAGGGTTCTTTTTTAACA
Organism: Ambystoma mexicanum; assembly: GCF_040938575.1. Lineage (NCBI taxonomy): Eukaryota > Metazoa > Chordata > Amphibia > Caudata > Ambystomatidae > Ambystoma > Ambystoma mexicanum. The sequence goes on from NC_090927.1 coordinate 399,244,846, forward strand.
TTCACACATGTGGGTGTTGACATGCACCATGCATCATGCACCTCCTCCCTCCTGGGTGGGCACACCCCCGCCCCCGGGGCATTTTTGATTTTTTTAAATTCGTTTTTTTGTCTATTGTGTATCTATGTGACAGTGTGTGGCTTTGTGTGGCAGCTGAGGGCATCCACTGTAGGTTCCAGCTAGTTCCATAGAGGCTTGTTTCGTGTTGCTGTTTGTGCCTTGGGGCCAGACACATGCCACTCCTGCTTCCCCTTTCCATGAGCTTGCTAGGAGTACAGCGTGTGAAAGTAACTTACACAGTGGCATTGGGCTTCCATTATATCTGTGGGCAATCTCAAGTATGACTTGTGCATACACCCCTAGTGGGATTTATGATTGTTTGTCCATTGCATGTTTGCCATCATTTTATGTTCGTACATTGAGATGCATCCTTTGTTCATGTTCCATCTTCATGTATTGCCTTGACTGTCTCGATTGTTGTTAGCCTTCATGCTGTATGCGCTTCCCTGGCCCCTTTGGTTGGCAGTGCCACACACATTTAGAAGGGTGCAATTTAGAAGGGTGGCATGTGCAAGTCACGACACATTGAGGTACTTGTGCATTTGGGTGTGGTCACGGTGAGAGAGATTAACTGTTGGGTCCTGTGTTTCTGGTTTGTTGTGCTGGCCAATTGATGTTCCTGTGTACATGATTATATTGATGAGTGAGTTATTTCTGGACTTTTTAGGTTGATCGTTGCACGCTTTGTGACAATAGTGTTATGTGTTGGCCATTAATTTCTCTGTTTAGACATTGCATGCCATGGCATAGTGTGTCAAGCAGGTGACATGAAGTGTGGGAAGGTTTAGGTGACATACCGGTATTTATATGCGTACTTTGTCATGCTGTTTCTGGCATGCTCCATCTTCCATGTGTTCCTTTTGTGTACACCAGATTGAGATACTTTTAGTACTAAGGGATGCACACAATGTAGCACTTGCAAGGACACAGTCTCAGGGTGTTAAGTTTGGGACAGAAGATTGTCCCTTTGTCATCATCGATTGTCACCTGGAATGTGCCAGGCCTGTGTGCACTCCGGAGGGGTTGGATTTTAAGTGAAAAATTGTGCCAAAAGCTGGGTACCGGTAGCATCACCACATGCCCTTTCCCCTCCCATGCACAGCCGCCGTGCATGTGGTTGGGGATTTGGGGGCTCCACCATGTCCACTAGTACGCCACACTGTTTTGCAACGTAGTGCAGGACACATGCTGCCACAATGATCCTGCACACCACTGGTGGCGCATATAGTAGCTCACCACCAGAGTGGTTAAGGGAGCGGAAGTGTGACTTTAGCACTCCGAATGTGCACTCCACTATGCCCCTAGTTGCAATATGGGCTGCGTTGTATCTTACCTGGGGTGGTGTGGTGGGTTCCGTATTGGCGTCATCATGTAGGTGCTCAGAGGGTAGGCACTGTCCCCTGTAGAGGTGAGATGGGCTGTCAGTGATGTGGTTTTGTATGTAAGAGACATGCATGCATTTGCAGGGCCATTTGTATTCACCAATGAGTCATGTTTTGCCATGCCTCCCAGCTTCCAGGTCCCGCTACAGGGGTGACATTCTGAATATGAAACTATCACGGCTGGACCCCGGATACTTGGCATTTACAGAGATGATGATTCCCTTGGCATCACATACAACCTGCATGTTGATGGAATGGCAGTGCTTGCGATTGCGATAAATGTGCTTCTGTGGCCCTAATTGGACGTAGGGCCACATGGGTGCAATCGATGGCACCAAGCACTTTAGGGTAGTGCGCCACCCTGTAAAAGTCCGGGACCATGGCCTGCCTTTCTGCAGGTGTTCTGGGCATGTATATGTGCCTGCGGACTGAGGGGCGTGCAGTCATGATTACCAACACTTGGTGTAGGTAGCGTTACTGCGTGGCCTGTGAAATTCCCCCGACAATGGCAGTTGTTCGCTGAAATGACCTAGAGGCCAAAAAATGTGGTACATTGAGCACCTTTTCCATGGGGTTCAGTGCTTGGGAGCACAGGGTGGGTGATGTGAGGTCATCTTCCCACTCTGTGACCAGGCTAATATGATATGGCGTGGAAACCTATACCTGCCATAGACCTGGTCATCAGGCATCCCAAAAAGGCTGTTATTGGGTAAGAAAATGCGTACCCTGACTATCCTCCTCCTCCTGCGGTGGCCCACGATCACTGCTGTGAAAAATGGGACATGTGTTGTAGGTGTATAGCGCGTTGGTTTTTTGTGTGCCCTTTTTATGCATTGATTTTGATGCGCAGTGACGCTTATGCCTGCTTTGGCTTGCCGGACGTGTTTCCGGATTAGCGCGTCTTTTTCCACGCGCAGGAGAGCCCTTTTCAATTCCATGAATATGTGTTGTTAGCGCACGTGTGGGTAGTGCAAGTATTTTACTGTGGTACTTCCCACGTAATGCCCACATTTACGCTTGATGTTCCCCATTCTACGCACTCTGGACCCTTTTTAAGTGACTGCGCTAGACGGTATGCACCTTCGCTGGGCGTCTCGCGCAAGGCGTTCGTGGTGTCACAGTGACGTGTTGGACCCGCGCAGATTCAGCGCAAGTCTCCGGTAAACCAAGCACAATTGGGTTTGGCATTTTATACAGTAACACAGTACTGTTGGTGGAGGGACTGAGGGATGTTTAGTCCTCCGGCAGGTATTGTTGAAAGAGCCATGCTTTTAGTGTTTTGAGTAACTGGAGGATTTTAGGGGCATTTCAAGCATTTACCAGCTTTCAGTTCCAGATGGTCGGGACATGGCAGAGGAAGGACTACTTGCAAGTCTTCTCTATGTAGGATTGATTTGACTCCAACCTTTTGATTGTTTTGATACATGAGGTGCAAGCGCCTCCAGCGGTATAGAGTTTATCCGCCAAGTATATCAGTGTTCTGTTTGAGACTGCTTCGTAGGTGAGTTTTGAATATGAACCTGGAATGGAGGGTGAGCCTGTGAAGTGTACGCAGTGTTGGATAGATATGGTTAATTTTGTGTGCACATGTATGTGCACATGTACTGAGGCGGGCTGCAGCTTTGTGTGTTGCTTTGAGGGGGGCCAGGTGTGTGGCTGGAAGCACAGTTAGCAGGGCATTTCACCCATCAATGTGTGAGATAATGAGGGCTTGGACTACCATAAGGAAATTATCCAGGGGAATAAAGGGTTTGATTTTGCAGAATGTGTGGATCAGTAGCCTAGTGGTTTACACCTTTTTTGGCTATGTGCTTTTGGAAGGAATGACCATTGTTAACACTGAAGCATAGGGATTTGGCTGAGTTTGACAGATGAGGGTGAATCCTTTCAGGCACATGTCATCCAGCCATTGATACACAGGTTGTTGTTTGGGGGGGGGGGGCGATGAGCCCAAATTAGGTCTTAGTCGGGTTCATTTAAGGTAAGCATTTGACCACATTTGGATAGTAGCCAGGCCATCACAGCTGCGAGCAATGTCCTGGGGGCCACTGACTTTAAGCTACAGCTGAGTGTCATCTGCATACTGATGGATGGTTATGTTGGGGTCCTTTATGTGAGTTGCCACGGTTTCCATGTATAGATTGAAGACGATTGGGGATAGAATGGAACATTGGGAGACCACACACATGACTGGGAGTTGGTTTGGTCTGAATAAGCCTATCTGTACGACCTGGTGTCTATCGGATAAATTGGGTGCAAACCATTTTAGGACAGTTCCCGAAAAGCCCATCTGGTCGGCAACGAGGGAGAGGAGTATTTGGTGATCAACTTTGTCAACGGCAGCTTAGAGGTTTAAGAGGACTAGGAGACACGAGTCCCCAGTGTCGGTGATTTTGAGCGCATCGTCCCCTACTTGGATGGTTGAAGTCTCAGTGCTGCATCTGGGGAAGAAGCAAGAATGGTAATCACGGAGGAGGTCAAGCTGGTCGATTTTGGCAAGTAGTTGTGTAGCAACTACTTTCTTGAAAATCTTCCTAGTGAGAGGGAGACTCGATATAGGTCTGTAGTTGGCTAGGGTTTATGGTTTAAGCAAGGACTTTTTAAGAAGGGATTGTATGAGACCTGTCTTCAAACACATCTGGGTATGTACCTTCACTGAGGGAGGCGTTCAAAATACCGAGGAGTAAATTAAGTGCTGGGCCAGTGAGTTGTTTAATGAGGGATGCTGGGAGGAAATCGTCCGTGTAAGTGTATGATGCATGTTTCATTGTATGTATGGGATTTACAAAGCATTACCTTAGTTGGGAAGCAAAAAAAAACTATACATAAGTGTGGGATGTGCGGGCTGGTCCTATTTGTGTTGGTAACCTATTCCAGAGGCAGGATGCAAAGAATTAAATGTCTTGCTACCATATTTCTATTAGTTTGGTGATGTTCTGCCTTCTGGTAGTGCACTGGCCAGTGATGATGAGTTTCTCGGACATGCAGAGCTGTGTTTTGGTGTGAATGCTTTGTAGGTGATGCATGCTAACATGAATATGATGCATGCTTAAAGGAGTAGCCAGTGTGGCACCCTGAGAATGGGGGTGATGGTCCTCTGATGAGGCATGCTGCAGAATGCTTGACAGCTGCCAGTGTGGCTAAAATAGCATATGGTACCTCTGCGAGTAGGGTGTTGCCACCATTTAGGTGGGAGATTCCAGGATTTGGACGATGATTCTGAAACTCAGGGAGGGACTCAAAGTTGAATAATGTATCAAATGTTTGGTAAATACTGACGTATAACTTTTATTGTCTGTATTCATTAGTAAGAGTGGGCAGAATGACCCACATTCCAATGGGGGTTTATTCGGTTTAAGCAATGCTATAATGGTGGCTTCTCCAACATTACGTGGGACCACCTTGGCGGCAATTGTTTCCACCCACGGGGATAGTAGGTGTCATACAAGCAGGTTGCATAAAGGTCTTGTAGAATTCTGCATTACCGGTAGGCAGATCATCTATGACTCTTGATAGTTCTTATGTGGTGACTGTTTGCTCTTGTTCTCTGGTCGCGCTCAAGACCACAGTAGTCGAACGCTCGCCAGCAAATCATCAATTTCTTTAGTCGTTTTATCATTTTGGGATTTATATACATTGGTATAGTATTCATAGAATACACTATTGATTCCTATGAAGCCATGCACTAATTCCGGTATGATTTTGTATTAGTGGAATACTCATATTCCCAGCAGAAGGATTCTGGACAGATTTTTGCCTGGACAGTCTCCCTCACCATAACAACTAGCTGCTGTAGGCCTCACTAGTTTAAAAAGAAAAGTTGTATTAATGTGCATTTAGCTAAAAAAGCTTTTTAAAACAATAAATTAATGTACACAAAAATACAAAATATAAAAGTCATGTTCATACAAAATTAACTGCACAATCTTATAATCATTGTTATCGATTCATCCTAATAAAATGATCATTCAAATACATTTGTCTATTACAATTTAGCCATGTAATATGCTTTGCTGGCAATTTTCCAAAGCATACATTATACATGGAATCAATGTTATGAAAGATTTCTCTTAGGTGCAATTTTCCCTCCATTTATCGACCCCCCCAAACTTTTTGCTTTTGTTTGGCTTACGTAACCTGACATTTTTCAGTGGAGCACAGCTTTCAGCTGCACTCCTTGGGGTTTTGCTTATTTTTCATGGGGAAACTGACACGTCCTTCAGGCTGTCAGTACTGGGAAACAATGTTTCCCTCAGTCTTTGACTATGTTTCCATTTTTTGGTAACTTTTTATCTATATGCCAAGTACCTTATAATACTGCACATAGGGGTCCTTTTGTTTTATGGCCTTAGCCACCCTCTAAAGATTTTTGGGTGATTGTACAAGTGCGCCTAGGATGAACTGGTGGCAGCAGTTTACTTTTAAAGTATTTTTTACTTCTTTTTGATGGACCATATCACGTTTACCACATTTGGCCCAAGATTGTGGCCAGCGCCAAAAATGGCTGCGTCACAAAGTCTTTTGTTCGGCCCTTTGGCCAATTTGTCCCTTTGCCTTTCCCCAGGTGGATAGACCCAGATACTCCTTGTTTGGGCATGCAGCCTCCCGCAAAAACTGCATCTTTCGCGTGCTCCTGCATGTCACGTCTGCTAATGCCCAGGAAGAGTGTTGGAACGCTCTGGTCCCAATTCACACTTCTAGTGCCAATATGTCTGGTAGGCCTGAATGACTGAAACCACCATGAGCCACGATTGGCCCACGCCTGCCGTGCAAGAAACAGAGCAGATCTTCCATTGGATATCCTAGATTTGAGCGCGATACAAATCTTGAATAAGAGAAGGGTCTCTGCATCCATTCCAGGACGATCAACTGAAGTTCACACCAAACTACAGAAGGAGCAAAGTATCCAGAAATGAAAGAGCAGACCTGTGGGACTGCCGGAGACGTGCTGGAAGTATTGGCACCCTGACCCCGATGTTGTACCATCAGACCCCTGCTTTTGTATAGAACCAATAAGGCCTGCAACAGCACTTCAACCCGTTGGAGTAGTGGGACCAACTACTCTGGCCACCTCCTGCTTATCATTGCAAAGCGCCGCTTCAAGAGTGTTCCTGGGCCATCCAGCGAGCTGACCAGCTGGAACCTCAGGTATCGTATAGGAGCACCGTCCTCCTGAGTTGAGACTCGAGACTTTGGGAATCGCTTACTTCTGGTCCTGGGACCTCCCCCACCAAAACCTGCTGTCCTAGCTGCTATGTGTCAAAATTTATGAGAGTTCAATAAGCTGCAAGCATTTACGTTCCCTGTGTCATCCTGCTGTGGTGATGGTCACTGTATGTGCCAGCAGACCTTCCCCAGTTTGCCCTGAGATGTGCTGCATTGGAAATGTCTTCCTTTCTTCTTTCTTCTTCTAGAGCAGAGAAAGGGCTACTGTCCCACCACAGGCTATCGTCCTGTCCCATAGCCACTGAGAGCCGGAGCAATGTGCAACGGCAGGGGTTAAACGTACCAGCAACCTGTACAAGCCTGGCAAAGTTTGGCTCAGACCATGTTGAGGGTTGGTGAATACTTGCATCACTTACTGGTGGCCCCCTTGCACATCCACTTGTTTTTACACACAAGAATCCCAGAAAAGATATCCACCTTAGCTGGGCCAGCATGCTCTCCCCAACTATTCCCGAACTCCTAGATTTGCTCTACCTGCAAGGGTAGACCCTCCTCAAATGCATGGGTGTTATTCTTCATTACCTCATCCTCCTTCCGGAACTGCTACAGCTCCTTGAAGAGTACCCACTTTCGGTATTACGCACGGCCGCAGGTTTTTAACGCACTGCTGTACTTTTGAGCACAAGGCTCCCTACTTCATAGGGCTGAACTGAATAAGCTAGGGATCGACTTTGAAGAACTGCTTAATGTGATAATTGTGTTTACTTACCTCTTCTGTTGCAGGTCATGGTTGTGTATTCCCCCTTATCCGCATTAGGCACAACACATTTTGTATATATGTTACATAGTGTAAGGTGTGTGTGGTAACTGTTTTATTATTACTGTGGTTTATTTGTGTTTAGTTAAAAAGGCCTATAATAAATGTATTTTTGATATACGCTTGTCTAAGATTATTCTGTGGAGTTTTACTGTGTGTGCTCATTGTGGGCTTCCGATCACTCTCACCTATCCTGAGACTTAGTCTTGACCACCTGCCAAGCTACCATAAAGTGGTCTGGTTGGTCCAGAAGGTTCCCTTGTTCCACTAAACTAGAGTGGCCTCATAGACTTCTGCCCACCAGGTCAGAGTTTTGAAATCCATCTTAACACATACTTCCCTCTCAGCTTCCACATATTCACCACATTTCTGTCTGATGTCATTTTGTGTTACTTGCCAACTCTTCCATACGTGGAGTCTTTATAGTGAGATGTAACCGGGAGAGTCAAATTTTTCTCCCCAGATAGACATAAGATTTTGCCACCTCAAATGTAACCCCCTCCATCTGCCATTGGAAGGGGAGAGAGTGAAGTTTATGTGTTCCTATGGTCATCATCTTTGTCTTATCTCTGTTAATCCTCAACCCGTTTTCTTTTGCATATGCATTTAAACTATCAATTGTAATCCCACTGGGGGTTTATCAATTGATACAGTGTCATCTGCGTAGCAGAGCCACCCCAGGGTCACTCCCGCTAATTTGCAAGAGTAGTTGCTACCTACACTTTTCTAATGCATTGTTTAAGTCTGCCACATATAGATTTATCACCCCCAACCACTTTAGTTTACCCCACAGACAGATCCTGATAGCACAATCAAACGCACATGTGTAGTCAATGAAGCAGGTATAGAAACAATTCATTTTCTCCAAAGCTTGCTTCTGCCACCAGCAGCTGTAGGGCCCACATGCTATGCATTGTACTACACCTTGCTCTAAATCCATTCTGCTTGGGATTCAGATATGTATTTGCCTCCGTTCACTTACTTTGTTGTTTTAGCAATAGGGCTGCAAATATTTTGCTACTAGAGTCTAGAATAGCCAGTAATTTGACAGTTTTTGGTTCTGACAAGGTACCTCTTTTATTAATAGGAATCAGGATTGAATGATTCAAGGTAACTGGGATTCGTCCGCTGGTGATTATCTGCCTGAAACAGTGAAACAACATGATTCCCCAGATCTCTGGATTCTGTTTATATACATTTGGTAGATTGTCTGGGCCTGGCGCTCTCAAGAGTTTAAGACCAATAATTATTTGTCTTATGTCCTCTTTCTCAAATATGATGTTATTATTTATTACCTTATCTCAACCTTATCTCAACCTACAGTATGATTTACTGTCCCTTTTCGTTCCCAGTACAGGTTATTAATATGTGCACAGCAATTTCCCATGGATACTGAGTTGATTTCTCTCGGTGTGTAACCTATAATGTGTGTGTACAATATATGGCAAAACATTTTCCAGTCACTGGCTCTTACTTAGTCTATATGTCGTTTTGCAATTTGTTTTATGCACCCTCAGCCATTGATGGTAATACGTTCTTTGTATACTCTGTCTCTTTTTCCTCTCTGCGCAACTAAGATCTTGCATAGGTGTGATATTACGAATCATTTTACGATGTAACTTTTTTATCTAATGGATCTCAATATCAGATTTAGCAGGAAACAACCTCGCTTATGTTGTAAATTATCTTTTCTTTGAATAAGAGAGAGATGCAGAGATTTTCTTTGTTCTTGTATTCATAGTTAAAATACCATCCATAGATGTAAGAGGCTCTCTATTCACTAACTGGGTCAACACAATGTACACCTTGTTCACAGCTGCCACAGTCCATCTCAGGTGATAACCCTATAGGTTACAAGTCACCAAATTTGTCGGTCTTCCCCAATCTACATTTCTTCCAGAGCTCAAAGTAAAAATCAGGGGTGCATGGTCACTAATTAGATTAAAGTCAATCCTATATGTCAATATATGGAAACGTATTTGGTTTGTAGCAAAAATACAATGCAAACACAAAACGCAACTATCGCTGCACCAGTTGTGATGTTTAGCAATGATGTATGCTATCTGTAGGGATCAGTGGTAATGAATCATATTTCAGAAACAAATTAGTCCAAGCTTTACCCTTATTCAATACTCTCATCCTATTTTTATTGTCAGAGCCTTTCTATTTCATCCAGGAAATCACCAGAGTTTAAGATAGCCTTGTTATCTTCGGCTGTCACAGAGTGTGCATTAAAATCTCCGGCAATAATTATAGCCCCAGTGGCTCTGTTTCTTGCCAATGCTGTATGGTGTTATTTAAGCCTTCAATAAAGGTTTGAGTGCAAAGGCCAATCGGGGGATCATACGAAACCACTGCCAGTGTCCTACATTTAAATCTTGGGAAATCGGTCAAAATTGTGCATACATAATTTCTGTCCCGATGCGCTTGCTTATATTTACTAATCTGGCTATCTTTTCTAGCCCCAAGGCAGAGGCCACCTCTAGGTCAGCCTTCTTTACCTTTATTGGTTTTATGTGTGACTAGAACATCTCCATCCATATCTAATTGACGAGTGATTCAAGTTTCCTGCAGGAATAATACCTCAGCACCCTTAATTATTTGTTGTCCCACATGATGTTTAACAAATTAATTAAATCCTCTAGTGTTCCAGGAAAGCACATTGATTTGTGAGGTTCGATGAAAAGGTCACAACCCCCAACCCTGTGTCATGCTGGTTACCCACCTAATGCCCTTATTTGATTGTGCCTTAGGCTGTGTGATTATAGGTTTTGTGTTTTATGTGCGACTTTTGCCCTGTATTTTGAGTATACCATACTGTGTCATTAATTGGGTCCTTTGAAATGTATTGCGTAACAGGAATTGTGTTATTTTGTGTCAATGGAATATACTGAGGCATGAGCTATAAAGGCTTTTGTTGGAAAACCTTGGGCCTCGTTATGAGCATGGAGGTAATGAAAAAAGGAAGGCATCGCTAACAGGCCCGGCCATTATGAGCTGACAACCCGGCAATACTGCCACCGCCTGTACCGTGCCCCTCTTACCGGCATGCGCACGTACAGGCGCCCCTTTGCGGCGGAAATACCGAGAATGCCGCTAACAGGAGGATATCACAAGTTACGCAGGCATGTACTTACCGGCATCCCGAAGGCGGTTAATAGGGCCTGCACGATGGTGGTAATACAGGCATCACGGACCACCCGTAAATAGAAACCTACAGTGTAGCCATCTGCCACAGGTGCACACAATCACCACAGGTGGAGTCAATGGAGCCTGTCCCAGTACAAAAGGAGCACACCCACACACCACACCCCTTCCTACACCAAAATGATCTCACTAGCTGTTGCAATCCTGGGGCTGGAGGACATGCCTGTACTGCTACACCAGCAATAACAACTACAACAACAACAACAACAGGCAGCACAGAGGAGATGCAGGAGGAGAAGGAGGGTGAGACAGGCCCAGCAAGTCCCACCAGTGCAGCCAGTGGTACCACGTAGGCAGCCACCAATCCCTCGCACCAGAGCCAGTTCATTCAACCTAACCCCTGAGCAGATCCACAACCTGTACCGGTTGGACCAGGACACCATCACCAACATATTGGACATGATACACGACAACATCATCAGCCTGATAGAAATCTGCACTGCCATCCCCCCTCTACTGAAGGTAGTGTCTGTGCTCCACTTCCTGGCCACAGGCACCTACCAGCACACTGTGGGCCAGCTGCATGGCAGATCACAACCTCTCTTTTCACGCATTCTGACCCAAGTGCTGGATGCCCTCCAGAAGCAAGCAAGCACCCACATATACCTACCATGGACTGCCCAGGAGCTTACTGACACTAAAGTTGGCTTCCACGCACTGGCAGGCATGCCCAATTGTGTTGGTGCCCTCGACTGCACCCATGTAGAATTGGTTGTCCCACATGTCATAGAGGCGGTGTACCGCAATCGTAAGCAATACCACTCCATCAATGTACAGATAGTATGTGACTCCAGCAAGATCAACACACATTGTTGTGCCCGATATCCCGGATACACACATGATGCCATGGTGTTTCAGAACTCCACGCTACCCTGCTACATGGAGTGACATGCTGGATGAAATGCCTGGCTGCTTGGTAAGTTGCCTGACAGTCCAATGCAGTGCAGTGGTGAGGTGAGACCGGGGGAGGACGCATACTCCACCTGGGTGAGATTGGGGGGGACGCATGCTCCACCTGGGTGAGATTGGGGAGGGGGCACATACTCCATCTGGGTGAGATTGGGGGGATGCATACTCCACCTGGGTGAGATTGGGGAGGACGCATACTACAGCCGGGTGAGATTGGGGGGGACGCATGCTCCAACTGGTTGAGATTGGGGGGGGACGCATACTACAGCTGGGTGAGATTGGGGGGTAAGTGGACAATGCACATACAGCAAAACACTGTAGCCCTGAACATCCCAACGTGAACATGACACCTCAATGCCATACATAACACCAATGCTGCACAGCAATGACAACATGCCAGACGTACAAGCAGGCCACCATGAGAATGTCAAGCGATGGATGACAGAACATGATCACACCTATGGCAATGCTGCTATTGGGAATACATACAGAGTACCACACATCACCAACATGGGTGTTTCAACATTGTTCCACATCCACAGTACATCTGCATCAGCATGCAAGTGAACGCCCAGCATCAGCTGGACAACGCAATCCACACCAGCAGAACATATTACCCTACACGTTGCGTCAAATATACCTGCGCACATGAATCCAGGGACATGTGCATGTGAACACCAAATAGCTGCAACCATGTTAGTGATTACTAAGGTGTCAGGTCTGATATCGACTAACACATACCTCATTATGCCCCCATGCAGGTGATGATGGCTATCCCTTGAAGCCGTGGCTACTTACCTCTGTACAGAACCTGCAGAACAGGCACGAAGAGAAGTACAATCGGGTTCATACCTGTACCTGTGTTGTGATCTAGCAGACCTTTTGCCCTTTGAAGGCACGGTTCCGCTGTCTCAGCAGGTCTGGTGGAGCACTCTTTTACGGGCCAGAGAAGGTGGCAAAGATAACCAGGGTCTGTGCCATGCTGCACAACATGTGAATCCGGAGAAACGTACCACTGCCACCTGACATTGACCTGCATGCACCGGGTGAGGAGGATGATAATGATGATGGAGGAGGAGCAGCAGGTGGTCAGTCAAAATGTCGAAAATAAAATGTAGAATGACAATAATGTTGAAAAATAAATGTAGAAAAAAAAAATGTCGAATTCCCTTTTTTTTAATTATATATTTATTTTGGGGTCTGGGAATAAAAAAAAAATAGGTAAAACAAAACAAAAAGAAAAAAAGGGGGGTTGGGGGGAACCCCCCATTTCGAATAAAAAACGTCATAAAATAAAATTCGATTTTTTTTTTCTACATTTATTTTTCGACATTTTGACTTTCTACATTTTGTCTTTCTACATTATCACTATAAACTGGAGCAGCACCCCTGCCAATCACTGATTAACGATTTCTTCTGAACCATAGGGATGCTAATGGGTCTGTGTCAGCACTACACTGGGCACTGGAATCGTGTGGATATAGACACAGGGTGTGTGGAGAGTTGGGCACTGTGCGCTGTCATGAATTGAATAAACACACACGTAATGAACAATGTACAGTCATGATATGATTTATAACACAACGGGTGTATTGGAAAATAAGCAATATAGTGCTACAACCCTCCACCTCACACACACCCTCCCCTTCCCCCGCCCCCCCAACACCCCCAACACCCCATATCCCCCAACACCCCAAACACCCCCAACACCCCAACCCCCCCTAACACCACCTCCCCCCTCACCCATTGTCATCCCACACACGATGTGCCATTTGTGAGTTTTGCAAGGTGGCAGTTAGCACTTACAGGGTGGTCCTGCTACTTCTGGCCTCTCTTCGGGTCTGGGGCAGCATGTCCGTTTGGAGTGTGCTGTGCCTGGTCATGCGCACAGGACTTGAGGGAGTCGAGCTGGCAGGTGTGGTGGATGGGTTGGAGGTTGATGGGTGTGCGACCACCGGCGCAGTAGGTTGCTGCTGCATATTCTCTGCAATCCAGCAAAGGACCTGAGTAACCGCAGCTAAGCTGTCTTTGATCACTATGGTGTTGGCATTCATGGCACTGATGGAAGCCGCATTTGCCTCCTGGATTTCACGGTGGGTCAGTTCCTCCTCTGTCACATACTGGCGGACCAGCTCAATCAGACTGTCCTGCCGGGCCTTTTCCATCAATAGGCGGGCCTCCATGTCTGTGGGGGCTGTGGAGGTTGAAGGTGCAGTGGCAGAGTGGCCCAATGCTGGACTGCCCTCTGAAGTGGTGGACAGATGTGGACTGGCCAGTAACATGGCATGCTCTGGCATGGAGCATACTGGTGTGCCCTGGTTGGAGTGCAGGGGGATCAGCGGGGGACTGGGTGTATGCGGACATTCTACATGGATGTTGCTGTCCATGTCAGCAAATTCCTCAGCGTGGCCATCCACGTCACTGAGGGGGGCAATGGCTGCTACCTCCCCTATGGAACTGGTAGCAGTGGACTGCGCTCCATCACACTCTGCCTCTGCAAGTGTTGTCGACTCTGTAGTGGCAGTGTCGTCGGCTGGTATAGTGTCCTCCTCTGCTGGCCTGGTTTGTACTGCTGCCCTGGGCTGCGCTCTGGGCATTGGTGCTGCCCTGGAGGTGGAAGGCCCAGTGCCTTCTTGTCTGGTCCTGGATCCCTTTGAGGATGTTGAGGGCCTTGTGGCAGGGTCCTGGCCTTCACTTTCTGCATCTGTGCCTGTGGGGGAACAAGAGGTGCAGGGCATCAGTGATGCTGTTTCATACAGGATGCATGATTTTGTGCTGTTCAGTTTTTCATGTTTCATGCATTGCATTCTTGTAGGTGTGACACACAGGGTACTTTCAATGGGGGGCATTTTGGCATACACCGTGGGCTCTCCATTTTGTAGTGATGTGTACCAGGTGGCATACCGTTGTATTGTGGTTTGCGTCATGTGTGACATGTGAGTGATCCCTGTGTGTTGGGTGTCTGTTGGTAATGGGATTGGCATGCAGCATGCATTTCATTGTGCCAGGGTTTGGGCCACCATCTGGACATGGATCCGTATATGTGTGTATGATGGCCCATGCATTGGCTTGGTTCACTTTCACATCTGTTGTGCTACGTCAGGCTTTCTTTATCTGGGGTTTGTGGGGACACTCACCTCCATCTCCCGATGACAGCACACCTGTCTCCATTCCTCCAATGCCCTCAATGGATTCCATCTTGATCATGGTGCTGCACGTCTCCTCCCATTGCATCAATATGGTGGGTGAGTGGTCCCCGCCGCCTGGCCATGGCCTCCCTGCGGTTTGCTGCTAGTTTGTTTCAGACCCGTAGACGTAGGTCGTCCCACCATTTTCTGCAGTCTATCACCGTGCGGGGGATGGTGCCGACTGTTGTCACCTTCTGTGCCACCTCCTCCCATATTTGTTTTTTTTGCAGTTGGACTTCATGTTTCAAGTTGTTTGCAAACACCTCATCCGCATGTGCTGCCAGCGTATCAGCCAGCATGTTAAGCTCCTCATCGGAGAAGCGCTTCTTGTGCATGCAGGGGGTGGATTTACGGGTAGCCTTGGACATGATGGGTTATTTGTGCCTGCTCTCCACTCTCTAACAGTGCTGTGGTATGAGGATTGCAATGCATTGTATCTTTAAAGATGGCCGCCGGCACATTTCCCATTCTGGTGCGATGACGTTATTTCCAGGTCCAGTATCACAAACCCGGTACTTGCATAATGGTATTACCGGGTCCATTATTAAGGGGTTGCTCCTGGGCGGAGGCAATATCATGCCGCTATTGGAGGCTTGGGGGGTCTTTAGTGGCATGGCAGTGCAGCCATTACCGGCATCGGCGTTCGCGCACGCTCGCGCACTCGTAATCAGCCGCTATTAGCGGCATCAAGGGTACACGGATGCGCTAATAGCACCATGCCAGTAATGAGGCCCCTAGTGTTTTCAACTGGTCACCATATGCACAAATACAATCCACTACCACAGGAGAAAGAAAGGTAGACACCGTCCAGTTGCTATAGCTCACCCATTCTAGCAGTTCAATGCTTAATACATCTTTTGATGAAATAATATTAAAGTCAGGGAGAGAATAAAGCAATTCTGGTAATTGAAGTCGATTAATAAAAGATCTATCACATATTGTGTATATCTCATTAAAATGTATTATATGTGTCATAGGCAGCTGGCCAGTTTCACTATTACCTACAGCTAAATGTTTTTACATACATAAAACCTTTCTTTCGGCAGAAAAGCTACAAAAGTACACATACAAAACAGACACATATGGTAAAATAAAGCCCCGGCAGGTAAAATTCAATCAGAAGAGAAATACTAATTAAATGTCCCAGTTTAAAAAATACATTCATTTTGACAGCACAGTATATCTGTAATAAAAAATCAAGATAAAATCAAGGCAAGTTTATGACAAGATAATCTAATAAAATCTACCAATGCATTGTAAAAATGGGTACCTGTATAAAATCCTCAGGAATACTTTACATAAATAGTGAAGTTTAGCAGTGTGGGGCGAGGAGAGAAAATCTTGCAGCTTCGCCCACTTCAACATACTCCAGTGCTACCTT
Source organism: Ambystoma mexicanum (assembly GCF_040938575.1). Taxonomy (NCBI): domain Eukaryota; kingdom Metazoa; phylum Chordata; class Amphibia; order Caudata; family Ambystomatidae; genus Ambystoma; species Ambystoma mexicanum. The sequence continues at coordinate 399,260,956 of NC_090927.1, forward strand.
CCATCAACCCCAGACATTTCCTTCTTAATAGCCAAGACCTGTTACTCCCATGGCTGCCATAGACCTTGACACTATGTACTTTACAGATGGAAACATTGTATGGGCTGCCTTACTAGCTGTATTGATTCAACACTAACCCAATGCTACACTGACCAAGTCAAAGAATCTCCACTCTTTGGAGCCACAGTGAATTCAGTATTTCTAACAATAATGATGAACACGCAAGACCCATGTTTGTTTGTTTGTATTTGTATTTGTATTTATTTTATTTGTATAGCGCAGGCCAGGCCCAGGGGCAACGGGGCGCATATCTTAGTAGAACATTACTACTGCCAAGACCTGTATATAAATCGAGCGGTTACAAAAAGTATGTGCGCATTATCACATCGGCTCAAGAATATTTCGGCCACTGCTGTTTGGCGAATCCCCGCCTCTCTCAGAATTGGCTTTGTGCAAAATGTTTTTGTTTGTTTGGCCTCATATACCAACAACCAGTAGCATCACCCGCTGACAGCCAGTAATGGATAGATTGGCCTCCTATTTGATGTTCTTCGTAAGGAAAATACTTTTGATGCGTCAGGACTCGCAGCATAATGAGGCTGAGATGTAATATGCTCAACATCAGTTTCTGTAGCTGATGCTTCAGCACTATTGAAAGTTGGCATCTGAGTGCCAATCATTGTCACATCCTCAGCATTAGGTGCACACAGTTGTTGCCCCTGCAGCCAGTTCACCAAAGTGTTTGCAGTTTTGATTGCCATAGTATGCTGAATTGCTTGTTTTACTTCTGTCTGTTGTTGTAAGGCATAGCAATCTCTTTGTTTAATGCAAACATTATCCTCCACCTGCAACGTCTCTTCTTCTTAGCTTTTGGCCATTCCTTGGCTTTCAATGATGCCAGTATGTTTACATTCTGTTGATTATTGGGATCATTCCATATATCTTGTGATGAATCCAAGTCCAGCATTTCCTCAACTTCTCTTCCCACATTTAATTCGGGGCAGGGCGGAGAAAGAAAAGGAGGCGTATCTTCAAAGTCATCAAATGTTGCCAGATTTGTGCCATCTCCAAACCCGTCAGGTAGAGAACATTCTCACAGGCTTTAAGAATGATAGCTACAACTTTGGCAAGTATATGTTTAGGCCTCGCTATGTAGTTCAGTTCTATGTCAGCATTTACTCGAAACCTGCCCAGAGCTATTTTTATATTTGCTAGCATATCTGATGTAGGGTTATTTTCATGTATCGTCTGTAATTTACAAAGAACTTTCTCAGAGTCCAATAAGTCCTTCGGAATGGTCCATAACACAACTAGTTTTGTCACCATTGCAATGCCCCTGATGTACACCTTAAACGACTGCCATATTGTATGCATTGAGTCAATAAAATGTATATGCTGCTCGGAAAAGAGTTGTATATGATCACACAATGCAGTATGAAATACTATGTCTTGCAGGGCTTGAGGTTTAAACCTCCATAGCTCCGTTGACAAACATTTCATATTAAGGGCCATTCTGAGGTTCACTGGGGAATGGTCACAATATATGCGTGGTTGGATATCTATAGTCTAAACTATGTTTAGGAATAGGGTTGATATGAAGAATAGGTCAATCCTGGATATCGTATCATGTAGTGTTCAGTAGTATGTATAGGCTTGTTCCATTGGATGTAAGGCCCACCACACATCAGTACGGTCTAGGTCTTGCATTCCTAAGTGTAATGAAAGGGCTTCCATAGTTAGTGATTGTTGGAAGTGCCTGCACGGTCCAGATTAAGATTGGTGTTCATATCCCCACCTCAGACTATAGGTATATATGGGTACTTGCTGCATATATCAAGGATGGCTTTGTAGAAGTCAGGATCATCTATGTTCGGGCTGTATGTATTCACTAGCAGGATCTCTACATTTGTCAGCACCCCATGTATCATCAGATACCTGCCCAATGGGTCATTTATTGTGTTAGTAAGTGTAAACTGTAGTTATTTATGAATAATTGTCATGACACCCCTCCACTGTGTGGAGTACAATGTGAAAAATCTATGCCTCTCCCAGGATATAGCAAAGGCCGTATCGGTCGCAGTCATGGCATGTTTGTCTTGTAACAGAATAACATTTGCCTTGTGTCTTTAAATATACAGGTGGAATATCCTTGCTTTTATAGTATTAGCTAGGCCTCGAATATTCCAGTTAAGCACCACTAAATCAGCCAACGTCATCTTTCATAATGTGTACTGTTTCCAGGTCACATTCGTAAGTTTTATCCCTGATTGTCGGCCACATGCTTATGATGTCAACAGCCATAACTAACAATCAGGGATTGTATCCTATTCACCCCGACCCCTTGCGTTCCTCCCCACCCTCACCGCTATCCAAATCACGGTAGTGCCCACCTACAACAGAATTGAAAGCTAAATAACTTCAATGTAAAACCAGCAACCTAGCATGGGCGTAACCACCAGAATGCCGTTCCACTGGTACAACCCAGTTAATGCCATATGCTTAAAGTGACAAGCTCACAAAGGCACCCGAACCACTGTAACTATGCAGAAAGTTCACCACTGAAGGAATAGAGGACTTTATGTTGTGGGATATATTGACCCACGCAACGCATTGCCCCACCTCACTGAGCTGCATTTGTGCAAGAAACAGCAACCTGGCTGCGCTAGCTCCTGTGCGTACCAGGACCTCAAAACTGCATTTTGGTAGCAACAGAAACATGGCTGCACCATCACACACTTCAGGCAAATTGGAACAAGGGGACACACTGAAAAAGTATGCCAGTGTGTTCTGAGACATATCTATGGAATCAAGGGAACCGGCAGCACTGCATTGCGGCAAAAGCCAAAAATTCCCGTTCAAGAAGAAACATTTTCACCCTTTCAAAATGCTGCTTTGGTGCCAATTCCACCTGTCATTCTGAAACCATTGTGAGTAAAAAGGCCCAGTCAAACCAACTCTCAGAGAAATCAAAAGCAACTTCATTTGTCCCTTGCAAGGGAACACGCGTTTATTTCTTGACAAAATGTATCCAGGCGCAGCAGTTCAAAGAGACTTTTTACTCTCTGAGCCAGGTCAAGGATGAATGTATCTATACTTTAGATAAGAGTCCTGCTGCAAGGAAAATGGCTACAGCTGCTAAGACAGTGGCAATCTGAGGAGCTGCAAACTGAATTAAGGAAAGAAATGATACCAGTTTTAGCATATGTGGACAAATGGGCTGTGCTGACTGAAGAGAAAAAATGACCTGTTTAAAACTAAATTGTTAATGAAAACCTGCTTACTTGGCCATGTAAAGGAATTATGTTAGCGGTGATAATACACACATAGGATATCTCCTGTCATAGGTTTGTTTAATTCAAGATCAAAAGTAAGAAATTAAACAGTTTAAAACACATAGGCTGGAGTTGAAAACTCTCAGGAAAACCTTTTATTCCAGTTGCCAGCTATGAAACTCCTCCAAGGAAGGGAGATACACCCTAAATCCAGTACACGTAGGTGTGAATGCTTGAAAAACTTGTAATGGGATTGGACAATGAAAGTTCACATGCTCATCAGACATGCATCTGTGCTGTAGGCTGGGACAATAGCAGTCCTGGGACACTCACCTGTCAAGTGTGAAAGGGCAATAAAACCTTCAATTAAGACAGGAAGCCCCCTTGCATGGGAGGAAATGGCAGCTGCTTGAGTTGAATGAAGCAAAAAAAACAGGATCAAGTAACAAAGGGACTGCCTTTTGGTGCTAGAGACTATGTTATAAAGAAACTTTAAAGACTCTTATTTCTGTAGCAAAAATGAGCCGAAATGTAAAAGTTTGCAGTGTTAAATCTAATTGTGTGGGCCATCTTTTAAAACTTGGTAAAACTCATTGCCGCATGGGGAACAGAAGTTTCGAAATATGACAGATTCCCAGGAAAGTATTAATGTGGCAAAAATACATTTTTTACATACATCCCTGGGGACAACTAGCATTTGTGTATAAAATTGTGGAATTTTAGGCCAAATCTTTGATGTGTAAAATTACCAAAATGTGTCAGAAAGGCGAAACAAGGTTGCACAGACTGGAGGTTTGGACTAATCTGTGCTGCACATCATATGTAACCTGTGTGTATAATTTGCCAAGAGATTGCAAGTAAAGAAATGTAGGTTTGTGCCAAAATCAGATTTTAAGTAAAGTAAATGTGGGAATGTTGGGACATTGTAAACTTCACTTCATAAACCTGACATCATCCCCTTAGAAATCCAACCAGCAGAGAGCAAGGCGGAGATTACTACCCATGTCCAATCCTATTGATAGGAGCGTGTGTAGTAAAGTCTGCCCCTGTCATATACTGTGATGATGTCACCTGGAATTATAAATTAGAGCCCCTGACAACACACGGACACTGATTCCTGATCGCTTCCGGATTTTCTGTCTGTTCCTGTCTGTTCCTTTCTTCATCTTGCATTTTTCCATCTAAACTCCAGATTGCAACCACAAGGCCAACTATTGCTGATTCTGCTTCAGCTAGATCTCAATTCTAAAATAATCCCCATAACCAAGGGAAACACTGTGGTGTTTTGGGAAGCATCCTGAACTAACCTGGCTTGCCACTCAATGCATGTTGCTGCTATCCTGCTACCCTGATGCACTATGATATCCAGTAACCAGAATTGCCAGTCCAGAAGAACTATCCTTTGGTATCCAGTCCCTGCCCAGCTGACCCTGTCCCGCTGAGTTTGTCCGGCTGCCCTGTGTTAGACCAGATTTGCGTGGCAACCAGAACCGCTGACTGTCCAAAATCCAAACTAAAGTGGACTGTATCAATAGGAACCATAGAACCATAGCATAACTTGCCTTGCCTTGTCCTTAGTTCCACTCTCTAAGTCATCCTATACTTATCCTGATAACTTGTAATATTTTCAAAATCATTCTTGCCAACCTGTCTTTGATTCCTTGAGCTAGCGCCAACATCTTTAATAACTTTGTCTTGTCAAATCCTAAGCTATTAATCCTTTTTGGAGTGATCAGAATGGGTCCACCAGGGCGGGCGCAGAGGTGCTAGGGTTGAACTCGCGAGTCACCCCCGGGGTTTACTGTGTCTGAATCTGGTAGCCTAGCCTGAATGCCCTAGTGTAGAGTAAAACTGTTCCTTGTCAAAAGTGATTTCTTTGCCTTTTTCGTGCCTTCACTTTCTCAAAAACGCACCTCGCATAACTCACTCACACATTCATTGTGTTATTCATCCATTTCCGAGTGTCATTTAGCATTGCCAGGGTTTGAAATCCGTTTTTCTCTCTTGTTTAGGGAGGGAAGGTCGGATTTAAATTCTGTTTCTTGTCTGTCATTCCTGATTACCTGCTGCTTCTGTTTATCCACTTAAAATTGATTATTTGTGGGTTGAAGGAACCTTGCAGGGGGAAATTCCAACTGGTGTGCAGTCATAACATCGAAAAAAAAATGTCGAATTACACAAAAATCGGAAAAATAATGTAAAAAAAAAAAGTCGAATGATTTATTTTTTTATTTATATTTATTTTTTGGGTCCCACATGTAAAAAAAAAAAGTAAGAGCAAAAGAAAAAGGGGGTTCCCCCCATTTCAAATAAAAAACGTAATAAAAAAGACATTTGACTTTTTTTTTTCAACATTATTGTTTCGATTTTTTGACTTTTGACATTTTGGTTTTCAATTTTATGACTATAAACCATTCCAACTCAAGGGCTATTTTACCTAAAATCAAAAAGTGCTCCTAGTCCCTGGTGTTTTTTAGTTGTGTCAATAGAAGGTTAAACTAAGTGCATTGCTTAAATTCCTATTGTTATTATCACCCCATTGGTGATTGCTGCTCCGTATTAAAAATTGTATGATTTCTTCTGAATTTTTAAATAAATAAATAAATATTACATGTTATCAACCAGCCTGGTTCATGGTCCATTGTGCCCCGGTGCATTTGGAAAGGGGGTGTGATATGAGTGGTGTATCATCTCAATATTGAATCTAATCTAACATAAGCATTTCAATTGCGTGCTGCATACTGGGCTGAGACTAAGGTGTGCGTCGCCTGATTGAAATCCTTAACAATGTATGGATGGTTAACAAACGGTATACAGCTCATTCCTTCTCAATGGCATCGGCATCAAGATTAACAGATCTGCTAGCCACTTTTATCTACAGCAGAATATTGGATTTTATAAAGTTAGATGCCTCCTCTGGTATAGTGAATAAGCAACTCTTGTCCTTTAGCTGAAATGTTAGCTTTGCCGGGAAGAGTATTGCGTATGCGCTGGATCTGTTTTCCAGTACCTTTTTAATTCATAAAAATTACTTTTGCTGCACCTGCACTGCTGACGAGAATTCAGCTAAATGTAGAACCTGCTGAACTCATATCTCAAGACCCCTATCTGACTAGTATGGCGCAATATCTTGTCCTGTTCTCCATGATAACATTTATATGCAACAACTGGGCACACCAGGTTTTAGCTTTGGCGCAAGGACATAATGCGCTTGCTCCACTGTGTTGAGCCAATAGAGTTAGGTCACCCAAAAGTTTCAACAGCAGTTTCTCGACAAAATCTGCCATTTGGCCCTTGGCAGCATTTTCCAGAACACCAATTATGCAGATATTATCACGGCGGGAGTGGGATTCAATTCATCGTAATTTGCCATAGTACGCTTTAAGTCAGTAGACATCTTAGTACATCCAGATTTCATGGTGGCTATGTCATTTTTTACAGTGCGTTTCTCCCCTCAATCTCAATGATTCCTGGTGTCGCCTTTTCCAACTTTGAGTGCAATGTATTCATATTTGCAGTGACATCGTCCAATTTGGTATTCACTGAAGCAAAGTCGGCCTGTTTATTATCAAGTTAGAGCTAGATGTTGGGTGCCTCATGTTACAAATGTTGCTCAGCAATATCAGCATTGCTACCACGCATTGACTTGGCCTTACAGGTCCCACCGCCTCTTGTTACTTCTATTACCTTTAGACATTGTGATCAGGCAGGTTATAACATAATTCTAGATGATAATATAAAGTACCCATTGTACATTGTAGACCTATCCTGTAATACCAGTCCAACCCTCGTGTTTACAGTTCACTACACAAAGTCGTTGTAGGCAGACCAAGTCAGCAGCATCTCGACACACCTGCAGTCATCAAATAAAACCAGCTCAAGATGTCGGCCACAAACGTTGCAAACAGTTGAGGGCGACTACAATATCACACAAACACTTCAATAGCCTTCAGGCCGTCCACAGCATACACGCAGATCAGCGAGTCCCCACATTGGCTCGCACTGGGAGGTTAGAATTATCAAGTGGTGCCACCATGAGGTGAGGTGTCACAAGCTCACAGCGCCACTGCCAACCTCTGCCTTTGCCTCACCCTGCCATTCACACCACAGGGCCCAGAGTTGGATCACAGAGCCGAGTCAGAGCCAGTAGATCTGTGCTGCTCTGCACGTGGTTGAAATTTGAAGTGTCGCAATCCACTGCGACCATCGTCCGCAGTCACTCGCACAGGGCAGCAGCTTGCGAAGTGAAGGTTATCCGGGGGCAACGTACCAGGTTGTCTCCAGTGTGACAGAACTCTACACATTTTCAGCCATCTTGTAGGCTACTCAGCAGTGCCCCCCTGTATTGAGTATCACGTGTCCTGAATGGAGAGTCCTCACAGTGATCCAGTCTTCCTGTTGGTGGCATTTTCCTCAGATCCTTTCTTGTCTGCAGATGGATCCCTTGTTGCTGATGAATTCCTGTTTGTACCAACGTGTGGATGGCTTTTGTTTGTTGCGCCAAAGATTAATTGGTGCATGGGTGTTAGTCGCCTCAGGATGTAGGTGAGTGTGCTGAACTGACCTAACCATATGCAAACAGGAGGAACCCCTGCACAGCTGTAGATACAGGTACATGCATGGGTCATTATTCGGACGTGACGTTGGTAGGAACACCAGATTGCTTTTTTTTTTTTTAACAATGTTAATACTGAAATCGAAGTGAGAATATGGGAAAGTGGAACCTGGGATGCTAAACACGAATGGCGTTAGAATAGTATTTGGATTATGGAGAAGGGCCCTTCCCTGTCTCTGGTTCAGCCCAGGCTCTTCTAAAATGTGCTAGTGGTGGTGTGAGGAATGTGTGCTTGTTCCAACTTGGATGCTATTCAGCCTCACATGAAAGCTTAGTCATATCAGATAAACAGCCACGTTATTATTAGAGTTTATAGGCGTTTTGTTTCGGCACACAGTGTTTGCCAATTTCCCGATGCCACCCTTTCGGAAATTCCAAAGTTTCTCAACTATTTTCCCTATTACACCAACAGAAAATATCTTTTCATGCACCATCATTTTACATGGTGACATTTGAAGCCAACCGACTTTGCAGCTGAAATTCTTTGAAATGATGGATGTGCAGGTAATTGCTGCAACAAGCAGAACATTTTTACAATCAAGTGCGGATAGCAGTGACTTTATTGGCACTTGGACATAGATATACAAAACAAGACGGAGGAGTGCATCTCCTGGAGCATTGGATCCGATGATGGGTTTATCTGCCTGTATTGGTTCGCCTGGCAACGTAGTCAGGATGACCAGGCAGCTGACGACCCCTTCTCTTGAAATGACTCTGTGTCAAGCCTCTTTCCCTACACAGATGTTTCTGTGCCCAGGACCAAAATGAACAAAGGGGACCCTTCCTTGAATGATGCTAGAGGCAGGTATATCTTTTGGAGGTCCGCTGGGGGCCACAGTTGCAACGACTGGGGACTCCCTTGTGACCCCAACTTAAAAAATGTGTTTTTTTGCAAAATGAAAACGGGTGCTCCTGGTGTAGCAGGCACTTCCATGGCCTGGGGGGCCCCGGCACACCACGTCTCGTGGGTTCCCGACCCAGTCCTCACCCATCAGGGTGAAGGCTGGGTCGGGGAGGCACTCAGTAGGGGTTTGGGCTGACCGTGATATTTGGCACATGTCACATGCCACATTCAACTCCAACCTCGGCTTTCTTGTAGCTCACATACAATAACCAGGAAGCTGTTGCAGCTGTTTGTGAGCAGCACAGAAAAGCCAAGGGGGCCTGGAAGAAAAAGGTAGGAAGGTTTGGTTTTGTAATATGATGTGTCTTTTGCATGTGTGTAGTGCATTTCAGATTTATATATGTGAATGGTGGGTCAATGAGAAGTGATGTGATGTGTGTTTTTTAATGTTCTGGGTGGGTGAGTGTGTGCCTAGGTAGAGCAATGAGAGGATGTAAGGGAAGTTGTGAATGAGTGGTGAGTGAATGAGAAGTGATGTGATGTGATGTGTGTTTTTGAATGTTCTTGGTGGTGGGTGTGTGCCTGTGTAGAGAATGCAATGAGTGGATGTAATAGAAGGTGCGATTGACTTGTGGGTGAATGAGAAGTGATGTGATGTGTGTTATGTTCTGGGTCGGTGGGTGTGTGCCTGTGTAGAGAATGCAATGAGTGGATGTAAGAGAATGTGTGTGTGAGTGACTAGTGGGTGAATGAGTATGAATGTGATGGTGTGTTTTTTAATCCTCTCGTTGGGTGGGTGTGCACCTGTCTACAAAATGCAATGGGTGGAGGTAAGAAAATGTGTATGATTGAATGACTAGTGGGTGAATGAGTATGAATGTGATGGTGTGTTTTTGAATGTTCTGTGTAGGTGGGTGTGTGACTATGTAGAGAATGCAATGAGTGCATGTAGGAGAAGGTGTGAGTGAGTGACTGGTGGCTGAATGGGTGTACATGTGGTAGTTTGTGTTTGAATGTTCTGGGTGGGGTTTGGCGTGTGCCTGTGTGGTGAATCCAGTGTGAGTGAGTGCGAGAAGACATGATTGGGTGACTGACTGGTGGGTCAAAGGGGATGCATGTGTGTGTGTAAGGCCCTGGGAGACCGGGGATCACTGGAGCTTTTTTGCCACATCCTTTATTGACTTCACATGTTTTACTGTTTTTTTTTGGCCAAAGGCATGTTCATGTGTGCCATTCCCTGGCTAGACTGCCATTTTGGTGCAGTCAGTCTAGCCATTGCTCACTGTGGCCTGACATTTATTACTCGGCATCTTTAAAAAAGCAAGCATTATATGTCATGTTACCTCGCTAGACTGATGTTTTGGTGTAGCGGCCTGTATATTCTTCACTGTAGCATGACTTTTTAACAACTGAGCATCTATGATGAATCAAGCAAGACAAGTGTTCTTATGGGTATTATTGACTTACATTAGAACCAGTTTGGATAGGTTTTCCTATTGTGACATGTCACTTTTAAAGGCCAAACCAATGGTAGTCTGTACTTACATAGGAGTACTGGCATATGCCAGTTTTGTGCCCAGTGCCAGTATTGATACTGTAGAAAAACGTCTTAAAGCGAACATAAGTATGTTTTCATATGGAAATACTAGCATATGTTGGTGGAGCCAGCATGGATATGTAGGGCCACAGCCAGCATAAAAATGTTTTTTATACTGGCATATATTGCAGGGACCGACATGATAATGCATTGGGAAATACCCTGTGCACTTTTGGTGACTTGCATCTATTATACTTTGTTTCATGATTTACCCTACAGCCTACAAAACAGATTGTTGGCCTTTTAGCCAAATTTTCCCATAAAGTGTGCTGTGTAATGCACCATTTTAACCAATTATTCAAAACATTTACTCTGGATAGGGAGAATTATCCCCCGGGTCCCCCCTTCAAACCATGTTCATTAGTTCGGGCTCCCTCACTATGCTCAGTCGCAATCACATACTTGTGGCAAATATTTACACCCTCCAAAGAAACAACTCACCAGCCACCACTGGTAGCTGGTATATTTGTGGCTCAGGCAACACCTCCTTCTCTCTATGTTACGTTAAAGATGTAAGATTTGATTGAAAAACACATTTACTTCTTTCACTTGCAGTACTGCATGCCCCTGCAGCGGCATAATCATCATGGACATTGTGTACACGTGGTAGTCCGGACCGGCCCGGGGTGTGGCGTGCCCTGTGCTTTGTTAAGGAGCTTGGGAGGGGGGGCACAGCATGGCTGATAGGGGTGCAGCCAAATGTTGTGCTGCCCTGTTGGGCACCACTGGGTCTGACAAAGGAATAGTGTGCAGTGCGTGCCTTGAAGTCTGCCAGTGAGTCCCCTGGTGAGGAGCAACTTGTGGGTGTTTTACATTTTAAATAACTGTGGTGCTATGTATTTATGTGTGCAGCAATGATATTACATTAAATGGTGTTTTTCACTGTCCTCTGGCACCCAGTATTATGCTTAGATAATAAAAACTACGGGGGGTCTTGGGTATATTGAAAGAACCTTTCCCAGGTATTATACACCAGCAAAGATACAATTATCAGGTGCACTCCCCTTTGTGCATGCAGACCACTTAATAGGTTTCTTCTATCTAGTGGTAGCTGAATCATATATGCATTTATAACCAGGGAATTTTGTTGATACTAAATCCATTCAATGATTTAATTTACAGGACTTGCTCGTGCAGCATTTTTCTCCTGGTTAAACAGCAGCGCACGCCTCCCAAGGTCAGTGTTTATTTGGCCTGTTTAACACAGCATCGCCACGGTTACACATACTTCTGTGTCCGTTGATCTATAGATGATTCATACACCAGCTGTTGCCTGCATTACAGATTTTCAGTTACCCTGTTAGAAGTACTGCATTATGTAGGTTTTACATATAGACCCCACGCCGAATCTGAAAATGTCATTCCCCAAATGTGTAATCATGGACAAATCATGCCTGTGTACCTCGGTTCTTATATCTGGCTGAAATGGGAGCACCTCGAAGCACGGGTGCTAGATGCATCTAAAACATCTGAAGGTCGTTTGCCATCCTCACTTCCTCTGATGTCACTTGGGAGTGGGGTCAAATTACATCACTTCATGTGAAGTCATCAGCGGTCAAGGGCAGTGTGATGTCACTTCTGCTACCTCTGGCATTTTGGTGAAATTACGTCTCTGGCTAGAGGAAGAGGGGTGAGTAATCCCTGGATGAGGTTTAGCTATAGCCTATGTGCTAAGAGTGTGTATGTTTGTCCTGAATTCCTATAAGGAATCATTCTAGGCTCTGCCCACTCCTGCAGTGAAGTTTAATATAATGGAATTGTTTCTCCGCAATAATATTGTCTATTTAACCCTTAAAATTGTGCATTTCGAAAATATTTGCTAATTGTAGTTTTGTGGAGCTGACAATCTGCATAATGGCATTTGTGACGTTTCCTTGCTCAAGTTCATGATGTGGGGGAAGCAAATGCACACATGACACAGACTAGTGCCACCCATGTATTCCAGATCTTTAATTCTGGTGGCTTTGTCACTGAGATTGTTGGCATCTAGGTACATCTGTTCTGTTTTGTTGGTTCTTTATTTTTTGGCTTGCTATTTTCCTGTTCATTTCTTGCCATTGTTAATTGTCTTTGTTTTTTCGGGCATGATTGTGTTTTGGTTTGCATCACACATTGTGGGAACCTGAGGAGTGCAGTGAGACTGACGTTCTTCAAGAAATAGTTGTTATCATTTGTTCAGGGTGCTGATTGTGAATGCTGGGCTATTTCTCTAAAGGACAGTAAGGTAATTTGGGCCAAAATCATATTCAAAATCGAGTGAAAGAAGGCAGAGTGGCACACAGAGTGACAAGACCAAGAACACTGGGATGGCATTGTGTGGCATAAGCAAACGTTCGGGAACCAAATCTAGACTCCACAGCTTGTATGTGCTTCAATGATGCATCCGATGGTTATCAGGGCTTCACGAGTGGAACCTATATTTTACAGAATTGCTAGACATTCTAAATACAATGTATTCAGGTTTTATGATGTGCCAGCTAGTGTAATAAAGTCTCTTATTAGTCACAAGGGACACACAGACCAGCTGTGGAGACTGATGTTGGTCCAGGTATGCTTTATTGGTACAATATCTACAGTTCCAGTTACTCTCAGGTATTTACAGTAGTCTGGATGACAGGACAAGGACAGGGATAGGTAGTACAGTACACATGAAGGAGAAGACCCACCGGCCATCCACTCACTCCAGCTCAGGCCCCCAACTGACTCACTCAGAACATTCATACACTGATGCACTCAACATTCTCCTGGCTGCATCATACATCACATTCTATGGCAATCACTCCAGGCCAGTGACAATGTACAAGACTATATATAACATCTCCCCAGATAGTTCTCAGATCCTCGTGTAGTGATTGCTTAATGGGACTCAGTACCTTACGGAATATAATTCATTTCTTAGAGATAATGGGGGGTGTCTAATGATTGTAATCCGAGCTCAATTGTTACTAACACTCCTGGTAAAGACCTGGGGAGCTGCAAACAGCTCTTCAATCTGAAACCCTCCATCCTAACAAAGGAATATGTTTTGGGAAGATTCAGTGCCTCAAGGCCATAAAGTAGCACTGGAATGATTTGGCCATTATAATAATTTATAAGGGGACATAATGTAAAAGCACAATACTTTACATATATTTTCGACATTTGGGCAGCCAAATGGACCAGCTTGTCATGCAATGTAATAAAAAGTGCTAAACTCTTGCATGTTAACATTGGCCGAAGTCTCTTGGCAGTCAGCGAGAATAGTCTTGGGGACACTAGGACTCAAATTGCAGCCCCATTTTTGCTCATGCATCCGTCATGGGATTTTTTCATTTTTTTTTATTTTTTGCATTTTTAAAGTGCTCACAGAGCCCAGGGGCATCGGATGCCAATGTTGAGTAAAATATGTGGGAGGCTGGGTCAGGATATTTTTTAAGAATTCTCGGCAGTAGATTATTTATTTTAGGAATGCTGGCAGCAGGTGCTTTATTCACCAAATGTGTCTGTAAATACACAACAATTTGCTGAAATACTTACACAATGAATGTAGACTACACTGCTGATTTTTGCACCATTCGATCCTTGACTTCTCCTAAGCAGCACAACACCCTATGCTGGCATCAGGGTCTGACTTAAAATAGCAGCACAAAATGGGTGCCCACAACTGGCGCAGGGATTGGTGTTGTTCACTGCACCACACACACCTTCATTCCCTGCACCAGGGAATCACAACGAGACAAATGTGACTCCTGTACAGTCTTTTATCCCCCAATAGTGTCCTATTGCTTTCACTCCATACCTCATTAATTTGTACACATACGTTGTTTCATTTGCTCCCACTAAATCACAACAGATTCACCTGGTCTAAAATCGGAGAAAAGAAGTACCTCAGGGATACAAGCAAACCATTGGCAGTCATAATTGGCCCTGAGCGTCTCTGAGATACTCCAGGTATCTCCAGAAAAACTTTGTGAATCAGGCCCAAAGTCCTTCACTTTATTATCCACATCGGAAATTACTACAAATAGGGCAACCATACAATCTAAAACCTAAAAACCACAAACATTTAATAATTATTGTTTGCAAGGGTGTTTAACTCCTCTCCTACCACCATATACTGTTCATGATTTCACATGCCATTACAGATGAAACAGCAAATTACATTATACAAGGCATCGCCCATGGCATCACCATTGACACCATCAATGTCAGAGACGGGCACTGTTGGTACTGTGGTCATGGACCATTGGACCATATCATGCTCTGGGGCAGCCCTCCACAGTCACATTGCAGTGCATGGACTAAGGTCCTGTGCTCCGTGTGCTGAAGGGACAATTAAAGCATTGGGGAGCTGTCCACAGACCATGTACCTTGTGCAGTACCCAAAGATTGTGGCCGCAAGCAATGTAGGTACATTGGGCTGGATGCCTTTTTAGGTAGTGTGCTTACCCATAGGGCATCTAAAGAATTGGTGAACCCATCGCACAGTCCTTGTTAAATATACACCTAACATCTTGATGAAACAAATCAGAACCCAGATTAGATTAATTTATCATAAATTCTGTACTGCTGTTAGAGAAAATAGAACAGCTAATCCAATAAACCACTATTGGTTAAATACATTGAACCAATCCTTTATAGAAAGAAGACGAATCTGCTTCTCAGTATTATGTTTTCATAACTTTCATCAGTGTATAGTAAAAATATAATGTATTTGTATTTAAATAAATAAAACACTACATGGATAAAAACACTGTTGCTACAGTTTGGTGTAAATAAGTGAAACATCCCTATTACCCAAAATATTCACATCAAAAGATATGACCTGCTCTCAAACCTTGATTCCAACTCCCCATCCACCCTTATCCTCCTTGATCTGTCCTCTACATTTGACGCAGTCAATCATTCCATCCTCATAAACTGGCTCCACGATTCTCAGGGTATCACAGACAGGGCACTGGATTAGTTGACCTCCTTCCTCTCGAATCAGCCCCCCCCCCAAGTTCAACAGGGCCCTTTTCCCTCCTCCACCTCACTCTCAACCTTTGGTGTGCCTCAGGGCTTTATCCACTTGCAGCGGCTTTTCAACATTTAACTTTCCCCACTTGCCCACTTGATATCCTCATTCCCTCCTCATGTGCAGTGTTATGAAGATGACACACAGCTCTCCTTTAAGCTTCCCACCTCTGCCTCCTCTCCTTCCTCTCTCATTCCCGACTGCCTGACTGCTATTCAGGTATTGTGTGCTGCCAACAATCTCTGTCTTAATGCCAGTAAGACAGAGATCCTTCTCATTGGGACTCCTCCCTCATCCTTCCCTCGTACACTCTGGGTGCCCTCCTTGGGCCCCCTTACCATTCCTCATGTGAGGCCAAAAACGTGGGTGTCATCTTTGACTCCTCTCTCTCCTTCTTCTCACCTCATATCGCTGACCTTGCCAAGAAGGTCCACTATCAGCTTCACCTCGTCAGAGGCATTCTGCCTTTCCTCACCTTGCCCAAGAAACTCAATGTCTCCAGAGCTCTGGTTCTCTCTAGGCTTGACTACTGCAAAATCCTCTTCCTTAATCTGTCTTTTCCCTTCCTCTGCCCTCATCAACTAATCCAAAATAGGAAGGCGATATTTATCCTTGGCCTCAAGTCCAGGGACCATATCTCTCCAGCCCTAAAATCCCTTCAGTGGCTGTGGTGGCTGCAAGGATCAAATTCAAGACCCTCTGCATGACCACAAATCTTTCTGGGGCCTGGGACCTCTCTACCTTCAACTCTCTCTCCCTAAATATCTCCCAGCTAGAGTCCTCTGATCCTCTAGCTCTAACTCTCTGCCAATTAGTTGTGAGGGGTAGATCTTTCTCCTACATAGGTGCCTCCCTCTGGAATCACCTCCTTGTCCCTCTCCATCTTGAACTTGAACTCCTTAAGCTCAGGAATTTTCTTAAGACCTTCCTCTTCTTCTCCTTCTTCTCTCTGCCCCTCCTCTGCTGTCCATTGTGAGTCTGACCAGGGTCAGGCCCTCCATTGACCAATGCCCCCTGCATCCATGCCTTCCTGCACTTGCCCATGGGCAACCTTTCCTGACTAGTCTTCCAAGGCTAGTCCACCCCTCCTCCCTTGCAGTTTGACCCCTACCCCTTGCTGCCCCATGCACTTGCCCTCCAGGGCACTATTTAGCACTTGCTCAGCCCCTTAGGCCCCTCCCTCCAGCACTTCTCCCGTCACCCTCTCCCTATCTCTCCCTCTCCCTGATCTGCCCTCTCTGCACTTCCTGACACTGCACTTGCACGATCCAAGTGCTACAAGGCCTAGTAGGACCATTATTGTTTTTTCTCCCCCCTCTTTTGTCTTGTGGTGCCTGGAAACCCTTTCTGCTGTAGAGGCATCATACAAATGCTCAATAAATAAAATAAATAAATGCAAATACAAGGTGTGGCTGCAGTAAATTATAACATTATTACATAAACCTCATGTCTTAAGGTCAATTAAGCCTTTTTTATGTTCATAAAGGTCACTGATAGGATGGCACTTTATTTACTGGCGGTTCTTCAAAATCATAATAAATCACCGATCGAAGTGGGCTGGAGCGGCTGGGAACGGTGCTCCTCTGCTTTTTTTAAATTAAGTTTTCTTGTTCCTATACTTTTATTTGAAAAAGAAACCGTTCCAGAATGGGTTTATATTAAAATAAAAGTGTAGGAGGAAGTTGAAAGGTGCACTTTCAGTGCACTGCACTGACCGTTCCCTTAAACAGCAGGCCCATGTGTTTGTGGATTTGTATTGTGCATTGGAGGGGGCGTGGCAATGTGGCTTGGTGAGGGCAGGGGCAGGCCATTAGTAAACATAGTTCCACTACGTCTTTTGGTAAACTTCGACCAATACACTAATTGTATCATATTATTATAATTAATGATGAGCAGATTTTCAGAATAAAAAAAAAACAGGAAAGGCCATCAAAATAAAGGTAGGACAACAATGTGACAGTGGCTACCAACACTATTGTTTAATGATGGGCAAAGGGAAACTAACAGATTTTGCTATGACTGTAAGAATGTTAAACACAAAGGAGCTTTTGTTTAGAGTGCTAATCCGGGCCTTGCTATAACCATTCCCGAGGTAGTGTGTGTGGCAAAATCAGTTAATGTTTGTTGCCGTTTACTGGGGCGTTGGGGGTTCCAGTGCACCATCAGATGGCAGAGATCTGCATTACACGTTATTGTAAAATGACTCAATTATTGCAATGTTTATTTGACTTTTTGCATCGAGATCTGAATGGGCCTCATTACACGGAAGGCGGTAATGGTTAACGGCCACCGCTAATGGTAACGGTGACCGTTAACCATTACCGCCTTACTACGAGGTCCCTTAGCGGGTTGGTGCTTTAACGCCTGCTTTTTGCAGGCGTTAAAAACCAACCCACTAAGGGACCTCGGAGCTAATTACGGCACCGCAAAATTGTGGTGCCGTAATTAGCGCCTTCCCCATTCCCATAGAGCCCTATGGGGCAGAAATGGGAATGGGGAAGGGCAATGGTGGAAGGGGGATTTACCGCCCCTCCAACCTTGGAATGGGGCGGTAAATCCCCTTTCCGCCAAGGCGGTGCCGGTATTTTACCGGCATGAGCCATGGCGCTAATAGCGCCATGGCTCACCGCCTTCCGTGTAATGAGGCCCATAAACTCTCCCTAATTGGATTCTACCAGTGGCCACCCTCCCTTTTCCCAAAACATGGACAGGACAGTCCTGATAAAACCGAGACTTCTGGTCACCCTAACAATACTTAACTCAATAAAACATTGTCTTCAGCTTGAGGGAGTGCAAATGTTGTAACTGTACAGTATCATCCCTTCGCTAGGATATCAGAACTCAAGTACACTCATTTCTAATCAATTGCTTATCTATGTTCGTGCTGTATCTGTAGGCCCAGTCACTAAAAGAGCAAAAAAGCAGAAATGATTCCTTAAACAGCACTTTTTAAGAACAAAAGATGGCCATATCACATAGTGCTTACCAATGACCTTCTCTGACTTCATCTTAAACGCACAGAACAGTGTTGTTAACCTTTAGTCAGTAGTCTGCAACTCGGTATGTGAATATCACAATAAGCTTGCAAATTAAAGAAACCCCTTGTGGGCTTTTCTCCATCTTTTTTACAGTTGCATGTGTGATTATAATTAAATCATTGTCGTTTCTTTCATTTTACAATATGATCCATCCATGAAGTGTTGTAAACGTAGTCTATTCAATCAGCTGATTGATACTAATCACCCTTATCTGCATGGGGGAAAAGCCAGACTGCAACTCTTTCATTTTATTATGCCATGCACTTCCCTGGAAGCCATTATGATACTAAACTGTTCCTCAGCTTTTGATCAGGTTAAAATTTGTTTATGAGCTAAAGGAACATTCATATCTAGTTCAAAATCACTTGTGATACGGTCTAGAGCTAAATAGTTACCGATAGTCCATGATTATCATTCTTATCATGAATGTTAGCTTTTACTCAGAGTAAACTTTGTCCTCTATCTAGAATTAAATGGAATGATGTTAATGCCGTAATCCGGCACCCAAGGCCCTCTGTCCTTATACATGCATGGCTCTCAAACCTTTGGTCGCCAAGGTGGGTCAAAACACCCTACTTGCTTTTTGACAGGTGTTGGGAGGAACCCCTAGGTATGCCAAAGGGACACTGAAAGTTTGCGGACTTGTAGGGCCCAACACTCTCCACAGTATACAAGGAGGACTCCATCAGTGGCAACTTCAAACTGTTAATTGGGAACAGTTCACATTGTGCAATTCTTTCCCTTATCTTGTTTCTTTCTGCCATAATCTCGTCCTTTGCTCCTCCTATATTCTCATCCATCAGTACTGGCATTCTGATGGCTTCCACCGCAGTTTTCTTGCACCTGGCCAAGCAGATTTTGATCACGCACATTGAAGTCGCTGCTAGTATTTATGTGGCCATTATCACCTTTAGTCCATCTGACAGCCATGGCAGCATCCAGGGCCAAATGTATGTTATCCAGCTCTGGTCCTTTCCAGTCTCCTCGCTTCTTCTTCCATTTTGGTGTGCATCTGTGATAGCTGTAGTACCGCTTCTGACAGTGTACCATTGTCCTCGCCATTGGCAGGTGTGAACGTGCAACAGGAACTCCCAATTTTTGCACAAACTCCTCCTTCCATAGCTGTGAGCAGATCCAGAACGTATCTATTCTGGAGTGCCACCAACCTTACTGGTTGGAGCTCTTCTTTTATTGTATTGAACCCATTCAGCGCTACATAAAATATGCAAATTAAAAAAATGTATTCACTGTAGAGTTGATCATCATCATTAGCTCCCAATGGGTAATTCGTAACCATTTTGCATTTGTGTACGTCTGTACTGAAGGTATTAATGATGCAAAGAACATCTGCATGCTGATGAACTATCTGTGTTCTGCTGGTACTTCATCTAGTGATGTCTCAGATGCTTCTGAGAAGATGTATTCCTCTTTTTACTCTACTTAATCCAGCTGGTTTCTCTGCCTTGGTTGTTGGTACCACTTTGATCGATATGTTCTTTCTTTTGTTATTGTCCAACTTCAGGAACTTATTGAACTTCACAGCCATCTGTGGCACCACCAACAAAGGCATGTTGATGTGTATCAATGAGAAAACTCCTCCCCAGTCAGGTGGCAGCTTCTCGTATGCCTTTGATCCCCAAGCCCAGTAATGTTCCATCAATACTGCTTTTCATGCCTTCATAGCTGTGTGTCTTTCGATGCTCCTGCATCCGACATTCTTGCCAACTTCAATTTCACCATTATTCTGATAACACAGTGCTCGTGTCTTCACAGGTATTATTGGCATTGGACCAGCTTCATTTTCCACCCATGTCAGTAGCTTTGAACTCGCCTCCGATTCCTTCAGGCACTTGTCATTTTCTTCCTGTACCTTGTTTGCTGGTGACTGTGCTAGTTTCAGTGCTTTGCTTTGCTTCCCACCACTCCATCCTTCCATCCATCTTCTGGCCATACACAAGTATCTGTGGTCTCTCCCAGCAATCAGGCTCTCCTCCTGTCTCCTTCACTCTTGTCCATGGACATGGTAGTTCCTTCAGGGTAATAGTCTTTATTTTGCCCTTGTCAGGCCCATTAGTTATGTACTGTATAGCTTCATTTAGCTGCCAATAATTGTTCATTATATGTAAAGTTTTTATATAATTGTCCTCATATGGGAGTGTTGCTCTGGACATCCATCTCAATGTTGCTGTCTTCCCTGGAACCTTCTTTGAGTTGTCACCATTGAGAGGTACATTAAGCATTGTGCTCTTGCTGCGGATATTTCAGTTGCTATGGACATTTTGGAGACACTCATGGCATAGAGGATCAAGGGGCAGACATAACAGCTCTCCCCAGTGGTTTCCTTACCTGCTCCAGTCATGTGCTTGTACCACATTTTATTAGGCACTTGGCAGTGTTGGTGAGATACATGTCAACCCCTTTCATGTCTGTGTCAACAATGCGCTTACCTCTCCTTACCTTATCAGCGGTGTTCTCCTGTCCACTTGACATGGTCGTTCCACCTGCTTGGGTTGGGGGAATGTTAGTGGAGTGTACAGGTCTAGCATGAGCAACACAGGTAATTTTCCAAAATACAAACACAATAACACCACCAGGAATAAGTAAGATCAACAGAACCACCACATTTTTTAACATGTCATTCATTGTCACTTACGCTGCTTGATACTTGCAGCTTGAAGAAATAATTACCCACCTGAAATGCGCAAAGAAATGCATTATCTGCTTAGTATTGTAAGTGCTCTTAAGCCCTGCGGACCAAATAATTGCTTATGGCGAATGCAAGCACTTCTTCCCACACTTTACATAAGGAGGAGCCTCTCAGTGTTGTGAGGATAGGGGATTGCCATGCTCAAGCAGTGGTTATGTTTGGGCCAAATACTCTATAAAGGCAAGATCGTATACTCCAGGGGATCGAACTCGGAATCTACTGGGTCTCCTCACAGTATGGAAACATTGGTTTGAGAACGTTTCTGGGTGATGGGCAGAGGGCAACATGGACATTCATCAACAATTACATCGGCTTTCACGTTGGTTATGTGCGGAAAAGAAAAATAACAAACAGTGTGCCCTCACTCTATGTCGATAAGCAAATCTGTCCCTAAATCTGTTGCCTACTAGTGTGTGACCATTGGATGTCCTCCTCCTGGTCCTGTAAGTTTAGAATGCGCTTGTAGCTCTCCTAGGTGCTGAACGTTGGCCCTGTCGATCAAGGTGATCTTGTTGCCAGGCGATGCCACTGCTTTGTACGGCTTGACTTCCACCAATTGGTTCCAGACCTGCTTCCCCTCGAGTTCTACAGCTCTGCCACTTTCTCAACAATGTGCAGAGCTGTGAACCTTGGCGCATTCCAGCACATCACAAAATTCCTCAGGAGGACAATGTCCCCCACATTCACATGGTTTTTAAATCCAGAGTCTTGTGGTGCGCTGTCGCAGTTGCTCTCTTTGCTGTCTTCTGGGCCTCCCTGGTGTCATTGAATCTGGTAAGAGATAAAAGAAGCACTAGCAACCAGTGCTTTTGCATTTCCTGCCCTAATACATCTGCACTATTCTCACAGTCTTTCAGTGCTCTTGTGGTAGGAGCCAATGGGAGATGCATTTGCCACCCCATCACCACCTCGTGGGCCGCAAATGGTGGTCGGACCCAGGCTTATTGCGCAATGTAAACAAGGTGAGAGGTAAGCAGTGTAGCCAATTCCTTTTTGTGCTCTGCTGTGTTTTGGCTATGCACTCCTTCAGGAGGCCATTTAGGCGTTCACACACTCCATTTGCTTGCGGCTGGTACGCACAGGCAAACTTGTGTTGAATGCCCAACAACACTGTGTTGTGCTGGAACATTTAATTGGCAAAGTGAGGGCCATTGTCAGACCGCAGAACCTCACACATGCCCCACCCTGGGAACACTTTCCTGACCAGGAACTTAGCCAATCTAAAGGCATTAGCATGGGAATGGGGGCTTGCCTCAATGCACCTGGAGAATGGGCATACAGCCACTATTATGTAGCGGTATCTTTGGCAAACTTGGATCAGGTCTACATAATCCACATTTAAATGCCGGAAGGGGCCTTCTGTTCTCAGTATGGCTCCTCTCACAACTCTCAGCATATGCCCTTCTGTAAACTGCTGACAAGTCAAACAATTGTTCACAAAATCAGCCACAAATTCTATCAAATTAGGATAGAACCATGTTTCTCCAATCCGTGTAGCAATGACCTCCTTCCCCGTGTGTGTTGGATAATGCAATTGTGTCAATGCAGTGTTCAAAAATGCCTGTATTATCTTGTTGCCACAGGCCATCTGTCGGAGACATTGTGATACCCTCCTGGTCCACAATTCCTTCTCTTCCCTGGGTGCAGCTCCCTGCAATTCCATGATCTATGCTTCTGGCAGTACATTGTACCCTTCCTTAAACACCATATTTCTTGTGCACTCTTGCGCATTTGGAGCTCCTTCTAATTCCCATGGATCCCAAAATATGCTGCACACATCACCACAAAGTCTGCTGATTCATCCCCCCTTGAGATGGTATTTCCCCTTACTGTGTGCTTGGCACTTCACTACTGATATCCTTTTTGGCCAAGCAATTACTTCAATCAATCTGCCTAATAGAAGTGCATGCTGTACTGGAGTCCTGTCTGCCCTCCTGAATCCTCTCCTGAGCCATCTTGACATTCCAGAGTGTACTGTGGACGTCACATAGGCGGAGTCAGACTACACTGGTACCTCCTACTCTGTGATTTCTTCCAGTGCTAGTATTAGGGCCATTAGTTCTGCTGCTTGTGCTGAGTAATGGGATGGTAGTCATGCACTGGCTACTGCTTCACTTGTCCCGACTTCCTTCAGTCTTACTACTGCAGTTCTTGTATACCTGAACCCATCTGTCTGATCAATTGTTGATGACCCGTCAATGTAGAGCACGTCTCCCCACTCAAGTGCATCCTCCTCCACCTTGCGAGTGTCACTGAACATCTTTATGTTTATGTTTGCTCTATAGTCGTGTGCATAGTCTCCTACCAGTAGGACGTCTGCTAGAAATATTGCTGGGTTGAGAATTCTGCCTCTCACTATCTTCAGTCCTACATTCGATAGTATCACCTCATATACTGATGCTCTTTGGGTTGTCAGTGTGCTCTTTGGCTTCTGCATTATCGCAAAAAGAGCACGGTGCATGTAGAGAGGGGTTGTGCATCCCATGGTTATTGCTGTTGACTTCTCTACTGCAAATGCGGCAGCTGCCAAAGCTTGTTCACACTGATAGTGTCCTCTCATTACTGGGTCGAGTTTCCCACTGTAGTAAACTATTGGCTTGTGTCCCATGCTTGTCTTTTGTGTCAGTGCGCCTTCATTACTACACAGTCAGTGTGTGAGAGCAGGAAAAACTCCCTTTTGTAGTCTGGGATCCCTAGCACTGGTGCTGTGCATATTTCCTCTTTCAGCATGTCAAATGCCTCAGTCATTTTTCTGGTCCATGTCAGTGTTTTTTTTTTCCTTTCTGTGCTTCTCTCAGGGTGCCCAATAGGGGCCTTGTGTATGTGCTGTAGTCAAAGACCCATGCTCTGCAGTAGTTGCATAACCCTAAGAACTGTTGCATTTCCCACACTGTCGTGGGCTTAGGTGTTTTGCATATTATCTCTGCTCTCTTTGGGGTGATCTGTCAGCCATTTTGGGAAATTGTCCGTCCAATGTGTAGTACCTCCTTCTGAGAGTACTGAAACATGTCTTTGTCCACCTTGTATCCCTTGCCAGCTAACACAGTCAGTATATGTACTGAGTCCTTCCTACACTGATCTTCTGTCGTGCTGCAGATCAGAATGTCATCTATGTACTGCAAAACTGTAGTCTCCATCTGTATATTGCTCGAGTCCATCTGTATCACTCTGTTAAAGATAGATGGTGACTCGCAGTACCCATGAGGAAGTCTTGTATGTTTCAGCTTCTGGTTTCTATACATAAAGCTGGTAAAGTATTGTGAGTCTGGGTTTAGTGGTACTGAGAAGAATGCATTCTTCAAATCAATGACCATGAACAGGCAGCTTCCACTGGAATGATGCACAAAATTGTCACTGGGTTTGCAACTAAAGGATACTCTGCTTCTACAATGTGGTTAAGAGGCCTTAAATCTTGTATTAAACACCATGGCCATCCCTTCGCCTTCCTCACTGGGTACACTGCAGTGTTGCATGGAGATTCTGATGGTACAAGAATGCCTCTCTCAATCAGGGCTGTGATTGTCTCATAAATGCCCTCATCTGCGTCTTTAGTTGGGGGGTACTATTTCACTCTTGGTAAAATTGCTCCTGGCTTCAGCTGGATATCCACTCCCTTATGCTCTTTATGTGACCCACGTCATAGGGACTTGTGGTCCATATGGTGCTCGGTACCTTGGCCATGTCCTCCCCCTAGAATGGGGGTGGTGCCTCCAGCGCCATTGCCATTCTCTGTGGTACTACCCTGTAGTGTATTTGTAGCCAATAAGTCACACTCATTTCCAACATCATCTCTATTGCTAGCTTTTCTTCCCGGAATAGCTCTTCGTCTGTCACTGTGGTCAATCTGCACCGCTCTGCCACTGCGATACCTGCTCTCCATGCCCGTTCTGTGCCACCCATCCCATGCACTTCTATCCAAACATTTTTTCGCAACCACTGCCTCTATCTCTATTGGCACTATTGTTCCTTCCTCCTCATCCATTGGTAATTTGGGCCTGAATAAGTACTCAATTGGAACTCACCACACCTTCCCTGTAATCCCTCAAGTTTGTCTGTGGGCTGTCCTATAGAGGGTATAAGGACATTCCAGTCCCTGTAAAGGGGTTGTTCCCCACCATGGTAACTCCTCCCAGTTGTTTGACGTGAACTGTCAGCATTGAGTCCACATGTGCTGCTACATCATTGGTCTGTATTTCTGTTAATTGCTGTGAGTTTCCTCAAATCTGTGGTGCTTGTAAATATTGTGGTACCGGTGCTGGTATCTGTGCTATCTGCACTTGTGTTAGTGGGGTTTGTATGTGTGGCATCTGCTGATGTGTGCCCTGCCTCTGTCCTTGCTGTTGTTGGTCCTGTGCATAGTCCTGTGCATAGTAATTGTCCTGGTCCCTCTCATAGGGCTGCTGGCCCTGCGCCTCCAGGTTTGTTGCATCCCCCTGCACTGTGGTGGCTCCCTGCCTTGCTCTTGAAAACACCCTAAAAATCCCCTGGGTTCTGCTGCATCTGTTTCCAGTATCCCTCAAAACCCCCCTCGGTTGTGATGCATCTGTTGTCCAAATCCACACCCTCTCTGTTTGCCCCCCTTCCTCAGAAACCTTGCTGTGAACCACCACGTGCCATGAACCCTCCCCCATGGGTGGTGCGAACTGCTGCAGTTGTTGCTGCTGCTGCAGCTGCTGTCCCTGTGGGGTGGGGTTGGTTGATACTGCCCCCTCCATCGTGTACTTCGATAGTTTTGCTTCATCTATCTTCCTGTCCTCTGCCTTTTTCCTAATCTTCTCCTTCCATACCCTACAATGATGAATTATTGTGAACTTTATTTCTGGCGACCCTTTCACTTTCATTCCTACCGATTTCTAAACAATTACTAAACAATACTGCACAATACTCAATACCCTCCCTCACACTCACAGTTGCCATAGACTTGGTCAATACATACACTCTGTGGTCTGCTAGTGCTGCTCGGCTGCTGGCTCTTCTTGAAGGTGCTCACTTCCCTGTCCTGGTCTGCCTGGACTCCCCGCTGACTTTGGACAGGATGATTTCGAACTGGCTTCTGACAGCCTTTCCACAGTCACACATTTTCCAGTCTTCTTGAAATATGCGAGGGTCCTGCAGCCTCTCAGGTTCTGCGGCAGAGGAGAGGACCTGGTGCTGGACTGGCAGAGCCAACCATCCACCCCGCTACCAATTTGTTGGGAAGAACACCCGGGTATGCCAGAGGGACACTGGAAGTTCGCGGACCACAGAGAGGTCTCAGTTAATGGCAAGTTCAAACTGCATTTTATTACAAACAAAACCAACAGGGATCAGCACAGGAACCGAAAATATTCATGCACATCTCGCTCTTTTTCGGCTCGCAGGCCGGTTTTACTCCCAAATGGCGTCAGCACTTTGTCACAATCTGGGCCCTTCTTCAGAAAACCTATTGGGCCAAGTGATAGGGTATTGATTATTTTATAAACTATACAGGACATTATAGATGTTATTCTAACGGTCCTTGCATTTCAGGTGGCTGGCCTGTTCCATCCCCAATTCAATAACTATAACATTGTGGTGGCAGTGTTGTGGACTTACCATTGGTTCTTGCCCATTGCTATCCAACCATAGGGTACTAAACTGTGATTGGCTAGAGCTGACGTCCCCAGGCTTGGAACCCGAAAAAGTTCTCAGCTCACTGTACATTTTCAAGGTGATGAGAATGATTATGTGTCTGTATTGTAACTTGTGGGCACCACCTTTGCCTTATGAGAGTGCTCTCCTGTCTGGCGCAACACTTGTTGCATACTGTTGCATAATTGTTGCGGTCTGTGTCTGGCTGCCTGGGATAGGCTCTCCTTTCCCAACGTCGGTCACTGTCCATTGTCTGCATCGGCAGCGGCACGTGTTCAGAAACCACGAATTTGAGCTCTGCAGCTGGTCCCTTGGAGATTGGAATGTCATCTGTATCTCTTGACCATGGCTGCGGGTCCTGTCTCACATGTCTTGCTCTTGGTCCAGCCTGAAGCAGCTCAGCTTGTCTCTTGCTCAGAGGCCAGAGGCCTGCTGTAATTTTCTAACCCTTATAATGCGGTTTCTACAATGTACATGCTTTTCTACATTTCCATAGGTTAGTCACACTTGGCTCTGTCAGGTCCCATAGGTGCTTCTGAAGTTCCATAGGGTTAGTCACATTTTAGCATCTGCAAGCTTGGCTCAGGATCTCTTACGCCTTGCAGTTTCTGCTTTCCTGCATTTGGCTAATGGCAAAAATAATAAAAGCAATGACAGCATGTATATGTATCTGTCCCTTAACTATAGAACTGTACACTTGTGTTCTTCATGTATTTGAGTGTGTGTTTGTGTCCCGAGGTGCAGGAGGCATGTGTGCTTCATGTCTAACGCTGCTATGTTCTGGTGTCTCTAATGACGTCAGCAACATGGCTTCTTGGTGCTCAAGTCCAGGCTGTCCATATAGGTCTCTCTGACCATGGCCTGCAGCTCATCATCCACACAGGGATAGATCCGTACCACACCTGGTCTGTATGGCTGTCTGAAGGGGTACCTCTCAAAGTATTTGTCATTCATGGGTCTGTTGGGAATTCGTCCGAAATAGAATGGATGATTGCAGTGTTTCCTGGTCTTTTTTCTTGTCATGAATTTAGTAAGGTGGGTGGTAGGATCCCGAATCTCTCTTCAAATTGAAGAGAATGGGCGTATAGTCGGCTCGGCAGGTGAGTGGGCTGAGTGCAAGGCGGGTGAAACCCACAAATAGTGTGCGAGGTGAGAGCTATATACAGCTCAAAACAGGTATTTAGTAAAAAATATAGCAATCTGACTGGTGGTTCGAAGTCAAGAGCCTGTCACGTGTTCTCCTCAATTTAGATATTAAGCCCTATTCTAAGTATGTGTAAATGATACATTAATCTGTGCTCCAGGTGAGTGAGGGATTTTTTCATAGGACCAACCCTTGGGTATATCTGTTGGAGCAAACACTAACTCCCATCTTTATAAATGCAGATATAATAATGTATTTTATTTGTTTATTCATTGGGCATGTATAAGGCACTTATACAACACAATAGTGTTTCAAAGCGCCACAAGGCAAAAGGGTAGCGAGCAAGGGAAGAAATAAACAATACAAATGACAATAAATCAGAAAAACAACAGTGGTCCTACTAGTGTGGCATTCGGAACCAATGGCCTATCTTTCAGGTTGTTCCTCATGCATGATCAATGCTGAGAAATAGGCCCTATCTGCCTCTTCCCCATTTATAATAAATGACTGTGAGCCTGAATTGCTACATTAGGTTGGTGCTATCAGTTAGTATGTGTGTGCATGGGCTATTTAAATCCATTAATATTCCTTTGTGGCCTCTGTCAGAGAACAAGTGACACACATGTCACCTTTGTGATGTGCTAGCACTTGTGAAATGCCACTTAGGGTATGGCCACTGCCTTCTAGGTTTTAGGAATTCACAGGTTGTTTTTATTAACATGTGTTTGAGCGGGAAATTAGTGGAGGACCAAAGGGAGTAGACCACACTAGAAAGGCGAAGTTAAGCAACCTTTTCTCACATAACTTATGAAGGTAGTTTCAAAACAAGTGGTTGCTGCACAAGAGGCCATTTCATGTAATCGCACTTTGAACGATGCAGCAGTTGAAAATAACAAACACCACGATTGTCTTTTAAAAAGAATTATGAGGTGTGGTTTCCCCTAGCCCACAGCACAACAAAGCCGCCGTCGTTTCGGTGTTGTGCAATTTTGGTGAACCCGATTCCTGAGGTGCTGCAGACAGAAACCACTTCCTACATCCTGGGAACACAATCTTCCAGACTCTCTCTCCTGCTCGACCATAATTCTGCCACTCGAGACAATGGCTTTTCTCTCCTAGCGAACACTAGACCGACTGTCGGAAAGTATGCCCCACACTGATAAAAAAAACACATGCATCTTATCAAGAAAATGACAGCTGCTTGTAAACAGAGGTGTTAGGCTTTGAGCAGGAGAGCCGTTTGCTTTCCGCTAAATTGCGTTGCGTGTTAGCTTATCTGACCTAACTAGTTTCACCACAACAGAGACAGCGTGACTCTACATGTAAGGCTTGATTAGGGGATAGATTTGCACATAACGATTCTATTTTATAAACTCAGAAGATGCAATGTGATATGTGCATGCATGGGTTGTTAGCTGATTGTTTATGTATTCTGTGAAGCATGTGCTTGAATGGCTGAGTAGTTAAATGCAATAATTTCAAACATGCTAAATTGGAATTCTTGTTCAAACTATTATAAGTAGTAAGTGTACAGGGAAAGTGCAGTTGGAGGCAGCAGGCGGTATTCTCTTGTATTACCTGGTGCTTGTGCATTGATCCATGACAAGAGCTCTGTGACTTATGCCGCAGGACAAGGCGGCATCTACCAAACCGTGTGTGTCATGTGAAGCACGCACATGAAGTGCAAGATGGAGGTGCAGTTGGAGGATGCTAGCAGAGTACTCTCGTATTAGCAGTGCTGGGACATTGGTCGCTGATGTGAGCTTCAGAAGTGACGCCGCAGAACGCGACAGCGTCTAAAAAACGTGGGAACAAATTACTCCTGTTCTTTTGGAAGAATTATTCTTGATTTTTTTGCGGCGGCGTCTAAAAAACCTTGCACGTTGCGCAAATCTCTTGCGTAAAATGCATAAGGAAAGTGCAGTTGGAAGCAGCAGGCAGAGTATTCTTGGATTACCTGGTGCTAATGCATTGGTTGCTGATGTGAGCTTCGTGAGTTAGGAGGCAGCATCTACAAAATTGCACCCCCCAACTGCACAAGAAAAGTGCAGTTGGGGCAGTTGGGAGGTTGCGGTCAGAGTTGTATGTGGTGGGTGTAACCATATTATATTTTTGTGTGTAAGACTCAAAGATGTATGAGTTGCATAGTAAATCTACAGTGTGCATGGCTTCAGCATTGCACACTACATCTACTTCATCAGTGGTGTTAGATAGTGTAGGGATAACTTCAGTGCCTTACTATACTCCCGCAAATCCTGAATTAGATAGGGTAATGAGAACAATGTCTCAATAATAGACTTCTTCCACCTGAAATCTCCTGGACACACTATTTTGGAGGAAATACCCTCTGTTAACCAGAGTAGCCTGTAAAAACTAATATTGAAGGTTATGCCAGGCACAGTTCACCCCACATTCTTGAATCTAATATGCTGCTACCCACCCACAATTTGAGAAACATTCCTCCTTCTTGAACTAACACCAAAGAATTGGCACTTGGGGGAACTGGCTATCAATATGCATCTTTGGGCTCTCAGTTGAACTCATTATTTCAGGAACAGACCTCAGAGATCTTTTCCCACAGACCCATTAGATAACTTCACACCCACTCCTGTTTCCTCAAATCGGGGACTCAATTCACCATATTCCTAACCTGGGGTCAAATTCTCTATCTGCATTGAATTTTGTTTTTAATTCACTAGTAAGACTATATGATAACATTAATGAAGATTTGATGGGAAAAAAGGTCATATTTAACTCAATACACTCCAAAGTGGGCTCTTTTATTATACCAAAGAAGCAGCGCCAATCGGAATACAGGAGTAGAGTTAATGTTCAGAGATATTGGCCCTCATTACGAGGTTGGCGGTAAGTACCGGTCATTACCAGCATGGAGCAACTACCATGTCTGTGCTGTTAATAGACCGCTAAAAGCGGCCTATTACGACTTTGTGGGCATGAGCTTTGCGCCATGCTGGTAATGACCCCACAGCCATGCCGTAAAAGGGTGAAAAATCATCCTTACCAGCATAGTACGAAGTGCAAATAGCTCCACCGCCATCCAAGCCATCGGCATTAGCGGTGTCCGCTATTAGCGGTGACCGCTAATAAGCGGAACCGGAAGTAGCGTCATCGCACAGGAACTGGAAAGAGCACGGTGGCCATCTTTAAAAACACAATCCATTGCCATCCTCCACAACCAGGAGCCATCTGACCACCACACCTCCACCACTATCTGCTGCATCTTACCATGCCCAAAGCACTTAAACAAAACGCAGAGGAGTTGACCATGCTGGCGGAGGAGTTGACCATGCTGCAAGAACATGCCGATGTTGTCTTCTCCTCCGACATGTCCCGCCCTGCAGTGCAGTGGAAGAAGCAGATATGGGCGGAGGTTGCTCAGAAAGTAAGTGCCGTTGGCACCACACCCCGCACTCCCAAAGATGTCCAGAGGCGCTGGGACGATCTGCGTTTACGCGTGCGGAGCATCGTCTCCGCCAACCGCCAGCTGGGGATGGCGATAGGCAGAGGTGCGGACTCCCCCATCAAGTTGCAACCCTGGGAGGAAATCTGCGCAAGCACCATAGGGATAGAAGCAATTGAGGGAGTGAGGGACATGGAGCGAGGAGCCCCGTCATCGGCTGATGCAGGTAGGTGTCCCAAATGAAACAATGTAAATACCAACACAATGATGTCCACCTGAACTGATAGTGCAATGATGTAGAGCAGGGTCCACCAGACACATATATACAAGACTGCCTACAGGCAGTGCACAGCACCATCTTGTCCACATGCATGATGCACCCCAGATATGTTTCAACCCAGACGCTTCCATGCATCACCCACCCAAAAGCCAAGCAACCCGTATGTCACTACCCCAATGTCAATGAACTGCTATGCCATATGAATGCAGCCACCCCAATGCTTGCCTGATGCCTATAGACCCATCACTAACCCTCTCCCTCTATTGGTCCCCAACAGGGGCATGGAGGGAGAACACTGCCCCTCAACATCAAGGGAAAGAGGCCAACCTGCACTACTGCGGAAGGGCAAGAAAACCCCAGAGGCCACAGCACCAATGTGCACTACGGCCCCCACCACAGCACCCACACCAGCCACCAGCACACAGGAGCCAGTGGCAGAAGGCACTGCATCGGCTGCCAGCAGCACAGTGGGGGAGACAGCTGCCACAGCAGCCGTGTCGGACGATGAGGCAGATGTTCTGCCGCATGGCGCAACTACCGCCGCAGGCCCCCTGCAATCACCACAACTCTCCCCATGCAGCTTGCACAACAGCAGCATGCATGGGCTGTCTCCTGGGGATTCATGGCCCGGCAGTTTCACCCCCACGCCAAGTGTGCATGTGGAACAAACCATGTTGGAAACCCCTCACACATCCACCACTGTCCCGACCAGCCAAGAAGGGATCAGGGCAATTCAGAGGCGGCAGGAGGAGCTGACAGGGCTGTTGACACAGCACATTACGGAATGTGGCCGGACAAGGGAAGACATTAAGGAATGTGCTACATCCCTCAAAACAGCAATTGAGACCACCTCAAAGGACATTTGCGGCGAATTGGCAGCAGTGCGGCAGGTCCTCTCCCAAATGGTGGCAGCAATGGAGGCCATGCGTCCGGCACAGGTTGCAGAACAACCTAGGACATCTTCCAATACAAGCTCAACTAAGTCCAGCCCCGTGCGTAGGTCTGGTCGGAACCTGCGCAGATCAGACAGGGCGCACCTGGTGCTGAAAGAGGGGGAGTGCTGTAGGTTCGCCAGGCATACTGGTTCCATGTGGACTTATGGTGCATGCCAGTGCACACCATGTGTGGGGGAGTTGAGGAGGGAGGGGGACGGGGGTAGGTGTGTGGGGGAGTTGAGGGGGGAGGGGGAGGGGGGAGTGGGTGTGTGGAGGAGTTGAGGGGGAGGGGGAGTGGGTGTGTGGGGGAGTTGAGGGGGGAGGGGGGAGTGGGTGTGTGGGGGAGTTGAGAGGGGGGAGTGGGTGTGTGGGGGAGTTGAGGGGGGAGGGGGAGAGGGTGTGTTGGGCAGAGGGCTTGTGCACTTGTTAGTTACATATTCTGAATACACCTGTTATGCAATCTGACTTCACATGTGAGGACATTGCTTATTGTGTACATGTGCTTTATTGGTGAACAGTCTACAGTGTCCATGCCCCTGACACACCCAGTGCCCTGAGTCCCACCTCTATTTCACACTCCCCATCCATGTGTGCTAGAAACATTGGTCAATCAGAGTCTGACGCATGGCACGTCCCTCCTGTGCATCGCTGCCTCCCTGAAGTGCAGCCCCATCTCGACCCTCCTCATCCTCATCGTCAGGTGGTTGCAGTTCAGCATCAGGGGGCAGGGTCACATTCCGTTTGATGCACATATTGTGTAGCATGACACATGCCATGACGATCTTGCCCACCTTCTCATGGCCGCACAGGAGTGCACCACCAGACCTGCTGAGGCAGCGAAACCGTGTCTTCAAGAGGCCAAAGGTCTGCTCAATCACCACACGGGTACCTGTATGCGCACAATTGTAGTCCTCCTCGTGCCTGTTCTGCGGGTTCCGGACTGGGGTAAGGAGCCACCTCTTCAAGGCATAGCCTGCATCACCTGCATGTGGGAAACAATGATTATGTGTAAGTCCTCACATCGCATGGGACCTGTATCAATGACACCATAGCAAGCATTCATTTCCTGTATGCACCCACAGATCCATGCATGAATAGAGACACATGAAGTGACCGCTATGTGTGTATTCCACTTATAGGCAGTTGTGCATGCCATTGTCAATTGGGCGCAGGGGGGGCCAATTCCTTGTGGTTGCTCATGCAATGTGGTAGTCCACGATGGTTGTTCCCATGATCTGGGTGATGTGCAGTGATATGTATGCCACCATCCTGTCAACGTTGATGGCAGCGTCATGATGATCTCACTTTGCACGACAAATGGTGACATGCTGTTTTGGTGGACCTCTGTGTTGGTGTAGGGGTGCGTTCTTGTATCTTGTCCTCATGTGGCTCCTTTGTACGCAGTAATGGAGACCTGTACTTTTAGATGATGGTATTTGGCGCTTTGCATTGGCCATCCTCATTGCTTGTTGCTGCATTGTGCTGTGGGGTCTACGGTCTGATTATGTGCAGTGTACATGCTAATGGCTATGTAATGGTTGTTGCACTGCATCATCTTCGTGGTAGTGCAGATTACGTCTTGTCAAGTCTGGCCTGCTTTGGGCTATGAGCATGGTACATCCTCTCAGGTACTCTCAGCCAGGTGAAGTATGCATCCCCCCCCCATCTCAGCCAGGTGAAGTATGCATCTCCCCCCCCATCTCAGCCAGGTGAAGTATGCATCTCCACACCCCCCCATCTCAGCCAGGTGAAGTATGCATCTTTCCCCCCAATCACCTACCCCCATTGCATTTCAATGAGCCTGACATGCAACTCACAGAGAAGCCAGGATCTCTGCCCTACATGTCACTCCATGTAGCGTGGTATCGTGGAGTTCCGCATGACCATTGAATCATGGGTTGATCCGGGGAATCGGGCACAACAATGTGTGATGATCTTGTTTGAGTCACATGCCATTTGCACGTTGATGGAGTGGTATAACTTACGGTTGTGGTAAACTACCTCCATGGCATGTGGGACCATCAATTCAAGATGGGTGCAGTCGATGGCGCCAATGCAACCAGGGATGCCGGCCAGTGAATGGAAACCAACTTTGGTGTTGGAGATCTCCTGGGCTGTCCATGGTAGGAAAATGTTGCAGCATATTTTGCAGCGCGATACAGACGCCAGCTGGAGGCGGTCCTTTCCCCTCCACTCCCTTCCTGCCTAAGCTTTTTCGCTACGGAACTCAGCTACACCTTATCACAGGTTGGCTTTTTTCAACAGACCTCATATACATCTGGTGATATAATCTCCCTTGGGAGGCAACTGCCGACTCGATTGTCACCATACAGGATTCAGCCAGTGTCCAACAAGCAACAATGGGCTCACCTCTTTCGTTGAGCGTAGCATAGGATCACGCTCAAGGGTCTTGCTATTTCTGCCCTGATGAAGGCGGAGCTGGTACCGCCGAAACGCAATATTGCCTAGAGGGGATTGAAGGTCCCTCAGAATAACATCTGACCCATATTGGACCTCTTGTTTACAACAATTTATGTTTTGTTGTTTTTTCAGTTAGCCAGGATCTACAGTAACACTTGTTCAGTATCCCAGTTGGTTTTCGTAGATCACTGTCTATTGAATCAGCCTTATTCGTTGTTTGGGAATATCAGCATTTTTCTTACTTCCCTTTCTTCCCCCTCATGCGTTTCTGTTTAGCAATTTTGCATTCTGATTCATACTAAGAAGGATTGTTTTTCATATGTATTTAACCTTGTAAATGTTTTATTGATTGTATTTGTACGAATGTTTGCACATAAAGTTTTGTCTTTAACTTACAATAATTTGCATGACTATCCTTGATGTGTTGTACTATGATGGATACTAATTATATCTAGATGCTATTACCCCAAAGGGGTACTTAGGTTTGGACCAGGGGTAGGACCTTAATTCATTCACACCTTCCTATAGGCCAACCTACATACGTACTAGTACCTTGTGTTAATATTAGTTTCTCTTGCCCTCCTACTGGTACGTTAGCCCACGGGCACAACCACAGCCACAACAGTGTGGCCTTTTTCGTTGTTGAATGAGGAAAATGTTGTCGCCTGTGTGCTTCAGGAGGGCTTCAAGCACTTGGTTCAGCGTACGTGAGAATAATGGTTGTGATATGCCATGCATGTGCCCCACTGTTTGCTGGTAGGTGCCTGTGGCCAGGAAGTGGAGCACAGACACTACCTTCAGTAGAGGTGGGATGGCAGTGCGTATTTCAATCAGGCTGACAATGTCGTCATGTATCATGTCCACAATGGTGGTGATGGTGTCCCGGTCCAGACCGTACAGGGTGTGGATCTGCTCAGGGGTTAGGTTGAATGGACTGGCCCTGATGCGAGGGATTGGGGGCTGCCTGCGTGGTACAACTGGCTGCACTGGTGGGGCATGCTGGACCTGCCTCAACCTCCTTCTCCTCCTGCGTCTCCTCTGTGCTGCCTGTTGTTGTTGTTGTTGCTGGAGTTCCACTGCAATCATGTCCTCAAGCCCCAGCATTGCTAATAGTATTGGAATCATTTTGGTGTGTGACTGGGTGTGGGAAGGGGTGGGGTGTGCTCCTTTTGTGCTGGCCCAGTATATATTGCCTCCACCTGTGCTGATTGTGTGCACCTGTGGCAGTTGGGAACACTGCACATGGCGGTTTATGGGTGGTCCGCGATGCTGGTATTTACTCCATGCGGTAAGGTACTTTTCGGGCTTCAGTAGGCCGTTGTTTGCATGTCCGCCTGACTTGTGATGTCCTCCTGTTTACGCCATGCCGGTATTGCCGGCATGAAGGGACGCGTGCCCACGCCCATGCCGCTATTAGCGGCACCGTTATTTACGGTGCCGCTGATAGCGGGTTGGCGGGTCATAATAGCCTGGAGCGGTAAGCGATGCTGGTAATCCTTTACCGGCATCATTTTTCCCTTACCTCCAACCTCGTTATGACCCCCAATGAGGTGGTTATGAAATCATGTGAGAAAAGGTTCCACTGAAATGTATTCACCAATTTAAAAAAAGAAAAAAAACTTGTGGTTACAGTAAAAAAATAGGGGCTTGCAAACATTTCGACGTGGTTTGAATATGGGTAAATCAATTGATTGTCAAGACCCAAATGACTATATAGAGAATATGACAAATACTGTCATACCTTTAGTGAAAGTAGAAAAAGAATAAACAAGTGAATGCCAAGAAATAATTAAAGCAGGATAAAAAATATTTCTGCCCAAGTCGGCACCATACTTTCTTTCTTGTTGAGATAATCGATGACTAAAACCGACAAGTGAACTCTTACTTTGGAATCTACCAATATTAGCATCTCCAATACTCCACAAGATCTTGAGCCTGTGAACCACGCAGCAATCAATGTACAGCAGATCTTAATGATCTAATAAAGCAGAATACTCTACAAACTTTTGATTTTCAACAGGTTGAGGACAAAAATATCCAACATTTGCTGGACACACTTAAGCCAAAAAATGACTCACTTTTTCTTCTCCCTGCTTATGTTGCTAGGTGTTAAGCATCTGACCTGACACCATTTATAACAAAATGTGTTAACAAATCCCTATCCCAGGGGATGGTACCCCTTAGCCTGAAACATGCAATAGTTACTCCTTTATTAAAGAAACCTGCTCTGGACTCTGAAATCTTCCAGAATTTTTGGCCAATAGCAGGCCTTCCTTGGCCCGCAAAACAATTAGAAAAGGTAGTTACCAGTCAGCTCAAGGATATTGTAGAGAGGGAAATGTTACTGGACAAATTTCAATCCGGGTTCAGACCTAGGTTTGGAATGGAAATGGCCTTCTTGGCCGTACAGGACGACCTTCTGAGGGCTGCGGATCAGGGTGAGCTGTTCCTTTTGGTGATGCTGGACCTGTCTGTGGTCTTTGAAACGGGCGACCATACTACCCTTTTGGGTCGACTACAAGAGGTGGGAAGGGTATCAGAACATGCTATGCTCTGGTTCAGATCATTTCTTACCAACCCCTACCAACAAGTAGGGTTGAAAGGTTTCCTGTTGGATGCTATCGGACTGATTTGTGGTGTGCCACAGGGGTCATCATTGTCACCATTACTATTTAACTTGTACATCCGGCCTATCCTAGAGATCCTGAGGCGTCCCGGATTGAATTTTCATTCCTCCGCAGATGACACTCAGATCTTTGCCAGAGTTTCTAACTTTGATGACACATTTAGTAAACTGGCGCAGTGCCTGGACGAGGTGAGTAGCTGGATGTCCTGTAATCAGCTTCATTTGAAAGCTGCCAAAACAGAGCTGATTTTATTTGGACCTAAAAATCCTTTAACAGCTGCTAAGAAACTACCCACCCCAAATTTACTGGGGTCAAATTTGATTTTTTTTTTCAAGGTCAAGAATCTAGGCTGCATTTGGCAGGACGATTTGGGCAGTGAAGCCTAAGTTGGAGCAAAGGTTTGTGCGGTACACTTTGTCCGAAGGCTTCTCAGGCGGGTGTTACCCTACATTCCCAGGGACTATGTTATGGTGGTAGGTGCATTGCCCAACGGGCACCTGGACTATTTAACAGCCAGTTGCTTGGCATCCCGCTTAAACAAATGCAAAGACTGCAAACAGCTCAGAATGTCACAGTAAGAACTATTTTTGTCTTAGGTCAACGCGCACACCATCGCGGCATGCGCTACACAAGTTGGCAGTGGAAGACCAGATTAGATTCAAAGTGGCTAGTTTTAAGTGTATTAATGGTCTTCCCCCAGAGTATCTAAGAGATCTCCAAGACATTTACCCTCCAATGATCAGCATCTTCTGGTTATCCCCCGCTCTGTATACAGCTCAAGGGGAGACAGAAGATTTGCCATGTCTGAGCCAAAACTATGGAACTCACTTCCCATGGAAATTAGGACTCTTCATTCATTACCTCAATTTACGGAAGGCATTGAAGAGTTTTCTATTTAGATAGGTTTGTCTTTCTTTTTTGTGCTGAGTTGCTTCACTTCCTGGATTCCAATCCAACCTCTGTTCAATTGATTGTTTCATCTGCACCTCTACATGGTTTGCTCTGTCATGTGCGCATTACAAATTCAAAAATCAAATCAAATCAAAAAATCAAATCAAATCAGATCTTGATGAGGTTGAGGAGTTTCTCGAAGTGCTAAGGAATGCTTCGATATTCACCAGTCTATGTGAACAAATCACAATAATAATTATGAGTCAAGATGAAGTAAAGGTGTGACTATGGTCATTCTCTTCAAAAGACGATCATTTTTATAACTCCAAAAACTATTCAACTTGTCCCCAGTCTTTTGGTTGTCTTGGCTTGTAATGTATCCTACAATTGGACTCACTGATGATTTTAAACCGATCCAGTGTTTTGACACTATCATCTAACATTCTGATACTGAGAACAAGTAATTCCAATAGCTTTGATCAAAATGTATTTATTGATGATTCAAGGACTGATTCATATGCATGCCTTGTAGGATTGTGTTTGAAATGTAAACTGCAGAGAGGGATAGCTTTTCATCAATGGGGTACAATGTATTTTAAACAGGTGACAATGTGTAATATGCTGATAAATAAGGGCAACTATTAAAAAGGCTGAAAACTTGTCACAAACATGTTCAAGGGTCAGCTATGGGAAGGGTGCTCCAATGGAACGAATGGTACTTTTCTGAGAAAGAACACAATATTCATTTTAATGAGGTGGACTGGTCATGGTTACCATCGATACTGCAACCACCACAAGGCAAGGGTGGGTCCTCGAAACATAGCCTTTACTCCCTCCAAGATTAAAATTGTATCTTGGGATGCTCATGACCATGTGCATTTATTTTGAAATTGTTTTGGCTCTTTTAATTGTACAGATTTACATAACCTTACTTTTCAGGAAAGGAAGTCTTGCATATAAAAAGTACTTTTTTAGATGGTCACAATATGTTTATACAGCCAGCCCAGAAAGGTTTTCATGGCTGCCCCTATGGTGGCGTTATAACAGCGATCAAAAATGGTATTGGTGCTGACTTCAAATTCTGGCATGTTGATCATCTAGTTTTTCTGGTGATTAAATTAATAAGGAAAGATGATTTTAACTAGATAACTTGCTTATTGTGATTATCTACTGTAATCCTGCAACAATGGCAAATAAGGATCTTATAGATAATCTAACAGGCATTGTATCTGACAACATAAAACTCAAAACTCGGTTTATGTAATGTATTTATTTATTTATTTATTTATTGTTCGCTTGTTAGGCGCATATACAGTAAGTAAATTCTGTTTCAAAGCGGCCACAGGGAAACAGGGAGGGTACGAGGGGATGACAAAAATTTAAAAAACATAAAAATATTAAATACAGTGGGGGTATGACAAACCTACTCTGAGCCTCATTACGAGTTGGGCTGTAGCCCTTAAATGCTGAGGTAACGGTATTACTGCTGCATTTAAGGGCGGGCCCTTTCTCATGTTGGGCACTAAATGGGCTGTTTTACCTCCAGCTGGTGGTGAAAATACCATTTAGCACCCTTTATTACTGCTGGCTGTATTAGCATGTGGTATTAGCACTGAAATTCCAATTTGGGTGTTGTGGACCCAATGGGGAATGGGGATTTACAGGTAACACCCAACCCATGATCCGGGGGTAATATTGCCGGACCGTTGGGCACCAACACTATTCCAATAGTCAAGCCTAGAGAGAATCAGGGCTTGGGTAACATTGAGTTTCTGATGGAAGATGAGAAAAGGTAGAATTCCTTTGAGAAGGAAGAGCTGAAAGTGGAACTACTTGGCAATGCACTGAGTGTGAAGGAGGAAGGAGAGAGAGGAGTCAAAGATTACTCCAAGGTTTCTGGCTTCAGAAGAAGGAGTAGGGGAGAGCCCATGGAGGAAGGCTAGAGCGAAGGGAAGAAGTCAGGAGCAGGGGTTCCCAGTGGGAAGGATCTCTGTTTTGCTTGCATTGAGGCAGAGATCTTTGGAAGTGCACCAGGCCTGGATGGCCGATAGGCAGTCATGAATGATGGAAGGTGCAAGAGGGTCAGCAGGAAGTTTGAAGAAGAGTTGTGT
Organism: Ambystoma mexicanum; assembly: GCF_040938575.1. Lineage (NCBI taxonomy): Eukaryota > Metazoa > Chordata > Amphibia > Caudata > Ambystomatidae > Ambystoma > Ambystoma mexicanum. The sequence continues at coordinate 399,301,465 of NC_090927.1, forward strand.
GTCATCTGCAGAACACTGGAAGCTGGGGAAGAAGGAGGCGATGAGGCATGCCATCTGAATAAGGTAGATGGTACAGAGCCACAGTGAGAGGATAGAGCCCTAGGGACACCACAGGGTGAGAAGGAAGTAGGAGAGGAGAAGGTGCCCAGGATGAATTGGGAGGAGCGGTCAGTTAGGAAAAAAGTCAGCCAGTCCAGTGCCCGTTTCGAGATACCAAGAGAGTCTTGGAGCCTTTGTATGAGGATGGAGTGGTTGACCATGTCAAAGGCAGATAAGAGATCAAGAAGGATGAGGACAGTTGGAAAGTTGGAATCCAGGGATGCAAGCAGTTCTTCACGAGTATTCAGAAGAGCAATTTCCGTGCCTATGGAAGCTCGGAATCCAGATTCATGGCCGTCGAGACCACCAAAAAGTTCAGTGTGAGATTCCTGGATAAGAATTTTTCACTCTGGGACATTCAGAAGGACTTGCTCCCTTCTTCTTTTTTCTTAAACCAATTCTCTTGAACTAATAACAGTGTTTAGGCACAAGGCAGTCTAGGTATTAGACGTGAGGTGAATAGACTTGACTTGTAGGTAGCACCGGTTATAGATCTACTTAACGGCCATTTTTGGTCGCTGATGGTTCACTGTTGTTTGTGCCATTTATGTTTGAATATCCATGCATTTTTTCTCAACAAATGTTTTTTTCAAATGATTATTCTCCTTTCTCTTTTTTGGTTCTGATTTCTTATTTACCTTTTTACTGATTTGAACCAAATAAAATTGTTGTGCATATATTTATGTAGATGTTGGTATAATGTATTGTGCCCTTAGTAGCTGGGTTTCATTTGTTGCTTTCTTTTTACTTTCTCATTGCAATATTGTTATGTTGTACACTTTAGCACTGTCTGTTGTTTAAACCAATATATACACAACCTTCTTTGACACTTGTGACTGACTCATTTGTTGCTTTCCTTTTAATTTGTCATTACAATATTGTTATGCTGTACACTTGAGCAGTGTTTGTTGTTAAAACCAATATATACACATCTTTCTTTCACACTTGTGACTGATAGGGTGGTTTTATCTTGTGACTGAATGTACAAATGAGTTTTTGAAGATGGATTGGACTAGGAAGTTCTGTTTAAGCAATGTAACCTAGGTGTAGCAATCCCATGCGTAACAGTACCTTCTCTTCTTGATATGAGAGTTGAGTTGGGGCAGGGCCAGCTTTTACAGCAGTGTTCCCAGGAAGTGAGTGATGTAGATGGGGCAGTAGTTTGCTGGACAGGTAGGGTCTGCTGACAGTTTGTTAAGGTGAGGGTGCACAAGGGAGTGCTTTTGGGGGGGAAGAACCAGGAGCAAAGGAGTGGTTTCAGAGATCAGCGAGTGCAGGGGAAAGCGAGCCAATGTTGTCCTTGCTGGTCCTGGATGAGAAGGGGAAACCTGTTTGGAAGAGACCTTCATGGAGCGGACAACTCTGGTGATTTCTTCAGGTGTGACAAGGCTGATGGAGGAGAAGGAAGAAGGGGGAGTGGCCAAGCAAGGCAAGGGGGTGAGGGATGGGTTCGGAGAGTGAATAATAAGGCTGTTCAGGATGTCCTGAGTTTTGGTGGCAAAGGGAGTGGCCAGTGCGTTGCAGAGGACGTGAGAAGGAATAGGGGAGGAGGAGACTGCGGAAGGGTTGGCTAGTTCCCACCAGATACCTGTGCCTTGATGTGGGCCCTTTTCTTGGCATGGATAGGTCTGTATGGCCTGTGGAGCAGCGGCAGGCCAGTTTGTCAGGAGGTTTGCCATTTCCGTTCGCAGCTCTGCACCTTCGTTTCAGGCCTGCAAGTTTGGAGTCATACCAGGTGTCGCACTTAGAGGCGTGTTTCAGGCTGATCCTCATAACTGAGGCAAGAATGTCAAGGGTGTTGGTGATGGAAAGGTGGAAGTTGCTGAGAGCAGTGTCGTTGTAGAGTCTATGTTGGGGGACCAGGGTGGATAAAGGTGGAAGTGAAGCCTGCAGCTGACACTCAATTCATTGGGTGGATATTTGTGAACGAGGTTGGCAGGGCTTTTGGCGATACGGACACAGGTCCATAGGGACCCAGGTGGGTGGAGAGAAGAAAGTGGTCTTGAAAAGAGAGAGAGGTGACCAGAGGAGATGAGAGAGGGAGGTTGGAGTGGATGAGGGCCTCCTGACTGTGTCCAGCAAAGTGGGTTGGACCAAAAGGAATAATTGAGAGGGATAGAGAAGAGCTGCAGTCAATGAAAAGAGTGGATGCTGTGCCAGGGGAGTCGAATTGGATGTTAAAGTCACCCAAGAGGAGCCGGTTGGAGGAGGTTGGAAGTAAGGAGGAACAGAAATTAGCCCATTCATAGAGGAACAGGGAGGTAGCGCCTGGAGGCTGGTAAATGGTTGCACAGGTCACAGTGGAGGAGGGAGAGATTACCATTGTGCATACCAGGCTCTCAAAGGAAGAGTATAGCGCTGAATGGGTAAGATGGGAGAAGGAACCCACTCAAGGAAGATTAAGGATACCCCACCACCAACTCAATGAGGACGTGGCTTGGAAATTATCTTAAAGCCGTCAGGTAGGTGGGAGTCAAAACAGTGACTGAGCTGGCATTGAACCATTTCTCGGTAAGTGTGAGAATGACATGGCCAGTGTCTTTAAGAAGGAGGCAGATGTCAGCAGAGTGTTTATTGGCTTAACGGGCATTAAGAGTCGCAAGGTGGAGATGGTCTATGCCTTTGAAGGTTTTCTGAGGTGAAGTACAGGGGCGTTGTACTTCAGTCGGGGGGGGCAGAGGGAGTGGTAGGGGAGAGGCAGTAGAAGGAAGAAAGTTCATGAGGGATAGAAGGATCCGGTCAAAGAGAAGGAGGTTTGCTTGAGGACCCTCAACCAGGATAGTGGCAGTGTGGTGGACATTAATAACGCCGCGTGATGAGAAGAAGCCCACCAAGGTAGCAGATAATTTTAATAGTTTGTACTGATATCAATACTACACTTTCATCTTCAAATAAGATTGGCCTTACTGCATGGGTTGCAGCCTCTCAGGGGTTATTTGGACAGACCTAATGAGAAATTGGGGGCTTCAGTGTTTAATGAGAATGTACAGGGAGACACAGTATTTCAGCCTACTTGGCATAGAGTAGTCTCTTCATCTACAATTGATTGTTTTTGCATCACAATCATTGTTTCTTCATTGTCTCTTGTTTAGGGTGTTGGCTACAAAATAGAGTGACTATTCCACACTTCTGTGCACTTTTGCCGGCCTAGTCTGTTCAGGACAGGCACAGGGGACAGATTCAGTGTTTGTAAACATCGCAACCAACTGATTAAAATGAGACCTAGTGAGGTGGTAATATAAACTTGAAACTTTTCTTGGTTTATAATTCCTTATCAATAGTCTAAAGAGTTGCTTTATTCTCTCTGCCTAGTTTATTTTGCTTTCATCTTACACAAAACTTGTTAAGGTGCCCCAATCAGGAGGGCTGTACAAGTGTACTTCCCCACTGTAGATGCGTCTTTGACAAAGAAATTCAGTAAAACAAAACAAGAACTGCAAATAATTTATGCACACTTTGTAAAAATAAGATGTTCAACACTACTTGTCAACAAAAGATGTTGAGTCAAAAGAATACAAACTGAAAGGTGAAGGGTCATAAATACCTTTTCTGGCATAAAGATAGTGTATCAATCCTGTACTGAGAGACCCCGGCCGGCCCATAGAGGTGGGGTTTGCTCTGCAGCACTTTAAGACGAGATAGCCTCACCTCCAGATGGATGCGGGTGCAGGGTCTCTTACTCCAACACCAATCAATAGAGACAACTCAATGGTTTGGCAAAGGGGAGTCCGTTTAATGACAACAAATGGGGAAACATGGAAATCAACAGCAGTGCGACAGCCTGTCTTGCGTCAACTCCCCGAATTTCATACAAAACATAGCTTTTGTACTAGAAACGCATCATAATCCGACGTGTAACACTCAAAAGTTAAGATGCAATTCTATTGGTTGGAAAAAGGTAACTTTAATATAGGTGCTATATCTGTATATGGTAACAGAGTGATGGGATTGGGTAAATACTGTCAGGTGGGCATCTAAGCCCTTCCTTTATAAATGACTACTGTAAACGTCACTAAAAGTACGACGTCTCATTGGTTCTACGAACTATAGGACCCTAGATTATTTGGTCCACTGTGATTGGGTTGGCATCAACCCCATGCATAACTCTCCACTTTGCCTAGCAGCACGCAGAATGGTCAACCAGGTGCAGGATGCCCCCTCTGCTACCCGGCCTTCCTCCAATTAAGGTTACAATCAATCATCACTTCAACAACTATGTGTCAATTATGTTACTGTGGTTGGTCTCAAAACTGCATCCTCTGTTATTTGCTCTATCTCTGAGTTCGTCCAGGCTCTCACGATGTCACCATTCACCCTCCATTAAGGATTTTCTGGTTTCTTCCTGTACAGTACTTAAACAATCTTCATTTCCTTTCATTTGCTGGTAGGGTTTTCTCAATGGGTACCTTACTGTCCATGGTTGTCTGGTTATTGGTACTTCTAATAGGTACTGGGCAGAGCCCCACTGCGGCTCTCTGCTAGTTTATTTGCTCATCATACGTCACATATCTCAGTGTGAACGTTCCTGGTACTTCAAAATGGGCAACTGGAGTGAAGGCTATATTTGGGACCTCCTCTACATTCCCCCCTCTGGTCGATTGATCGACCACTTCCTCCTTTGGATTCATCTTACTTGATTCTTCTGGGCTCATTCCCTCTTCATCTTCTGGTTCTGTACATGATGGCTTGAAGAAATGTCTTTTTGGTGTCCATATCTTTATCACTACTCTTAGGTTTCCTGCTGTCTTTACATGTTGTCTTTGTTCCATGTCATCAGCTGACATTGTCCATTTGGGTTGCAATAAATCCATCTTCCCACATAATTTCTGCTCTTCCTGGGATAGAGAAGCTTTGTACCTTCTGGTGCGTGCTTGCTAGCCTTCACAAAATCTCTTATTTCTTCATCAGTTAGGTCTCTGGGCTTCCATCCTGGTTTGACATCAATCATAATCTTCATCCCTATGGCTTTTTTCATAGTTTTCTGGCATTGTGAGATTATTATCTTGATAACACAAAATCCTAGTAATATCATCACTAGCAAGGCTCCCAAGAACATGAATGCATCTGCCATCCATTTTGCAATCCATGAAAACAGTGATCCAAATAAGCTGACATCATCAATTTCGTCGGTTTCATTGATCATCTGGTTCTGCAGGTTTGTCAGCATACCTATATATTCCGTTAACGTTCCATTTTCTTCATCGTGAGAAGGCATAAATGTGCAACATGATTCTCCTATTTTTGCACAAACTCCTCCATCCATAGCTGTGATCATGTCAAGTACATATCTGTTCTGGAGAGTCATCAGTCGGATAGCTCCTTGATTGCATTGAATCCTTTTATGGTCGTGTTGATCGTCTGCAGTAACTTCCATCTGGTTATCTGCAACCATTTAGTATTTGCTCCAACTTGAAATCTTGGCATGAAGATTGTTGTGAACACTGATGAGGTGAGGCTGAACAGCCTGTGTTCATAGGGGATTGCATGAAATGCTTCTTCTGATTTAGCAGAGGAGTAATTCTCTCTCTTCAGTCGAGTTATCAGTTCCACAGATCTCTTCTTCCTCAGGTGTGCATCTGCTTTTGGGAAACTTCCAATGTTGGAGTCACTTTTCGTGATTACTAATGCTGGAACGTGGACATTCACAATCGTACATATGCCTCCCCAGTCTCTTGGCAGTCTGATGTATGCTTTGGATCCACATGCCCAATAATGATCCATAATTATTGCAGTTCAGTGAACCATTCCTGGAGCATCAAAAACTTGTCCACAGTTCTTATTCTCTCCCGTCCTTCTTGTGCCATTTTTTCTGAAGCAGAATTGTGGGCTTTCTAGTGGTGCTATCTGCTAGGGTCCTCCTCTGTATTCGACCCATGTCAGTAGTTTTGCAAGTTTTGGCCATAATGGCTTGCAGCCATTTTGCACAATATCAACAGTTTCTTTGTAGAGTCCAGTGATCACCCATGCTTGGCAAATCACCACTCCGTTTTCCCATCCGTCTGGTGAAAGCACAGTTCCCCAAATCTGCATCTTAGCTCTGTTCTTCCACTTTCAAGCTTCCTCTGGAGTTTTTCCTTGGACATTTAGTCTCAAATTTATTTCCCATCTTATTCCTGCTCCTTTAACTCCAGGCTTCTCATACCTGATCACATGATTGCTTGCATGAACTCTGTTTCTTGTCTTAATGTCTTGGACATAATCATCTTCATCGGGATAGGCTGTTTCAGTTGCCCATATTAGGGAAGCGTCACTTCCCATAAATTGGCCTCTAGTTTTGCACATGGCTATGTTTGAAAGACAGTGTGCTGTCTGGACATCAATTTCTACAGCTACGAAGAACTTGGACTTTCCCATGCTATACGGTAGGAGAGCACAAACATATCTTTCCCTTCGGAAATTTCGTCTTCCAACTTCCTTCATGTGTTGATACCAAATGTTGTTACCTAAGTGTGCTGTGCTATCCAGGTAATCGTTCAGTTCATTGTCGTCTTCATGCATGCTTCTCTTAATTCTTAGTGTTTTCATGTAGTTTGCTATTACTACATCTCTGAATGCATCTGTATGGCTCTTTCTTGATGGAGGGTTCTCAGGTATCCTGGTCCAAGGTGCAGGCCTTCTCATCTGTGCCATTTGAGTGGACAGGAGTCTGGCATCTCTTCCTTTTTCTTCATGCATTTTTTCTCTGCTGCGTGCAAATGCCCTTGCCAACCAGCCTGACACTGGTCCGGTATGTGGCTGTACTGTGGAACTGGTACTTGTCCCTTGTGTTGGAACGTATATGCTTGGCGATACAGTCTCTGCAGTTTTATTTTTCAGTTACTCATGCAGTTTCCTTGCTCTGGCTATGTGCGGGAATAGTAAGTCTACTAACATTTGTGTACTCTCGGAGCGTTTTTCTGATTTTGCCCTTATTTTCCCAAGAGGTTCTGATATGACTGCTTCTGTTGGTTTTTCCTTTAACTCTTCTTGGTTCCTCATGACAGCTTCTGTGACGTCTCTTATGGCAGGCAGTCTCTTCATTTCTGCTGCTTTAGTTTGTGGTTCTGCAGTCATAGATGCTAGGCCTGTTTCGTGTACATTCAGTGTTTGTGTGCGTGTAGTTGTCAGTCATTTTTCTTCATTTAGTTTGTGCCGACCCTGTCTTTAAAAACACAATCCATTGCCATCCTCATCAGGCAGCACCCTTGGAAGCATTCTGAACACTGGAAAAGGCCATCACACCCTGCAGGAATACCAAAAGCTCCAAAGAAGACGGCAAACCGGCTGCGCAAGCAGAGATTTAGCCCAGATGAGTTGCAGGCCTTGGTAGACACACTGCAGGAGCACGCTGACATCGTGTTCAGCGGGGACATGCGCCGAGAGCTGGTGCTCCGAAAAAAGAACATCTGGGCACTAGTCGCCCAGAGGGTGAGCGCAGTTGCACCACCCCCCGCACACTCAAGGACTGTCGAAAGCAGCGGGATGACCTGCGGTTGAGGGTGCAGAGCATCCTCTCCGCCAACCGCAGTCAGGCACTGCAGACCAGAGGGGGCCCAAGTTCCCCAATGAAACTGATGGCATGGGAGGAGACATGTGCTGCACTGATTGGAATGGAATCCATAGAGGGCGTCGGCGAAAAGGAATGTGGGGCACCATCGTCCGCTGATGGAGGTGAGTGTCCAAAGTCTACACTTCCAATGCAAATTACATGATATATACACTCCCAGGGGCCGTCCAAGACACCTTGTCATGGTGGCCACCCCCCCATCCAAATCATGCTGAACCAACCGCCACCCAAGGTAGGCCCAAGTGCAAGTACAAGGTCATAACGCACATCTCACACAGTGCACAAACTGGCACATCCCATGATGCACACTGCGCAGCTGGGTGTCCAGTGTGCGAGTCAGACTGCACAGTACCAGGCCAGGATGAGTGACTCTGACACCTACGTACATATCATACACATGATTATAAAGTAGTGCTGTTGCATACCCAAAAGGCCACAAACCCCAAATGACTGAAATGTGAATGTAGCCATTAATGTCATTAGCGTCTCAAACAATCACTCATGCCGTCCCTCTCTTCTACCCCCACAGGCAGTGACCATGAGAGCAGGGAGCCCAAGACCAGCTGTCCCACCACCTCCAGGGGCAAAGGCAGGGTCCGCCACATACCAGCACGGAAGGACACACCCTCCCTGGCTCCTCAAAGGCCCATGGAGGGTGCACCACCCCATCCCTCCCTGCATCGGCGCAAGGTACATTGACCAGCCCAAGGTCAAAGGAGGCTAGCATCATTGTGGAGGTGGCAGCCACGCTCCCCCTTGAACCTGTTGACAGCCCCTTGTCCACCTGTGGAGCGTCAAAGGAGGAATCAGACCCCACCGTCCACACTCCAGAGCCCAGCAATTACCCCCAGGTTTTGTGCAGCGACTCAGGGGAGCCTGACACATCTGGCAGATGTGCACGTGGTAAAGCACATGAAGACGCCAATCCCGGGCCCAGTCCCCCAGTTGAAGCCCTGTCAGGGCATGCAAGCCCAATCCCCTGCAGGATGACACCCCGTCAAATTATGCATGGCGTGCGGCACAGCTCACTGCCCTCATTACGGAGCTGATGGAAGACAACCCCCAGAGCAGGGTGGAGTGGATTGACGAACTAAGGGCAATGCGTCAGGTGGTGAGGGAAAGTACAAACCGCCTTTGCGAAGTCCTTGGACGCATTGCAGATGCCCTTGATGCTGCGAGTCCCACTCAGACGCCTCAGCAAGAGGACACCCCTCATCCAGTCGCTCAACCTCGGCAAGCCCACTGCAACATTCTCTACGCTCACTGCGCCGCCAAGACATGCCTCCCCCGGGCCCCGGGAGCAAGGAGTAGTTAGCATAGCTGCCACATGTGGCCTGGATGGACACCATGGGACTACTTTTGGGGAGTTGGGGGGGGGGTGGTGGGTGAGGGTGTGTTGGGGAGTTGGGGGAGGGGGGTGGTGGGTGAGGGTGTGTTGGGGAGTTGGGGGAGGGGGATGGTGGGTGAGGATGTGTTTGGGGAGTTGGTGGGGAGGGGGTGGAGTGGTGGAGGGAATGTTTACACTTATGCAGTTAAATTTTCATTACACTGTTTGTGTCGCAAAGTTACACATGTGTGGACATTCATCATTGAGCATGTGTATCATGATATCTGACAGTGCATGGTGTACAAGTATCCCCACACCCAGTGCCCTATGTGCCCAATTCATGCCACCCTCTGCTGACTTGTGTTTCGGTTTTGATGTCCAATCAGTGTTTGACACACGACATGTCCCTCCTGTGCACCGGCACCATGATGCTGTACTACCCCTTCCTCCACCTCCGACACTCCATCTTCATCTGGTGTCAGCAGTCCCATGTCAGGGGACAGGGCCACGTTCCAAGGGATGCACATGTTGTTCAGCATTACACATTACATGGGGGTCTTGGACACTGACGCATTGCAGTAGATGGGTGACCCACCCGACCTGCTTAGGCAACTCATATGTGCCTACTACAAGCCATGTGCCAGCTTCATCTCCACACATGCATGGGTGTGGGTAGTAGTGTAGGCCTCCTCGGGCCAGTTCTGTGGGTTCCTGACAGGGGTCCTGTACCATGGTGTCAAGGGACAGCCACCATCACCTGCATGTGAAGGCAATGAAGGTAATTGTTTGCACTGTCATGGTGGAGAACTGAACTTGTTTTACATGGCAGCAGGTCGTTAATGGCCATACGCCCATGTCGTTGGATGCATTTACCCCATTCATGGCCCCGATATGTGTCCTGTGCAATGGAATGATGTAGGGGGGAGCGTCTTCGACATGGTCTATGAACTATGGCACGCACATCTTGTGGTGCAAGCATCGTTAATGCATGCTGCAGTCTTGAGGTTAGATCCATGAAGTGCTGTGTACTGTGTGATTCCGTATTTGGGTGTGTTGTCTGTAGTCAGTGGCATATTCATCATACTGCACTGATCCGTACTATGGTGACTTTCAGCACTCCTATGGGTGTGCCGAACCGGTGATGCGGTGTGGTATCCCTGCTGGCCTCAGTTCAATCCACTCCCAGGGATGACTCTCCGGTGTCGTGATATGCTGGACGTAGCTACATAATGCATATGCAGTGTGTCTTCCTATATGCCCTTACGGTGTTTGATGGCCACCAATGAGTGGTGCATGTGTTGTGGGTTGTGGCCTTGTCACATGTTGGTCATGTAGTGTTAGGTGTGTGCCTTACTACATCAATGTGGGTTTCTGTACTCATGTGCCGTTACACTGGCTCTGTGGCACAGTGTTTGGTGGGGTGCACATCGTGGACTGGCATCGACATTTCATCCCAGTTTGCTTATGCAGGCACCCACCTCATGACACCGATGCACTGGCATGGCACAGTCAGACAACTCACCAAGCAGCCAGGCATGTCATCCTGCATGTCGCCCCATGTGGCAGGGTAGCGGGAGGTTCAGCTGGGCCATTGAGCCATGAGTTGGTCCTGGATGTCGGGCCCACCCATGTGTGATGATCTTGCTTGCGTTGCATACCGTCTGCACGTTGGTGGAGTGGTATTGATTGCGGTTGCGATATGCCACCTCCATGCCATGCAGGTCCTCCTACTCCATGTGGGTGCAGTCAAGGGCACCTATGCACTTTGGCATGCCTGGCAATGCATGGGAGGCAACTTTTGTGTCGTATATCTCCTGGGTAGTCCATGGTAGGGATTTGTAGTCACTTGTGTGCTTGAGGAGGTGATCCAGCACTTGCTTCTGTGTCCGTGAAATGAACGGTTGTGATTTGCCATGCTTGGGCCCTACTGTGCGCTGGTAGGTGCCTATGGCATGGAGGTGGGCACAGGCACCACCTTCAGTTGAGGGGGGATAGCGGTGTGCATTTTGATGATGCACACTATATCGTCATTTCTCAGGCCAACTATGGTGGTGATGGTGTCACATTCAAGCTGGTACAGGGTGTGGCTCTGCTCAGGCGTAGCTTGAGGGACCGGACCTGATGAGTGGGAATAGGGGCTGCTGGGGTGGTGACGGTGGCTGAACTGCTGCTGCATGCTGGGCATGTCTCATCCTCCTTCTCCTCTGTGGGGGGGCCTGGTGTTGTTATTGTAGTTGTGACCTTGCAAGCAGGGCCTCCTGCTTCATGTACTGCTACCACTATTGTTATCATATTCATGTGGGAGAGGGTGTGGTGTGTGGGTGTCGACCTTTTCTGCTTTGGCAGACTCCATTGGCTACACCTCTGCTGATTGTGTGGACCTGTGGCTCTGGGGAGTACTGCTCAGGGTTCTTTACACCTTCTCTGAGATGCCTGTATGTACTCCATGCCGGTAAGGTACTTAACGGGCTTGAGGAGGCCGTTATTTACGTGTGCGTGTTCCTTGTGATCAGCTCCGGTTTACGCCATGCCGCTAAAATCGACATGGTGTGTCGCGCGAGCGACTCAAGATCGCTCTTTACTGCATCATACTTTAGGGTGCCGTAAATAGTGGTCTGGTTGGTCAGAATAGGCCGTAGCGGTAAAGGATGCCGTTAATCACTTACCAGCATCCTTTTCCCTTACCCCTAAGCTTGGAATGACCCCCTATGAGTGTCTGGTGTTTAAAGGTGCTCCCCTTCTCCTTCTTGCAAGTGCCAATTGTCTTTTAATTCAGGATACAGTTCTTTTTGCTAGACTATGGAAAAGAGATCAAATTAAGTAATACTTCAGTGTGTCCTTTTACTGTGCATGTTCAAAGTAGGTGAGTTCCCAATCCACCCCCCAAATCTGCTTCAGTCCTGAGGACATGCTGGACATTGATTGGTATGATGAAATACGGAAAAATAACGACAAATGTAACAAATTGAGTTTTGGACTGTGCTTCTTCGATCTGTCCCTCGCCGGAAGGTTTCACGATCTTCTCCTAAGGACTCGATGGAGATTGGAAGTTTTGATTTGAGCTATAATAGCATGCAAGAGCATGTTTAGCTCAGTACACTTTATTGGATCTCGGAGGAATGTAAGTACGTCAATATTGGTTGGTCTTCCCACTAGCTCTCGTAAGTTCCCAATGAGGTAAAAGAAGATGTTGTATGCAAATCTACTGTCTTCTGGTGACAGGGACACCTGTCTGGATTTTCGGTGGGATTCAGGATCATATGTTTTTGTAAACAATGTCTGCACTGTCCGTTTGCGTGAAGTGCAACCAAAAAGATTAAGTTGTTTAGGAGACTCAGGTTTTCTGTATTCGTTGGATCTTGAAGTAATGTTAACATCTGTTGTTCTCCTGACAATAGATGGGCAGTCTTCAATTATGTGAAAGAACAGTGTGTTGATGAGCTCATCTATTTCCGCCTGTGTTGGGAACATTTGCTTCTTTCTCACTTATGGAGAAAGAGTACAATTAGGGAGTACAATTAATTGTTCTGCAATGAAAGTAAGCAGTTGCCTTATTATTTTTTTGTTTTCAGGATCTTGGAGAAAGTCTGCGACACTTGTGATCCTTCCTACTAATGACGGGTATGATCTTAGCACTAGGTTGAAGTAGGTAACTATGTCCTTTGTGATGTCCCTACGGTGGGACACCATAAGTGACTTCCAAGTAGGGTTTCAGTGTGGAAGGAACTAGGGTACCGTATCTTATTTCAATTCATGTGTCCTTCGTAAACATTTGGCATATTCCTTCTGATCAAGGCTTTTTTGCGTGCCTCAGTCCAAAATTCAAAATCAACAGACTATGTTGTGCCTGATAAGCACACTTTCTTCTTCACCCTGCAACTAGGATGCACAGAGTGTCTGTTTTTTCTGTCCCCTTTTTGCTTGAGGAATGTCCAAAATGAAACCACAATCCTTTGGCAAAAGTTCTTTTGTTTTTACTTTGCTGGTCATGCAGCCTTCTTCTTTGTCATGGATCTCTTCTGCACGTGCTGAGGTTCTTCCCTGTTGCTCGTTGATTCCTCTTGTTGGGGTGCAGGCAGCGGGCCTTCTCCGATGTAGGGCTTAATGTCACAGAGAAAAATCCAAGCTCTCCTGCCCTGTAGCTTCACAGCGGACAGATTGCAGTCCTCTATGATAAAAGGACAGTTGAATCTTGGTTCGTCCCACTTTTTCCTTGTATGATTCCTCACCAAGACGGCATCATTAGGGAAGACGAGTGGAACACGTAGTCCTTGAACTGAGTCTGATGCAGTGTCTCCTTCTGTATTCTGTGCTGTGCTGTTTCCTTTTCGTCGTCGCTGCAGCTGGTCTGAAATTACAGTAAGGCAAGATGTCATACAGTTAAGATAGTTTTGCATTTCAGATCCTAAAAGCTCTCCTGTTCACTGGGGATCACCTCTAGCTCTGTCTTGGGGTGTGAGGGGAGTTCTCATTATTCTTCCTGTGGCTGACGAGAGCTAGTGGGAAGACCAACCAATTAGCCCATTCATAGAGGAACAGGGAGGTAGCGCCTGGAGGCTGGTAAATGGTTACACAGGTCACAGTGGAGGAGGGAGAGATTACCATTGTGCATACCAGGCTCTCAAAGGAAGAGTATAGCGCTGAATGGGTAAAATGGGAGAAGGAACCCACTCAAGGAAGATTAAGGATACCCCACCACCAGCTCAATGAGGACGTGGCTTGGAAATTATCTTAAAGCCGTCAGGTAGGTGGGAGTCAAAACAGTGACTGAGCTGGCATTGAACCATTTCTCAGTAAGTGTGAGAATGACATGGTCAGTGTCTTTAAGAAGGAGGCAGATGTCAGAAGAGTATTTATTGGCTTAACGGGCATTAAGAGTCGCAAGGTGGAGATGGTCTATGCCTTGAAGGTTTTCTGAGGTGAAGTACAGGGGTGTTGTACTTCAGTCGGGGGGGCAGAGGGAGTGCTAGGGGAGAGGCAGTAGAAGGAAGAAAGTTCATGAGGGATAGAAGGATCCGGTCAAAGAGAAGGAGGTTGGCTTGAGGACCCTCAACCAGGATAGTGGCAGTGTGGTAGACATTAATGACGCCGCATGATGAGAAGAAGCCCACCAAGGTAGCAGATGATTTTAATAGTTTGTACTGATATCAATACTACACTTTCATCTTCAAATAAGATTGGCCTTACTGCGTGGGTTGCAGCCTCTCAGGGGTTATTTGGACAGACCTAATGAGAAATTGGGGGCTTCAGTGTTTAATGAGAATGTACAGGGAGACACAGTATCTCAGCCTACTTGGCATAGAGTAGTCTCTTCATCTACAATTGATTGTTTTTGCATCACAATCATTGTTTCTTCATTGTCTCTTGTTTAGGGTGTTGGCTACAAAATAGAGTGACTATTCCACACTTTTGTGCACTTTTGCCGGCCTAGTCTGTTCAGGACAGGCACAGGGGACAGATTCAGTGTTTGTAAACATCGCAACCAACTGATTAAAATCAGACCTAGTGAGGTGGTAATATAAACTTGAAACTTTTCTTGGTTTATAATTCCTTATCAATAGTCTAAAGAGTTGCTTTATTCTCTCTGCCTAGTTTATTTTGCTTTCATTTTACACAAAACTTGTTAAGGTGCCCCAATCAGGAGGGCTGTACAAGTGTACTTCCCCACTGTAGATGCGTCTTTGACAAAGAAATTCAGTAAAACAAAACAAGAACTGCAAATAATTTATGCACACTTTGTAAAAATAAGATGTTCAACACTACTTGTCAACAAAAGATGTTGAGTCAAAAGAATACAAACTGAAAGGTGAAGGGTCATAAATACCTTTTCTGGCATAAAGATAGTGTATCAATCCTGTACTGAGAGACCCGGGCCGGCCCATAGAGGTGGGGTTTGCTCTGCAGCACTTTAAGACGAGATAGCCTCACCTCCAGATGGATGCGGGTGCAGGGTCTCTTACTCCAACACCAATCAATAAAGACAACTCAATGGTTTGGCAAAGGGGAGTCCATTTAATGACAAAAAATGGGGAAACATGGAAATCAACAGCAGTGCGACAGCCTGTCTTGCGTCAACTCCCCGAATTTCATACAAAACATAGCTTTTGTACTAGAAACGCATCATAATCCGACGTGTAACATTCAAAAGTTAAGATGCAATTCTATTGTTTGGAAAAAGGTAACTTTAATATAGGTGCTATATCTGTATATGGTAACAGAGTGATGGGATTGGGTAAATATTGTCAGGTGGGCATCTAAGCCCTTCCTTTATAAATGACTACTGTAAACGTCACTAAAAGTACGACGTCTCATTGGTTCTACTAACTATAGGACCCTAGATTATTTGGTCCACTGTGATTGGGTTGGCATCAACCTCATGCATAACTCTCCACTTTGCCTAGCAGCACGCAGAATGGTCAACCAGGTGCAGGATGCCCCCTCTGCTACCTGGCCTTCCTCCAATTAAGGTTACAATCAATCATCACTTCAACAACTATGTGTCAATTATGTTACTGTGGTTGGTCTCAAAACTGCATCCTCTGTTCATTTGCTCTATCTGTGAGTCCGTCCGGGCTCTCACGATGTCACCATTCACCCTCCATTAAGGATTTTCTGGTTTCCTCCTGTACAGTACTTAAACAATCTTCATTTCCTTTCATTTGCTGGTAGGGTTTTCTCAATGGGTACCTTACTGCCCATGGTTGTCTGGTTATTGGTACTTCTAATAGGTACTGGGCAGAGCCCCACTGCGGCTCTCTGCTGGTTTATTTGCTCATCATACGTCACATATCTCAGTGTGAACGTTCCTGGTACTTCAAAATGGGCAACTGGAGTGAAGGCTATATTTGGGACCTCCTCTACATTCCCCCCTCTGGTCGATTGATTGACCACTTCCTCCTTTGGATTCATCTTACTTGATTCTTCTGGGCTCATTCCCTCTTCATCTTCTGGTTCTGTACATGATGGCTTGAAGAAGTGTCTTTTTGGTGTCCATATCTTTATCACTACTCTTAGGTTTCCTGCTGTCTTTAAATGTTGTCTTTGTTCCATGTCATCAGCTGACATTGTCCATTTGGGTTGCAATAAATCCATCTTCCCACATAATTTCTGCTCTTCCTGGGATAGATAAACTTTGTACCTTCTGGTGCGTGCTTGCTAGCCTTCACAAAATCTCTTATTTCTTCATCAGTTAGGTCTCTGGGCTTCCATCCTGGTTTGACATCAATCATAATCTTCATCCCTATGGCTTTTTTCATAGTTTTCAGACATTGTGAGATTATTATCTTGATAACACAAAATCCTAGTACTATCATCACTAGCAAGGCTCCCAAGAACATGAATGCATCTGCCATCCATTTTGCAATCCATGAAAACAGTGATCCAAACCAGCTGTCATCATCAATTTCGTCGGTTTCATTGATCATCTGGTTCTGCAGGTTTGTCAGCATACCTATATCTTCCGTTAACGTTCCATTTTCTTCATCGTGAGAAGGCATAAATGTGCAACATGATTCTCCTATTTTTGCACAAACTCCTCCATCCATAGCTGTGATCATGTCAAGTACATATCTGTTCTGGAGAGTCATCAGTCGGATAGCTCCTTGATTGCATTGAATCCTTTTATGGTCGTGTTGATCGTCTGCAGTAACTTCCATCTGGTTATCTGCAACCATTTAGTATTTGCTCCAACTTGAAATCTTGGCATGAAGATTGTTGTGAACACTGATGAGGTGAGGCTGAACAGCCTGTGTTCATAGGGGATTGCATGAAATGCTTCTTCTGATTTAGCAGAGGAGTAATTCTCTCTCTTCAGTCGAGTTATCAGTTCCACAGATCTCTTCTTCCTCAGGTGTGCCTCTGCTTTTGGGAAACGTCCAATGCTGAAGTCACTTTTCGTGATTACTAATGCTGGAACGTGGACATTCACAATCGTACATATGCCGACCCAGTCTCTTGGCAGTCTGATGTATGCTTTGGATCCACATGCCCAATAATGATCCATAATTATTGCAGTTCAGTGAACCATTCCTGGAGCATCAAAAACTTGTCGACAGTTCTGATTCTCTCCCGTCCTTCTTGTGCCATTTTTTCTGAAGCAGAATTGTGGGCTTTCTAGTGGTACTATCTGCAAGGGTCCTCCTCTGTCTTCGACCCATGTCAGTAGTTTTGCAAGTTTTGGCCATAATGGCTTGCAGCCATTTTGCACAATATCAACAGTTTCTTTGTAGAGTCCAGTGATCACCCATGCTTGGCAAATCACCACTCCTTTTTCCCATCCTTCTGGTGAAAGCACAGTTCCCCAAATCTGCATCTTAGCTCTGTTCTTCCACTTTCAAGCTTCCTCTGGAGTTTTTCCTTGGACATTTAGTCTCGAATTTACTTCCCATCTTATTCCTGCTCCTTTAACTCCAGGCTTCTCATACCTGATCACATGATTGCTTGTATGAACTCTGTTTCTTGTCTTAATGTCTTGGACATAATCATCTTCATCGGGATAGGCTGTTTCAGTTGCCCATATTAGGGAAGCGTCACTTCCCATAAATTGGCCTCTAGTTTTGCACATGGCTATGTTTGAAAGACAGTGTGCTGTCTGGACATCAATTTCTACAGCTACGAAGAACTTGGACTTTCCCATGCTATACGGTAGGAGAGCACAAACATATCCTTCCCCTTTGGAAATTTCGTCTTCCAACTTCCTTCATGTGTTGATACCAAATGTTGTTACCTAAGTGTGCTGTGCTATCCAGGTAATCGTTCAGTTCATTGTCGTCTTCATGCATGCTTCGCTTAATTCTTAGTGTTTTCATGCAGTTTGCTATTACTACATCTCTGAATGCATCTGTATGGCTCTTTCTTGATGGAGGGTTCTCAGGTATCCTGGTCCAAGGTGCAGGCCTTCTCATCTGTGCCATTTGAGTGGACAGGAGTCTGGCATCTCTTCCTTTTTCTTCATGCATTTTTTCTCTGCTGCGTGCAAATGCCCTTGCCAACCAGCCTGACACTGGTCCGGTATGTGGCTGTACTGTGGAACTGGTACTTGTCCCTTGTGTTGGAACGTATATGCTTGGCGATACAGTCTCTGCAGTTTTATTTTTCAGTTACTCATGCAGTTTCCTTGCTCTGGCTATGTGCGGGAATAGTAAGTCTACTAACATTTGTGTACTCTCGGAGAGTTTTTCTGATTTTGCCCTTATTTTCCCAAGAGGTTCTGATATGACTGCTTCTGTTGGTTTTTCCTTTAACTCTTCTTGGTTTCTCATGAC
Source organism: Ambystoma mexicanum (assembly GCF_040938575.1). Taxonomy (NCBI): domain Eukaryota; kingdom Metazoa; phylum Chordata; class Amphibia; order Caudata; family Ambystomatidae; genus Ambystoma; species Ambystoma mexicanum. The sequence goes on from NC_090927.1 coordinate 399,319,700, forward strand.
AGCTTCTGTGACGTCTCTTATGGCAGGCAGTCTCTTCATTTCTGCTGCTTTAGTTTGTGGTTCTACAGTCATAGATGCTAGGCCTGTTTCGTGTACATTCAGTGTTTGTGTGCGTGTAGTTGTCAGTCATTTTTCTTCATTTAGTTTGTGCCGACCCTTTCTTTAAAAACACAATCCATTGCCATCCTCATCAGGCAGCACCCTTGGAAGCATTCTGAACACTGGAAAAGGCCATCACACCCTGCAGGAATGCCAAAAGCTCCAAAGAAGACGGCAAACCGCTGCGCAAGCAGAGATTTAGCCCAGATGAGTTGCAGGCCTTGGTAGACACACTGCAGGAGCACGCTGACATCGTGTTCAGCGGGGACATGCGCCGAGAGCTGGTGCTCCGAAAAAAGAACATCTGGGCACTAGTCGCCCAGAGGGTGAGCGCAGTTGCACCACCCCCCGCACACTCAAGGACTGTCGCAAGCGGCGGGATGACCTGCGGTTGAGGGTGCAGAGCATCCTCTCCGCCACCCGCAGTCAGGCACTGCAGACCAGAGGGGGCCCAAGTTCCCCAATGAAACTGATGGCATGGGAGGAGACATGTGCTGCACTGATTGGAATGGAATCCATAGAGGGCGTCGGCGAAAAGGAATGTGGGGCACCATCGTCCGCTGATGGAGGTGAGTGTCCAAAGTCTACACTTCCAATGCAAATTACATGATATATACACTCCCAAGGGCCGTCCAAGACACCTTGTCATTGTGGCCACCCCCCATCCAAATCATGCTGAACCAACCGCCACCCAAGGTAGGCCCAAATGCAAGTACAAGGTCATAACGCACATCTCACACAGTGCACAAACTGGCACATCCCATGATGCACACTGTGCAGCTGGGTGTCCAGTGTGCGAGTCAGACTGCACAGTACCAGGCCAGGAGGAGTGACTCTGACACCTACGTACATATCATACACATGATTATAAAGTAGTGCTGTTGCATACCCAAAAGGCCACAAACCCCAAATGACTGAAATGTGAATGTAGCCATTAATGTCATTAGCGTCTCAAACAATCACTCATGCCGTCCCTCTCTTCTACCCCCACAGGCAGTGACCATGAGAGCAGGGAGCCCAAGACCAGCTGTCCCACCACCTCCAGGGGCAAAGGCAGGGTCCGCCGCATACCAGCACGCAAGGACACACCCTCCCCGGCTCCTCAAAGGCCCATGGAGGGTGCACCACCCCCATCCCTCCCTGCATCGGCGCAAGGTAAATTGACCAGCCCAAGGTCAGAGGAGGCTAGCATCGCTGTGGAGGTGGCAGCCACGCTCCCCCTTGAACCTGTTGACAGCCCCTTGTCCACCTGTGGAGCGTCAGAGGAGGAATCAGACCCCACCGTCCACACTCCAGAGCCCAGCAATTACCCCCAGGTGTTGTGCAGCGACTCAGGGGAGCCTGACACATCTGGCAGATGTGCACGTGGTAAAGCACAGGAAGACGCCAATCCCGGGCCCAGTCCCCCAGTTGAAGCCCTATCAGGGCATGTAAGCCCAATCCCCTGCAGGATGACACCCCGTCAAATTATGCATGGCGTGCGGCACAGCTCACTGCCCTCATTACGGAGCTGATGGAAGACAACCCCCAGAGCAGGGTGGAGTGGATTGACGAACTAAGGGCAATGCGTCAGGTGGTGACGGAAAGTACAAACCGCCTTTGCGAAGTCCTTGGACGCATTGCAGATGCCCTTGATGCTGCGAGTCCCACTCAGACGCCTCAGCAAGAGAACACTCCTCATCCAGTCGCTCAACCTCGGCAAGCCCACTGCAACGTTCTCTACGCTCACTGCGCCGCCAAGACATGCCTCCCCCGGGCCCCGGGAGCAAGGAGTAGTTAGCATAGCTGCCACATGTGGCCTGGATGGACACCATGGGACTACTTTTGGGGAGTTGGGGGGGGTGGTGGGTGAGGGTGTGTTGGGGAGTTGGGGGGAGGGGGGTGGTGGGTGAGGGTGTGTTGGGGAGTTGGGGGGAGGGGGATGGTGGGTGAGGATGTGTTTGGGGAGTTGGTGGGGAGGGGGTTGTGGGGTGGAGTGGTGGAGGGAATGTTTACACTTATGCAGTTAAATTTTCATTACACTGTTTGTGTCGCAAAGTTACACATGTGTGGACATTCATCATTGAGCATGTGTATCATGATATCTGACAGTGCATGGTGTACAAGTATCCCCACACCCAGTGCCCTATGTGCCCATTTCATGCCACCCTCTGCTGACTTGTGTTTTGGTTTTGATGTCCAATCAGTGTTTGCCACACGACATGTCCCTCCTGTGCACCGGCACCATGATGCTGTCCTGCCCCTTCCTCCACATCCGACACTCCATCTTCATCTGGTGTCAGCAGTCCCATGTCAGGGGACAGGGCCACGTTCCAAGGGATGCACATGTTGTTCAGCATTACACATTACATGGGGGTCTTGGACACTGACGCATTGCAGTAGATGGGTGACCCACCCGACCTGCTTAGGCAACTCATATGTGCCTACTACAAGCCATGTGCCAGCTTCATCTCCACACATGCATGGGTATGGGTAGTAGTGTAGGCCTCCTCGGGCCAGTTCTGTGGGTTCCTGACAGGGGTCCTGTACCATGGTGTCAAGGGACAGCGTCTATCACCTGCATGTGTAGGCAATGAAGGTAATTGTTTGCACTGTCATGGTGGAGAACTGAACTTGTCTTACATGGCAGCAGGCCGTTAATGGCCATACGCACATGTCGTTGGATGCATTTACCCCATTCATGGCCCCGATATGTGTCCTGTGCAATGGAATGATGTAGGGGGGAGCGTCTTCGACATGGACTATGAACTATGGCACGCACATCTTGTGGTGCAAGCATCGTTAATGCATGCTGCAGTCTTGAGGTTAGATCCATGAAGTGCTGTGTACTGTGTGATTCCGTATTTGGGTGTGTTGTCTGTAGTCAGTGGCATATTCATCATACTGCACTGATCCGTACTATGGTGTCTTTCAGCACTCCTATGGGTGTGCCGAACCGGTGATGCGGTGTGGTATCCCTGCTGGCCTCAGTTCAATCCACTCCCAGGGATGACTCTCCGGTGTGGTGATATGCTGAAGGTAGCTAAATAATGCATATGCAGTGTGTCTTCCTATATGCCCTTACGGTGTTTGATGGCCGCCAATGAGTGGTGCATGTGTTGTGGGTTGTGGCCTTGTCACATGTTGATCATGTAGTGTTAGGTGTGTGCCTTACTACATCAATGTGGGTTTCTGTACTCATGTGCCGTTACACTGGCTCTGTGGCACAGTGTTTGGTGGGGTGCACATCGTGGACTGGCATCGACATTTCATCCCAGTTTGCTTATGCAGGCACCCACCTCATGACACTGATGCACTGGCATGACACAGTCAGACAACTCACCAAGCAGCCAGGCATGTCGTCCTGCATGTCGCCCCATGTGGCAGGGTAGCGGGAGGTTCAGCTGGGCCATTGAGTCATGAGTTGGTCCTGGATGTCGGGCCCACCCATGTGTGATGATCTTGCTTGCGTTGCATACCGTCTGCACATTGGTGGAGTGGTATTGATTGCGGTTGCGATATGCCACCTCCATGCCATGCAGGTCCTCCTACTCCATGTGGGTGCAGTCAAGGGCACCTATGCACTTTGGCATGCCTGGCAATGCATGGGAGGCAACTTTTGTGTCGTATATCTCCTGGGTAGTCCATGGTAGGGATTTGTAGTCACTTGTGTGCTTGAGGAGGTGATCCAGCACTTGCTTCTGTGTCCGTGAAATGACGGTTGTGATATGCCATGCTTGGGCCCCACTGTGTGCTGGTAGGTGCCTATGGCATGGAGGTGGGCACAGGCACCACCTTCAGTTGAGGGGGGATAGCGGTGTACATTTTGATGATGCACACTATATCGTCATTTCTCAGGCCAACTATGGTGGTGATGGTGTCACATTCAAGCTGGTACAGGGTGTGGCTCTGCTCAGGGGTAGCTTGAGGGACCGGACCTGATGCGTGGGAATAGGGGCTGCTGGTGTGGTGACGGTGGCTGAACTGCTGCTGCATGCTGGGCCTGTCTCATCCTCCTTCTCCTCCTGTGTGTCCTCTGTGGTGGGGCCTGGTGTTGTTATTGTAGTTGTGCCCTTGCAAGCAGGGCCTCCTGCTTCATGTACTGCTACCACTATTGTTATCATATTCATGTGGGAGAGGGTGTGGTGTGTGGGTGTCGACCTTTTCTGCTGTGGCAGACTCCATTGGCTACACCTCTGCTGATTGTGTGGACCTGTGGCTCTGGGGAGTACTGCTCAGGGTTCTTTACACCTTCTCTGAGATGCCTGTATGTACTCCATGCTGGTAAGGTACTTAACGGGCCTGAGGAGGCCGTTATTTACGTGTGCGTGTTCCTTGTGATCAGCTCCGGTTTACGCCATGCCGCTAAAATCGACATGGTGTGTCGCGCGAGCGACTCAAGATCGCTCTTTACTGCATCATACTTTAGGGTGCCGTAAATAGCGGTCTGGTTGGTCAGAATAGGCCTTAGCGGTAAAGGATGCCGTTAATCACTTACCAGCATCCTTTTCCCTTACCCCTAAGCTCGGAATGACCCCTTATGAGTGTCTGGTGTTTAAAGGTGCTCCCCTTCTCCTTCTTGCAAGTGGCAATTGTCTTTTAATTCAGGATACAGTTCTTTTTGCTAGACTATGGAAAAGAGATGAAATTAAGTAATACTTCAGTGTGTCCTTTTACTGTGCATGTTCAAAGTAGGTGAGTTCCCAATCCACCCCCCAAATCTGCTTCAGTCCTGAGGACATGCTGGACATTGATTGGTATGATGAAATACGGAAAAATAACAACAAATGTAACAAATTGAGTTTTGGACTGTGCTTCTTCGATCTGTCCCTCGCCGGAAGGTTTCACAATCTTCTCCTAAGGACTCGATGGAGATTGGAAGTTTTGATTTGAGCTATAATAGCGTGCAAGAGCATGTTTAGCTCAGTACACTTTATTGGATCTCGGAGGAATGTAAGTACGTCAATATTGGTTGGTCTTCCCACTAGCTCTCGTAAGTTCCCAATGAGGTAAAAGAAGATGTTGTATGCAAATCTACTGTCTTCTTGTGACAGGGACACCTGTCCGGATTTTCGGTGGGATTCAGGATCATATGTTTTTGTAAACAATGTCTGCACTGTCCGTTTGCGTGAAGTGCAACCAAAAAGATTAAGTTGTTTAGGAGACTCAGGTTTTCTGTATTCGTTGGATCTTGAAGGAATGTTAACATCTGTTGTTCTCCTGACAATAGATGGGCAGTCTTCAATTATGCGAAAGAACAGTGTATTGATGAGCTCATCTATTTCCGCCTGTGTTGGGAACATTTGCTTCTTTCTCACTGTACTCAGGGAGTACAATTAATTGTTCTGCAATGAAAGTAAGCAGTTGCCTTATTATTTTTTTGTTTTCAGGATCTTGGAGAAAATCTGCGACACTTGTGATCCTTCCTACTAATGACGGGTATGATCTTAGCACTAGGTTGAAGTAGGTAACTATGTCCTTTGTGATGTCCCTACGGTGGGACACCATAAGTGACTTCCAAGTAGGGTTTCGGTGTGGAAGGAACTAGGGTACCGTATCTTATTTCAATTCATGTGTCCTTGGTAAACATTTGGCATATTCCTTCTGATCAAGGCTTTTTTGCGTGCCTCAGTCCAAAATTCAAAATCAACAGACTATGTTGTGCCTGATAAGCACACTTTCTTCTTCACCCTGCAACTAGGATGCACAGAGTGTCTGTTTTTTCTGTCCCCTTTTTGCTTGGAGGAATGTCCAAAATGAAACCACAATCCTTTGGCAAAAGTTCTTTTGTTTTTACTTTGCTGGTCATGCAGCCTTCTTCTTTGTCATGGATCTCTTCTGCACGTGCTGAGGTTCTTCCCTGTTGCTCATTGATTCCTCTTGTTGGGGTGCAGGCAGGGGGCCTTCTCCGATGTAGGGCTTAATGTCACAGAGAAAAATCCAAGCTCTCCTGCCCTGTAGCTTCACAGCGGACAGAGTGCAGTCCTCTATGATAAAAGGACAGTTTAATCTTGGTTCGTCCCACTTTTTCCTTGTATGATTCCTCACCAAGACGGCATCATTAGGGAAGACGAGTGGAACACGTCGTCCTTGAACTGAGTCTGATGCAGTGTCTCCTTCTGTATTCGGTGCTGTGCTGTTTCCTTTTCGTCGTCGCTGCAGCTGGTCTGAAATTACAGTAAGGCAAGATGTCATACAGTTAAGATAGTTTTGCATTTCAGATCCTAAAAGCTCTCCTGTTCACTGGGGATCACCTCTAGCTCTGTCTTGGGGTGTGAGGGGAGTTCTCATTATTCTTCCTGTGGCTGACGAGAGCTAGTGGGAAGACCAACCAATTAGCCCATTCATAGAGGAACAGGGAGGTAGCGCCTGGAGGCTGGTAAATGGTTGCACAGGTCACAGTGGAGGAGGGAGAGATTACCATTGTGCATACCAGGCTCTCAAAGGAAGAGTATAGCGCTGAATGGGTAAGATGGGAGAAGGAACCCACTCAAGGAAGATTAAGGATACCCCACCACCAGCTCAATGAGGACGTGGCTTGGAAATTATCTTAAAGCCATCAGGTAGGTGGGAGTCAAAACAGTGACTGAGCTGGCATTGAACCATTTCTCGGTAAGTGTGAGAATGACATGGCCAGTGTCTTTAAGAAGGAGGCAGATGTCAGCAGAGTGTTTATTGGCTTAACGGGCATTAAGAGTCGCAAGGTGGAGATGGTCTATGCCTTTGAAGGTTTTCTGAGGTGAAGTACAGGGGCGTTGTACTTCAGTCGGGGGGGCAGAGGGAGTGGTAGGGGAGAGGCAGTAGAAGGAAGAAAGTTCATGAGGGATAGAAGGATCCGGTCAAAGAGAAGGAGGTTGGCTTGAGGACCCTCAACCAGGATAGTGGCAGTGTGGTAGACATTAATGACGCCGCGTGATGAGAAGAAGCCCACCAAGGTAGCAGATGATTTTAATAGTTTGTACTGATATCAATACTACACTTTCATCTTCAATTAAGATTGGCCTTACTGCGTGGGTTGCAGCCTCTCAGGGGTTATTTGGACAGACCTAATGAGAAATTGGGGGCTTCAGTGTTTAATGAGAATGTACAGGGAGACACAGTATCTCAGCCCACTTGGCATAGAGTAGTCTCTTCATCTACAATTGATTGTTTTTGCATCACAATCATTGTTTCTTCATTGTCTCTTGTTTAGGGTGTTGGCTACAAAATAGAGTGACTATTCCACACTTCTGTGCACTTTTGCTGGCATAGTCTGTTCAGGACAGGGACAGGGGACGGATTCAGTGTTTGTAAACATCGCAACCAACTGATTAAAATGAGACCTTTTCTTGGTTTATAATTCCTTATCAATAGTCTAAAGAGTTGCTTTATTCTCTCTGCCTAGTTTATTTTGCTTTCATCTTACACAAAACTTGTTAAGGTGCCCCAATCAGGAGGGCTGTACAAGTGTACTTCCCCACTGTAGATGCATCTTTGACAAAGAAATTCAGTAAAACAAAACAAGAACTGCAAATAATTTATGCACACTTTGTAAAAATAAGATTTTCAACACTACTTGTCAACAAAAGATGTTGAGTCAAAAGAATACAAACTGAAAGGTGAAGGGTCATAAATACCTTTTCTGGCATAAAGATAGTGTATCAATCCTGTACTGAGAGACCCCGGCCGGCCCATAGAGGTGGGGTTTGCTCTGCAGCACTTTAAGACGAGATAGCCTCACCTCGAGATGGATGCGGGTGCAGGGTCTCTTACTCCAACTCCAATCAATAAAGACAACTCAATGGTTTGGCAAAGGGGAGTCCGTTTAATGACAAAAATGGGGAAACATGGAAATCAACAGCAGTGCGACAGCCTGTCTTGCGTCAACTCCCCGAATTTCATACAAAACATAGCTTTTGTACTAGAAACGCATCATAATCCGACGTGTAACACTCAAAAGTTAAGATGCAATTCTATTGGTTGGAAAAAGGTAACTTTAATATAGGTGCTATATCTGTATATGGTAACAGAATGATGGGATTGGGTAAATACTGTCAGGTGGGCATCTAAGCCCTTCCTTTATAAATGACTACTGTAAACGTCACTAAAAGTACGACGTCTCATTAGTTCTACTAACTATAGGACCCTAGATTATTTGGTCCACTGTGATTGGGTTGGCATCAACCCCATGCATAACTCTCCACTTTGCCTAGCAGCACGCAGAATGGTCAACCAGGTGCAGGATGCCCCCTCTGCTACCCGGCCTTCCTCCAATTAAGGTTACAATCAATCATCACTTCAACAACTATGTGTCAATTATGTTACTGTGGTTGGTCTCAAAACTGCATCCTCTGTTCATTTGCTCTATCTGTGAGTCCGTCCGGGCTCTCACGATGTCACCATTCACCCTCCATTAAGGATTTTCTGGTTTCTTCCTGTACAGTACTTAAACAATCTTCATTTCCTTTCATTTGCTGGTAGGGTTTTCTCAATGGGTACCTTACTGCCCATGGTTGTCTGGTTATTGGTACTTCTAATAGGTACTGGGCAGAGCCCCAGTGCGGCTCTCTGCTGGTTTATTTGCTCATCATACGTCACATATCTCAGTGTGAACGTTCCTGGTACTTCAAAATGGGCAACTGGAGTGAAGGCTATATTTGGGACCTCCTCTGCATTCCCCCCTCTGGTCGATTGATCGACCACTTCCTCCTTTGGATTCATCTTACTTGATTCTTCTGGGCTCATTCCCTCTTCATCTTCTGGTTCTGTACATGATGGCTTGAAGAAGTGTCTTTTTGGTGTCCATATCTTTATCACTACTCTTAGGTTTCCTGCTGTCTTTACATGTTGTGTTTGTTCCATGTCATCAGCATTTGTACCTTCTGGTGCGTGCTTGCTAGCCTTCACAAAATCTCTTATTTCTTATTTCTTCATCAGTTAGGTCTCTGGGCTTCCATCCTGGTTTGACATCAATCATAATCTTCATTCATCCCTATGGCTTTTTTCATAGTTTTCTGGCATTGTGAGATTATTATCTTGATAACACAAAATCCTAGTAACATCATCACTAGCAAGGCTCCCAAGAACATGAGCCGGTCAAGTGGCACAGCGAGTAGAGCGCCCGCTTTGACACCCGTGCAGAGCCTGTTAACGCAGGTTCGAATCCCGGCGGGGCCAAACTCAGCCTTTCATCCTTCCGAGGTCGATAAATGAGCACCACACACCGTGGGTAATAATAAGCAGCGCTCAGATACCTGAGGGTTTGTAGCGCTATATAAAAGCCTAATTATTATTATTATTATGAATGCATCTGCCATCCATTTTGCAATCCATGGAAACAGTGATCCAAACCAGCTGTCATCATCAATTTCGTCGGTTTCATTGATCATCTGGTTCTGCAGGTTTGTCAGCATACCTATATCTTCCGTTAACGTTCCATTTTCTTCATCGTGAGAAGGCATAAATGTGCGACATGATTCTCCTATTTTTGCACAAACTCCTCCATCCATAGCTGTGATCATGTCAAGTACATATCTGTTCTGGAGAGTCATCAGTCGGATAGCTCCTTGATTGCATTGAATCCTTTTATGCTCGTGTTGATCGTCTGCAGTAACTCCCATCTGGTTATCTGCAACCATTTAGTATTTGCTCCAACTTGAAATCTTGGCATGAAGATTGTTGTGAACACTGATGAGGTGAGGCTGAACAGCCTGTGTTCATAGGGGATTGCATGAAATGCTTCTTCTGATTTAGCAGAGGAGTAATTCTCTCTATTCAGTCGAGTTATCAGTTCCACAGATCTCTTCTTCCTCAGGTGTGCATCTGCTTTTGGGAAACTTCCAATGTTGAAGTCACTTTTCGTGATTACTAATGCTGGAACGTGGACATTCACAATCGTACATATGCCTCCCCAGTCTCTTGGCAGTCTGATGTATGCTTTGGATCCACATGCCCAATAATGATCCATAATTATTGCAGTTCAGTGAACCATTCCTGGAGCATCAAAAACTTGTCCACAGTTCTGATTCTCTCCCGTCCTTCTTGTGCCATTTTTTCTGAAGCAGAATTGTGGGCTTTCTAGTGGTACTATCTGCAAGGGTCCTCCTCTGTCTTCGACCCATGTCAGTAGTTTTGCAAATTTTGGCCATAATGGCTTGCAGCCATTTTGCACAATATCAACAGTTTCTTTGTAGAGTCCAGTGATGACCCATGCTTGGCAAATCACCACTCCTTTTTCCCATCCGTCTAGTGAAAGCACAGTTCCCCAAATCTGCATCTTAGCTCTGTTCTTCCACTTTCAAGCTTCCTCTGGAGTTTTTCCTTGGACATTTAGTCTCGAATTTACTTCCCATCTTATTCCTGCTCCTTTAACTCCAGGCTTCTCATACCTGATCACATGATTGCTTGTATGAACTCTGTTTCTTGTCTTAATGTCTTGGACATAATCATCTTCATCGGGATAGGCTGTTTCAGTTGCCCATATTAGGGAAGCGTCACTTCCCATAAATTGGCCTCTAGTTTTGCACATGGCTATGTTTGAAAGACAGTGTGCTGTCTGGACATCAATTTCTACAGCTACGAAGAACTTGGACTTTCCCATGCTATACGGTAGGAGAGCACAAACATATCCTTCCCCTTTGGAAATTTCGTCTTCCAACTTCCTTCATGTGTTGATACCAAATGTTGTTACCTAAGTGTGCTGTGCTATCCAGGTAATCGTTCAGTTCATTGTCGTCTTCATGCATGCTTCGCTTAATTCTTAGTGTTTTCATGTAGTTTGCTATTACTACATCTCTGAATGCATCTGTATGGCTCTTTCTTGATGGAGGGTTCTCAGGTATCCTGGTCCAAGGTGCAGGCCTTCTCATCTGTGCCATTTGAGTGGGCAGGAGTCTGGCATCTCTTCCTTTTTCTTCATGCATTTTTTCTCTGCTGCGTGCAAATGCCCTTGCCAACCAGCCTGACACTGGTTCGGTATGTGGCTGTACTGTGGAACTGGTACTTGTTCCTTGTGTTGGAACGTATATGCTTGGCGATACAGTCTCTGCAGTTTTATTTTTCAGTTACTCATGCAGTTTCCTTGCTCTGGCTATGTGCGGGAATAGTAAGTCTACTAACATTTGTGTACTCTCGGAGAGTTTTTCTGATTTTGCCCTTATTTTCCCAAGAGGTTCTGATATGACTGCTTCTGTTGGTTTTTCCTTTAACTCTTCTTGGTTTCTCATGACAGCTTCTGTGATGTCTTTTATGGCAGGCAGTCTCTTCATTTCTGCTGCTTTAGTTTGTGGTTCTGCAGTCATAGATGCTAGGCCTGTTTCGTGTACATTCAGTGTTTGTGTGCGTGTAGTTGTCAGTCATTTTTCTCCATTTAGTTTTTGCCGACCCTGTCTTTAAAAACACAATCCATTGCCATCCTCATCAGGCAGCACTCTTGGAAGGATTCTGAACACTGGAAAAGGCCATCACACCCTGCAGGAATGCCAAAAGCTCCAAAGATGACGGCAAACCTGCTGCGCAAGCAGAGATTTAGCCCAGATGAGTTGCAGGCCTTGGTAGACACACTGCAGGAGCACGCTGACATCGTGTTCAGCGGGGACATGCGCCGAGAGCTGGTGCTCCGAAAAAAGAACATCTGGGCACTAGTCGCCCAGAGGGTGAGCGCAGTTGCACCACCCCCCGCACACTCAAGGACTGTTGCAAGCGGCGGGATGACCTGCGGTTGAGGGCGCAGAGCATCCTCTCCGCCAACCGCAGTCAGGCACTGCAGACCAGAGGGGGCCCAAGTTCCCCAATGAAACTGATGGCATGGGAGGAGACATGTGCTGCACTGATTGGAATGGAATCCATAGAGGGCGTCGGCGAAAAGGAATGTGGGGCACCATCGTCCGCTGATGGAGGTGAGTGTCCAAAGTCTACACTTCCAATGCAAATTACATGATATATACACTCCCAAGGGCCGTCCAAGACACCTTGTCATGGTGGCCACCCCCCCATTCAAATCATGCTGAACCAACCGCCATCCAAGGTAGGCCCAAATGCGAGTATAAGGTCATAACGCACATCTCACACAGTGCACAAACTGGCACATCCCATGATGCACACTGTGCAGCTGGGTGTCCAGTGTGCGAGTCAGACTGCACAGTACCAGGCCAGGATGAGTGACTCTGACACCTACGTACATATCATACACATGATTATAAAGTAGTGCTGTTGCATACCCAAAAGGCCACAAACCCCAAATGACTGAAATGTGAATGTAGCCATTAATGTCATTAGCGTCTCAAACAATCACTCATGCCGTCCCTCTCTTCTACCCCCACAGGCAGTGACCATGAGAGCAGGGAGCCCAAGACCAGCTGTCCACCACCTCCAGGGGCAAAGGCAGGGTCCGCCGCATACCAGCACGGAAGGACACACCCTCCCGGGCTCCTCAAAGGCCCATGGAGGGTGCACCACCCCCATCCCTCTCTGCATCGGCGCAAGGTACATTGACCAGCCCAAGGTCAGAGGAGGCTAGCATCGCTGTGGAGGTGGCAGCCACGCTCCCCCTTGAACCTGTTGACAGCCCCTTGTCCACCTGTGGAGCGTCAGAGGAGAAATCAGACCCCACCGTCCACACTCCAGAGCCCAGCAATTACCCCCAGGTGTTGTGCAGCGACTCAGGGGAGCCTGACACATCTGGCAGATGTGCACGTGGTAAAGCACAGGAAGACGCCAATCCCGGGCCCAGTCCCCAAGTTGAAGCCCTGTCAGGGCATGTAAGCCCAATCCCCTGCAGGATGACACCCCGTCAAATTATGCATGGCGTGCGGCACAGCTCACTGCCCTCATTACGGAGCTGATGGAAGACAACCCCCAGATGCCTCAGCAAGAGGACACCCCTCATCCAGTCGCTCAACCTCGGCAAGCCCACTGCAACGTTCTCTACGCTCACTGCGCTGCCAAGACATGCCTCCCCCGGGCCCCGGGAGCAAGGAGTAGTTAGCATAGCTGCCACATGTGGCCTGGATGGACACCATGGGAATACTTTTGGGGAGTTGGGGGGGGGTGGTGGGTGAGGGTGTGTTGGGGAGTTGGGGGGAGGGGGGTGGTGGGTGAGGGTGTGTTGGGGAGTTGGGGGGAGGGGGATGGAGGGTGAGGATGTGTTTGGGGAGTTGGTGGGGAGGGGGTTGTGGGGTGGAGTGGTGGAGGGAATGTTTACACTTATGCAGTTAAATTTTCATTACACTGTTTGTGTCGCAAAGTTACACATGTGTGGACATTCATCATTGAGCATGTGTATCATGGTATCTGACAGTGCATGGTGTGCAAGTATCCCCACACCCAGTGCCCTATGTGCCCATTTCATGCCACCCTCTGCTGACTTGTGTTTCGGTTTTGATGTCCAATCAGTGTTTGCCACACGACATGTCCCTCCTGTGCACCGGCACCATGATGCTGTCCTGCCCCTTCCTCCACCTCCGACACTCCATCTTCATCTGGTGTCAGCAGTCCCATGTCAGGGGACAGGGCCACGTTCCAAGGGATGCACATGTTGTTCAGCATTACACATTACATGGGGGTCTTGGTCACTGACGCATTGCAGTAGATGGGTGACCCACCCGACCTGCTTAGGCAACTCATATGTGCCTACTACAAGCCATGTGCCAGCTTCATCTCCACACATGCATGGGTATGGGTAGTAGTGTAGGCCTCCTCGGGCCAGTTCTGTGGGTTCCTGACAGGGGTCCTGTACCATGGTTTCAAGGGACAGCCACCATCACCTGCATGTGTAGGCAATGAAGGTAATTGTTTGGACTGTCATGGTGGAGAACTGAACTTGTTTTACATGGCAGCAGGTTGTTAATGGCCATACGCACATGTCGTTGGATGCATTTACCCCATTCATGGCCCCGATATGTGTCCTGTGCAATGGAATGATGTAGGGGAGTGCGTTTTCGACATGGTCTATGAACTATGGCACGCACATCTTGTGGTGCAAGCATCGTTAATGCATGCTGCAGTCTTGAGGTTAGATCCATGAAGTGCTGTGTACTGTGTGATTCCGTATTTGGGTGTGTTGTCTGTAGTCAGAGGCATATTCATCATACTGCACTGATCCGTACTATGGTGACTTTCAGCACTCCTATGGGTGTGCCGAACCGGTGATGCGGTGTGGTATCCCTGCTGGCCTCAGTTCAATCCACTCCCAGGGAAGACTCTCCGGTGTGGTGATATGCTGAAGGTAGCTACATAATGCATATGCAGTGTGTCTTCCTATATGCCCTTACGGTGTTTGATGGCCGCCAATGAGTGGTCCATGTGTTGTGGGTTGTGGCCTTGTGACATGTTGGTCATGTAGTGTTAGGTGTGTGCCTTACTACATCAATGTGGGTTTCTGTACTCATGTGCCGTTACACTGGCTCTGTGGCACAATGTTTGGTGGGGTGCACATCGTGGACTGGCATCGACATTTCATCCCAGTTTGCTTATGCAGGCACCCACCTCATGACACCGATGCACTGGCATGACACAGTCAGACAACTCACCAAGCAGCCAGGCATGTCGTCCTGCATGTCACCCCATGTGGCAGGGTAGCGGGAGGTTCAGCTGGGCCATTGAGTCATGAGTTGGTCCTGGATGTCGGGCCCACCCATGTGTGATGATCTTGCTTGCGTTGCATACCGTCTGCACATTGGTGGAGTGGTATTGATTGCGGTTGCGATATGCCACCTCCATGCCATGCATGTCCTCCTACTCCATGTGGGTGCAGTCAAGGGCACCTATGCACTTTGGCATGCCTGGCAATGCATGGGAGGCAACTTTTGTGTCGTATATCTCCTGGGTAGTCCATGGTAGGGATTTGTAGTCACTTGTGTGCTTGAGGAGGTGATCCAGCACTTGCTTCTGTGTCCGTGAAATGAACGGTTGTGATATGCCATGCTTGGGCCCCACTGTGTGCTGGTAGGTGCCTATGGCATGGAGGTGGGCACAGGCACCACCTTCAGTTGAGGGGGGATAGCGGTGTGCATTTTGATGATGCACACTATATCGTCATTTCTCAGGCCAACTATGGTGGTGATGGTGTCACATTCAAGCTGGTACAGGGTGTGGCTCTGCTCAGGGGTAGCTTGAGGGACCGGACCTGATGCGTGGGAATAGGGGCTGCTGGGGTGGTGACGGTGGCTGAACTGCTGCTGCATGCTGGGCTTGTCTCATCCTCCTTTTCCTCCTGTGTGTCCTCTGTGGTGGGGCCTGGTGTTGTTATTGTAGTTGTGCCCTTGCAAGCAGGGCCTCCTGCTTCATGTACTGCTACCACTATTGTTATCATATTCATGTGGGAGAGGGTGTGGTGTGTGGGTGTCGACCTTTTCTGCTGTGGCAGACTCCATTGGCTACACCTCTGCTGATTGTGTGGACCTGTCACTCTGGGGAGTACTGCTCAGGGTTCTTTACACCTTCTCTGAGATGCCTGTATGTACTCCATGCCGGTAAGGTACTTAACGGGCTTGAGGAGGCTGTTATTTACGTGTGCGTGTTCCTTGTGATCAGCTCCGGTTTACGCCATGCCGCTAAAATCGACATGGTGTGTCGCGCGAGCGACTCAAGATCACTCTTTACTGCATCATACTTTAGGGTGCCGTAAATAGCGGTCTGGTTGGTCAGAATAGGCCGTAGCGGTAAAGGATGCCGTTAATCACTTACCAGCATCCTTTTCCCTTACCCCTAAGCTCGGAATGACCCCCTATGAGTGTCTGGTGTTTAAAGGTGCTCCCCTTCTCCTTCTTGCAAGTGGCAATTGTCTTTTAATTCAGGATACAGTTCTTTTTGCTAGACTATGGAAAAGAGATCAAATTAAGTAATACTTCAGTGTGTCCTTTTACTGTGCATGTTCAAAGTAGGTGAGTTCCCAATCCACCCCCCAAATCTGCTTCAGTCCTGAGGACATGCTGGACATTGATTGGTATGATGAAATACGGAAAAATAACAACAAATGTAACAAATTGACTTTTGGACTGTGCTTCTTCGATCTGTCCCTCGCCGGAAGGTTTCACGATCTTCTCCTAAGGACTCGATGGAGATTGGAAGTTTTGATTTGAGCTATAATAGCATGCAAGAGCATGTTTAGCTCAGTACACTTTATTGGATCTCGGAGGAATGTAAGTACGTCAATATTGGTTGGTCTTCCCACTAGCTCTCGTAAGTTCCCAATGAGGTAAAAGAAGATGTTGTATGCAAATCTACTGTCTTCTGGTGACAGGGACACCTGTCCGGATTTTCGGTGGGATTCAGGATCATATGTTTTTGTAAACAATGTCTGCACTGTCCGTTTGCGTGAAGTGCAACCAAAAAGATTAAGTTGTTTAGGAGACTCAGGTTTTCTGTATTCGTTGGATCTTGAAGGAATGTTAACATCTGTTGTTCTCCTGACAATAGATGGGCAGTCTTCAATTATGCGAAAGAACAGTGTGTTGATGAGCTCATCTATTTCTGCCTGTGTTGGGAACATTTGCTTCTTTCTCACTGTACTCAGGGAGTACAATTAATTGTTCTGCAATGAAAGTAAGCAGTTGCCTTATTATTTTTTTGTTTTCAGGATCTTGGAGAAAGTCTGCGACACTTGTGATCCTTCCTACTAATGACGGGTATGATCTTAGCACTAGGTTGAAGTAGGTAACTATGTCCTTTGTGATGTCCCTATGGTGGGACACCATAAGTGACTTCCAAGTAGGGTTTCGGTGTGGAAGGAACTTGGGTACCGTATCTTATTTCAATTCATGTGTCCTTCGTAAACATTTGGCATATTCCTTCTGATCAAGGCTTTTTTGCGTGCCTCAGTCCAAAATTCAAAATCAACAGACTATGTTGTGCCTGATAAGCACACTTTCTTCTTCACCCTGCAACTAGGATGCACAGAGTGTCTGTTTTTTCTGTCCCCTTTTTGCTTGGAAGAATGTCCAAAATTAAACCACAATCCTTTGGCAAAAGTTATTTTGTTTTTACTTTGCTGGTCATGCAGCCTTCTTCTTCGTCATGGATCTCTTCTGCACGTGCTGAGGTTCTTCACTGTTGCTCATTGATTCCTCTTGTTGGGGTGCAGGCAGGGGGCCTTCTCCGATGTAGGGCTTAATGTCACAGAGAAAAATCCAAGCTCTCCTGCCCTGTAGCTTCACAGCGGACAGAGTGCAGTCCTCTATGATAAAAGGACAGTTGAATCTTGGTTCGTCCCACTTTTTCCTTGTATGATTCCTCACCAAGACGGCATCATTAGGGAAGACGAGTGGAACACGTAGTCCTTGAACTGAGTCTGATGCAGTGTTTCCTTCTGTATTCTGTGCTGGCTGCATCCTTTTTGTCGTCGCTGCAGCTGGTCTGAAATTACAGTAAGGCAAGATCTCATACAGTTAAGATAGTTTTGCATTTCAGATCCTAAAAGCTCTCCTGTTCACTGGGGATCACCTCTAGCTCTGTCTTGGGGTGTGAGGGGAGTTCTCATTATTCTTCCTGTGGCTATCTCATGTGGCGTAAAATGATGGTCAGAGCCAGGTTGGTTCCGAAGAGCATACAATGCCAATGGAAGGCAGTGCAACCATCCCCTCTTTGAAGTAAGCTTCAACTTGGCTATTCTCTCCTTCAACAAGCCGTTGAGCCTCTCACATATCCAATTACCTTCCGGATGATACGACAACGAGAACTTTTTTCTTTATATCAAGGAGCAAGCTAATCTGCTCAAACACTGTATTGACAAAGTGGGACCCTTTATCTGATCTCATGACTTCACACACCCCCACCTGGGAAATACTTCCCTCACTAAAAATGTGGCCGTACAGGTAGAGTCTGGGTGTGTATATGGACCTGCTTCTATCTATCTAGAGAATGGACACAACACAACAATTAAATATCTGTACCCGTTGCATACTTGAATCATATCGACGTAATTGACATGCAAGTGCTGAAAAGGCCCATTTGTCCTGGGGATGACTCCTCTTATTACTTTTAATGTGTGCCCAGCGGTGAATTGCTGGCGGATTATGCAGTTCACCATGAAGAATGCAATGTGCACTGCTAAATTTGGTATGAACCAGTCTTCCGCGAGCCTTGCTGCTAGATTCTCTTTAGTCATGTGCGCCGGGTAATGTAATTGTTCCAGCCCTAGTTTTAATAGGGCTGCAGGCATTACTGGTTTACCGGTGCTGTCTTGTCGCCACAAGCTGTGAGAGGGGTTTAAAAAACACCCTCGACATTTCCACAAGTTCTTCTGTGGTGCCGCCCCTTGGAGCTCCATCAATTGTGTTTGCCCAAGATCGTTATAGGCTTCCGATATCACCTGTGCAACCATCATCCTTTCATTGGTGCATGCCACTTCCATAATCGTCTCACTTTCGGATGCCATACGTTTGGCTTCTGCGTCCGCAGCTTGGTTCCCGCGTGAGACAAAATCTGTGCCCTTGGTGCGGGCGGCGCATTTCACGACCGCTATGCCCACTGGGAGCTGTAGTGCCTTAATCAGCCTGTCCATTAAGGCTACGTGCTGCACTAGTGTGCCGTCTGCTCGGAGGTAGCCCCTCCTTTTCCAGCGTGCTAAACGTGCGTGCACTGTCAACGTCACCTAGGTGGAGTCACTGTACACCGTTACTTCCTGGTTTGCATGCTTCTCAATGGCGAGTGTCAATGCCAAAAATTCTGCAGCCTTTGCTGAATAGTGAGATGGTATTCGTGCACTAAGAAGTACTTGAAACTCTCCATTTGCTGTGTGCTTTATCACAGCATGCCTGTGTATCTCTGCCCATCACTTTGTTCGATTCTTGATGACCCGTCAATAAAGACGATCTCTCCTCCTGCCAGGGCATTCTCTTTCACCCTGGGAATTTCATCATAGAATTCTACGTAGTTCGCGCAGTCATGTGTCGGTTCGCCCTCAGTGACTGGTTCTGCGATGAACATGGCTGGGTTTACTATCTTACATCGGACTATTTTGATTGATGGATTTGGTATGATCACTTCATAAGCAGAAGCTCTCTGAGATGTCAATGTGTCCTTTGGTTTCTCTAGAATGGCAAATAGTGAGTGCTCAACGTACAACGTCATGGAGCTTCACATCACAATGGTTGTAGCTTTCTCTATGACGAATGCCGCGGCAGCTAAACTTTGTTCACATGGGAAATGGCCTCTCATTACTGAGTCCAGGTTCCCACTGTAGTATGATAGGGGTTTGTACCCCAATGAGGTTCTTTGAGCGAGTACTGTTGTCATAACACTGCCATTTGTGTGTGAAAACAGCAAAATTCCGCGGCATAATTGGGAATTCCGAGAACTGGAGCTGTACAAATTGCTCTCTTGAGTTCAGTAAACCCTTCCTCAATGGCTTCAGACCATTCAATCCTTTCTTTTGTCACTTGGGCCTTCTTTAGGGCCTGAAGTAAAGGCTTAATATAGGAGCTGTAATCGAAAACCCATGCTCTAACATAATTGCATAGGCCTAGAAAGCTCTGCATTTGCTTTATCGTGTGTGGCTTAGCCGTGTTCATTATGGCTTCAGCTCTTTCTGGAGTCACTTTCTTCCTTCATGCGAGATCAACTGGCCTATGTACATCGCTTCTTGTTGACAATATTGTAACTTTTCTGTGTCAACTTTATATCCCTTCTCAGCCAGTATAGTCAATAGCTGGACAGAATCGTGCCTGCATTGTTCTTCTGTGGTGCTGCAAATCAGGATGTTATCCACATATTGTAAGACAACACTTTCTAGTGCAATGTTGCTTAAATCCATTTGCAGGACTCTGTTAAAAATAGATGGAGACTCACAGTACCCCTGTGGCAGCCTTGTGCTTTTCAGATGCATTTTTCTGAATGTGAATGACATCTTATCTTGTGAGTCGCAGTGCAACGGGATTGAGAAAAATACATTTTTCAAGTCAATCACCGTGAAATATTTTGCCTCAACGGGTATATTACATAGAATTGTAGACGAGTTAGGGACTAAAGGGAACTGGGCCTCAACAATATTGTTTATCGATCTAAGATCTTGAATTAGCCTCCAAGACCCCCCCCCTTTGATTTTTTGACAGGATAGACTGACGTATTACATGGTGACTCTGACGCCACTAAGATGCCCTGGTCCATCATTGCAGAAATTGTCTTAGAAATCCCTTCACCTGCCTCTCTGGACATGGGATATTGTCGGGCTCTTGGTAGGATTGCTCCTGGTTTCGGTTAAATTCTTACTTCTCCCACCTCTTTCAGGAGACCCACGTCATAGGGTTCCGGTAGTCCACACTGAGATAGGCACTTTAGCTATATCATCACCAAAATATTCAGGACGATTTAATGCCAACATCATTTTCTGAGGTACTTCTCTTTTAATCATTCTTACCCAAAAGGTGAGACTCACTTCCACTATTGTCTCTCCCATATCCGATTGTTCTTCAAACAGATCATCATCGGTGACGTCAGTCACTCTGTATCCTTCTTCAATGGTGATAATCACGCACCATTGTCTGTCCTCCTCATCGTAACCGTCAACCAAAACCACTTTCACTCGCACTGCAGCTGCGTGTATCATCAAGGGAAATACTTGTCCCTCCTCCTCATGCATAGGTATTCTTGGTCTGAACAAAAACTCATCAGGGGTTCTCATGATTCTGTCTGCAAGGCCTGGTAATCACGTCATAAGCACACGCTTGCCGTATGAGAACATTTCTGGCTCTAATGGTATGGCCCTCATGGCTATGTGTCCTGTGTATGCTCTAATCATTTCACATTTATTTGAGTAGTGCATTCCGGGAGTGGAGCATACTATGCCCTCCTCTGTGAATGGAATTGTCATGTTCAATTTTGTCATTAGGTCTCGACCCAAAATGTTTACTGGGGTCTGACATGAATACAATAAAGGTACATTCATTTCGCACTCTCCTATGAGACTGGGAGTGTGTTTGTAAAGGGAACTCGACTGTGAGCTCCTGTAAAACTCTGAGTATCTATGGCCTCGCCGGACAAGGAAAACTTGCCTTCACGTATGCACGAGCATGTTGCACCCGTGTCCACTAGGAAGGAATAATCCTTGCCCCCTATAACGACATCCACCCTAGGTTCCCTATGAGGGTCTGGTGTCACTGATAGGATAGAGCACATCAGGGTTCCTAGTGAGCTGTCCTAGTTCATATACCATTTTGGCCCACCGTGCACTTGTATATTTTCCCCAATCCCATTTTTTCTTCCCCTTCCAGGGTTCTGGGTCTGCCCTCTGCTCATCGTGTGTGACACTTGCAACAGTGCTTTTTGGATTTGTCCTTGTGAGAAACTGCCCATGCTCTGAGATTGTACTCCTTGTTGCGCTCCTGGCGTTTGTTGTTGCACCGTGTGATTCTGTGCAACACCCTTTTGTAAAACTGCAGGTGGATTTGCCATGCCTGCTCCCATCCCTTGGCCGTTCTGCATCATGCCTTGATTTCTGCATGTGCGCACCAAGTGCCCTGTCATTCCACACATCCAACATACTGGTGGTGGTCAGATTATTTGCCTATTTGACTTATCTGGGTTTCCATTTTGCATGTTTTGAAAGCCTCCCTGATTATTTTGGAAGCCTGCCTGACTGCTCTGCCATCCTCTTCCCCTAAATCCTCTCCCCCATGGGTAAAATCCTACGTTACCCTGATTATTCTGTTGTGGACTAGCCACCTGCTGCATGCTTTGTTCAGCTGCATTAGTTAGCATGGCTACTTCGAGAGCGTACTTTGATGGTTTCTTCTGCACCAGTTTCGCTTCTTCACCATTTCGAGTTGCTTCCTTCTTTTGATTCTTTTCCTGTAATAGTCTGCAATAGTGTGCGATAGTCAACTGCATTTCAGCCCAAGGTTTAGCCTCAACTCCTACCAATTTCTTAAATTGTTTCTGTACTGGTTCTGGCGATTCTTGGCACAATATTTGGTAAAACACAGGTATGGATTTGTCCAAGATTCATGCTTTCGAGCACCCACACATCATTTTTCGAGTCATTATAGCTCCCAAATCAGAAGTGTCTGGCTTAAGTACTCGTACCGGTTTCCATACTGCTGCTCTGCAATTGTTAAATGGTGCTCCGTCATGTGCGGTATTGATTGTGGTTACACCAGGGTACCCTGCCCGTGCCCACACGTTGTCTGCTCTCTCACCAAGTATGGCGGTTAGGAGACCCTTAATGTCCCATATGACTAACGTATTTCATTTTTTCTAACTCATGTATCCATCTGTCTCCCGATGTCAGCATTGGAAGCTTGTTTTTCAAGTTTTCCCGATCCATGTGTGGCCATGGAATATATTGTGGTCTTACTCCTCCCTTCTCTCGTAGTGGAAACTGGAATGGTTAGCCCTCTTTTTCTTCTCTCATTGTTCTCCTGTTTATTGCAGGGGTAATATTCCCGCATCACCGTCTACCTGGCAATGTCCTTAGTCTGTCCAAATAGGTCGCTGAAGACACCCCCCTCTGACCGTGAGACACTTCTTCATGTCAGTCAGACTACGTGGCTGACTCTGATGCCCTCGGTGCAGACTCGCTAGTATCTGACCATTGTATCCCTTTGTTCTCTTGGGAGATGTCCTTCGTTCTGTCTCCCTTCTCTTTCCTTGCGCTCCTCTCCTTCAGAATCGGACATCGTGTGTTCCCAATTTATGCAACTTCTTGTATCTTCTTTATTCCTACTTATTTCTAGTCTATCCAGGGATAGGTCTTTATTCCCGCTACTCCGGGTGACATCCTCAGTGTCATACAGTTGAGTGCTTTCCAGGTGCTCGTCTCCCCCCTCCCTTGGGGTTTTCTTTCTAGCCCCATTTCATCATATATTCTATCGATCGTTTCTTCGATGCTTCTGGTGTCGAAGGCATCGTCATTATTACCGAATTGTATGCAGGAAAACATTCTTCAATGTCTTCCCAGTCTACAACTGGATCGGGTTGTATAACCTTCCTCTCCAAATATTCAAAATTGCGTGCTCTCTGTCATTGCTTAAGTTCAATATCGTCATCAAATTCTTTGCGCTTCCTAGCCTCTTCTCTGACCCTATCTTCTTCCTTTCTCATTTCATTTCTACGTTCATCTGCCCTTCGTATGTCCTCATCCCTTTGTCTTTTTATTCTTTCTTCACATATTCTTTGTTCTTCTTCTAACCTTTGCCGTTCCTGTCGGTCTCGATCATAGGCTGCTCTTGGGTTGCGATCAAGCTGTTTTTCTTGCTCCTCTTGATATAGCTGTTCTCGCCTTTGTCTGTCTTTCCTTCTTATCCTTTCGTCTCTTAATTCCTTTTCTTTCCTCTTTTTCTCTGTTTCATCCAACCTCTCTTTTTGTTTTGCGTCATCAATGCCTTTGCCATCAAATTTCAATAAAATGTGTCCTCCCATCCATTCGTCCTTTGCAAATACTATCGCATCAGTTCTGTCTCAGCTACCTTTCCATTTCTTCCCTTATCTCTCCTTGTCGGGCGATGCACTTGTCTGTGCCTGGTCTTTCCTTTCATAATCACGCCTCCCCTTGTCCCTTGGGACTGTGGAGGTGATATTCTTGTCCATATCCTTCCCTGGATTTTCGTCACTACTATGTGTAGGTGACTCATATGCAGGGTTGCTGTACCCCGTGGCTGCTTTAAGTTCCCTCAACGGGTATACTCCCTCAACCTTACTTCCTCCATCTTTCGTTTCGGGTAGGGCAGGTCCTGCGGTAGGCGTCTCACCCCCCTCAGTGCATACATTAAGTATCCAATCTGTTGGCGGCTCTTCCTCCTTTACCTGTTCGTACATTTTCCACAATTCAAGAATAGCAAGGCGTTTTCTAAGTTCTTGCCTGTATATGTGGCATGCAAATATGTCATCATATGTTGTAAAACGGCTTTAGACAAAAACCCATTTTGTGGCCACGGCATACACATCTTATGGGCAGTACCTTTAAACCACTATGTGCTATACTTCTTTAGCTTGGTTGCATGTTTTGGCAACTGCTTACATAAGTGTGCTAATGGAGTTGTCTTCCATGTTTAAATATCTTCCCTTTCCTCTTATATAACACTTGCCAATGCTTTTGTGTGGCTTAAACCACTTGTAACAATATGAGCGAGCAACCAAACACTGCAAGCTCCAATCCAAATTTTCACAAAATGTTGTATTACCAATTTGCTCAAAAACCATCAATTCATATGCGATTCTGTCTCAGCTATTGAATCACGCAAAAAAATGTTTTAATCAGTTCTCTTAAGAAATTTCATATGCGACGTCACGACGGAAAACACGCAAGACAGACACTTAACAGACTAGACAGACACCAGGTGGACAAAGATATCTCTGCCTCTAATCATTACCCCTTCATGGAGTGTAAACGAACCCCTTTCATGACATCTTTAAAACGTTGTCGTAGTCTATTTGTTCCCCTTATATGGGACTCTGGGTACACGTTCTTCTAGCCGTTATATTTAAGTGCAGGAATAAGGCAAAACCTCTCACTTCTCAAGTGTCCGACCTGAAACCTCTCTCTTCTCGGGTGTCCACCCCAATAACCTTTATTTATTTAATTATTCTAGAGTCAGTATCCCCTTCTAACTATATTTTGTTGTTTCCCTCCTCCCTCCGTTACTTTTTTCCCTTTACTTGTTCTAAGGCATGCACTGTTTTCCAAAGCAATACATTTTTGTTTCACTCACCGTTCACATTGTTCGTCTCTGGACCCTCGGGATCACCGCCTTCGTTACTGCCTTGTTCAGCTTTTCGCCCGATCAGCTGCCCGTAGGAATGGGAAAAGATGTGTTGGGAAAACGGGTCCCTTCAGGCCCTGACTGCAGTTTTCTTGCTTACTCTACCATTGTCCATGGGGAGCTTCATGGTCTATTCAGCCGAATGGCAAAGGACTTGTGATATTGCCAAAGACCTAGAGTTACTTTATGTCGACGGTCAATAGGTGTCTTACTTCAATCAATAATCGACAGTCGATAAACCATCCGATATTTGCTACCAAGTGTACTGAGAGACCCCCACCTGGCCCATAGAGTCGGGGTTTGCTCTGCAGCACTTTAAGACGAGATAGCTGCACCTCGAGATGGAAGGGGGTGCAGGGTCTCTACTCCAACACCAATCAATAAGGACAATTCAATGGTTTGGCAAAGGGGAGTCCGTTTAATGACAAGTACAAAAAACAGGGAAACATGGAAACCAACAGTAGTGCAACAGCCTGTCTCGCTCCAACTCCCCGAATTTCATACAAAACATAACTTTTATACTAGAAACGCATCATAATCTGATGTGTAACACTCAAAAGTTAACATGCAATTCTATTGGTTGGAAAAATGTAACTTTATTATAGGTGCTATATCTGTAAATGATAACAGAGTGAGGGGATTGGGTAAATACTGTCAGGTGGGCATCTAAGCCCTTCCTTCATAAATGAATACTGTAAATGTCACTAAAAGTATGACGTCTCATTGGTTGTACTAACTATAGGACCCTAGATTATTTGGTCCACTGTGATTGGGTTGGCATCAACCCCATGCATAACACTCCACTTTGCCTAGCAGCACGCAGAATTGTCAACCAGGTGCAGGATGCCCCCTCA
Source organism: Ambystoma mexicanum (assembly GCF_040938575.1). Lineage (NCBI taxonomy): Eukaryota > Metazoa > Chordata > Amphibia > Caudata > Ambystomatidae > Ambystoma > Ambystoma mexicanum. Next base: position 399,345,303 of record NC_090927.1, read on the forward strand.
GCTACCCGGCCTTCCTCCAATTAAGGTTACAATCAATCATCACTTCAACAACTATGTGTCAATTATGGCGGAGTGTGGCTACGAGTGTGCTGTCTACTGCAGTCTTTCTCCAGTCTCCATTGCCCCTGTAGGAGGAGCCGCCTTGCTGTTTCACTACAAGTCCTTTACCACACCGCAGAGCAGGCCGCAGAGTGTGGCTACGAGTGTGCAGTCTACTGCAGTCTCTCTCCAGTCTCCATTGCTCCTGTAGGAGGAGCCGCCTTACTGTTTCACTACAAGACCTTTACCACACCGGGGAGCGGCCCGCGGAATGTGGCTATGAGTGTGCAGTCTACTGCAGTCTCTCTCCAGTCTCCATTGCTCCTGTAGGAGGAGCCGCCTTGCTGTTTCACTACAAGACCTTTACCACACCGTGCAGCGGGACGCGGAGTGTGGCTACAAGTGTGCAGTCTACTGCAGTCTGTGCATGGCTGCCATGGCGCCGGATTCTGTAAACCCGTTGATCTCGACACTATGGGTAAGGAGGAAGGCCGCTAACTTAGAAGTGCGCGTCCACGATTAGTCACAAAGAAACACCTACAAAATGGGCCGCCTCTTATATCACCTGCACAAACCCTGCCTCAAAGAGGCGAAGATCCACCTTACACCCCCGCAGTATCAACACCACCGGGACAGGGCAAAACCAACTTTCCAGCTCCCACAAGGCCTCCCTCCTGCAAGGGCCCAGGGAGCGCAGACCTCGAGGGGGAAAGAGACCTCCTACCTTCGGGTGCGCATCTCGCGCTGCATCCTCTGCACCCGTCGTCTCCACTGCGGTAAGCCTCCCCACAGCTCCGGACCTTGGTAGCCTCCGGAGGGAGGACCGAGGTCTGTGAGCGGGAGAGGGGAGGGCCTGCCAGAGGCCGGGAAGCGGGACTGCAGCCCTTGGACGAAATGGAGGCGGTTTCCAACGAAGACACTGAGGCTCCCCCTGCTGCCGAGCAGAGGACGGAGCAGAGACGCCGGGGCGAAACCACGCCCCCCCTCGCGACCTTGAACTGCTTTATACACCCAGTCCAAACACTACAAAAGGAAACTACATTCGAGGGGGGAAACCGTGTGACATCTAATTCAAACATAGATGGCAAACAGGAGTCAAACCACAGTCCCAAAAACAGTCAGATACAGACCGTTGCTCAAGTCCACTCAGAACTGCAGAAAAAAGGCTCACCTTTTCCCGGGCGGGGCTTCCCCCCAGTTGCAAGCAGACATCAGAGGTAAGGCTAAGTCCACTACAAAAGAACTAGGCTACCCAGACGTCTACCATGCAGAGGCACCTCAGCCGACACGATCCACGAAATCCAAAAAACGCTGGTGGAGTGAGACCACTTCACCCGAAAAAGGGAAAAAGCGCCACTCAAAACGGAAAGAGAAAATAAAACCCAAACAATAGAAAAACACAGCCTCGATGGCAACTACAAAAATCCGGAGAAAAACCAAATAAAAAATCCTGGAAACCAGAATCAACTAAACCACTAGTGGCAAGTTTAGTAACTGACTTCTTCAATGCTTTTGCGCCTCAACCACTAGGCCGACCAGAAGACCTCACAGATGCCGAAATCCTTGAGGCTGTTATGACTTGTCAAACACAACAAAAAGCCAGAAAAAGGGACTTGGCCCCAGTCCCGCCTCCTAAGGACGACAAAGCTTCTAAGGTGCCCAAGACGCCACAAACAACGCCCTCGGTACCCAAACCTCTGAACAAGCCCCCTCCCCGCCCAGCGGGGACTCCACCTCCGACCCCATCCATCAGGGAAATAGAAAGCTCTACGCCAGTGATCCATAGGGTCCAGGAGGAAAGAGAAGTCCAGTCGGGCCAAACTACTTCTGTCCAGAAACCTCAGCAAAGGGCCAAACAAAGCCAAATCCACGCCAACAACCTGCACGAAAACCAGGTGAAAACCAGGTGGACCAGGTGGACCACACGTCCCAACTGACCAACCACTACCTACATCGTTCCCGGACCTCCAAGAATCGAGCGGGGCCAAAGGGTCCTCAATGGGACAGAAGTCCCGAAATTCCTATCAAGAACCCTATCTACCTAGCACTGAAAACCAGCTGTGAATCCGGCTCATCCCGGAGGGTGAGCTTCCTGACCATGCAAACAAAAAGTTGTTTTTGGATCGGGACCGGTGAGGGTCACTAGACTCAACAAGCGGTCCCACAGCCATAGGGCTGCTTAATGAGAGCTACATAACCACGCCATCATCAAAAAGACACTCCCAACAAATTGGAACACCTAACGAATCACCATAAAAAAAATGTTGGACTTTTTATCCATCATGTCAGCTGTAACAATTGCCCTGGCGCCGTTTACGAAACTTTATGAAGCAATACACGAGAACTTAAAACACCACACCACCATACAAGCAATGATGCATACAAAACTTATCTTTTTAGAAGCTTACATCACTGCCCTAGATAACGTCTCACGAAGCACAACACCAACGTCAAAAAGCACAGGGAGGACCCCTAGCCTCAAGTTCAAGATGAAACCCCCGTTGGCTTAATACCTGAGACAATACCCATTGCAAAACTACCATCATCAACTTCCAGCCTAGTCCCTCGGCTCGTTCAACTGGAAGAAAACACCAGGGCAGACCAGCGGGAGGTCATCCACATCATAGACGATCCCCCTCTCACTCCTTCACACCAAAAACCGAACCCAGAGGCAATAGATCGAAGTTACCCAATATTTTCTGCAGCCAAAGAAGCCAACACCGAAAACCTACTCCATGCTCAAAAATCTATGGGAAAGACAAACCAAAAAACTGATACTGGCACCAAAAAAAAGTTCCCTCGACCCGTAGACCGGACCAAACCCTTGTTCAACTGAATAAACCAAAAGGCAACAAATCCTCACAACGGAAGACTTCCTCGCGGAGGATCACTTAATGAACATTTCTCAATATATTGGCTCTGACCACTCAACCTCGCCATCAGATCAGGGGCCCGTTGTTCAAAAGGCCCAAGTCACAGCAATGCCCGAAAAACTCGCTCGCCAGGCCAAATCTCCAAGTACTGAAGACAAAGCCTCGCCCCCTTTCCGTACCCTGGAAGACCGAAGGACAAAGCTCCACCAGAACTCAAAAAGGCAATCTCCTACATCCCCCAGGGGGCGGACAGTATCGTTCTCAAATAGGCTGCATTCTCCAACTTCGTCCACCAGAAAGACGGTTACTCTCTCCCAAACCTTACACCATAAGAGTGGAGTGTGCGGGCTGGACCGCAACTTGAAGGCCAGAAATCAGCCTACCCCGAGGGAAATTCCAAACACAGAAGAGCCACTCCAACACCACAATCACTATGAATCCAGTACCAAGATGTACCACAAGACGACAAGGCATTCGAAAATGTCATCTATAAAACTGGAACAACACGCCGAAAACAGGGACGACATAATCCTCAATAGAAGGGGAATTCTCGCCCTGTTCGGCCTCATCCCAGTACTTCGTCGGATCAAGTCTGATCCTGGAATTGAAGATCGTGGACCCGTATCACTCTCACCAAAAGGCAAAAGCCTACTTATACATCTCTTCAACGCGCGTGAAAACGGAATTAACCCGAGCGAAGGAGGACCTTCTAACTCTGGACTACATATTGACTGATCAAAGCCGGAAATCTCAAAACAGAAGCCAACACAGCCCCCAGGTTGAAAATACGATCCAGAAAAAAAAACAAGAAAAATTACCAGTAAGAATGAACAGAAGAAACGACTACGACGCCACATCTAAGGAAAGGATTGATTACAAAAAAACTGAAAAAACCACTGAACGTAACCTTAAACATCCTTTGGTTCAAAGCTTGAGGGAAAGAAACAACAATCCAGACGAAAGCGTGAAGCCCAGAGCAAGCTATAACAAAGGAAATAAAAATGACTCAGTCAATCGACAAGAGCGGAGACCCCCTCAGATCAACCGCAGATAAAGAAAGGCCCCTGCCAAACTCCCAAATGAGGCACAAACTTCAGGGCCTTTGGGCCTGGCTTCCAAAGGCACTGACACAAACCAGGAAATAGCAACTCGCAGGTCAGCACCAAAGTGCCAACAATGACTCGACAGCCAACCACAAATCAACTCTGCTACGCTTCTGCTCATGGAACACCCGAGGCCACCTTCACCTGACGTCGCCGGGAGACGCAAATTTGGCCTCTTTTGACATTATTTGACTCCAAGAGACATGGCTAAATCAAACACCAGTCCTGGACAGTTATGACATCATCCTAGCTCCGGCCAACAAAGGCCCTGTTGGTCGCCCTACCTCGGGCCTTCTCGCAGCCTGTTGACAGGGAACAGGACTGAAGATCAAGGACACGCTACAATCAAGCCTATCAATCCATACAGTTCTCATAGACTGGGCAGAGTCTACGAAATCCAGGGCGTCTCAAACAGCAATCGTAAACACATACTGGAACCCGGTGGACATAAACCAAAACACCTATTTGTCCATGATGGAACAAACCATAGACGACATTCAATCTATCCATCAGGTCCCCTTCATCATAATTTGTGGAGACCTGAATGCCCAATGCTACGATCTCTCTAAGAAAACAGGACCCACAACAAATCTTTGTCCAGCTGCTAAAAGAGGTCAACAATGGTCGACTTTAATGGCTTCAAGAAATCTACTAAACCTCGATACAACCTTCCCAAAATAGGACCGCCTCCCTACTTGGGAGCAAGGAACCCTCCAAGCTACCATCGACTACATCTTGTTTCGCGCCCATTTTTGGCAAAGGTGAGGGACTTTGAAATCCTTAAAACAAAAAACAGCGACCACAACCAGTTAACAACATCTTGGCACAACAGTTTAAAACAGCCAACCACTAATAGTTTAGGGGTTGAACCAAACATCTGGGGAAACCATCTGAAACTAACAGCCGACTCAGTCAGAAAACTGACAGAAAGGTACACTCCCGGAGGGCGCCTTGAAAACAAAGAAAATCCTGACTATGTACCTCTACTAGTCCAGTATATAGTGAAAAACAAAGCACTGTCTAACTCTTTTGACGCCCCCAAACACGCATACGACGTCCTCTTGGTTGAAAAACGATTAGAGCTACGAAGAACGAAAAGAAGGCTTGGGAATTCTTCGCCAAATAAAGAAGAACTAAGGGACGCCATAAAAACAAATTGAAACTGGACGAAAAACCACAGGTTTTAATTATACCAGCATACCAGCAGGACTCAGAAAATATGTTAAAGGCAATATGCGGGAACAAAGCGAAGGAATTCTGGTCTCTGCTAAAAACATCAAAGCCCACGAATACAAACTTGATCCTAAACTGCATGGGCAAACAAAAATGGATTGACCACTTCAGCACCCTCTTCCAACCTCCATCTGACTTGGAACAAACCCTAAGGATACCTGACGACACAGATTGGCTCTTACTGGAAGACCAGTATGAAATCTTAGACCATCTCAAAAAGCTGAAAAACTCTGGAGCGGCTGGGCCGTACAGTTTGTCCAATATAGACTTAAAAAAAAACCCTGTTGAATGGACAATCCTCATTAAGGAAATCTTCAAGAGATGCGCGGCTCAGAAATCTATTCCGCCATCATGGACAAAAGCCATCATTGTCCCGATCTATAAGAAGGGCGACATTAACGATCCTTCAAACTATCGCCCCATAGCCCTTTTGGACTGCATCGGAAAGGTTTTCAGGAGCTTACTCTTGAAAAGATTTCAAACCTGGGCCAATTCGGTGCCCTGTAATGACATCTTCCAAACAGGCTTAAAAAAAAACGTCGCCACATCAGCAAACATACTAACAATCAGCGCCCTAAAATGCAAAGTACTTGAGGGCAAGCCACAAACCTTTGTGGCTTTCATAGACCTCTCCCAGGCCTTTGACCTGGTTGATAGGTCTCGCCTCTGGGAAAAACTGGAGGGTTGAAACTGTCCTCAAGGGATCTTCCAGCCAATAAAAGCCCTCCATTCAGACACCACCCTCAGGGTGCGACTGTCTCAACTAGGAAACCTTTCGGCAGAAATGCCAACAGGAAGAGTTGTGAAACAAGGCTTCCCCTTAGCCCCAGCTCTGTTTCTAGCCTATATAGGAGACTATGGGGGAACCGAAGATCTCACCCGAACGTTCCCCCTGAATTTGGCAACCGTCAAAATTAGCCGCCTACTGTACGCGGACGACCTCATTTTATTCGATCAGACCCAGATTGGACTTCAAAGACAGTTAAACAACCTACTCCTCCACACTTCAGGAAACAACCTGAAAATCAACAAAGAGAAAACCAAAATTATGATCCTGGAAGAGGGTCCAAAAAAAGATCTGAAAAACACAAATGGTTACTAGAGGACACCGAGATTGAAAAAGTAAAAGAGTACAAATACGTCAGGGTGATAATAGGCAGTTCGAAACAAGAAATCCCCATGCAGGAAAACCTTCAAAACAAAATAAAATAGCTGGCAGCCCAAGGTAGGGCGATAGATAGGAAATTTGGAAGATTCTCAGCAATCCCAGTCATTGAATTCTATTAGAAGAAAGTCATCCCATCAATCACCTATGGCGTGGAGGCCATGCCTTTGATTCCTAAAAAGTCTGGCCAAAACTAGAAGGCCAGTTTTGGAAGTCAGTCCTCTCCTTGCCAAAATCTACGGCCATCGCGGCAATAAGGTGAGAACTCAGCCTTCTATCTCTTACGGCAACAGTCAACATCAACTCCTTACTCCAATACCGAAAATGCATCACTGCAGGAAGTCAAGTAATCTACGGTATGCTAAACAAAGAAAAACAAGCAGAAAAGGTGAAAACACTATCGACATGGAAAAACGTCAATAAGGATTTATTATTGACAGTCGCCTGCTCGGAAGAAGACCTCATCTCCAACCCAGTCAGAGTTACTAAGAAATTGAAAGAGCTAGACTGGATACTAACACAAGACACAGCAGAAAAAAACAAACTGATCCACCAACTGCCTCATTCTTTCTGCAAACTAAACAAACCCATGAGATCTCTAAAACAAATTCCCTAGCAGGATGGCACGCAACTCCCTGCTAAGAGCAAGGTTAAATTTACTGGATACAAATGAAATACGTCTGATCAGAGGTCTCTCGGCAACCAGCAAGTTCTGGCTATGTGACTTTGAAACCGGAACAAACCGACACCTCCTCTTGTCATGCCCAAAAAATCAGCAACTCAGATCTACGTACCTTTACCACCTGCTAACTGTAACGCTTACCTGGACTCTGCGGGGACACTCACGATGGAACTACGTAACACAGTTCTTCTCAATTGGTGTAGCTCCCAATCCTCCCTTCAACCATACGAATATGAATTCCTAGGACAAACACAAGAATTTTGATTAGCACTTCTATGGAGTTTAAACTAATTCTACACTCTCATATAATACTTCAGCTTTTCTAATTACCTTAGGAATTTATGTTGTTAGCTCTCCATCCTGCATCTGTGCAGGGGCGCTAGTTCTGAAGAGGGGAGATGGTGCTAACTAATGTCGCTAGGAAGGAAATTTTCACTAAACTGGAAAGGTACAGCGCACAAATAATCACACAACAGGTAAGAGTGTGAAACCAAGATAACTGCGCCGGACTGAAGTGACTGGAATTAGGACTGGGAAATTTAGGAGTGCCTGAAGTGTGAGAGGAATTTCTACACCCACGCATTAATGGGCACCACAACCGGAAAACGAATTTACCTCAGGAAACACACTCACACAATATGTAAAGAACACACGCCAAACTAAGATCCAAAGCTAAGGAACACTCAGTAGCTAATGAAGCGCAAACCCAGCTCCATACGTTACGCGCACCAATGCTCAGTAACTGATTACAACACAACACTGAACTTCACAATATCATAGGAAAAGTTATGCTGCTTCAGAGGATAAGAGCAAAGATACTTGCGAAACATTTCTGACAGGAAACTCTTGAATTATGGAAGTCGTTCCGTGACTGGAAAATGATGGGGCTAAAGGAGTGACCGGAATGAAGTCTGTGACGAGAGTTCCAAACACCGACTGTGGAAGATACTATGACTGGAAATTATAGGAATTGCAGGGAACTAAGGGAAACAATAACGGGCTGAAAAGGGAACCAAAATGACTGAAAGGGAAGTGTAACTAGTGGCGCTGGAACGTGACAGGACCTAAAGCTGGACAGCCGCAAGCGTTGACTGGATTCTTTCCGAACGCGAAGCAGGGAATGCTCGAGGGGGGGGGCTTAAATAGGAGGAGAGAGAAAACAACTAGACCTACCCTGCACACTCTACCAGCATAAACCAGGCAGCCCTGTTGAGTGTTGGGAAGTACTGCCCATGCCTAACACTGCCCTGAGTTGCTTTTTCTTAACATCCACGAATGGTAGATTGAAGACCAATTCTTTTTGGACGCAATTGTAGGAACTTTTGCTGTGATCATGACAGTATTCCCCCCCAAGTCCCCTCCTACGGTGAAACCTTCTCCCCCTGGCTTGCTAGGATTATTCAGATGAAAGGATTTAATTAATCGGGGAGCGTGAATGTTTTCGAGGGGTTCCCAAGTTCTATCCTGCGGCCCATAACCCTTTCAGTCCACCAAGTAATGCAATTTTCTGCGAACAACCTTAGAGTCCAAGATAGCCTTTACCTCGTACTCTGGTTGGTCACCCTCCACAATTACAGGAGCCGGTGGACCCTGGATTCAGGTATTTGGACTTACAGCCTTCAATAAAGACACATGGAACACTGAATGAATTTTCATGTTTTTGGGGAGTGTTAATTTCATGGCCACCGGGTTGATGATCTTCTCAATGCTAAAAGGACCCAAGAATCTTGGAAGAAATTTCCTGGATCCTCTCAACCTCAGATTCCTTGTAGCCAACCACACTGAGTCTCCCACCTTGTATTCCGGGGAGTCTCTTCGCTTTTGATCAGCAAACTTCTTCTGAGCGGTCTTCGCCAAGTACAACTGTTTTCTGGCTAGGTGAACAGCGGTTATAATGTTGTCATGCAGTGTCTTTATAGCAGGCATTTCCAGAGATTAAGGTGGATCATGAACCAAGGTTCGTGGATGCCGACCATATACAGTGAAGAATGGACTTAATCCAGTCGAGGAGTGTACGGAATTATTGTAGGCATATTCTGCAATCCACAATATTTTCTGCCAAGAGTCGTCAGTTTGATGAAGCATGCACCTGAGGTACTGTTCCAACGTTTGATTTGTGCGTTCTGTTTGCCCATTGGTTTGTGGGTGATAACTAGTGGACAAACGTATCTCCATCTGAGCCATCTTGCAACATCTTTTCCAGAATTCAGAGACAAATTGACTTCCCCGATCAGACACCACAATGGAAGGAAAGCCATGCAGTCTTACAATGTTTTCCAAAAATACCTTGGCTAGGACCAACGCAGTAGGCAATCCTTTCAATGCCACAAAGTGTGCCATCTTAGAAAATAGATCCACCACCACCAGGATGGTGTCAAATCCTTCACAGTTGGGTAAGTCTGTAATAAAATCTAGGGAGAGTGTATGCCAAGGAAGAGGCGGAACTTCCAATGGTTTGAGAAGACCGGCAGGTTTCATTTTCTGCGATTTATTTTGAGCACAAACTCCACAGGTCTTGATGAATTGAATTACATCCTTACGCCAGGTTGGCCACCAATACGATCTCTTGACTCTTTCTAAGGTTTTAGCGACTCCCGGATGTCCTTCCATTAGTGCACTATGGTAGTCTGTAATCACTTGCTCTCGTAGCTTTTGAGTTGGCAAGAATAGTCTCCCCTTATAAAAGGGCAAATCGTCCTGTACATAACAATGTTCCTTTTCGGATTCCCATTTTTGCAATTCTGCTGTACTGATATTGGCTTTGATTTCAACTCTCAATTTTTCAAATAAGGAATCTGTAACATCCATGACTCCAAGCACCTTTTCAACTGGAATTATCTCCACCGGAGTTGTGGCACTGTAAGCTTCTTCTCCCTTACCAATTCGGGACAGAGCGTCGGCCTTTCCATTACGGATACCAGGCCGAAATGTGATAACAAAGTCGTACTCAGCAAAGAAAAGAGCCCATCTCAACTGACGCGAAGATTGTGCCTTTGCCGAACGCAAGTACTGCAGATTCCGATGATCTGTGAAAATGGTAACTGTGTGCCTTGCCCCAAGCAGATAATGTCTCCATTCCTTCAATGCACACTTGATCGCCAACAACTCCTTATCGGTGACTGTATAATTCAATTCCGCTGCTGAGAACTTTTTTGACCAAAAGACCACTGGGTGTAATTCGTGCGAGATAGGATCACGCTGCGACAAGACTGCGCCCATGGCGACGTTGGATGCGTCGGTCTCTACCACAAAGGGAAGATCCAACTTAGGATGTTGAAGGACAGGAGCTGCAGTGAATTTCTCTTTCAGTTTCTGGAAGGCCTCACCAGCCTCATTTGTCCAAGCAAAGGTCTTATTCTTTCGCAGCAACGACGTGATAGGATGAACCAGCTGAGAAAAATCAGACACAAATCGTCGATAAAAGTTAGCGAACCCCAAAAAACTTTGGACTCCTTTAACTGATGTTGGAGCTGGCCAGGATAGAATTGCGTCAACCTTTCTGTTGTCCATTTTCACTCCTTCCGAAGACAATATGAATCCCAAAAATTCCACCTCTGGAACATGGAAGTGACATTTCTCCAATTTTACATACAAGAGGTTTTCCTTGAGGATTTGAAGAACAGACGTTACATGTTTGACATGTTCCCGGGGGTCGGCAGAAAAAATCAGGATGTCATCCACATATATCACAACACAGATATCCAGAAGCTCCCGAAAAATGTCATTCATGAATGACTGAAAGGCTGCTGGCGCGTTACATAACCCAAAGGGCATAACCTGATACTCGAAGAGTCCATAACGTGTGCGAAAGGCAGTCTTCCATTCATCTCCAGGTTTAATGCGAATGAGATGGTATGCCCACGAAGGTCTAGTTTGGTGAAGATCCTGGCTCCTTTCACCTGGTCCAGCAACGTGGAAATCAGAGGCAAGGGGTATCGGTTCTTTATAGTGATTTGATTTAGGGCCCTGTAATCGATGCAGGTTCTTAGGTCTCCTTCCTTTTTGGGCACAAAGAACAAAGGCGATGCTGCTGGGGACTTGGATGGTCGAATAAATCCATTGGCCAAATATTGATCCAGATACGTTTTCAAATGGAGGTTTTCCTTTTCAGTTAATGCATAAATTCGATGGCACGGAAGTTGGGCTCCTGGAACCAGATCTATTTGGCAATCATAAGGTCTATGAGGGGGCAGGACTTCAGCTTGCTTCTCCTCCTGAAAAACATCCTGGAACCGTTGATATTCATAGGGCAACAACCCGATGAGACCCAACGTGACTTCCGGAGTGTTCGGCGGTAGTTTCTTTTCCTGAACATGTTCTGTCCCATTACAAGTTTCTTTACACTCTGAACCAAACACCACAGTTCTTGCACGCCAATCAATGACAGGATTATGTCTTTCTAGCCAAGGAATTCCTAGGATGATCTGGAATTGTGGCGCCTGAATAAGGTCAAAGGAAATCTCCTCCTTGTGTTCCCCCAGGCAGAGCATTATGATATCGTTAGTGCGTTGTGTAACTGGACCTGACACAAGGGGAGTGCCATCCACTCCAGAAACATTTTCTGCTTCCAACTTATCAGTTAACGGGATGCCCAATCTGCTTGCCAGGTTTAAATCCATATAGTTGCCGATGGCCCCACAATCAATGTAAGCGTTTAGCGTGAACTTTTTTGTAGGACAATCCTGACTGAATAGGATAACTGGAATCACAAAGTGTGAGGTCGCCGAAACCTTCTTCACGCTCGACAAGCTGACCTCTATGCTTGTCGGGCACTTAAGTTTTCCAGAGTTTGCTCCTTCTTTTCCTGACTAACACCGCCCAGGGGTTTTCGTGAAGGTTTCACAGGACAGTCCTTCAGGAAATGACCAGCCTTCCCGCAGTACAAACAGAGCTGTTGCTGCCGCCTTTTCTCTCTCTCAGCTTGGGAAATAGGACCACGAATGACACCCAGTTGCATAGGTTCGGCATGGTTTTCTGTTGACACCCTTCCAGAAGTTTCCTTGGGGCGAACAAAATATGCCCAACTCTCTGGGCAACCTCGATCCATTCTCCGATCATGAAGTCGGTGATCCAACTGGATGGTTAAGTCTATGAATTCGGCAATTCCTTCTGGTGGGTTCACCACTTGTGCTAGGACATCCTTCAGCTCACCCCGCAACCCACGGTAAAACAAGGTAGTTCTTTTCTCTGAGGGCCAATTGGTTTCTGCAACAAGTCTATTGAAAGTGGCTACATATGCTAGCAGATCTTGATTACCCTGTCGAAGTGACAACAATTCATTATATAATGCTTGTCCTTGGGTGTGGCGGGCAAAAAGTTTTTCTAGTTCACATTGGAAGTTTTGAAAGTTTCTCAACACAGGATCATCTCTATTGACAAGAGGAACTGCCCAGTCAGCAGCATACCCACCCAGGTAAGACAACACAAAGGCCACCTTAGATTGGTCTGTGGGAAACGTTCCCGGCCTGCATAAGAAATGTAGCCTGCATTGATTTAGAAACACTGCAAACCTTTTTGGGTCTCCAAAAAAGCGTTCTGGGGGGGCCAAGGGAATATTTCCTGGTCGATTACTTGAACAGGAACTGATGGTGCAATTGGGGCTGAAACTTGGGGGTTACCAGAAGGCAACGGAACCTGACCAGCTTGTGACTGCAATAATTGGCAGGCCAACTCCTCAGTTCTATCCCTGTTTACCACTAACTCTTTCCTCAGAGCATTAGTTTCGGAACATGCTGCATGCACTTCCGCTCTCAATTCCCCCAACAATTGGGCCAACAGATCAACCTCAGGAGTTCCCATGATGTCCAGGCAGAGTATGTTTCAAACGGCTTCGCGTTCTGTAACGCTTACCTGGACTCTGCGGGGACACTCACGATGGAACTACGTAACACAGTTCTTCTCAATTGGTGTAGCTCCCAATCCTCCCTTCAACCATACGAATATGAATTCCTAGGACAAACACAAGAATTTTGATTAGCACTTCTATGGAGTTTAAACTAATTCTACACTCTCATATAACACTTCAGCTTTTCTAATTACCTTAGGAATTTATGTTGTTAGCTCGCTCTCCATCCTGCATCTGTGCAGGGGCGCTAGTTCTGAAGAGGGGAGATGGTGCTAACTAATGTCGCTAGGAAGGAAATGTTCACTAATGTTCAATAAACTGGAAAGGTACAGCGCACAAATAATCACACAACAGGTAAGAGTGTGAAACCAAGATAACTGCCCCGGACTGAAGTGACTGGAATTAGGACTGGGAAATTTAGGAGTGCCTAAAGTGTGAGAGGAATTTCTACACCCACGCATTAATGGGCACCACAACCGGAAAACGAATTTACCTCAGGAAACACACTCACACAATATGTAAAGAACACACGCCAAACTAAGATCCAAAGCTAAGGAACACTCAGTAGCTAATGAAGAGCAAACCCAGCTCCATACGTTACGCGCACCAATGCTCAGTAACTGATTACAACACAACACTGAACTTCACAATATCATAGGAAAAGTTATGCTGCTTCAGAGGATAAGAGCAAAGATACTTGCGAAACATTTCTGACAGGAAACTCTTGAATTATGGAAGTCGTTCCGTGACTGGAAAATGACGGGGCTAAAGGAGTGACCGGAATGAAGTCTGTGACGAGAGTTCCAAACACCGACTGTGGAAGATACTATGACTGGAAATTATAGGAATTGCAGGGAACTAAGGGAAACAATAACGGGCTGAAAAGGGAACCAAAATGACTGAAAGGGAAGTGTAACTAGTGGCGCTGGAACGTGACAGGACCTAAAGCTGGACAGCCGCAAGCGTTGACTGGATTCTTTCCGAACGCGAAGCAGGGAATGCTCGAGGGGAGGGGCTTAAATAGGAGGAGAGAGAAAACAACTAGACCTACCCTGCACACTCTACCAGCATAAACCAGGCAGCCCTGTTGAGTGTTGGGAAGTACTGCCCATGCCTAACACTGCCCTGAGTTGCTTTTTCTTAACATCCACGAATGGCAGATTGAAGACCAATTCTTTTTGGACGCAATTGTAGGAACTTTTGCTGTGATCATGACACTAACTGAGGAACGCAAGTGGTATGAAGCGAAATGGTGGCGTAGATTGATAGGCGGTGACCGAACAACCTGGCTTCTAGCCACAGTGAAAATCCTTGAACAGACAATGAAACTGTTAACATGACCAGGGTACTGCCTTGGGAAGCCACCTAGTACACAAAATGCATCTTTTTGTAAAGTTCCAATTTGGAACACACACAAATAAAAAAAATTAAAAGAAATGATGTTACTGTAGTTGCAAAGCGTAGGTGGGAACTCGTGCCTCTACTTGCTCAGCTGGTCACGTGCTAGTACACCATGGATTTGCCTCGTTTCTCTCCATTTGTGCATTTAATTTTTGTTTCACCCTGCCAGCTGTCTTCGCTTTCTTATCTCGATTCTTCAGAGGCAGGATATTCTGTTCTTTGCTTTAATTAAAGAAGCTACTGTCTACAGCTTCTATCTATGTGACCTTGGCTTCCCTGGCACGAGCTGCCTCTGCCGAGTTTCGATTCAGCCTTTTTCTCTTGATGTTAGAATATGAAACTTCTTGCGTTTGGCCTGTAATAACCTGAGTTGGTTCTGCTTTTTATGCAAATTCGACCCGCACTTATAATATTGTGCTTCATTTTGAGGTAGATTATATACAATGGCGCTTGCCGCTCTATTCTTCTACTTAGCATAGCAAGCCGCACTGTTTTCTTTAGCTTCTTGGGGTTCCAAGCACATGTACAGGCGTAAACTGATCTACTGTATTCATTTTACTTACAGCTTAACTCTCTTACACTTTGACAGCTTTCTATCACTTTAAGCTCATAATCTCTTTTCTCAGGGTGTTTCGTCTCTTTGTGTCATTCTTGGTTCGTTATTTGTTCTATCTGTGAGTCTGTCCGGGCTCTTGTGACTTCACCATTCACCCTCCATTAAGGATTTTCTGGTTTATTCCTGTACAGTACTTAAACAATCTTCATTTCGTTTCATTTGCTGGTAGGGTTTTCTCAATGGGTACCTTACTACCCATGGTTGTCTGGTTATTGGTACTTCAATAGGTATTGTTCTTCTAATAGGTACTGGGCAGAGCCCCACTGCTGCTCTCTGCTAGTTTATTTGCTCATCATACGTCACCTATCTTGGTGTAAACGTTCCTGGTACTTCAAAATGGGCAGCTGGAGTGCAGGCTATATTTGGGAACTCCTCTACAATCCTATTGATATTCATGGAAAACCAACCACATAGTGTTTGGATTGTCAATAATAATGACTCAGTGGCTCAGGCACATCTTTAGCTAACTACAATGCCCCTCAAAAGAGTTGGATGGATTGAGCTCTATCGAAATCTTTATCCCCCAGAGAGTGTTATCCCATGGATTCAGCTGAAACTGAAACGAATTTGAAATTTGAATTATGATTACATTGTAGTATTGACAGGAGACGTTAAAACACACACATTGCTGGCCGGATGGCCTCTCCAATCTAGCTTTAAAAGTTGATCCCTAGGTTTCGGGGACTATTTATTTAGAAGAATTTTTCTTCTAGGTGGAATATCATCCTCATGGAAATAATCTTACCTTGTACCTAATTTAAAAAAAGGAGAAAGAATAGATCCCTCTAACTATTGGCCAATTGTGTTCCTTTATGTGTGCAGTAAGATTTTCTCTTCTGTTATTTTAAATCATTTGGGGACTTGGGCAGGTCAGAGCACTCTAATTAATAAGTATCAGTCTGGATTAGGTTAGGGTACTCCACTGAATAGACTATTGGTTTTGTTGATTCAAAAGAAGACCTGGCAGAGGTTTCAATATGTGCAGTTTTTATAGACTTATCAGTGGTGCTTGACCACGTCAATAGGGCTAAACTATGGAAGAAATTGAAAGAGTGGGACATCTCTGAATTTCTGTTGGTGTTACTAATCCACCTCAATACATATATGAGATAAAGGGGACAACTCAGGATCACAGGGTAGGTTCCAGTACAGTTCCTTTATTACAGCTTCAGTAGATTACTGAAGATGTTACAGAGATAACCACTGGCTCCCTTCACCCAGGCAGGGGCTCTCCAACTGTCTGCCTCTAGAACCTTCTCACCGCACATTCTCTTACTCACACATAAACACTCTCTCAGTCACACCCAACATTCTATCTTGCATCCCCAGCTTCTGCATTCAACCCTAGCACTAAATAACAATATACTACTGTACAAATTATATCAGATGGTAGGGGAACTAAGTCTGCCAGAGTAGAGACATATAGAGGTTTTCGGCAGGGCTGTGTCTTGGCACCTGCCCTGTTCAATCCCTATATCTCTGACCTGGGAGGTGCCTTGGCATGGCCCATGCCTTTCTTCCTTGTTTGGGTTCAATAACACTTCAATGGCTGGCACGTGCTAATGATTTAGTGCTTTTTGACCACCAATTTCTTACAAGGAAACCTAAATGCCCTAGATTAACATATGAATAAAAACAAATGAAAGATGAATGGCATAAAATCAAAGGTTATTGTATTTCCTAATGTAGGAAACCCGATCAATTTATTTGGACTTTTAATAATACAAAGCTGGAAGTTGTTGATCACACTGTGTGTATTTGATATTTCCGGTTAAAAAGAGGTCGAATAATGGGATACGAATGGAAAGACTGCACTCCAAGTGTTTGATATTTGTGGTCTAGATGAAGAGAACATATTTTAAATATGGTAATTTCTCCCTCCTACAAGTGATGATTACAATTAAAAAAGAGCTGTTCCATGTTTGACATACAGTGCGAAAATCTACATTTTGATGATTGGTCATTTTGGAACAGATTAGAGGTTTTAATTCGGAGGAGGTTATTACCATTACTGTTATATGGCTTGGTGGATTTCCAAATCTGTTTCAGAGGTTGAGATTAATTCTAAACCTTCCATCCACCTCCTTTTGTTTTGCTATAGTTACCGCAAATGGGATGGGTATGCCCTGACTTGGGTCCCGGGCCTGTTGAGCCTAGAGACCCAAGCTACTCTTCAATGTCTGGAGATGCTTGTGGTCTTGTGCAAAAGGAATGTGACCTAGAAGTTTGGGCTGGACTGCCCCTTTTGGGGTTGGACCAAGAATGATTTGCATATGGTCTTTTGCCTTTCTGTAATGGCTTGGCAGGCGAAAAACGATGGCCTAGAGGGTTGCCCAAAGCCGTTACAGAGGTTCAGATTGTTCAAAGTTAACCTTACAGACAATTTCTGAGGCTCAAGAGTATTATTTAAAAAAACACACATACGGAGCAGAGATTGACAATTTGACTAATAGATAGGGATCGAGAGGTAATTTCTGAAGCACAACAAAAGCATCTATTATTGAGAGAAAGAATGTGCTTAAACCTATCTTGAAAGATAATAACATTTGCATTGTTCATTTATAACACACTTCATACCAGCGAGTGTTTTCTAAGTGCGGGATCAGGATTCAAACCTGTGTTGCACGGTGTTGTCTTGCTTCCAGGGCAAACACGTTGCCCCTGAGCTATACTTCCTCCCGTACTACTTTACATCTCCAATTACTCTAGACAGAGCTCACAGATTGCTATAGTAAAATATATATAAAGAAACTTGAATCTACTTTACTTTTATGCACAACTACAATGGTTATTTACCAAGGCAACTGTGATGACTTATAGGAGGAAATGAAATTTAAGGAACACATTGATTCGAGCAGAACAACCTCAACCTAACTAAAAGAGATTCTTAGGAAAACAGATAACTCGTAAATACATTGCATGAATTGCCGAAATTGCAATAATATTTTCAAGAGAAACTCTTAAAACATCTATACACTGTTGATAAAATAAGACCAAATTACTATGCTACCTGCAATACGGCAAATTGTATTTATGCGATTAAGCGTCCATGTAGTTCTTTATACATTGACAAGCAATGAGAGATGGATTGAGCACAAATCCAATATTCACATCATAATCAAAGATCACCAGTAGACAGACAGTACGAAGAGAAGGGCCATAATACTGTCCATATTAGATTTATAATTTTGGAAGTATTACATATCCACACTAGAGGGGGCATGTATCCAGGAGACTGGTCCAAAGAGAGATGTACTGAATAAACTTTCTAGACACGCTATGACCCAGTGGTATGAATGAGGAATTAAGTTTACACTGCTTCATTTGAACTGTAGCATTTAGGTTCTCATTCAAACAATTACATACTGCTGATAACCACCTAATTTGGGTGCAAACATTCAGAACTGTGTTTTATCATTTCTATTTCTGATTTAATAATTTCAACACTATTTTATCTTAACAACGACTTTCAGATCTCACTACTGGAGATGGATTACACACTTAGAAATGTTAATCTGATTCCATCTTCTCAATTTGTATTTATTTAGCTCTCGGGCATCAGGGCGCTTGAGAAGAAAACCAGTTGCATGAGGCTGGTAGGTAAACCAGTACTTAGATGCATTGCTTGACATAAGTATAAATATAGATATAGATGTGCATGTATCATAAAACAACTTTTCTTTCATGGGTTACGGAGAAAGGGGTAGTTTGGTGGTTCCTGACAGAGATTTATGCAAATAACTAGGTTTTGAGGACTCTGCAGAAGGCCCAGTAAGATTCCTCTGCTCTTAGTGTCAGTGGGAGGGCATTCCATTGTTTTACATCGAGGACAGTGAAGCTCGAGCCTCCTGCTCTGGTGCGCTTGAATTTTGGTTGTACCAATCTGCTAGAGTAGGGGGTTCTAGTTGGCCTGTGTGTTTGGTGCATAATATTTTTTGTGCCAGATACGGTGGGGCTGATTTTAATATAGACCTGAGTGTGATGGTAAATGTCTTAAAAAGGATTCTTTGCCTAATAGGAAGCCAATGTACTGCTTTCCGGGTATCTGATATGTGATCAGATCTGGGTAGGTTTAGGGCAGCTCATACAGTGTTATTTTGAATAGTCTGAAGTTTTTGTATATTGTGTGAGGATGTACCAGCGAAGAGGGCATTGTAGTAGTCCAACCTAGCACCTACCACTGTCCAGGCAATAGTTAGGCAGCTCTCCACAGCGAGGTAAGGACTAGCAGCGGTAAGGAGTTTGGTGGAATATACTGCTGAGGAGGATATGGCATTTACTTAGCGGGAGAGGGAGATGGTGGCATCAAGATAGACACCTAAGGTGTTCACAGCAGATGAAACAGTGATCTTGGTACCATTAATGTTGTATGCTGTATAGTCCGGGTCAGGTTTTTTAGCACGTAATGTGGCCCAACTAAGAGTAGTCTGCCTTCTCGTCATTAAGGCAGAGGCCATGGGTCACGATCCATGTTTGGATGGGGGAATATGTGGAGTTTAGTAGGGCAGAGTCCCGGGTGCAGTTTCCTGATAGAGGGAGGAGGATTTGGGTGTCGTCAGCGTAGTTGGTGAACACTATGCCCTTGGTGTCTAGGAGGTTGAAAAGAGGATTGATAAAAATATTGTACGATGTTGGCGAGACACAAGATCCTTGGGTTACTCCACAGTTAATGGGAGCAGGCACAGCGCTTGCTTGATCAGAGAAGACTTTCATGACTCTACCTTCTATGAAGAAAGTAATCCAGGCTGCTGCTTCTGGAGAGAAGGCATCTGCAGACGTGCGATGGTACTGTGGTCTACTAAGACAAAAGCTGCAGAAAGGTCTAGAAGGAGCAGCAGGGTGGGCTTCCCTTTGTGCCTGATCTCATCCATTTGTTTTTTTAGATCGAGTAGTGCTGACTCAGTACCATGGTCAGGACAAAACCCTGACTCATGGGCACCTAGAATATAGTTGTATTCTAGATGGCGTTGGATCTGGACGTAGGCGGCTCTGTCCAGTATTTTCACAAGGAATGGTACGGTAGTGATCGGTCTGTAGTTGTTGGGGATGACAGGATCGAGTGAGGGTGTTTCGGTAACGGTAAGACCAAAGCTTCTTTGAGGAGGGACGGGACTTTACTTTTTGTGAATGAGGCATTGACAAAGGCCATAATGATTCTGGCTAGTGTGTCTGCACAATCTTTGAGGAGAGGGGCTGGGCAGACATCTCATTTACTTCTCAATGGTTTAAGGATTTTCAAGATATGTAGTGTGTCCAGGGTGGAGATTTTGTTGAATCTGAATTGAGCGGTGTCAGAGGTGTCACACTTGATGACATAGCTGGCAGGGGAGTCCTGGTGGGTGTGTTTAAGGTAGAAATGTTTGGAAGCAAATTTTATTAAGCATGGCAATTTCATGTAGCATAGCGTTTTGTATGCTAGTGCACCATGCAAGGTCTTTGTTCATGTTGGAGACTTGGGGAATAGGAGATTCTATCTCTCTGAGGATAGTGAATGACTCTCCTGAGTCAGAGTTGGCGTTGGCTATTCTGGTGTTGAAAGTGGTGGCTTTGGCTGTGAGGATAGCTTGTTTGTATTGCTTGGCCAGGCTAGTGAATTTATGTTTGAGGGCATCACTAGGGTTGTTTCTCCAACAGGATTCTGCAATTCTTTTTTTAGTCCTAAAGTCAGCTAGCTCTTGGGAATTATCATATTAATATCAATCCAGCTGTTCACAGATTATTATTTTTTTGCGGCTTCATATATGTATCTATGGTATAACTGACATTCTTACCTAAGACATAGTTGAGATCACTTTAAGGATTCACAATAATCCAAACAGTTTAGAATAGAAATTGAGTTCATAGAAATTTCCAAAAGGGGCAGTACAGCCAGAACTACTAGGTCACATCCTTTCTGCACGAGACTACAAGCATCCCCAAACATGTTTCTGCCTTGTTGGGCCTCATCAGTGAGGAGTAGCTTGGGTATCTAGTTCCAGCAGGCACGGGACCTATGTCTGGGCATACCAATTCCACTCGGGGTGACAAAGCAAAAACAAAGAGGTAATGGCTGGAAGGTTTAGAATGGATCTTGACCTCTGACATTGTTCTAGGCAACCCTCCAGACCATCGTTCTTCAACTGCCAAGCCATTACAGAAGGGGAAAGACCAATGCAAATCAGGCATGGTCCCACCCCAAAAAGGGGCAGTCCAGCCCAAACTGCTTGTTCACTTCCCTTCTGCACGAGACAACAAGCATCCCCAAACGTGTTTTGGGCTTGTTGAGCCTCATCAGTGAGGAGTAGCTTGGGTCTCTAGGCCCAGCAGGCACGGGGCCCAAGTCTGGGCATACCCATCCCACTCGGGGTGACTAAGCAAAACAAAAGACGTGATAGCTGGAATGTTTAGAATGAATCTTAACCTCTGGCATTACTCTGGGCAACCGTCCAGACCATTGTTTTTAATCTGCTGGTGATTCTGCCAGAGGCGCTGACTTTTGGATTCTCCTTGCAGCATATAGGTGTGAACTCCGGAACGCACCGTAACGGACATGCTTTTCCTTTCTTGTGAACTATCCACCATTGAATTCAGCAAGAGGGTTGGACACATGTGCTTGGACATTCTCCGTCCCACTTTGACCCCAGATGTCTACTGGGCGTCCGCTGTCCCTCTTACCTGGCTCAATTGTTTAGACAGGAGCACGCAGGATACTCTCACTCTAAAATATTCCCGTCCTGATGAAGGCCCAAACAAGAAATGCTTACAATCTAGCCCCCTCGGGCCAAAACACCTTTGTTTTGACTGTATGACTTCAAGTCTCAGTGTCTGAATCACACACACTGTTTTATTATTGTGCAGCAGAGCACTGTGTACTGTTTTGTTATATATTGTTGTAACCCCCACCAGTTCTGTAATGGCAGAGGGTATGTAGTTTGTTCTTCTTGAAACTGCAAATCCAAGACATTTTCCTTGGCTTAATGCCACTTGTATCATTGACTGTTATATGTTTGGAATTGTTGAGTCTCCTGTGTTTTGTCCAATGTTGACACAGGTCACTCCGTGACCCATATTAAATCATTGACCAAATTGAGACATTGGTCCATATGTACTAATTCACCATAAGGAGTGGGGGGGAGGTTCTTATGACCCTGTTGATTTGTTGTTGATAATTGTAAACCAGCCTGGGTAGAATAGGGTCCTAACCAGGAGCCCTTAGTTTTCCAATGTGATTTTTTTCTGACATTTGATGACGGTCTGACTCTACTGTCATTAAACAGATTATAAAGATTCTTATTTTATTTTATTTATGTCTACCTTAGCCCTCCTGGTAATGTAAATTCTGTGCTAACCTCTCTGATCTGTATGAGATCTTTTTTGAGAATCATTTGATATGTGCATTTGATGAGGGATTGTCTTCATTATTATTTAGCAGACAATAGCTATCTTCATTTGTTCCTCTTTGAGGTGTGCACTGCTGACACTTCCGTATTTCTAAATAGATTCTTTTGAGATATCACTTTCTATGTTTACAATTCCATTGAACGATAATAGTACATTATTTGTATTGTTTGACAGATGTAGCTTTTTGCTCCTGATGAAGGGAATTTATTTCCTGAAACATGATGAGCTACAACTGTAACATAAAGAAGTATTTAAGAAAAATTGGAGTCTTGAGATGCATTTGTATTTATTGAATTATGACAATATAACATCATGCTTTAAGAAATGCTAATCTTATTTACTTTATTGAACTTTGAATGGTTGTTAATCACAAGGATATAGGTGTGCAGGAGACGGGGTAGCCAACCTTTTGGATATCATGTTTGCTCAGTGCAAAGATTACTCCAGGAAAGACATTGAGCCAACGTGCTACAGACAAATCGTGTAGGTACTGCAACGGGGGACCTTAAAATGATATAAACGTCTACAGATGAAATCATTAAATTAAACGTAAAAAAATATTCTGAGATACTTAGCCTCAAAATATCAATATACTGCGCTGATTCAGGAAGCCCATCTTCATAATGCTAAAGCATATAAGCTCTACAGAGAAAAGAGGCAAGGCGGATTTATAATAGTTGTGTGACAGAAGGAAGAAAGGCCTGGTGTGGCAATACTACTTAGGAAAGCTTGCCCAGCCAGAGTAACCAAACTTTGGAGAGTTGGTGAAGGTAGGTGAGCAGCCATCAAATTGCATGCGAATAAAGACGCATCCAGAGTGGCCTCAGTGTTCGCACCTATGACAGACAAGCAACCATTCCTTCCATACTCAAATAGAACATTATCTGAAGCATGCAACACACAGGTCATCCGGGAAGAGACTGGAATCTGGAAATAGATCCTCACTTGGATAAATCCAAACGACACAATGATGGAAATAAAAGGGACAGATAAAGATCCTAAAACAGTGAATGGAGGATCATGGGCTTTGTGAGCACTGGTGCTTCGCGACCCCAACAGAAAGTGTGTATACGTTTACAGCATTTGTCTTGCATACGCAGTCACAGATAGATTTCTTCACGTTGTCGGGATAAGCCGTACAGAAGATCTCAACATTTTTAATTTTCCTGGGGGAATTTCAGATCATAGGCCAATATCCCTCCAGAGTGACCTCACTCAAAGGCGCCGACAATGAATAGATGGAGCCTAAACATAAGTCTTCTGAAACACCCCACAGACAAGGAGGAGCTTAGGTCCATCATAATAGAGTAGCTGGAAGCTAATGAGGGATCTTTAGACCCTTTAGGAAGTTTATAGCCTGCAAAGAAAGCTTACATCACGGGTTGGTTACTACAGAAATGTGCTAGGAATTCAAAGGAGGATCAGAAGCATGAGCTAGAGTTAAAAAAAAAAAACAATCAAGACACTCACCCACATATACGAGTATACTCTTTTCAGATGAAAAACAATACAATATGAAGGAGACAAAGCAAGCCGCTTGCTAGCAGCCCAATTGAAACACAGAGAAGTGCAAGTAGGGATTACAATGATCAAAAATGTAAAGAGTGATACAGGTATAACAGGCCCCCTAATATAGAGCAGGAATGCTTTCTCTTCTATAAATCACTGTACACCTCAGAGTGCTCAAAAGATCAAGGGCGTAAAGATAACATTAGAGCCAAAATGCTCCTGTCAAGGTTATGAAAGTAAAATCAACAAGCAGTGGGGGTCGGATGCTAAAAATAAAAAGTTAAAAGGCAATGGATGGTATCCATGAATCCCAAACATGGAGCTATATTTCCTAGTGCAGTAGTTATCAGAAGGGTCGACTTTCGTTTTGGCAAGCAGATCCCTGAGCAGCCTGGGCATTTTAGGAACAAATATGACTCTAGGTTGCCCTATTTTAGGACAGAGTCCCAATGGTCAACTCTAAGAGGCTTGAACCTTACAAAGACAAATTCAAATCTTCCTTCAACATTCTCATGAAAGGCATGGTGTTAATTGTGTATTAAATGGCATATAAGTTCACATTGGGGAAGCAATAAACCGACAGTTAAATAAAATTAATTTTAATGCAGTTTCAGTACGTGTAGAATTACAAGCTTAATACGTTTCGGTCACATGCCCTTCTTCAGAAGCATTTGCAGGCTAAAAAGGAAAACATTGGTTTTAATATATAGGATCAAGTACAATAACTATGGTTTTGCTTTTATACTACATTTTGATTTTGGCATTGACACATAAACACCCCTATGTTAGTACCAGTGTCTTCTATAAAATATTCTTCAACCTATATGATTGCCTCCCTAGAAGAAAAGATAAGGGGATACGATAATAATGTACATCTTGTATGTATGCATTTCATGCCAAAAGAGGTAAAAATAATCCTCATTGTATAGTCTTTTAAGAAAGAGTTATTTTGGAACATATCCTAGCTCAGGGAGAAGGCAAAGCAGCTATATATGACAGCAATATACTAAAAAGTCCACACCCTATACAAGTGTCTCAGGATAGGCTGCCACTTCACCTAGAAGCTCTGATATGGTGCAATAAAAACTTACAACATTGCAAAGACCACAAAATACTGGGACAAGTATAGTGTGTTCTGTAGACAGACATGACAACACCCACATCATATGTTGAAAATGAATGATCCTGCAGGTCTCTGTTCTGTCTCACCCTGGCATGGTGTAGTTTGATGCAGTTCATTGCGGTGCAAATATCTCAGAAACTGTGTATCCTAGCGCCTTGAAACTTGGTTTTTTAGGTCCCTGAGTTTTGTACCTCGTGGCAGAACCTGTTGAGAAACAACATTTTTTGTTTCCCTTTCCGGTGAACATGGTTTATGGCATCGTTGGCAGGCACCATCTCAGAAAGATCCTCTGGCAGGCCACAAACACATTTTGACTTGTGTTGAAATTTGAGGAAAGGCGTGAGGTGTCCATATGTCGTGTAGCAAGTAATGTCCAGGGGATCCTAACAGATAAGTATCCAACATTTGGTGCAAATTAGTGAAACTGTGGGGAATTGTGTAAGGAACAACGCTTGCTTCGCGCAGCCACAAACCCACAAACACATTTTGACGTTTGCCAAAATCCAGGGAAAAGGGTGGGCTGTCCAAATTTCATGTAGCCAGTAATGTCTGGAGGGTCTTAACAGGTTAAGTATGCACATTTTGGTTCAGATTGGTGAAACAGTGTGGAATTGTGTAAGGAACAACACTTAACGCCACAAACCCACAAACAACTTTTAACTTTTATATATATATATATTTATAGATAGATTATTGCACTTATTGGATCATACATTTCAAGTGACATTCTGTAATGCATATTTTGTGATTGGTTTTGCATTTATATGTATTTGCATTTATTTATGTATATTTAGCACTTTCGCCAAAGCGCTTTACAACATTAAAAATAATATGGTATGAAATTATGCAAAATGACTAAGAATAAATACAGCAACGAGCAGAGGAGAGGACCATTAAGAGAAAGGAGCAGAAAAAGATAGGCTTTAAGTCAAGCACGAAACAGAGGAAAGGAAGGAGATGAACAAATAGATAGGGGTTCCAATATTTTGAAGCTGAAAGAGAGAATGAACTAAAACCATATGAAGCACGGGGGGGTTCAGGAACAGTAAAAAGAAACTGAGATTGTGAGAGAAGAGGCTGTGAGGGAGTGTAAAAGGAGGGTAGAGAGGAAAGATAAATTGAAGCAAGGACAGGGATACATCTTTATACTATAGAAAGAAAACAGAAAAGAAGATGAGACTCGAAGGGTAAGAAAGAGATGGATAGAAGAGAAGAGGCAATAGAAGAGTGAGGCGTGAGAGAACACTGAAGACTAATAGAGGAGCTATACACCTGTCGAAGAGGGTGTAACATCAGAAGCATGAAGACCAAGAAGAAGGGCAGAGCACCAATCGATATGAGAATGATAAGAGAAATGATGAGGAATTTATTGTCCTGAAATGATAAGAAAGGACGTGCATGACTAATGCTAAAGAGGAAGAAATGGGAAGTGCAAGCTGTACTTCAAATGAGTGGAGAAAAAAAGATAGGGGTCAACGGTCATCCCAAGATCATGAGCCTGGGATGAAAAAGAAAGGGAGGAGGGAGAAAAGGAAAGATATAGAGGGAATAAAGGACTGGAGAAAGTGCTGGTAGGGAAGAATCAACCCTCAGATTTGGTGTGATTGAGATGAAGAGAATGAGAGGACATCCCATCTTGGATGGCTGAAAGATAGTTAGGGATGGTGAAGGGAACCAATAAAAGAAGAAAAGTACAGAAAGATTTGGGTGTCATCAGCGTAAAAATGACATGATAAATTGAAAGATTAGATGGGAGCAGAAAGAGGGATAGTGTAGTGGGAAAATAGCAAAGGACCAAGCACCAAGCCTGGAGGAGCAGCATGGCGATGAGGCCGAGTGGAAGAAATGTGTCCAGCACAGGAAAAAGAGAAGGCTCCACATGCAACCATTGTAGGAGAGAGCTAGACAGTCCAAGTGAAGTGAGCGAGCAAAGAATAATACAGTGGTTGATTTATGTACCTTGCAATCATTATATTGTATCACGTATGAACTTTTATGGTATTCAATCCTAAAATAAAGTTACATTGATCAGAAAAGTATAGGGTCAGAATTAAAGCAAACTTAGGGTGTTAAGGAAAAGGTAAACAGGATGCGGGAAAGGGATACACCACGAGTATTTATATGTGACAGGAATGAAAATTACAGAAGAACACACACACACACATAAACACATACAATTTTACAAAGCAACAATACATATTAAAGAAAGTAGCAAATTACTCAAATATAAAACCTCCCTATGTCTAACACGCGGTTTCTCTCTCAGGTATGGATTCACCTTATTCCTACCTCCAAGAGTCTCCAACAGTCTATCAGAAAAACGAATAAATGAACAGGAAGTGATCTGAGCCTTTTCTGTGGTCTCAAGTGTCTCTTGATGACTCTGGTTGGCTGTACAAATAACTTCTAGGGGTTTGAAGCTTCTGATTTAAGCCTCAAACCCATGCCAGTGTTGAATTCAAAGTGAGGTTCGAGTGGCCGTTCAAGTTGCCAGAAAGTCTTGCAGCAGCGCAGGTGTCACTTTGAACTCCCACGCACACATTTGAGGTCACCGTGCACTGATCCTAAGTGCTTTGTGATTTAAGCTTCATTGGTTTCATCAATGTCATTCGGCAATGTAGTAGAAGCCAAGAAAATATAATAAAGCCAAAATGTCTTCTGCACCAGGGTTTGGAGCACAGTCATTGGAGTACTATTCCAAAAAATAGATGCTTCTTGAAGAGAGATCATTTTGTTTATGCTGTGTGCAGTAAGAGGTCCATCATACAAACACTAAGGATGGAATAAGGGCTACATGGTTGGCAGTCACAAGCATACTCAGCATGTTCCTAATTTCATATGGAGCTCTTTAGCATTTGGGGCCATGCCAGTAGTTGTCCAACCTGAGCATTATGCAAATCATGCAGTTCACTTGCAATCTAATCTGGGAAAAGAAGCCTTATAGGGCCATCAATTGGGTTTTGTCATCTGTTATTGCATAGTTTAAGAAAAAGGGTTGCAAATCAACACTAATTTTATAACAATTAAGGGATAGAACCATTAGACTACACCTAAATCAGAAGCAGGAGTGCAGAGAGATGGAGCATTGGTTACCAAAGAAAACCTCTAGATTTCTTACATTTCTATATTGACCATAGTATGTTGTGGAATGTGATGAGAACTTATTTAAAGAGAACCTAGATCAATAGTACAGTAAACCCAATATATATGAGTATTAAAGAAAAATCGATTGTTAATTTTATGTTACACTACATTAAGTCATATTGCGCCTAAACCAACATGAATTGAAGCCTGCCTGCCTGTGTATCATGTGAAGTCACATGCTTGTCACCTCTTGTATTCAGCATACATTTGAAACCCCACCATGACTTGTTTCATACTTATTTCAATTACACCAATGTTCTATTGTTACTATCAAGATGCCAGGACGTGGACCCGCAAAAGAACGGTTCAAGAAATTCAAAGCCTGGATAAAACATGTTTTATATGCTTGAAATAACATTCCCATAATAAAATTAAGGACATTTGCTATAGACATTGAGTGCCACATACACACCCATACCAACAACAACAAAAATATACTTGTTACAATAATACAGATCGTCACAATAGCAATGGATACAAGCCCATAGCCATAATACACCATGACCAAGATCAGAATGTTCAGAGTGAGAAGCTCAGAAAAACATGTCAAGCAATTCAGCACAATAGCCATACTGAATTAATTAATCTTTTACAATGCGCTTAAAACCAGAGATCAGTCTCTGAGCGTGGCACTGAGATTTGAAGATGTATTGCTCAGTGTTGGTTATCTTTGTTTGAATACAAACGAGTTGCTCCTGAGCTATCCTCCCTACCTACCAGTACCACGCCAATATCATGACCACACCATGGCACATAACAATATACTAGCAATAAGATGCTTGAAATAACGTGCACGTAATAACATTCAGCATAATAGCAGATAATGTTGCTGCGTACAAGCCCACACTATGGCTAATATCGATATGTTTGGATTGATATTCGGGTAATTAAAGATAGGTAATACAATTAGACACAATACCCATAAAAAGCAGGAATTGCCTACAAACCCACACCATGACCAATAACAATACTCTCAGAAATATATGCTTGGAATCACACGTGCATACTGCAAATCAGCACAATAGCAATATACAGAAGGGACTACAGACAAACCCACACCGTGACCCACACTACACTTGGGAAAACGTGCGTATGACAAAGCAGCCATGCACAACAGTCACTGCTTACAAGCAGAGACCATGAGTATCAGAACAATAGTCATACGTAACAGCCACTGCATTCAAGCCCACAACCTGAGATCCATATGACAAGCAACAGACATTTGAAATAATATGCTGGAAAAAAAAAAACACTTAATACAAACACAATTGCCTGACACAAAAAGCAGACTCAAGTAGGGGTGCGTACTGGTGCCCCTCTTCTTTAACCTTTATGTGGCCGATATGGACGACAAAGTGTCCAAGAGTAGCAATTTTCTGTCTAATGTAGGCGTTGCCCGCATGTGCTGGTTCTCATATGCGGACGGAACAGTACGTTTGGACCCGACTCCGCTGGGCTTGCAACGCTCTGAGGATGCTCTATTCCAGTACGCTGCAGAGAACCGATTGAGTATTGTTCAAAATAAGACACAGGTTCTGCCGATTCAAGGGAGTAGGAGACAGGCTACCAAACATAGCTGGCACATGGGAGGGGTGAACATCTTAGACCAGTACTTGTCTTCCTTTGTTTCACACTCAGAGTGCTTTGCAATACAGGACTCATATCTCCCCGAAAACCACTCATAAGTGGCTCGAGATTGAAAGCTTCATCAGTAACGTAGGTGGGGGATCTATCGAGGGATAGCTTGAGGTTTATAAGAAGGCCACGTTCTGTACAGGATGGAGACACTTGAAAGCAGGCATGTTAATTGGCTTAAAACACTTGAAGGAAAGCTCCTGAGGCCCCTCCTCTGCCTTCCCCCATTGGTTCCCCTAGCAGCCTTATGTTTGGAACTGGGGTTAACCTCTTTACTTACTCTGTGGAAGATGGCCCGTTGCAAGCTGTTGGGAAAAATTCTAATGACCGATGATACCACTGATTCTATATTTGCGCTTTGTTTGCAGCACATCCATGCCACAGAATTGGCAACACAGCTCAGGTGGATCTGGTTAACACAGTGTCAAAACACTTGGAGGCTATCGGTCTACAATACAGTGATATGATGGATGTGAGTAATGTTCATTATAAATGAAAAAATATATCCTTATCTTGGGATCGTACATTCTGGATTGACTATTTAGCGACTAAGAGACGTTATACCCACTATATAATGCAGGGCTTTTGATTTGTGGAAACGTGCAGCTATCTCACAAAAAATGTGTAGTAATATTACAAGGCAATTGATGCTACATCTATGCCTAAATTTGCTTCCGATTCTAGAGCATACTGGGGCCTGGGCCAATAGTCCATGTGAGTATCGATTGTGCCGCTTCTGCAAGGGCTCGGTGGGGACAAGTCGTCACATACTCACTGACTGCAAATGTTTTAATGAGCTGCATATATGGCAGTTTCTGTTCCTTCACTGACAGAATATTTGCTGACCAATTTTGGGCTACCATTTTTTCAGCAGAATCCCTGGTCATAGTGGCAATGGCCCTACAAGTATGGGAATTAATTCTCCCTAAACATGTATCATTGTAGATACAAGCAGTATGATATGATATGATAATATATTTCTATCGTGCTCGTACACAAATGTTTCAGAGCGCGACAAGGCAAGGGAGGGGAACAAGGGAGAACAAAACAGTGATCTTACTAGGCCTAGTGACATTGAGAACGCACAAGTTCAGTACGACTGTAAAAGCTATGGTAATAAGTATGGACAACGTATTCTCCTTTTTCATTTTGGCATTGTTTTATTAAACATATGATATGTAATGTTTTATTTTAATTGTATATAATTACATTGTTATACGTTGTAAATGTATGTGCTTTTTCATATATGCAAAAGGCTAGATTTGTTAGCAAATGCATTAAATAAAAGTAAAAAAATAAATGAAACCTTAACTCCTGATATACCACTACTTCACAACACTACCCTCATGCTATTTCATGGTACTGCACAACACTTCTTTGAAGTATTCCATAGCTTACATCAGTACTATAGTTACATTTGAGTCTTGTGACGTTTTTAGGCCCATTAAGCTCAAGACTATGTTGCACCATCCACATCTCTACAGCCTTTGTACATTTGACAGGTCAAGAATTGTTCTTGTTGGCTTGTGACCTATAGATAGACTTGTGTGTCATTGGCATTGGAGTGTAGTAGGTGTTTTTCATAGTAGCTTTGTGAGTGGTTGCATATACATGTTGAAATGCATGTGGAAGAGAGGTCACCACTGAGGTGTGCCCACTCTATGTGATTTGATTAGGATGAAAGTCTTCTTAGTCATACACTTTAGCTGTGGTCAGATGAAAAGGACTTGAACCACCTCAGTGTGGGAGGTGAGATGTTGGCTATGTGTTGCAGGTTGGTGTTGAAGGATGGTGTGATTTACTGTATCAAAGGCTGTAGGAAATTCTATTATGAGCAACATAATGTGAAAACCTTGGAGCACTACGTCTATTTGGTCATCCCATGCTGAGACCAGTGTGGTTCTGTTCATTGGTGGTGGCAGAATCCTGACTGATATGCATTAGATTCTGTTTCCGCCAGGAGTTCTGTTGCAATAGGTTTCCCTATAATCATGGAATTCCACTGCAGCTGTAATGCTTACCTGTTTTCCCTCAGACATAGTGTGGAACCCACAAATCTCACTCTGGATTCCCCTCTCCCTATATATATATACATAATTCAAGGAAAAAACTTTAGTCACAGGGAAGTTAAGGTGGGAACTTAACGCAATATAACCCCTGAAAGTCAGGTAAAGCCAACTTAACTTTGTGCCCCCTGTTGCACATCTTATGACCACAATGATGACATCACAGATCACACCACTCATGTTATCACTAATTACATTACAACAGTAACCGGCAGTAAGGATGGCCTTCAGCCACTGTCAGTGTGTACGGCTACATATATGTTAACACATAAATGGGTACTAATCATGGCCTTTAGTCTTGGACACTGGCCACAGTCTTTACCCATGTGCATTGTATATTTTAAAACACTAACAGGCTACCAGCCACTAGCCATGGGCTTTAGAACAATACTGGCCAGTGGCCACATTTATTGGCTGCGCCCACTATATATTCTAATATATAAATGGGCCACACTAGCCATGGCCTTTGACAATGAGCAGTTTGTAAATCTTATGGCCTTGTCCACTGTATATTTTAAAAGACTACCATGCCAAAAGCAATGGACTTCGTATCTGCCCACTTAAGACAACAAGCCACGAGAAGGGGAGGCATTACCACTTCAGATAATGCCCCTGGGCCTATAGTTACAGACCGAAGCGAAGCCGGGGCTGCAAAATGGCCGACATGGAAAGAAGATAAGGGACTACATGTAGTCCCTTCTTCCTTTCCATGATGGCCTGTCGCAGATCGGGAGCGGATGCACTGGGGACAGAAGTGTTCCCAGCAGGTCCGCTCCCAAAATTGACAGAAAAGAACATAAGTGGGGTGGGAGGGTGGGTAGGGAATTCTGTGAATGGGTGAGGGCAGAGGGCAGAGGGAAAGACTTACCTCATTCCCCGGCTAGGGGAGATGGCGTTCAGCAGCCCTGACGAGGCTCAGGGCAGTGGGATTACTGTCTTGTAACGCCCACATTCTGAGCCTCCCCATTGGCTGGGAGGCCGCCACACCTTCGTTCATGGTTACTGCATGGATAGGAGATCCGGGTAATCAGTGATTTTTCACCCTCAATGTCACAGTAGCTGTTAAAATATCTACTTTTATATTATGTATAAAAGATTGCAGGCTTTGTGAACTCCCAATGGTTTTAGTTAATGCCCTGTGTGATTAAATGATTTGCTGAGGATCACACACTTTGGTTGAGCAGTGTGCAACAAGCCGCTTGTTTTATGGCCGGACTCTTGGTGACTGTTGTCGTACATTGCACAACCCCAACTAACCACATTTAAGCAGCACCTAAGAGGGAAAAATGACCAACTGCAAACATAACATATGCCTAGGAATTTTTTACCCCCATAGCAAAAATATTAAGCTGGCACCCATGAATATTTGCACAGTAAGTGAACATATATCTTAAAGTGTAATATACAATGTAGTTCAATAGACCTACTCCTTAGATGAAAGTGCGCAAGACAAAATAGCATTGCACTTTTAAAAAAAAGTAATGAACACTAGAAATATAATCTGAGAGAGGAAATGTTCCAATAAATATGTGGTCAAAATATAAAAGGTATTCACCTTTTAAACTCAGCAATCTGTTGTGAAATGTTACATCGAAAACAAAATCGCAATATGAAGCATGCACTTGTGGTCTTTTGGGTAAGCGTCTGCACTAGGAACATGACAACCTGAGTAAAATCCTGGGATCCAAATACTTGAGCAAGCTTACCAACCTAAAAAAAAAACAAGCGGTTGCATTCAGCCTCTGAAAAAAGTTACACTGTCTACCCACATGTGTCCTTTACTGGTGCCCTGAAAAGCAGCCACAATCAGGGGAAAATAACTACATCAGTGTCTAGGATTGCAAACTCGCTTGCCACATCTTGGGCAAATGCTCATGACTTACTTGCCCTCTCATCATTTCCCCTCATCACCCCATTTCTGTCTTTCAATACTCTGTTTTATAAAGCTTTAAAAGCTGAGCACCTTTCATACTTTGCCAGCATATTTATTGGAAGATTTCTTCTCTCAGGTTATTTTTACCCTTTCTGTGCTGCTTAAATGCGGTTAGCTGGGGTTGTGCGATGTATCACAACGGTCACCAAGAGACGGGCCATAAAACAAGGGGCTTGTAGCACATTGCTTAACCAAAGTGTTAAGGCTAAACCAGAGGTCATGCCCACTGACCATGGCCAAAGACCATGCTAGTGGTCTGGGAGCGTTATAAAAATCTATGGAGTAACAAAACCTTTGAAATTCAAGGAAAGAAACCTCTGTTGCAGGGACTTTAAGGTGAGCAATACATTGTAACAAAACCTTGGAAATTCAAGCAAAAAATGTTAGTTACAGGGACGTTAAGGCGAGCAATACATTGTAACAAAACCTTTGAAATTCAAGGAAAAAACTTAAGTTGAAGGGACGTTAAGGTGAGCAATACATTCTAACAAAACCCTTGAACTTCAAGGAGAACACTTTAGTTGCAGGGTCGTTAAGGAGGAATACATTTTAACAAAATCACAAAACCCCGGAAATTCAGCTAAAGCCACCTGAACTTCACGCCCCCTGTTGCACAGCCTCTAACCACAATGATGACATCACTGATCACATCACTGATCACATCACTAATTACATTAAAATAGTAACTGGCATTAAGCATGGCCTTTAGCCTTGGTCAGTGTGCATGGTCAAATATATTTGAACACATGTATGGGTACTAGTCATGGCCTTCGCTATGGACAGTGGTCACAAACTTCTGCTATGTGCACTGAATATTTTCACCCCTTGTTAAGGACGAGTATGCTTGTCCTTTTTGCAGAGACTTGCATAGTAGCCTGGCACTTAAGGGGTTACAACACCAACAGACTACCAACCATAGATTTCGACCTTTACTAGTGGATGCAGCTTTCAACCATATCCACTGTATGTTATGAAGCAAAAACAAAGACGTGATGACTGGAAGGTTTAGAAAGAATTGTAACCTGTGTCATTGCTCTGGGCAACTCTCCAGATCATCGTTCTTTGCCTGCCAAGCCATTACAGAAGGGGAAACACTATATGCAAATCAGGCTCGGTCCCACCCCAAAAGGGTCAGTCGTTACCAAACTGCTAGGCCGCATCCCTACTGCATGAGACCACAAGCATCCCCAGACATGTTTCAGCCTTGTTGGGCCTCATCAGTGATGAGTAACTTGTGTTTCTAGGCCCAGCAGGCACGGGACGCACGTCTGGGCATACCAGTCCAACTCTGGGTGACAAAGCAAACACAAAGAGGTGATGGCTGGAAGGTTTAGAATGAATCCTTACCTCTGGCATTGCTCTGGGAAAGCCTCCAGACCACCATTTAGAGCAATGCCAGTGGTTCAGATTCATTCAAAACCTTCCACCCATCACTTTTGTGGTTACAGTTTGTTTGTTTGTTTGTTTGTTTGTTTGTTTGTTTTATTTAATATAGCGCTCCAGACCCAGGGGTAAATGTGAGAGAGGGTATGCCCAGACGTGGGTCCCTTGCTCGGTGCGCCATATGGAACCAAGCTGTACCTCGCTGAGGAGACCTAACAAGGCCGAAACATGTCTGGGGTTGCTTGTGTTTCGGTGCAGAGGGGACCTGGCCTAGCAGTCCGGGCTGGGCTGCTACCATTGGTGGCAGTTCCTGACTGATTTGCATATGGCTGGACCACTTTTGCAATGCCACAGATGGATGAAAAAACATTGGTGTAGAATGTTGCCCAGAGCAATGCCAGTGGCTTAGATTCATTCACAACCTTCCACCCATCACATTTGTGGTTAGTTTGTTTCACTATGTGAGAGAGGGTATGCCCAGACGTGGGTCCCTTGCTTGCTGCACCATAGGAATCAAGCTGTACCTAACTGAGAAGGCCCAACAAGGCCGAAACATGTCTGGGTTTGAAATATTAAAGAATATCGAGGCCTAATACCATATAATAGAAATATGCCACTCACAAGTCCAAAGATACCATGTATATTTATTAACAGGCAGCTGTCTGGCTCTTAACACCCTGCAATGTGTGCAAGCAGACACCGTGAGATGAGAGAGTGTTTGACATTTCAAAAACACAAGTATTTATACAAGTTTTCCACAATCCCGGACACATCGTCCAGCCCCTCTCTGTGTCATACATTTACCTAGGGTTCATGGCCTATCCACATAACTAAATCATGCTTAAACAACTTTGAATAGTTTGTTGTTTTCCTTTAAACATTTCACATGTTTTCCAAATATAAGACACAAAGGTAACATTCCTTATTTTGCTCACTTATATTTGTCTATCATTTGTTCTTGAGTTTAAAGTCAGCTTAGTTTCAAGGAGAGAAAACAAAGATTTCTGCAAGAGCACATGTTCAGCTATTCATCATTCTACTTTGCTGTTTGAATGGAGAAGGCACTATTGGAACAGATGGTATCTAAATTACTGATTAGTATGGCTTTTGTTTAACTCCAAGGTTTCTCAGTGTTGGACAAACAATCCACCATAACAGCTTCAACATTCTTATCTACGTTGCCATCATGCAAACAGTACAAAGTTAATTTTGCTCTGCCGGAGCCAAAAACACAATTCTAAACATGGGACTGAAAGCAAGAGGCAATCAAAATGGCGGATAACTCAAAATGCCAGTATAGTCAGCCTGTTTCAGGTTCACTCAATGCAATTTATAGTGCGATGCGAATGTGCTTAGTCCAATCGTTTACTATCAGGCGGTATTCATGCAAAATATACTTTTACAGGTTTGCTTGTGTTTCCATGCAGAGGGGACCTGGCCTAGCAGTTCAGACTGGGCTGCTACCATTGGTGGCAGTACCTGACTGATTTACATATGGCTGGACCCCTGTTGCAAAGGCGCAGATGGGCTAAAAAGCAGTGGTGTGGAAGGTTGCCCAGAGCAATGCCAGTGGTTCGGATTCTCTCAAAACCTTCCACCCATCACTTTGTGGTTACAGTTTGTCTCAGTATGTTACAGAGGGTATGCCCAGACATGGGCCCTGTGCTTGCTCAGCCATAGGGAACCAAGCTGCACCTCACTCAGGAGGACCAACAAGGCCAAAACATGTCTGGGTTGCTTGTGTTTCGGTGCAGAGGGGACCTGGCCTAGCAGTCCGGGCCGGGCTGCTACCATTGGTGGCAGTACCTGACTGATTTGCATATGGCTGGACCACTTTTGCAATGCCGAAGATGGGCGAAAAAACATTTGTGTGGAATGTTGCCCAGAGCAATGCCAGTGGTTCAGATTCATTCAAAACCTTCCACCCATCACTTGTGTGGTTACAGTTTGTCTCACTATGTGAGAGAGGGTATGCCCAGATGTGGGTCCCTTGCTCGCTGCAACATAGGGTACCAAGCCGCTCACTGAGGAGGCCCAACAAGGCCGAAACATGTCTGGGGTTGCTTGTGTTTCCATGCAGAGGGGACCTGGCCTAGCAGTTCCGGCTGGGTTGCTGCCATTGATGGCAGTACCTGACTGATTTGCATATGACTGGATGACTGGACCCCTTTTGCAATGGCACAGATGGGGTAAACAATGGTGGTGTGGAAGGTTGCCCAGAGAAGGTTGCCCAGAGCAATGCCAGTGGTTCAGATTCGTTCACAACCTTCCAGCCATCACTTTTGTGGTTACAGTTTGTTTCATTATGTGAGAGAGGGTATGCCCAGACGTGGGTCCCTTACTCGCTGCACGATAGGGAACCAAGCTGCAACTCACTGAGGAGGCCCAACAAGGCTAGAACATGTCTGGGTTTGAAAGATTAAAG